>NC_091796.1:20503000-21107500 GCF_041296235.1 Equus asinus
CCTGAAGTCAGGCTTCCTGACTATCCTGATCCCACTTTAAACAAGCAGTGGTGCAAAGAGTCCTAGCCCTTTCCCAAAGAGGCTGCGTAAAAGAACAGCCTTCAGGAAATACATGTGCAGGAAATAGATGTACAGAGGTGAACGTACATCTAAGAATCACCAACCATTTGGGAAAAATAACACAAAGAAAGATGCACTGAACACAACTTCTAATAGAGGAACTTACCATCAAGGGAACAAAGTTAATAGAACAGTAAGTGCAAGACTTTAATAAAATAAATATATGTATCATACTCAGAAGGATACAAAAAAATATTGCATCTATAAGAAAGAATCATCTAGATACCAAGGGAATTAGAAGCTTGATTGTTGAAATTTAAACTCAATCCATAGGCAGAAGAGAATAAAGTATGCTGCTGAAGAATTAATTAGAGAGCTAGAAAGTCGAAAAGAAGACCTCTCTAACCATAATACAAAAGAACGAAAATAAAGAAGGGAAAGAATAATTGAGATATGCATAATATATCCAGATGCTTTAACATGTATCTAATATGAAATCTACAAAGAGAAAATAGCAAGAATGAAAATGAGCATTATTAAGCAAATAAAAATAGATAATTTCCCAGAACTTAAGAAACACATGAGTTCTTAGATTGAAAGTTGCTACCTAATGTTTAGCAGAATAAATTAAAAGCAAACAAAACTTTCAAACCTAGTCAAAATGTAGTGAATTCAGAACAACGAAGAGAAAGTCTAAAAAGCTTCCCAAGAGAAAAAAAAATAGATTATCCACAGCACAACAAAAATCTGATTTTCATTTGCAATACCACATGCCAAAAGGAAGTTGGGAAAGCTCCTCCAGAATGGCAAAGTAAGGAGGTCTAAAAATCCTCTCCTCTATAAAGGCAACAAGAACACTGGAAAAAACTGCCAAAATCAACTTTTTCAGAAATCTGGATATTTACCAAATGCTTACAACACTGAAGAGCATTAATTTTTCTTAAGTGATCGAATCTCAGTTATTACACTATATTGGTGTTGCTATTCCTGACGTAACAAATTATCACAAATTTAATGGCTTAAAACAACAAAAGTTTATTATTTTACAGTTTTGTAGGTTAGAAGTCCAACACAGGTTCCACTGGGCTCAAATCAAGGTGTCAATGGGGCTGCATTCCTTTCTGGAGGCTGAGATTCTCTAAGGGAGAATCTGTTTGTTTGCCTTTTCTTCCCACATTCCTTGGCTCATGGTCCCTATTCCATCTTCAAAACCAGCCACATTGCATCTGCCTGACTCTTCTTCTGTAGTCACATCTCCCTCTGACACAGATGGGAACAGTTCTCGGATTTTAAGGACTCAAGTGATTAGATTGGGCCTAACTAGATAATCCAGGACAATTTCCCCATCTCAAGGTCCATAATTTTAATCACATCTGCAAAACCCCTTTTGCCGTATAAGGTAATACATTCATAGGATTGAGGAATTAGAGCCCGGACATTTTGGAGGGACCTTATTCTGTTTAGTACAAACTGAGTTTTGTGACGTTTTAATTTGCCCTACTCCTATGCCCTTCTCCCTGGACCTATGGTAGCCTTGAAAATGACCAGCCTCACAACTACTATAGCTATAAAAGCTAGCAGCTTAGCAGTCACTGAAAGGGGGCAGAACAGATTTGGAGCCTCCTAAAAGTTTCATCCCCAGATAGTTGTCACTACTTGGCCTGTCTTTCAGTTCCCTGGAAAAACTCCATTCTCAGGGCTTGTCTTTATTTGACCTAATTCTGATCTCCCTCAGTGAGAACAACTCTATCTGCTGGGTATTTATCAAAAACAAGCAGCTTCCTCAGGCTGTGTAACAGCTGGGGCAAACAAGTGACTGACTAAAAAAGGTGAAAGGAACATATGGGGAATAACATATTTTTACAGGACTTTGAAAAGTTCCAACATATTCTTGAGAATCTAGAAAGCCACACACATGTGTACAGCTGTGTGCATGCCCAAGAAAGACCTAAGAGGACCCTAATCTCTCACTTTGGGCTCACCTTGAGGCTGTACAAGCAGGAAGTGAAGGTAAGGCAGAGTTGTAAACTTCAGAGCATTAAAAGTGTGTCCCAACACACAAACACAGAATCCTTTGGCAAAGGCTGGGAGAATTCTTGGTTGAAGAAACTTAAGGAAATTTCTCTTCACTCATTAGCTGACCACTAAGCTAACTCAGCAGAGAATTCAATGGCCATACATAACAAAGAATTTACAGAATTAGTCCTGGAAAGTCACTAAAAAAGAAAGAGAAGTTGCAACAACAATAGATCCTGGGGTGGGGAAGGAGTGTGTGTGTGTGTGTGTGTGTGTGTGTGTATGTGTGTATGTGTGTGTATGTATGTGTATGATTTCAAGAATATCCACTTTAAATTATTTGAAGTGTCCATTTTCCAACAAAAAAACTCTGCCTGACACACAGAGAAATAGGAAAGTATGGCCCTTACACAGGAAAAAATACAGTCAGTAGAAACTGTCCCTGAGGAAGCCCAGGTGTTGAACTTCTTAGACAAAGAGTTTCAATCAGGTATTATAAATATGTTCAAAGAACTAAAGGAAATCATGTCTAAAGAAAAGAAGGAAAGCATGAGAATGATGTCTCACTAAATAGAGAATATGAACAATGAGATAGAAATTATAAAAATAATAGAAATTGTGGCATGGAAAAGCACAATAACTGAAGCAAAAAATTCACTAAAGGGTCTTGACAGCAGAACTGAGCTGGCAGAAGAAAGCTTCGGCAAACTTAAAGATAAATCAACTGAGATTATTCAGTCTAAGGAACAGAAAGAAAAAAGAATGAAGAAAAGTGAACAGTTTCAGAGACCTGTGGAACATCATCAAGCATACCAACATACACACAATGTGAGTCCTAGAGGGGCAAGAAAGAAAAAATAATGGGAGAAAAATAATATTTGAAGAAATAGAGGACAAAAATTCCTAGTGTGAAGAAACACATTAATGTACATATTTGAGAAGCTCAACAAACTTCAAGTAGGGTAAATCCAAAGAGATTCACACCTAGATAACTCACAATCAAACGGTCAAAAGAAAAAGACAAAGAGAATATCTTGAAAGAAGCAAGAAAAACGCAGTTCTTCAGGAACAAAGGATCCTTAATGAAATTCACAGAGTCCTGAGCAAAGTTTTGTATAGTATTGAAATAAAGTAAGTCTTAATCCAAACTATATTATGATGTTAATTGTAATCATCAGGACAACTCTAAGAAAATAAGTTAAAAATATATAGCAAAATAAACAGTAAGATAATTAACACGGTACACTAGAAAATATTTATTTAACCCAAAAAAGGCAGTAATGAAGGAATAGATTAACAAAAACCACATAAAACACATAGAAATCAAATAGAAAAAAAGGTGGATGTAAAATCTACCATATCAATAATTATATTACATATAATTCTCTTAAATTCCCATTAAAATGCTTATGAAAATAATCATATGACTAAAAGTTAAGGTTAAGTAGTCAATTCTTTTGGGAAGAATTCTCACCACCCTAACAAGGCCTATGAATTGGACTCAGAAACAATCAATGGCCAAAACACACTTTTCCTCTTGAATCAGAACAACCCATTTGAGAAAGAAGAGATTCTAACCTGTCCATGAGATCCCCTGCCTGGCACAGACACCCAGGGTTTGTTCAAAACAGAACATGGACTGCCATTCAGTTTTCAATGGACAGTGATCTCTGAAGCCACCAAAGTTTCTTCATCAACCTCTTTGACACCATATTCCTGTGAAGGTTGCAGCTTTGGTTAGACACTATAGCAGGAAGTAAATAAGAACTGGTACATTGGTACATGACCTCTTGGGTGATGTGGTCCTAACACATGAAGGACTGCTCTTGGAGCTGAAGATGGGGTTAATATAAGAACAGTGCATCCTGGGACTGTAACATGGTAGACAATTGCTTTTAGCAACTGTACCCATTTCCCTTTGGAGAATTACCTTTCCTCCATCATGTGGAGTCAGTGGATTGGTCAAGGATGCTAACTGCTCTGTTTCTCAAAGTGTACCCATCCCATTGGCAGCATGTGTAAAGCTGTCACTGGGAGCTGCCACTGATCTCTCCACATTTGCCTGGTTCCTGGCATTTTCAAGCCTGATCTCCATACTGAGCCTGTCTTTATTTTAATTTTTGGTATTTTGATCATCACACACATTTTTAAATTATTTTTTAAATAATTGCATTAAAGTACTTTTTATCTTGATTACCGAGATTTTTGGCAGCTCCTTAAATTTGGCATCTGAGAAGACTGCCTCACTTGCCTTACCCTCGCCCTGGCCTCACCTCCAGCCTTCCCCTTCAGCCTGTGATTGAACTTTGATGCTTAAAATAACAGAATCTGGAAACCAAAGAACCCTGGCTTATTCAAGGAAATAGAAGAATAAAAAACTAACATTATATGTCAAAAAAAAATTGCAGCTGCATCCCTGGACATCTCAGGTGGAAAACTATAAAAATTAATAGCTCTCTTAGCAAGGTAGCTGGTCATAAAATATACAAAGATCAATAGATTTAATATAAGAAATACCAAATGTCCAGAATAAGTATAATGAAAAAAGTATTCCATTTACTTTAAGTATATGTATATATAAAGCAAAAATTAACAAAAAATATGAAGGTCCTGTATAAAGAAAATTACAAAACTTTATTGAGGGACATAACATAGGCCTGAATACATCAGGAAACATACTATGTTCTTGGATTGGAGAAGTCAGTATTATAAACATTTATACGGTCTTTCTACAAATTAATGTTTAATTTTGTGCAGTTCTACTCAAAACTCCTAAGAGTGTTTTAATTGAACAAGTTATCCTAATGTTCATCTGGGAAAATAAACCTGTTATTATATCCAGTAAGTTTTCAAAGAGTGAAAAAGACTGACCTGCCCTGTCAGATTATAAAGTGAATGACAGAACTATAAAATTCAATAGTGTTTAATAGTGTAGCCTTATTTCTAGAATAGATAGATCAATGAAATAGATTAGTTAGTCCAGAAATAAACTAATGTATAGATACAAGAAATTAGTGCAAATTAAAACAGGAATTTCAACTCAGTGGAGACTGATGGATTAATAATAAATATTATTGGGACAGCTAGGTAGCCATTTAGAAGAAAGTTAAAATTAGGATTCAGGTCACTCATGCACCAAAATATATCCCAGACAGATTAAAAGTTTGCATGTAAATGTCCAAACATATACAAACACATGTACATTGGTGACTAATCTAAGAAAGGGTTGCTCTCTCTAAATAAGAAAACTATGCAAACTATGGTATATTTAACTACAGGAAATATAAAATATCGATTATCCAATTAACTAGCATAGAAAAAGGACACTAAACAGAAAAGAAAGAAAAAAGAATCTCAAATTCAAGATGTCTTTAAAATAAGGATATAAGACATAATAATCTCCCAATAAGTGTCTTATTCAAATACACAAGGGATGTTCAAATTATAATTTCTTCTCCTATAACTCAACATTGACAAGGCTTGAGGGGGAAAGTTCCAATAATCTCAGTAGATGCTAAAAAATGTATTTGATAAATTAAAACACCTATTTCCAGCAAAAATTCTCATTGAGCTAAGAATAGGAGAAAAATTCCTTAAAATTAATAAATATAGTGAGATAACAACTGTTAGTTTCCCCAATATCTATTCTCCCTTTCTCCCTTGGTGGGAAAATTTTTAGCTTGGCATGAGGTAAAAACCACGTTTCTTAGCCCCATTAGCACAGAAGTGTTACCAATGAAATCAGGTACTGGCCAATGGGCTGTGAGTGTAAATGATTAGCGCTACTTCTGGTCTGTGCACTGTAAAAGAAGGACTACGTCCTTCCCTTCTGCTTTTCTTCCTGGTAGCTAGAACACAGGTGTGATGGTAGTATCTGGAATGGCCATGTGTGGTCATGAGATAGAAGCTGTGTATTTTCTAGGGCAGAGCAGCAAGATAGAATGATACTGTTGATGGCAGAGATTAGCCGCTAAACCACTCTGTGTGGCTTACACCCAGACTTAACATGAACCATTACTACTTTGGGTCTTTCTAATATAAGAGCTAAACCTATGCCCTACCTAATACAGATAATTACCAGAAATCTAAAGCAAATATCATCATATTATTTGTTAATAATGCTTATTAAAGAACCTCATTAAAGGCAAGGATGCCTGTCATTACTGCTACAAATTAATATCATACTAGGAAACTAGCCAATGCAATAAGAAAATAAAAACAATGAGGAAGGAATGAAAGAAACTAAATTGTCATTATATTCAAATGTATGAAAGTCTATCAAAAATTTAGGAAGAATCAACTGTAAAACTATTAGAAGTCCCTCTCCAAATCCAATGAAATGTCCACCTGTAAGTGTCTACACACAAGCAACAAGCAATTTTAAAATGCAATGAAAAAACAAGATACAAATCATTTTCACAATAGAATTTTAAAATACCTAGAAATAAATTTAATGAGAAGTATTCAAGAGCTATGTAAAGAGAAATATGAAACTTTATTGAAGGAACTTGAAGATGACCTCAGTGAATGAACAGACACTGTGTGCCTTGAGCGGAAGACACAATGTTATAAAAAGGCCAATTTTCCCCAAATTAAATAGAAGTACAAAACAATCCCAATGGAAATTTCCAATAAGAAAATAGTTGTAAAGGAGCTCTATAATCTCATTCAGCAGAGAGAAAATACAGAAGATTGGCTGTGAAATTTTTGAAAAATAACAGTTGAGACATTCCCTGTAAGTTATCAAAATATGATGTACCGTAATTAATAGAAGTTATTTTACAGTTTTTTAAATTATATTTGCTTTAATTTATTTTATTATGGAGAATTATTTTTAATTATTAATACAGTAATTAATACAATGTCACATTAACTTGGGAATGGACAAATAGATCTTGGACAAAATAAAGCCTAAGACTATGTGTGTGTTGTATACACACACAGACACACACACACACACAGGATTTTTAGCATATCGTAACACAGACATTTCCTGTGGCAGACAGACTGTTCACCTAGTGGAACTGGGACAGGATACTTAGAAAGAAATTACAAAGTTAGATTTTTCTCTCGCACCACATAAAAGATTCTACAAAGCTTAAAAGTTTAAACATTTTTAATCTGTAAAATTATGAAATAAAACATTGGAGGAAAGTCAAAAGACAAAAATGAAACTAATGACAGATTTTACTGCATGAAAATGAATAACTTCTTTACAAGGAAAGATGGTAAAACAATATTAAAAGACAAGGGAGCGATTAAGAGAAAATACGTGTAAAATAGTTAACAGATGACAGCTTAACACATGTAATGTATAAAGAGATAAATAAAACAAGCCCAACTTCAAATCAAGAAATGAATTTGAAGAGGCAATTCAAAGAAAAAGAGGTGGTAATGGTCACATACATCAGAAAATATGCTCCACTTCACTAGTAATTAAGGAAATACAAATTAAAACAACATTGAGATTGTATTTTTCACAAGATTGGCAAATATTTTAAATTTTTATAACATTCAGTGAGAAAAAACAGAATTTCTTATTCACTGTTAATAGAAGTGTAAATTGGTAAAGCCTTATTCAAGGACAATTTGGCAGGAACTATCAAAATTAAAATTACGAGTACCCTTTCACCCACATTCTAGGAGCTTATCCCAGAGAAATACTTGCAAATAAGCACAAAGGTATCTTCACAGATTTATTTCGGCAGTTTTTACCACACTAAAAATTTTTGACAAAAATGAGAACTTATCCCACTAGAGGCTAAAGGATTTTATAAAATTATATAAGTCGCGTACACAGCATTTGAAAGAAAAATTTACAAGCACATTAATGAAAGAAAGTAAAATTGAGTAAAAGACTGGTAGAGCACCAGCGTCATAGGAACAGTAGAAGCACCCAGTGGAGAAAGCATGTGTTAACCTGAGAAACAACGTGGAATTTGGTTAGATATTTGCAGGATGGATTATGTCAGATCTGGTTGGATATTTATATTGCCCACCATTCATTAAGTTACATTTCAAACAGATTAAAGAGATGCGAAAATTTTCAAATCATAGAAATTTAAAAGAAAATACAGATGAATATTTGTAAAATTTCTAGAGGGCGAAAATTTCTAAGCATATAATCAGTAGGGGAAATCGCCAAGGAAAAGGTTAATAATATGACTGCCATAAAATCATATTTCTATATCTCCAAAAGTAGCTAAAATGGACAGAAGAGCAATAAAGCAGAAAAAATTATTTGCAGCAATATATTGAGCAAAAGTTTGATGTCTTTTATGTAAATAAAGAGTTCATACAAGTTGATAAGAAAACAGATCCTAAAATAAAAATAGGCAAAGAACTAACAGAGATCACGTACCAAGTTGGATTGCAACTGGTGGAAAAAGAAAAAGAAATCAAAGGAATCCAAAATAAATCAACATTTCAATTATATTTTTGCCTGTTCTATTAGAAAGAAATTAATGTTATGTATTAATTAAAGTACTACCTCATGCCAGATAGCAGAGTGAAAATTTTAGAAATTAACTTGGCATTTTACCTCAGAAGCCAATATGGGTTCCCACACTGAAGTTTTCTTCTGGGAATCTTTCCTAAGGAAATAATTCCTAATTCACATAATAAAGCTCTATGCACAATGAATTCACAGCAGCTATATTCACGATAGCAAAAATTTGAGATCATTTTGGAAAATTTGAAATAATTCAGAAATAATGGAGTATTTAAGTAAATTATAGTACCTCTATTCAGTGCAATATGTAGATATTAATAGTTATTTTTATGAAGTCTGTACTAAAATGATAAAATACTTAACGTAAAATACCAAATGTAAAAAGCCAGAAAGACACTTCTATAGATGATATAATCTGAACTATGTATAAAATGCAAAATTTAAAACATAAAGACTGAAAAGAAATACACCAAAAATCATGTGATTTTATATGAAAGATGAGTTTTGGGTGGTTCACTTCTTCTAAACTTTTTCCTACATTTTGCAAACTTTCTAAAATAAATGTTTATAAAAACAAACTTTATCTTACAAAACTGGAAAAATTTAATGGCACATTCCGCACCATAAGCTGCCCATGCACAGGACTCTGGGAATGCTAATTAGAAAATGAGTTAATTAAAGTTGTGTGCTTAGTCTCTGTGGCAAGGATTTCCTTTAATGCAATAGTGGTTTTTCTCCATTGCAGAATGTGGTTTCTGGATGAAAAACTGAGAACAGACTGACCCTCTGGCCACAGCTATTCACATCAGAGACCTGCTGTTGCAGGTGCATGCTGTTTGGTTCGGTTTGCCAAGTCAAAATAGCAGTGCTTCCCAATGTGGTGAGTTTCCAACTTCAGACGGGGCAGGAGAACTCTAAACTGTTTGCCCTTTGCAGATGTATTGAAATATTACTGAAATTTACTGGTTTTCCCTGATGTTTTTTCCACTCTTCTATTCACTACCCTGAAAATAAACAAGGAGGAGAAGGCTAGCATACCAAATGTGTTCTCAGTTACTAGGCAAAATGATGTTTTCCTGAGTGGTACTGGTACTCCTGCTCCTGGCTTGACATGAGAGCAAAAGGAGAGAAATATAAAAGCCACATTTTTCCCCTCCAGAGTTTTATTCTAGACTTGAATGAAATAGTAGGACTTGTATCAAAGCTGCCAACCAGGAAGTAGGCACTCTCACATGGAGCAGCAGGAAGCTGAAGAAACCTTGGGATATAATCTCATCCCAGCTCCTCCAAGGGTGGGGCCTCGGACAACCTCTTTGTTCTTTAGTTCAGTTTCTTCTCTCCCAATCCCTACCAAGGTGTTTAAGCATTAATTAATTATTACAAATTAGGGCCACAAAGCTGAAAAGCACCACTATCTATGGTAGTGGAGAAATAAATCCCTTCGTGATCTCTTATTGAGGTTTCCATGACGATCACAGAACACACCCTGGGACTATCCCCTCACTGGCACACCCACTCCGAGTCAGTGCCTCCCACAGCCCATGACTACGCACCCTCTGGCCAGTCTCCCGCCACTGTGCCTACTTTCACCCCTAAAGAAGCCAAACGGTCTAGGACACGGAGGGAAAGCAAGAGTTTCTCCAAAGCATCCCAAAATAATTTGGGAAAAGCAACTCTAAATGAGTACCTCATGTGGTCTTGGGTTTTAGCCCTTAGAAAAACTTTCTCAACAGCCTCCTATTCTTGGAGTGGGGACACTTCAGGCCATTTTTGGAGTGGAATTGGGCTGGAGGAAGACCCCACTAACAATCAGTCTTAAGGACTCACCAAGGCATTGAGGAGCTATCACAAGAAAGCTGGTCATGGTATTTCTCAAGTACCTCAGATCCCATGAACTACAATAAACAGGAAATAGTGGCTGAAACGACTTTGGTAAAAAGAGCAAGGAGAGGAAGATTAACAAGTATATACCCTAAAGAAGAAAACAGAGTTGAGGAAACCATTGAAGTCTCTTGGAATGCAATTTAAACCCATGAGCTTGTCATTTAGGAAGCACTCACCACTCCTTTAAAGCCCGTCTTGGTCAGAAGATGAGGCAAGGACAGCTGGTCTGCAGTCTAGCCTGCAGGATCACCAACCAGCTTGGGACTTCTGTGCGCGCACGCGCATGCGCATTGCTTGTTCTTGCATGGGAGCTTCTGAAAGATGTCTTCCAAATAGAGGGGTTGTGATTCAACAGATCACATTGCTGTTCTCAGCTCGGGGCCTTGGTGCCACTGAAGGATGCTCAGCCCCAAAATAACCACTAGTTTAGCCAGCTTCATGAACTACATTCCCTAGGCACCATCAGTTAGCTCTTGATAATAGTCCTGGGACAAACTAACCAATAACCAGACGCTGGGGAAACAGTCAGCTGGTACCTATGAAGAGCTGACCACGGGCTGGTGCTGGGCTGGCTGCTGGGGAATATAAAACAAGTGGGAAAGATGAAGGATGGACGTAAGCTCTTGATTTCAAATAATTTGTAACCATATTATGTGGTTCACAAATAAAATTAAGTAAATTATTTATTTAATTGATTTATTTTTATGTGGTTCATAAATAAAATTAAGCATATATCATCAGTGATGTATGACTGAGAAATAAGTGTGATTGTGTAATTTAGGTCACAAGCACTATAGAAAATAGGTCATCACATTGTTTCCACTGTGACACTCGAGACGATGAGGAGGAGGAGGAGGAGGATAATGATAGATAAAACGGTGCTATTCACATATTAGCTAACTTAATTGTCATTGTACCTCTAAGCAGCTGCTACCATTAGAATCGCCATTTTGCAGACAAGGAAGCTGAGCTACAAGGAAGTTAAGTAACTTGCTCACACAGCTAGCAAGTGGCAGTTCCTGAGTCTGAACCCAGGAGATCTGGCTTCAGAGACTACGTTCTTAACCTCAGTGCTGTGCTGTCTCATTGAGAGTGACATTGGATGACACAAGTCCTGCCATCATGGGCTGCACTTCACTGTGGCTCATAGGCTGTAATGCAAATCTCTGCGATGAGTGATATATTTTTTGTGAACTTTAAACAAGTTGAGATTGGGGCCTGCCCAGTGGTATAGTGGTTAAGTTCACACATTCCACTTTGGGGGTCCAGGGTTCACAGGTTCAGATCCTGGGCATGGACCTAGCACCATTCATGAAGCCATGCTGTGGCAGCATCCCACATAAAATAGAGGAAGATTGGTGCAAATGTTAGCTCAGCGACAATCTTCCTCAACTGAAAAGAAGAAGATTGGCAACAGATGTTAGCTCAGGGCCAACCTTCCTCACATACACACACACAAAAGTCGAGATACCATTCACATACGATAAAATTTACCCTGGAGCATACAATTCAGTGGTTTTTAATATACTCACAAGTAGTATATATCTAATTCCAGAACATATTTATCACCCTAAAAAGAAATCCTAGACCCACTAGCAGCCACTCCCCATCTCCTCTAGCCCTAGACAACTACTAATCTACTTTCTATCTCTATGGATTTGCCAATTCTGGATAAGTGAAATCAGACAATATGTGGCCTTTTGTGTCTGGCTTGTTTCACTTGGCATAATGTTTTCAAGGTTCATTCATGTTGTGGCATGTATCAATATTTTACTTATTTTTATTACTGAATAATAGTCTATTGTATAGACATATCACATTTTTGTTTACCCATTCATCTGTTATGGACATTTGGGTTGTTTCCACTTTGGGGCTGTTGTGAATAATGTTGCTATGACTATTTGTGTACAAGTTTTTGTGTGAACATATGTTTCCACTATGCTTAGGTATGTACCTAGGAGTAGAATTGTTGGGTCATATGTTAACTCAGTTTAATTTTTAGAGAGAAAGTGATCTTTTTAAAGGTTACTTTCAATATGTTCGAATTCACTTTTTGAAAGTAAATTATACGCAGACTTTTCGATACTTTAGAATTATTTTTTAAAGAATTTGCTAAACACTACACAAGTGCTTACAGTGCATTGGTTCAGAGAAGAAAAGGCCCACAAGAGAACAGAATAGTCAAGGTGAGGTGTTCATATGATGCCTGCTAATTTCTCAGCAGAAGAGTTTGCATGTAGATCCAACAGAATTGAGGAAAAACAGCTGCCTGTTCTACTCTGTCTTTGGTGAGGAATACCAAAGAGGCTGCCGTGTGTGTACTGACTTCTAGTTAGATAGCTTTGTTAAAAGGCACTGTGCATTTTATACCACCTTGAGGACTTATGATTTCTATCTTTTTACCTTGATATTTTTTAAAATTTTTCCATTAAGCTTTTTTGTTTTTTAGATTGGCACCTAAGCTAACATCTGTTGCCAATCTTCTTTTTTTCTTCTTCTTCTTCTCCCCAAAGGCCCCCAGTACATAGTTGTGTATTCTAGTTGTAGGTCCTTCTGGTTCTGCTATGTGGGATACCTCCTCACCGTGGCTTGATGAGCAGTGCTAGGTCCGCGCCCAGGATCTGAACCAGCGAAGCCATGGGCCGTTGAAGCGGAGCACGTGGACTTAACCACTCAGCCACAGGCAGGCCTCCTTAGCTTGATTTAAATGGAAGAAAACAGAGGGACAAAAGGATCGTAGGGGCGCAGAGTTTTTCTATTGTCAGGAGTGGTTTTTCCCATTGTGTGTGTTCAAAGGTGATTTCCTTTCCCTAGGCTAGCTTGGAGATTTTCTTGTTGGAAGTTTTATAATAAAAATGGAATAGTGGCCTATCTATCCTTCTACAGATGGTATGAATGATCATCTATCTTTCCAAAGCAATTTCAAATGATTCCAGCAAGTGAACAGTCTGAGCATGGAGAGATGGATATGACATCTGATGAACTTACATGTTGCCCAGGAAGACAGACTCTGTCTCCACGCACTCCCCACCCCCTTGAGTTTTCGCTAAATAGAGTCAGTCCTCAAAAGGATAAACTCATGAATCCCTTGGTGTCTTTTTCCCACTGGTATGAGAGGGGCCGAATTTACCTATTGTCAGATTATTATTTGTTTTCAGTAAACTCTGCTGCTACCAGAAATCTGTATCATGTGATCTAAGAGAAGATTCCTTCTGCAATATGTTTTCCTTATTAGCTGTCTGCCAGGGCTATTACAGAGAGAGAAAACAGAAAACTTCAATCTGTGACCATATGTCCAATGTATGCCCCTCTCTTTAGCTCCCAGGCAATATTCTCTTTTTAAATTCCAAACTAGGTGACTTTGGTTAATTTTATTTTCTTGACCATCAGTGCCGTAGTTTATTAATTCACACATTCTTATAAATTACGTGCTTTGGAAATGAGAGACTGTATGACAGAATGGGTGGGAGTTTGTCTTTGAAGTCAAGGGAGAACTGGATTTGAAACCTGATTGCTACTCACTGGTTATGCACATGTGCGTACACACACGCACACACACATATATATCTTTGGGAAAGTCACTTAACCTCTCTGAGTCTTGATTAAATGAAATGATATACGTTAAACTCCCATAACAGTGCCTGTACATAATGAAAGCTCAATAAATGGGAGAGATTCTCTTTATTAGCTGTCGCTCTGTGATAAGGCCTATAGCAATAACATGGACAAGTTGCTGAGGGATACAGAGGAGGGGTCAACCAACGAGCTTCCTTCATTCTCTCATCGTCTTTCTGCTTTCTTTTCATTTCTTCCCCTGACATAAAGCTTTTGTGCCTACACAACTGCAGACACTGGTCTAAGCATTGCCACTCCTCTCCTTTAACATATCTGGTCTGATTTTAACAGCTCGCCAGCTCCACAATTAGCACCCCCAACTCGCCCAGCGGTGATGAGAATGAAACCACAGCTGTTAAAGGCTGTATTCACTCTGGGGCTATTCTCAGTGTTAAAGAAGAGCCCCTATTGTCTCTCCCTCCTGGCATTAGGCATTAGCTGTGTCGGATCTCACCATCTCCCACTGCCTGCTCTAGTGCCCGTGGCGCTGGCTTGCTGGGGTAGAGCCCGCATTAGCTCATGGTCTGTAGCAGAGCCACAGTTGCGGTTCATCTGATTGATTTGCTCCTGAGCACTAGAAAGCTCAACTAGCTCAGCGGCTCTTTATGACATCTGGCACATACAGCAAATTCCTTCCAGCTCAGCTCGTGGAGCTGGGCTCTGTCCTGCCTTAAAACCAGCCCCAGCTCCTCAATTACCTTCTGCCCTTATTCATGCCCTGCCAATTCCTCTTTGTTGGAATCTGGATGAGGCTGCTGCATATGCCAAGGCTGAGAATCATTTGTGAGGACTTATGGGCCTCTTCCTTGTAAAGATGGTACTTGGAACTTGGCCGATGGAGGCATCATTCAGATATTGCACATCACAGGTAAGAGGAAGAAGATGCAAATCTTTGGAAGAAGTCTTCCTGTAAGTCTGATAGGTCTGGGAAAAAGGACAGAGCTGTCTGCTCTCTGACTTAGGGTGGGCCAGTGCCCAAATCAAAAGATCATAGGTATGGCTTTGAAGGAAGTTTGGCCTCAGTGCACCCATTGGAAAGCACACCCACCCTCAAATGATGGCGGCCATTGCTTTCTCGCCCTTGGGGATCATCTCCCTCAGGAAGGGACACTTTCTCTCTTTCCGTTCTAAACTCAGAGAGTTGTGCTACTTGGAGAAGCCATTCCTGTAGGACAACTTGCCTTCTCTGTAGCAGAGGGAACCACTGCAAGTAGGACACAGTCAAAAATAAACTGTGAAATTGAAGAGGGAGGAGGGTATATGGAGATGTTTACCTCAAGCTTGAGAGAAGTTCGGCAGAAGGCGTTTTTGAGTTTGCCCAGCTTTGTTTCTTTAATCCCTTGTTTCTCTGTGGTTTTGCTGCATGCTTGTCTAGACATGTCACACACAACAGGCTTGTAACTAGAAAAGTCTCTGGCCTCACAGGAAGAGGGAGATCTCCCTGAAAATAATCTCCAAAGGGTTGGCCGGGAGCAGGAAATAGGAGTCAAAGGGCATATCTGTAGGAGTAATTTCTCTTGCTCACACTTATACTGTCTTCTCCCTCTCCTCTTCTCTTTGATGATAGGAAGTGCACACACTCCAGGCTCCATTTCCTCATACTCTGAGGTGAAATTAACCAGATGAGTAGTATCCCTGTAGAAAGGAATAAACTTAATCATTAAAATATGCGTGCTTGTTTCGACATTCCAAACAATATTCAGCCCAAACAAGTCTCTGGACACCTGACACACAGACCATGAGATTAGGAAGAGAATGGGAATGAGGAACATCCAAGGAACCAGCTATTATAGCCAATTCTACAGGCTTGAACATCTCTCAATAGCATGTTTCCATTTTTTCCCCTATTCAGAGCCACTCTACTGGAAATCAACCCACAGTTCACAGTCCAACCCTTGTCCAAGTTCTGCTTTAGAAATTAAAGCACCTTGTATGATGCCATAGATATTTTGGCTGGATCATCAGCAGAAGTCCTTGTATATTCATTAGCATTAGACATAGGATGGCTTTTTCATTATTATTAGATGGGACAAAGATTGAATACCATGACCAGAAACATTTCGTTGGTCTCCAGTTTAAAACAGATGGGACCCCTAGTGAGTTGTTGCATCAGTTTTACTCAAGTGATTTTAGATCCACGTGGATGCCATGGGTGGCTTTGAGAACAAAAGGAAACTACAAATGGGAGACTCAAGAGAAAGGCGGAGAGTAGTTATGGAAATTCAGTCCAACAGGTGCTCTAGGGACAGGGGACCCAAAGACAACTATGACCTTGTCCCTGTTCTCAAGACATTAACAATCTAGTAGATGGTACAGACAAATTAACAAACAATTACAATACAGTGTGACACACATGGGTCTGAACAAGGTACTAAACAAGTACTGAAATGAAGGGGAGGTGAATTCCTTCCTGAGATAATGAAGGAGGTGAACTTGTGAGGCGGAAGTAACTGTCACTCTCATTTAAAAGATGTGGAAACTGTGGCTCAGCAAGATTAAATGATTTCCCTAAGATAACACAGCTGTTAAAGGATGACCAAGGTCTTCCAACTCCTAGCCTGGTTCCCTTTTCATTGCATCATAGCTGCCCTGAGTGTGGAACTGGGGGGTGGTGGGAGGGAGAGCTAAATAAGGGTTTCACTGGGGTGGCGGGCTAGGGCTAGTCTGAGAAGGAACAAATCAGCCTTTGTGTCCTGATCACAGCAGGAGAAAGCTTAAAATCCTAAACTAGGCAGCTTGCATGCAAGCAGTGGGGTAGTCGCCTATACAGCAGAAGTACATACCCCAAATTTCCTAGTTTAAATTGTCTTTACAAGGGGATATAGTCTTTATTCTACTACCAATGGTAAAATTTTTAACAGGATACAGTAAACATTAAGTAAATGTTAGCTATCATCATCGGCAGCATTATTATGATGATGATTTTTAAAATATTAGATTATTTCTTGAGAAAGAAAACACTGAACATTGACAGGATCAGAGAGTAGAAGAAGATACATTACACATCATGGAGTCAAAGGGCTCACGAGAAGAAGCTATAAATGGGAAGGGGACCCTACACCAGCCTAACCATTCTGCCTCCTTCAAGAGGGACAAATGGGCTGCAAGAGTCAGGACCATCTTCCCAAACTCCCCATCCCCATCCTAACTTCCATGCACCAGACATTGATCAAGCTACTGGTGAAGCCATCCATCAACACGGACAAAAACATGGTCTCTGGAGTCAGACTTTCTGAATTCAAATCCTTGCTCTGTCATTTAATGACTGTGTAACTTGGGAAGACTTCCTAAGCATTCTGTACTTTGATTTTCCCATAGGTAAAATGAGAATAATAATAATAGTAGTAGCTTACCTGATAAGGTAGGTATGAGAATTAAATTGAATAACTTAATAAGTTAAATTGAATACATAAGAAGCAGCTATGCAGCCATTACTTTCACGTTGCAAGTGTTGTCATTGTCATAATTAGTGTTATCAGTGTGCACTAGGCAATAAAGCATGATCCTGGCTCACAATCTTGTAGGAGAAGAGACAGTTATGGAGATAAGTGCAGAGGTGGCAGAGATGAGGGTGAGGTGGGAAATGCATTCTGAAAGAGGTGATAACCAAGTTGAGTTATTAAACAATTAAGAAAAGGAGTATGGATGAGGGCGTTCTAGAAAGAGAATACTTCTCAAAAGCTCGGAGACGTAATACTACATGGTAAATTTGGCAATTGTTAGTAATTAAAGATGGCGGGAGAACAGAATAGGAGGAAGACGAACTGGAAGGGTACATGGTGCTTTAAATGCCAAGCGAGAATCCAGATCACGTGCTAACCACAGAAAGTGCTCAATTGTGGATTTCAAGAAGGGAGTGACGCGATAAGTTCTGCATTCTTACAAGATCGCTGAAAGAAGTGTGGAAGGTGAGCTGGAAGGGGGCTGAGATTTTCAGCAGAAAGACTTGTTAGGAGACTGTTTTAGGAATTCAGAGAGGAAAGAATGAGTGAATAAGATGAGGTGTTAGGGATGGAGTAAAAAAATATTAAATGAGGGGCCGGACTGGTGGTGTAGTGGTTGAGTTCGCGTGCTCCGCTTCGGTGGCTTGGGCTTTGCAGGTTTGGATCTTGGGCATGGACCTAACACCGTTTGTGGTGCTACACTGTGGTGGCATCCCACATAAAATAGAGGAAGATTGGCACAGATGTTAGCTCAGTGGCAATCTTCCTCAAGCAAAAAAAAAAAAGGAAGATTGGCAACACATGTTAGCTCAAGGCCAATCTTCCTAACAAGAAAAGGATATATATATGTTAAATGAAATAGAGTGTGGTGACTTGGAAACTGATTAAATGGAGGATGCAAAGGGAAAGGAGAAGTTAGGAAAGATGGTCATTTCAGGTTTGGGCACCTCATAAGTAGTGGTGCATTCACAGAGACAGAATAAGAGGGTCTGGAATGGGGATGGGGAGAGAATATGTTCAAAACTGAAGTCCTCTTTTCAGCCCAATTTACTTTTAGGATAAGGAAAAAATAATAAAGAGGTAATGTTTTAAATTTAGCCAATTTAATTTAGCAAAATTAAATATATATACTCCATTAGTTTATGTGTACACACGCACACACATAGTGATAATGTTGAGTTTGCCCACAACCTCAACTGAGGATGCAGTGAAACTAGGATACCAACACCAGGATGATAGGAGAAGAATTGGTGCAACCCTTTGGAAATTAATTGCACAATATGATCGAATCTTTTTGGAAGGTTTATTTACTCTTAGAAGAAAGCCCAACTCAATTGACTTAAAGAAAACCAAACAAGCAAATAAAAAAGCCTGTAATTTCACAGGACAAGAATTCCAGAAGGAGAGAGGTTTAAGGGTTGGTTTATTTAGTTGGTCAAAGTGTCATAAGGATGGAGGTTTTTTGTCTTTCTGCTCTGCCATCTGTAGTCAGCTAACTCTCCTCAGTATCATATGATGACTGCTATAACTCCATGCATCACATCTTTGTCCACCGATAACCAGAGATGGGAGGAAGAAAAAGACTCTTCCCTGAATCTGTTTTTAAAATTTAAGAACTCATTCCCTAAATCACCCCTGCAGACTTCCCCTCAGCTATATTAAAAAAGCTATATAATATTTCCACAATTGTTGGGTTAAAAAGTGCCCTTATACCGGAGATTTTTTAGATTGGATTTCTACATGAACCTATCAGAGAAAGCGTTCTTTTGTCTTTTTTTTCTGACTTCTACTAAACCTTGAAGATGGCTTCAGCACGTTTGTTTTCCTTGGGGAAAGGAGTCAAGTAATCCAGCGTTTTATGCCTGAGGTCCAGAAGACACACACCTGGCAAAGGCCGCTGAACTTTAATTAGTCTTTCCTGTTTCTGAGTCTCCTTGCACAGCCATCTTCCTCCTGTGCAGGACCCTGTTGTCAACTGTCATCGTGAAATGTTTATAAATAAAATGTGGAAAAAGTATGAGGTCATAGCCCAGGATAAGCCTTAAGCCATGTCCTTAGGACTGTTGCCATAGCAGAAATGTCTCCAGGATCCAAAAACACTCTTGAATCACAGGACGCCTATACGGCCCAAGAGCTGCGGAGCACCTGGTGTGTGGAATGTACATATCGCAGTGCATGGGGACCCTGCTCAGCCAGGAGCCTCTGAAAAGACGGGAAGCTTCTTTTTTGAGTGACAGCCACATATCCTATGTCATTCACCTTGTCCTTAGGAAAGAACCAGGGGCATAGAGGGGAAATGGATTTGGTAAAGAGCCAATGAGACAGCAGAAATGTAAAGCTGTATTACTCATAATATTCATTTTAAAATGGTAGGAAGTTAATGCCTCAGTGTAGGACAGAATGGGGTTGTTGATATTCTTTCGTCTTTTCACTCCTGCTTTATAAACTGTTATCTAAGGACACCTAGAGGAGTTAGAAAAGGGGGTGTTCCAGGGAAGAGGGAATGGCTCTTGGGTTTTTGTGCCTCGTTGTACCCTCCCTCTCCTCTCTCATCTGGATTCGAGTGGATTCTCTGTGAAAAATTTCACTGGCTTGGGAGCAATGTCTTTACCCCCTTTTGGATGACACATAGTTCTGATAATCTGTGAGGGGATGGAACTTCTCCCCATGTAAATGCCCATATTCATATGAACACACAAATTTGCATATGCTTTTGAGGTAACTGAGAGGGCCCCTGGGTACCCATAAATTGGGATGTCCATGGAACCCAAGGTTGAGATTTCTTCCCTAGAAAAGAGGTTGAGGGTTAGACTCTTAGCTGAGGAAACAGGGAACAAGCTGGTTAGGATTTGCTCTTGGCTCAAAGGATTGATAAAGGAAACTTTAGGTTTCTTTCTGTGGTGTCCCTAGTCATGCCCCTCCCACCAAAGAAAAAACTAACCTCAACCCTAGACATTCTGACATCTTCCCATACCAGCCATTGGCCAGAATGCACACAGATTCTTTTATTATTCTATTTGGCTTAAAATCCACACACTATTCTTATGTCCAGATGTGTCATATTTTCCTATATCTCGTTGATTCTAAGTCATGTATTTTTTTCACATTTTCACATCCCTGCAATTAGAATGAATCTTAAAATAGAAATAAACTAATCCATAAATATAGTGGGAGACTTTAACATATCTTTCTCAATAACATAAATCAAGCAGACGAGATAATGAGTAAGTATAGAAAAGATGTAAACCGTAAGATTAACAAATTTGATCTATTAGGCAGACATAGAACAATGAACAAATGACTACAGAGTATATATTCTTTTCAAGTCGACATGTACTCACTAAAGTTTACCAAATGCTGAGTGATAAAAGCAAATTTCGTAATGTTGACAACCAGACAAAGTGTGTTCTCTGACCACAGTGGAATTAAGCTAAGATTAAAAAAAAAAAAAAGATAACTAGAAAATTCCCAAAATTTTAGAAATTAAACAATTATGAGTCAAAGAAGAAGCCACGCCCAAATAAAACAGTGCTGTCTGACATTCAAGGCTCCTACCATCTGAATCCTCCCTTCCCTTCCAACTCTATTTTCCATCTCACTCCAACTCTGTTCAGACTTGTTTTATTCAGTAGCAAGAAATATGCAGAATACTGTATTGCTCCTATATCTATTGCAATACTAACCTTTACTTACATAATCTTTAGGGGAAAAAGCTGTCTCTCTGCTCCAGGAGAGTAGCAGAATTCCGCTTAGGGATAGATGCCTCTGGGAAAGCACTTTAATGGACAAAGCTGAAAGCCAGGGTCTTATGTGGAGTGGACACAGTTGAGACAGGGCTTATTAGGCAGACAACTCTTCTACATAATGGAATAAGAGGGATTTTTCTTCTTTCCCTCACTCTCCAGTCATCTACTGAGAGATAGGAGTTTGGGGAATTCCGAAAAGAGGACTACAAAAAGAGGTGGGAGACAGAGCTGGAGGATGATCTGAGAAATCATGGCAGCAGGTCAGGATCTGAGCTGTAACCTCCTCTGGGATGGATACACAGTAACAAGAAAAATGAGCGCTTACTCAGCTGAGGGAATGGATGCGAGTTTCCATGGTGCTAGCACAGAGAAAGAAGGGGACAGTGCGAGAGACAGAGAGGGTAAGAGAGTGAGAGAGACCTGAAGACAGATCTCCTTTGATACCCTAGGAATGACTCATGGGACTGGCAGGTGGAGATGGGGTCGGTTGCTACAGAGAAGGCAGCAGACAAAAGCTGATAAAGACCAGGGATGAGGAACTCAGGAATGTGGAGTACCTGAAAGAAATTTTATTTCCCTCCACCTCTCCAAAGAGCTCTCAGTGGTGTTGGGATATAAAAGGGAAGTGTGACCCAGAAGCCAGAGGGCTTAGAGACAAGCGAGCTGCAATATGCAGTTATACATCATTTCAAATTCTTTACTTTTGCTTCAACTCTCAATCTCATTTCTCTAAGTAGATTTTTAGCTCCTAAAAGAAGACCAGATTTGCCATATATATGTACACACATATGTATAGATATATATATACACATGTATGTATGCGTTATTTATATATTTATACATATTCATATATGTATACACATACACATATGTATGCAAATTCACACACCTACATATATACCTATATCTTTTAATGGTCTCATTCCTAATTATTTCACCTTGCACATGGAAGGCCCTCTCCAATGTTTAGCTAAATAGCTCAGAAAGGAAAGATTCAGCAACCAGTACTTTTGCGCCTGTTTTGTTTCAAATTACCTCTTTGCCATTGGGAGGCAAATCCTTCCAGTTTTTGTAGCCAATATTTGTATGTTATGATTTTTAAATGGAGAGCTTCAATCACTATGATGGTACTTCACAGCCTATATTTCAGGCGTAATTTCTTTTTAAGCACATATATAGATTTTCTTTAAAATATGGTGTCTATGTAGCTTTTAAATAGGTATGATATACTTCTTGTTTTAAAAAAATGCGTTTTTTTTTTTTAGCAAGCAGATTGAGAGCTATTCTGTCAGCATTTCCACTGTAACACGGTCTTCATGTTCACAACTGAGATAATGTGTATGTCAAGTAAGAGTTTGAGGCTTCATCAAAACTGGCATTCATGTAAATATCTAGGTTATCCCCATAACTAATATAGCCTCTAACCGCTATTCAATGTCATCATAATTGTCAATTTCCAAAGCAAACTGAAAAAAATTATTATATCAAAATACAGTAAGAAGTCCTGTTTGCCAAATATAATCAACTGTTATTTACTTCCAGAAACATTATGTAAAGACAAAAGAATAGTAAGTACTGCCTGTTCTTGGACTTTAGTGACAAGAAAGAAAGAAAGGATTCATCGTCCTAGAGACTAGGAACTAAAATTGCAAGAAGCTCTTCTATTGCCCTGATGAATGGGCTTGAATAAGGCACTTTATTTTTCTGGGCCTCAATTTTAAGTTTTTGTCAAAAAAATGAGGCAGCTTTTTTGATGTCTTCCAGGAAGCCCCCTGGTCACTAATGAAGTTCTGGCAGTTACTTTCCTTCTTAGTGTTTATTACGCTTGAGTAATGTTTAGACACCTTTTAAAGAAAAAAATCAGGAACCTCAGCACTATCCTAAGTGAGATGTGCTAACAATGCTCTCCAAACATGTATGAAAATAAAACTTGCTATCAGTTTCCACAAAATAATAATAGCGAATCTTTATTGAATGTGCTTCATGTGCCAGGGGCTGTACCAAGCCTTCTGCATGCGTTAGCACATTCATCCTTGTGATTTTAGCATTAATGAAACTATGTCACTGAAACCACATAGCCAATAAAAATCAATTTGACAATATGAATTCAAATGTGATGGATTATATTGTTTTGTTGAAATTATACCTGTGATGGGTTTAATCACGGGTAAAAAATTAAAGCCTTAGTGTTAACTTAAATCTACTTCTGTGTTTTAACTTTAGTAATTAACATTAATACAGAGAATGCCTATTTAACTATGGACAACTAAACTGGCATTAGTAACATCAAGGCTGTATTTGATCATTGAGGATAATCAAGTCTTATACTTAACCAAAACTCTGAGGATGAGCAGTCTTCAAACATCAACTTTGACCTCTCTGTAAAACTGACTTGTTCGCTCGGAAATAAGGTCAAGATGATGGTGTTATGGGTATTTGCATTAAATGGCTACTAGTCCAATGATTACTGGAGTCAGAAATAGGAAAATTCCTCCTTGGATGCTTCCAGCTCAGTGAAGATGGAATCCTGCTATGGTTCAAAGTCTTCTTGAATCCTCACAACAATATTATGGTACATTCCATACCTCAATTCTTTCATTAGTTTTCTCCATTTGGATTTCTATGAAACCTGCATTTATACAGTGAGCTGTGCTGTCAGTTGACCTTCAAGTTGAAGAAATGCATTTGTAAACATAAATATAAGTTCAAGCACTCGAATAACTAAATAAAATTCTACATTTCTCAAGGAAATTTTGGATGCTCAAGGTTTCTTGGACTTCAGTTTGAGAAACATGGCCTACATCATTCACTTGGCGTTCTGTCATGTTCTGCTTGGCGCTGTTATTTAACCTTTTGTGTATATTTCCACCTCTTGGTTTATGTAGAATTAATTTACACATTTTTTGAATAATGCAAGAAGGCATTTGAAAGCTTTTAAAAATATATCTATACTTACTTTGGAATAACTTGGCTTACAATAGTCTGCCATCTTTGAAGGTCTTGTGTTAATGTATTTTTCAGAACGCTGTAGTGGAGAGCCGGGCAGCTAACTGCCTACGGCAGGATGCTAGGTGATTTCCAAGACAGCATCCCCATGCCCAGTTACCTTTTGATGCCATATAGTACTGATTTTCCACAAAATCACATTTTTGTCCCCAAAATATAGGCTTGTAATGGTTAATTTTTAAAATATACATTTAACGAAGCCATGATTATAACATGTTAATTTTGTGATGGCCTTCAGATAAAGAAATAGGGAAGGTCTATGCACTTGAATCATTTACATTATGTTGTCATTCTTCTCATGGTTTTCTTTCACATTTTCCCTCCATCATCTCCTCTCTAGTCAAGAAATTAGGCCTTTTTGTTCCCATTATCTCCAGGTAGGATATGATAGATCACAAGGCGAAAAGAAAAGGGATGCACATTCTGGTTTTGTGTTTTGAAAGCCAGGGGAATGGTGAGGCATAAAAAACATTTGAGAACAGCTACTCTATCTCTAAACATGCACAGCACAAACACAGACACATACACACACATAATTTCCCTCTGTCTCTCAAAGAGAAAAAAAAAACCCTCAGGTAGGCAAAGCTTTCTAGAAGATAGAAAGAAGAGTATGATAAATATGAGTGAGCAGTGTTCTGGTGATTTCCCACGGAAAACCCTGGAGAGGAGAAGACTAAGGTGTGTGGTCTCTGAGAACTGGGGGACCAGCTCTCTTCTCCCATGGTAGACCTCTAAGGAGGCAGCAAGTCATAAAGAGGAAATGGTTACATGGTGGGTTTAGGCCATCTGGGCTACAGGGCCATAGACAAACCCATTTTTTGTCCAACTTTTTGCTTCACAGTGGTGTAATTTCTACACGCCTGAGTATAGCAAAGAAGTAGTGCCAAGAAATGCTTTGTTAAGGGTAAAGGCAAATAAGAAAGAGGGATCCTCCCCTCAAAGCAACCTGCATGGACTGAGAACTGGGGGCCATATAAGGTAATAGGCTCCTAGATGGAAAGACAATATTGAAGATTAGAGGACCTGAGCCCATATGCTTTGGTACTCTGTAAGTATCAAAAACTTAGATACAATACCAGGAAACAGTAGACCATAAATTGACAAAGATTATTCTTCCACATAATATATGGATTGTTATGTCTTCTTGAGCAATTGACCCTTTTGTTATAATAAAATAACCATCATTATCCCTTGTAATATTCTTCACTCTGAAATCTACTTTGTCTTTTGATAACTAAATTCCAGCTTTCTTTTGATAAGTCTTAGTGTGGTATATCATTTTCCATCCTTTTACTATTTTTCTTATTTGTATCTTTACACTTGAAGTGCCTTCTTTACAGGCAACATATAGTTGGGTCTTGTTTTCCTATCCAATTTTACAACCTCTGCATTTTAACTGAGGTAGTTAGACCATTTACATTTAATATGATTATTTATACAGTTGGGTTTAAATCTACCACCTTGTTATTTGTTTTCAATCTATCCCATTTGTTTTTTGTTCCCTTTTCCCTCTTTTTTTGACTTCTTGTGGATTAACAGTATTTTTTATGATTTCATCGTTATCTCCTTTGTTGGCTTATTAGCTATAACTCTGTTTTGTCATTTTAGTGGTTGCTTTAAAGTTTGTAGTATGCATTTTTAACTTACTAAGTGATGTTATACAACTTCACGTATTCAAATGATATTATACCAGTTCACAAATAGTATGAGACCTTCACAATAGTATTCTGCTATTTCTCCCCTCTCAAACTTTGTGCCAGCATGGTCATACATTTTTCTTTTAGATATAATGCCCATACTAAATTGTTATTGCTTTTCTTTAAACAGTCAGTTATGTTTTAAAATAATTTAAATATTAATGAAAACATTTATATATTTACCAGTATTTATACCATTTCCATTCCTTTGTTTAAACCCATATTGCCATCTGGTATCATTTTCTTTCTGTTTGAAGGACTTTCTTTAACATTTCTTTTAGTGCAATTCTGATGGTAATGAATCCTTTCAGCTTTTGTGTGTTTATATTTTGAAAGGCATTTTTATCAGGTATACAAATCTAGGTTGACAATTTTTTCTTTCAGTCCTTTAAAGATTTTGCTTCATTATTTCATTTGCACTTTTTCAGATGAGAAATTTACTCATTCTTATCTTTGTTCCTCATCACATGATGTGTTTTTCTCCTCCTCCAGCCACATTTAAGATTTTCTCATTATCATTGCTTTTCAGAAATCTTATTATGATGTGTCTTGGAGTGGTTTTCTCTATATTTCTTATGCTTCAGGTTCATTGAGCCTCTTAGATCTTTAGGATTATAGTCTTTATCAAATTTGGGAAAATATTAGGCATTATTTCTTCAAATATTTTTGCTCTCCCCCCCATTTTGGGGACTCCATTTATACCTATATTAAGCCACTTAATATTGTTCTTCAGTTCACTGATGCTCTGTTCGCTTTTTAATATTTTCTTTTCTCTCTGTGTTTCATTTAAACAGGTTTTATCACTGTGTCTTCAAGTTCACTAATCTTTTTTTTCTACAGTGTCTAATCCAGTGTATTTTTCACCTCAGACATTGTATTGTACATGTCTGAATGTCCATGTCACCAGTTAATATTTTTCTACTTAACTTAGTAAACATATGGAATACACTTATAACAACTATTTTACTGTCCTTGTCAGCTAATTCTTATGTTTGGCTCAGTTTGGGTCCTTTTTCAATTAATTGATTTTTTCCTCCTCATCATTGGTTACATTTTCTTCCTTTACTTCATGCCTAGTAATTTTTGATGGGATGCCAGATTAATTTCACTTTTTTGGGTACTGAATATTTTTGTATTTCTATAAATATTCTTGAGTTTTGTTCTACAATATAATTAAGTTACTTGCAAATGATTTCATCCTTTCTAATCTTACTTTTAAGATCTGTTAGGCAAGACTATAGCAGTACTCATGCTGAGGCTAATCTGAGGCATGATCCTTCTGTCTGCTCCCGCCCCCAAATACCTTGTGAATCATGGGATTCTTCAGTTTGGCTGATGGAAACAGGTAGTGTTTTCAACTCTGTGTGAACGTGAGGCATTGGTATCTCTAGTCATTTCAGGGGATTCTTTTCCTGACCTTGAGTAGTTTCCTCACACACATCATCTGATCAGTATTCAGCTAACTATTTGAGGGAGCCCTCTGTAAATCTCTGAAGTTCCTTTTCTGTAAAGCTCTCTCTGCTCCCATACTCTGTCCTGTATAATCTAGTTTCTGCTCTGTGCAGCTCTCAACTCTCCCATACGCCACCCTGTATAATCCAGGCCTCTTGATCTCATCTCCTCAACTCAGGGATTTCATTAGGTTCCACTTGGGTTCCCCTTTCTGCACTGAAACCTAGAAATTCTCTCAGGGCGGTAATCTGGGGGCAATTGTATAACTGGCTTATTTGATCGTTTTAAACTTTCCTTAATAGTTTCTTGGCCAGTGTCTTGAAAACCATTGTTTCACATATTTTGTCAGCAGTTTATGATAAGAAAAGGGATGTGCTCTAGCAAGATTAATATGGAAACAGAGGTTAGATTAGGTGATGGATAGAATTATAAAGAGAACGCGGCCCTGGAGGTCAGAAAAGAGGTGATGGGTCCCTAAATCTGCATAGCCTTTGACAGTTTATAATGTGCTTCACACCCAAAATATTATTTGATTCTTATAATAATCCTGTGATGTAAGTAACGAAGATATGCTATTTTAGAGATGTGAAAGTCAAGGCTCAGTTCAGATTCTCTGATTCATACCAATGTTCTTCTAACCATTCCATGCTGCTTTTTTGGCAATTTGGTCAGCTCTACAATGGGCCGTCACATCGTGCTAAGTCTCAGAGATTCTGGAAGTTCTTTCAAGGGCTTGCAGTTGTAGGCTCAAGACTCTCAGTTCAGCTTCTTCTTACCATAGTTGCTTTTCTTATATATTGGGCTTTCATATAAGATTTCCTTTGTCAAAGGGGTTCTAAGGGCAAACAAATAAATCTGATAAAAAAGAATTTAAAACTTGCCAATCTACAGAACTTTGCAATTGATTAGCTATAGGGTGTGATGGAGAGAGGGAAAGCAAGACTTAATTTGTAAGATTTGGGCCTGGGTACCTGGACCAACAGTAGCAGCAGCAACAGTAACAAGGAAAGCAGTATGATTGGTCTGGGAAGGCAAATATGATAAGGTTGGTTTGGGATGAAGAAAAGGATATTTTTTAAGCATCCTGCAGGATCTGAAGAATAATTAAGACCTAATTTCTACTCACCAAGATTTGAAATTTTTACAAAAGATTCTAATAATTAATGCTTAACAGTTAAATGGAAATGAATAACTCAATCAATAAGTATTTCAAAGGGAGGAATTATTGTGAACGGACATGGTCAGAGAACTCTTCATGGAAAGCTAGATATTGAGCTGGGCTACGTATACTGTTTAGATGGTTGATAAAGAATTTTGGCCAGTTGTGAGTTGGGCACTTACATAACTTGCCAACTCTGGGTGGCATTAATTTGGTAAAAGGTAGTGGTTAATGTTTTTGCAAATGTGTCAGGATGAATTCATTTTCTGCCGTTAGAAACATGTAGAGGGAGACTGTTCGAAATCCCAGGGAACCACCATGGACCCAGAGAAATCAGGTGAAGAAAGCTGAATGTGAGATGACATTGATGACAGCAGCCAAATCAGCATTCAGGCGCCGATTACTTGCTTGTCCATCATGTCAAGTGATGAAGTCAATTCTAGGTCAAACCAGGCAGTATGATGTGAGTATTCGGCTCCAGGAATGTTTCCACAATATCACTAAAAGGATCAGATAGGAATTAGCCTTATCCAAGAAGAGGCAGCAAGGAAAGTAGCAGCAGGTGCCACAAAGGAGAGGAGACAAAGGAGAAACCAAATAAGTTATGATGGTTATGATGATATCCTGTCTATTCTTACTTCCATGTGGCAAATGAAAAATGGCTTCATCAGCAGGCTCCATATCTACTGGACGTGGCTGGCAATTCTTCTCAAGGCAGTTCTTTGTGTGGGGTTTCAAACATCCACTTCTCACATGATGCCATTTAAAAGGCCCTGGAGAAAACAGCAAAAACACAAATATGCCCACCAAACACAAAACTTTGCCTCCTGAAAGTGCTTCAGCCTAGAATTCAGCCTGAACAAAGAACCCTAAAACATTCCCTTTTACATTGTTCCAAAAGATTGTAAAAGTTTTCTGAATGTAATTTTTATCACCTTCCTCTCTCTTTTTTTTACCATTTATGAACATATGTGTTTTTTATGATATTCACAACATGCTTGTGTCACAAGATTCAGATTTAATTTCCTGCAATTACTGCACAATATGCATGGCAAAAAATGATATAAAAATGACAGAAAATAATGAACAGTTACTCCATTTCTGCTAAGTTACCTTTTGGAAATAAAATTCAAGCATAACTCAGCTGAGGCTTTTGATTGGCTGTCCCCAATCCATGTTGTTTAGAGGCATTGGTAATAATCGTTAGAAATTTTCAAATCTTCCGATAGTAGCAGGATTTAGTTTATTGGGAAATTATCATCCTGCACACCCAGAGATTTAAGAGAGGTTGTAACTTCCTTCTTACTACTCAGGAAATATGGAGTTAGGATGGTGAGATGATGGTTTATCAACAATGCTTTGCACCTTCTAATTTGGAGTCAAATGTACTTGAGCTAATTTATTCATGTCATTATGTATCTCATTTCTTACAGGTACAGGTAGTTCTATAATGAACTTGTAAACAAAAGCTTACTTATGACAGAAGCGGAAGAGAAATTCTCTCTCCTATTTCCATGGAGGCACTAAAATAGTGATTAAAAACTCTGGATCTGGAGCCAGCAGACTTGGTTTAAAATCCTTCTCCACCACTTGGTAGTAACTGAGACCCTGGGACAAGACTTTTAACCATTCCAAGCCTCAATTTCCCCATCACTAAAATGGACATTTGAAAAGGTTCTAATTCATAGGGTTGTTGGAGATGAAGTGAGGGAATGCATATAACGTGCCTCGTATAATGTAAGCACTGGGCACATATTAGCAATTGTTATAATGATGATAATGCTGTCCACAACAATGATGAGGAGTGACCAAGGCCTTTTCCAATGTAGAAAATAATAGCTATAGTATATTGAAGTAGATGTTGGAGTACAGAAATTTCTGTTGCATGAGTGACACCTCCCACCTGTGTTTATTTGCTTAGTTCTAATTCGGGCACCCAAAAAAGGGACAAAATATGTTTTGTCTTACTAGGTGTAATTTTCATGAAATGTCATTCCTGAATTGGCTTAACTTCTCCCAAATGTTCATGAGTGGGAGAAAATGCTCAAATAAATAGAAACAGAAAGAAAGGAAGAAAGGAGAGAGGGAGGGAAGGAAGGAGCAAGAGAGACAGTAAGAGAGAGAGTTAGAGAGAGAGAGAGAGCAAGCAATATAAAGGATAACTGACTTTAAAGATAGAATTCCTTAGAGGAAAAAAGAAAGATGAATCGACATCATCTCCTGCTGAGTGAGGTACACTGACACCCATCAGGTTGGGATTTGCTGAGCTACAGTTCTGCAAGTATGAGCCATGCTCCAGTGTTTTTACTCTGTTAAAGCATAAAAAATACTTTTCCTGAATGGGCTGTCTGCTCCAACAATTTGCTTTCTTTAGCAAACTCACAGAGGATAAATATCCAGCTACTGAGAAATAAAATGGCATAATGGAGGATATTGAGGATTATTTAAGACCCTTTCATGTTGCCTTCCAGCCCTGGGATTGGAGTTGACAGGAATGCACCAGTCTAGGATGAGTAGAGATTCCTTGGAAGTCTCTGCTCAAAGAGAACAAAGGTAGGGGAGGAAGAGCACTAAATGAGATGGGTTCTCTGAATGGGATTGAATAAGAATGGTGAATCCTTGGGCCAATCCTGTATATTGGCTGCCTAGAGCCCCATGTTGAGAGTGTGTGATCTTGTATCCAGGTTCAATGGGAATGAGTACCAGTCAAGAGTGATTACTGGGGCTGGCCCAGTGGCACAGCAGTTAAGTTCACACATTCTGCTTCTTGGTGGCCCAGGGTTCGCCAGTTTGGATCCTGGGTGTGGACATGGCATCACTTGGCAAAAAGCCATGCTGTGGTAGGCGTGCCATGTACAAAGTAGAAGAAGAAGGGCATGGATGTTAGCTCAGGGCCAGTCTTCCTCAGCAAAAAGAGGAGGATTGGCGGTAGTTAGCTCAGGGCTAATCTTCCAAAACAAAAAGAGTGATTATTGAAGTCTGCCATGGGCCTTGTATAAGAATTGTTTGTTTATGTCATCCTTGGTCCACAAGTTAGGGTCCCACGTTGGATTATAAGACATGCCAGGGTCCAGGGGCAGTGATAATAACGGAACTAATGAAAACAGACCCGTAGAATCCTATTTTTTCACAAAGAGCTCATACCAGTAGGCGACCCCTGCAGTGGGTATAGTTGAGCAAAAAGACTGTGACTATTTAAATAACTGTGGATTGAGAACTGATTCACACCACCACCACACTTACTCCCTGCATGCACACACCTTCTCTTTTTATTGAATTGAATGAAAAGTCATTTGACATAAAGATTTTTAAAAAGCCATTTGTTGGGGCCAGCCTGGTAGCATAGTGGTTAAGTTCACACACTCTGCTTCAGTGGCCCGGGGTTCACAGGTTCAGATCCCGGGCATGGACCTACACACCACTCATTAAGCCATGCTATGGTGGCATCCCACATATAAAATAGAGGAATATCTGCAAAGATGTTAGCTCAGTGACAATCTTCCTCCAGCAAAAAGAGGAAAATTGGCAGCAGATATTAGCTCAAGGCCAATCTTCCTCACCAAAAAAAAAAGTCATTTGTCACGGAAGCCCAGGTCACTTTGTATAATCAAAATTTTGGATATGTGTTTATCACCTACATATTTTTCATGTTTTTAATTTCATGAGTTTCACATGGCTATTGAAACACTTTAATGAAAAAACAGCCATAATAATTTTTAAGTGATTGAACATGTGTATGTCTTGCCTAGCATGGAGTACATTTTAAATGTGAGTAATAACCCAGTGGCATGGAAACAGCGGGTTTCAACCAAAAAGCCATCTTGAAATCACATTTTGCACAGACCAATTTCACGTAAACAGAAGTCTCTCATCACCAGAATTTCCACTTCGGTTAACAAAAATAAAACAATCCACTGGTATCTGCTTTAGTCCAAGGTCTTTCCATGGGCAAGTGCCCCCAAGCTAGTTCCTCTCAATGAATTAAGGGTTCGTGTATATTAAGGGGAACATGTATAGCTCTGTTGTAATGTACATGGAAGCATTCACGGAGCTGATTTATTGTGATCCCTGTTTTCTTTTGAATTAATACCAAATGTAAAAGAAAATGCTTTAAAATTAAAGGTTTCATAACAGTCACTCATTGAAAACATTACTGGCAGATGTGGGCTGAGTAATATAACATTGGTTTAAACTGTCAAAAGTATAAGTTAGTGACCTTTTTGCAGAAGTGGAGGTTTAAGACAAAAAATTCTCCTTAGGCTGTGTCAATGCAAGTAGAATGTTCATATAATGGCTCTGTGCTCTGCAGAACACATTTATTATACTTGTTTTCAGTGCTGGTTGCCTAGATGTAAGAGGGACAGTGACAAATCAGAATAGAATTGTCCAGAAGAGGACAAATGTAATGGAAAGGGGAGTTTGGAAGCCATGTTTTATGAGAAACAGTCAAAGCAAGCAGATATGACTTTTTTAAGAGTCTGCATTGTCTCCATGTAATTATCAGAATAGTTTGAGAAAAAGGGTCAACCTGCTCTTTGTTGTTCCCTAGAGCAAAACAAAGAATGGGGTGGAGATGATAGAAAAGCAAATTTCACCAAAATACAAAGTGGATGTTTCTAAAGATAAGAGATTTGATTTTCCCATTATGAGACTTATTCCAACAAAGTCTGATCTCTGTGCTTCAGCCACTATAAAGGGGTCTCCTTGCCCTGGGAGGAAGGGGGTATTGCCTTCAAAGAGGTCTTAAATTCTCTAATTTCTTCCTATCACTCTTTGATCTGTCGCTTTGGTTCCATTCAGTCTTCAGAATATGTAGATGTAGATACAGATACAGATATAGAGATAGAGATAGATACATAGTTTATCTCAAAACAATCAATGGATCCATTTGGAAATTGTATCCATCAAATCTTTTTGATGCTCTTAAGTAACTCACTATTTAGAGGAAACAATGTTAATCTGTTGTTAAGAATCCTTTCGCAGTGCAAATAATTACCTCCAAAACAAAACATTTTTATTTCCTTGAATTGGTTTTTCTTACACAGAGACAGCTGTATATTCCAGCAGTGCAAGATGCCCCACGAGTCATTAAATAGAAGAAATTCTGATTCTTTTGGTGCTGTGGATAAAACATTGAAGCTCCACCCTACTCCTCCTCCTAGTGAATAAACACTTCATCAGAATGTTTCACACTGGAAATATTAACACCAAATTAATGAAATTCAGTGCCATCAGGAAGCTACAACATTGACTTCTCATGCCCTGTGCGGCAAGTACAGTCCTCTTTACTAGAGTTCCTTGCCAAATCTTGCTCTAACTAGCCATGGGATCTGTCTCACCTGCTGGAACTTCAGTTTCCTCATCTGTAGAATGGTGGAAACAGCACTATATTCCCTTGGCCATGAGGACTGCATCCAAATATACTACCACACATAAAATACGTAACTTCAAGATGTCTTGAAGGAGCAGCCTCTGTTCCGTCTGGGTTGGCCAAATCAGAAATATTTGAAGACTGAAGGAATCTTTAAAGGAATCTTTAATCCAATGTCAGACGGCACCACAGTTGCCAAAGTACTAACTGGCCACACATTTGGGGGCAGCTTTTCACCTCTAGTTTCTCTAAAAAGATTAGGAATTAAAGAAATATCCCATCCAAAGCCATGACTAACAATAATGTTCTCTAAGGTCGCGGTCAAGCATAGATGTTTAATAACACATACTTAGGGATGAGTTAAGACTTAGAGGGATTTGCATAAATTAGAGGAAACCACATAAAAATTTACAAAATACATTTGATAATTTATAAAATCTTATTTTCAGGGGCAAATCTTGGGGTTTGCTTAGGGGTAGAATCACATTTTATATGCTCTTCGTACCATTTCAAAAGGAATATTTCTCTCTTCCTGCTAAAAGGTTTGCATGGTCTAGCAGCTGCTGTCTTGGTGAGGTTCCTAGTGAGTAGCAGGTAAGAGTATTTCCACAAACATGAGTATATTTACGCCACCAGATCAATGCCCAGTTGGTCTCTGGAATGTCCACAATCACATCCTAGTGTACGATTATGTTCTCCAATCCAACATTTTACGTTTTGAACAACCCAACATCTAGAACCATCAGCTATTAATGATATTTTTCTTTCTTTCTCTAAATGAAATGAAAAGATCAAGTCTGGTTAGGAGAAGAAAAGTGACCATGACACTTGCCGTGTGACCTCAGATAAGTCATTTGCCCTCTGGGCCTCTGTTCTGTCTTCGTAAATAAGGAGGCTAGATGAGACCAGGAGTTGGCAAACTACAGTCTGTGGGCAAATCCGCCTGCTGCTTGTTTCTGTGTGATCTGAAAAAAGGCTTTTTCATTTCTAAGTCATTGATAAAAGATCAAAAGAAGAAGACATTGTGACATGTGAAAATTATAAGAAATTCAAATTTCAGTGCCATAAATAAAGTTTCATTGGAACACAGCCACACCCATTCATTTACGTATTGTCTATGGCTGCTTTCGCACTCAAATGGCAGAGTTGAGTAATTATAACAGAGACCATAGGGCCCAAACACCAGAAGTATTTACCACTGGCCTTTTGGAGAAGTTTTCTGACCCCTACGTAATTACTAAGGTTCTTGCCAACTCAAATTGTTCATAATTTTTTCCCACTTACTTTACCTCAACTCTTTTTCTTTACATGATCTCTAGACTTCAAGAATAATGGAAACAGAATCGAAAACAAGTGAAGCAATATTAACAAAGTGATATGGCAGAGCCAGGGATGGACCGTATACCTCATTTTAGTGCCCTCCACAGCTTTCTGCTTTTCTTATCTCTCCTGGGACCTCTTGGTGTCTGAACCTCTGCTCCCCTCGTTTGGTCTTTCTTCCTTGGACTCACCAAAGTCACTTCTTGAACGTCTCCCCTACTGTATGGCAATGACAATAGACCCTTAGAACACGTCAGCCAGAGAAGGAAATATTACTTCATTTTACAAATATAATAAGCAAAATTTCCAGTGAAATGGTGGTAGAATTAAAACCCTAATCTTATGATTCCTGGTCTGAAGGTATTACCCTTGTTTCTTTTGTCAGTGACCCCTTCCAGCAATTCGAATAATTATTAACATTTATTGAAAACTCACTGTAAAATGGGGATAAAGTTTTGGACCTGGAAAGCAGTCATTTTGGATATTATCACAGCCACAGCAGGACAGCCTTCCTCTCTTCCATCACCTTCGATTCCTTTGCTGTTTGCCTTGTCATGTACAGTTGCCTTTAAAAATTGGCATTCGTGAGTAGTAAATAAGCCATAGAGATCTAATGCACAGTATAATGAATGTAGACAGTAATATCATACCGTAATGATGTAACGTGCTAAATATGCTTCAGTCGTACTCATATCACCATATATAAATGTATCAAAGTAACACACTGTACACCTTAAATTTACAAAATGTCACATGTCAAAATTATTAAATAAAAAAAGTCATTCTCTCCTGGGATGTGTAATCAAATATAAACGATTGCCTGGAATCTTTTATTTTCTATTGCACACAAAATGTATTAAAATTCTCACATTTATAGGCTCTGATGTCTGAAAATAAGATTTCATAAGCTATCAAAAGGTTGTAGGTAAATTCCTCTAAATATCAACTCCTACTAAGACTGTGTTAGACATCTACTCTTAATCATAGCTGTAGAGAGCATCTCTGTCATTCTAGGGTGTGGATCCTCTCCCATGGTAACTTTCTTAAGTGAGCAACCAGATTTTTCTGCTGCTGTATCAGGGCTACAGTACAATAAATCTCAATGAAACTCCAATTTAGACCTTAGTGATGAAAAAAAATGAAGAGAATATATGTAATCTCCTCCAGGCCATGCGAGTAAATTTGTAATTTAGCAATTCGAATTTAGTAAGTCATTGACAAATTCAGCAAATGTTTATTTGTGCCTTCTGCGTTCAGAATACCATGCCAAATATGGAGTCTGGAAAATGGTACATGACACGGAGGGCAGGACATCTAAGACAAAGAAAAAATCACAGCAGACCTGTAAGGGGCCCAGCGAATAAATGCTATGGGAGTTTAGAGTCCATTTTCTGGGTTGAACACAGACAGCTTCTTGGAGAAGGTGGCATAAGACCTGTGTCTCGAAGACTTGGGAGGATTTTGTGGGGAAATACAAAGGAGACATTTTTGCCCTGGATGGAGACATAAGGCCTGAACGGAGGCCAACAGAAACGTGTTCCTGAAAATTCCTCTAGCAGATATTTTTACTCAGTTTATTACTAAAAATAGAAAAGAAAAAGGATAAAGTGAAGTTTTGAAGTCAGGATTTTTCTACATTGCTATTTCTCACTTCATATCTTGAAAGTTCAAGTGCCCTTTGAAGACACTGCTCCGAAGCTTTCACAAACCCATCTGAGGACATTTGTACGTAATTTATCCAGAGATGATAGGTCCTGGTACTGCACACATGGTCTGCATACTCTGGATTGCTAAAGCCATTCTGATGATTATTTTTATTGGTTTTATGATGGTGATAAAAAGAAAGTGTGTTGCATTTGCAAACATTTTTTAAACATTATTTATACCTAGGATATCTGGTTACATGCTCCTAAATAATAAAAATGAATGGGGTCGTCTAAATTTGTGGCATAATACAGAGTAATAGAAGTGCTTTTGTCTGTCATCACGAGGAGCGCTAGGACAAGAGGATTAAGGAAAAAGACTTTGAAAATCAGAGTTCTTGTTAGTGCTTCTTAATGGACTAACAACTTAGATTTAATTGATCACAGCTTTAATTGTCCATAATCTCTATATACTAGGGTAGCCTTGTGGGATATTACTAATCAAATTAAAACTAATTCAAAGCAATCTCCAAGTACAGGATGTTTTGTCTCTTTTTCAGGCTTGGGGAGTCAGGGGAAAGTTGTGTTGACGATGAGTTGAGCCATGTGCCTGCACAGTATAAATGGTTTTCGAAGCCTCATTTTCATGGAGCTGCACTGCATATTAGCCTTATGCAATTGAATCTAGCAAAAAAAGGACTTCTAAAATTTTTAAATTAGGAAAAAATGATGAGGGCTAGCCCTGGTGACCTAGTGGTTAAATTAGGCGTGCTCCACTTCAACAGCCCAGGTTCAGTTCCTGGGCGTGGACCAACACTGTTCTGTTAGTGACCATGCTGTGCTAGCAGCCCACATACTGAAAAACAGAGGAAGATTGGCACAGGTGTTAGCTCAGGGTGAATCTTCCTCAGCTAAAAAAAAGAAAAAATGATGACATGGTCAGGCTTCAGTACTAATGTATGAATCTGCCAAACTTTTCACATTGGATTTCTGTGGTGGCCTCATTCACTAGCAACAGAGTCAAGGGAAATGATATAGACGGAATGTTCATGATTCCCAAAGTTCATGTGTTGTAACCCTAATCCCTCCCCTCATAATGATATTAGGAGGTGGGGCCTTTGGGAGGCAATTAGGATTATATGAGGTCATGAGAGTAGAGCCCTCATGAATGGCATTAATGATGTCATAAGGGTCCCAAAGAGCTTGCTTCTCTCTGCTCTTCATCAGGCAGGGAAACAATGAGAAGACAGTCATCTGCAAGCCAGGAAGTGAGCCCTCACTAGACATCTGATCTGCTGGCACCTTGGTCGTGGACCTCTCAGCCTACAGAACTGTGAGAAATAAATGTTTGTGGTTTAAGCCTCCCCATCTATGGTAATTTTTGTTGTGGCAGCCTGAACTGACTGAGACAGGGAGAGACGAAATCTTTGTAAACACCATGAGTAGATATTTTTGTTTCTGGTTGGTATGAATCATGTGATTTTTACTATGCTGGGTTACAGACCAAGGAGGAGATTAGTGGGCTTTCAGGACTGTTCTTTAATGGGGCAAACATCAGCCTAATATCCCTTGGTCACCATGATGAGAAAACGTAAGGAAAACGAACCAGCCTTTCCTACTCCCAACCCATGGCCTAATCCATCCATACCCTCTCTTGGCACATGGAAAATTCCTATTAAAGCACCTTTTAACCAACAAGGTGAAGGACATCATTTTGCAAATCTACTCTGTGGTTGTAAAGACTCCTAAAAATGCAGAAAAGAGTGCAGATTTGTGCCACATATCAGCTAAGCCTTCTTTTTGTGCTAGTGGCAGTTCTCATATCTATTTCTAGTTATTCTCTCTGATGCTCCAAGATGGGAATTTAAAAACTTCAGTCCCCACAGGCCTCCAAATCTGTCACCACCCTCTTAGTCTTCAGAGAGGCTTCCAGTGTAGATACAGAGTCTCTCTCACCTTCCTGCCATCAAAGTTCAGTTTCCTGCATCTCTCTGTTACTGTGGAAGAAGCATCCTCCACTGATGTTCCCAAGCACACTGTAGTTACCTACTGCTTAACCCTTCATATGCTGTATTAAATTTGGCTAAGTGTGTGCCCATGTTTCTCACATGACTGTACATTTCTTGGGGACATAAACAATGTCTTATTCACACAGTATCCCCAGTATCTAGCACAGACCGTGATACAGAGTAGGTACTTGATAAATATGTTGAATGAATTTGCAGTTCCCGTGGGTGTAACTCAGTCTAAGCAACCTCTGTTCTTACCCTGCACCTGGTTTGAAGAAGAATTCAACTCATGAGCACTCTCTAAAGCTCCAACTCGATAATATGTTGGACAAAAGGTTTTTACTTAACGTCTCATGTAGAGGGGGAAAGAAGATTCAAACCAAACACCACCCAGAACACAAAATTCTTATTCCTGATTAGACTTCTCAGGTCTTTCCACCAAATTTGGTTTTCTCAACCAATTTCTCAACTCTTCCCACCCTGCTTTCCCCATAGCCTCTAAAATGTCCACCCCTCTGCTGTCTCTGCAATTCAGCTCCTCCCCTCTTCTTGCATACCCCATTCAAAACAAGTTGGCAAATTAGCTCAGTGAGGACGATCTCATTTTCTCCAGCACACTAGAATGTGTTGGAGCAAAGGAAGGGGAATTGGGTGGAGTCAGAGTTGGCCACAAATAATGGATTAATGAATGACCAATAGTATGCTAAAAAATAATTTGAGAACATATGATTTATCTATTCAAGCAACTGCAGCTTTTTTTCTTAGAACAAAAGTTCTATGTCTAGCCTGTTCTCTGCCTTCCCATTGTAAATTTTCTTGATTCTCAGCAAATATCTTGAGGAATCTATCAACACCCTCTAGATGGACTCTTTTAACAATTTTAAAGAAATAAATTCTGTCAAATTATTTAAAGTTATTGCCTTGGAGAAACAGCTTCTAAGCTTGGGGACCAGTGTCTTACCAAAAGTCTTTTGTTCCTTAAGGAAGATGATAACATATTTTTATGCAAGAGACCCACTCTAGGTATTCTAGTGGAATTTCTGGCCACAGTAATGCACAGGCACGATAATACCATCTACTCATAAGGTAATTGTGAGGACAAAATGAGATACTACAGTTTCTAGCACATAGTAAATAAAAGTTTTTACTAGTGATAATATTAATTAATGCTCACATTGATTAATGATCATTGCAATCTTGAAGAATTGTCTAAAGAATTTTGGCAAAGAACCTTTTAAAAACGGTATAGAAAAGATCCCTACTAATTATTAGCATACTATACCAGCAATTCAGACTCATGGCTACTTTAAATACAATTATTAATATTACTACATCCTGAGGCATGTCGCCCTAGACCTTCTGAACATGTCTGATTATGAAAGACATTGAACTCTCAGTTGTCCAATAAGCAATTCAGTTGTCGCTTTTCTAAATAGCAAAATCACATAGTTTTCTTGTTCTTTCCCCCTTTTATGCTATTTTATTGTGGGCTCAAAAGCAAGAATGGGAGTCTAGAAGGAACTGATGCATCAGTAACCAATCACGTTGGCTATGGACATGACTAATACTTTTCAGGAAACTTTGTTAAGAAAACTAGGAAGAATGTTGAAGAAATGCAAAATTGATTTCAAGGACAAGATGGTTTTGTGGTTAATTCTGCAAAGGCGAGGGGACCTAGCTTCAGCAGAGATTGTCTGCATCCACAGCAAAAATGACAACGAGTCTAAAGGCAGAGATAGAGTTAGACTTTCGTGATATTGCATTACGGCACAGAAGCCAAGGAAAGAGTGACCCTTAAAAGATCATCTAGGAGAAGTTCCCTGAGAAAGTCAAAATTAGGGATGCTGAGTTAGAGTCATTTGTGGTTTAAATTTAGTGGAGAACCTTACAAGATGAGACTTGCTAGTTTCAGGAGAGAAGGGCTTTAAGATCCTATTAAAACAAAAGTGTCCCAAGGCTTCTAGCAAATCAAACAGCTCTCACTAAACATTTGATGAATTACGTGAAAATGATCTAGAAACATGTGGATTAAATTTCCTTTAAAGTGCACGTGGGTTTAAAAGTTAAAAGGGAAAAATTCTCTTTGTGAAAGTCATTTTGGGTTTTGTTAAACACAATAAAAGGAAGCAGGCCTGTGTTTCCTCCTCTGAACGTATCAGTGTATTCAGCACTCCAGTAATAATCACTTATTGTTCAAATTCTATGATATTCCTTGCGTATAGCTGAGAATGAAATTCTGTATTATGTCTAAGGCAAGACTTAAGGGGTATCTAAACTGACCACAGGAAGACTTGGGTTTCTCTAATATATATCAAGGGATTGCAATAAACACAATTCCAGGGCAAGTTCTGAACTAGCCTAAAAGCTGTACATTCTCTTCTTTAATCTTACAAAGAGTGATTGTAATGGAAAGAATACAAAACGTGCAACAGAAAGTCCTGGTATTAGGTTCTGATCTCTCCACTTACAAACTGTGTGATCTTGGAGAAGTCACTGGTCATCTCTGAGCCACAGTTTAACAATATCTACTTTAAAAAGACTATTGTGAGGATACAAGTGATAGAGTGTGTGTCAAGGCACTAGGCAAGCTGTTAACATTTCGAAACTGTGCTTTTCCCCTTAGATTTCAGTGATACATAAAAGAATCTAAATATATACCTAACTTCTAATCCATTAGGAATATTTAAAAGCTAACCTAAAATCAGAGAGACAGTTTTCCTTTAGGTCGTCAGACTCACAGGTTAATGATCTATTAAAATCTCACTAAATTCCCCTTTGAGCTGTTCTGTATTTATTATCTCTAAGAACATTTTCCAAAATGTATTCCTTGAATCAACATTTAAAGATGATATGGTCTCAAAACAGCATTGTATGATCAGAGAAGTTTGCAAAATACTGTATATTCTGCTAGAGAGTCACAATGCTCTGTAGCATATCAAAGTCACTGAAACAGGACGCCAAATGGGTGAATCATGAAATTCTTTTTTTTTATTTGAGAGCTATTAATAGCATAGAACACACTTTGACAAATCCTTTAGGAAAATTGTTTTTTTTATGTATAGAGTGGTTTGTGTAAATTAGGGTTTCTTTTTATTTTTCCTAAAACAATTTCATCAAGCTTCCAGAAATAACACAAAAGAAGCAAGTTTCCTATTCCAGGATTTAATGTGGAAATTAATATCCCACTATCCATATCTTTAGGATTTTATTTTAGTACAAGGCCTGTGTATACGTAGTACTTTATAAATATTGATATATAAACTTTGGTCTTCTTTTGACTTTCTTTCTCCTCTAAATATTTTTTTCGTTCATGCCTCATACAAAGTTGCTCCACACTCTTGACATTTTTAATTACATTCTTCTCAGTCTTTCCCAGCTTTTTCTCTCTTCCTCAAGGTAGACGTATCAGAACAACCCCTGAAATATTTCATTTGTGGAAGCACAATGTGTAAGATAAGATTTGCTATTTTGCTTTTGATGATGACTATAACATCTCGCAGACCTTCTTGGTATAAACTCAGGAGGCAAGTGGCTTTCACACTGGATTCTAGTCTGTAACTTACAGCCGTTTCTTACTTCTGTTTTATTGAAATATTGAACACACTAAAAAAGAGGCATACTGAGATCCTAAAATGCTATGATTTAAGAATACTCCATAAGATTTCTTTTGGGGGAACTTTTGTTACATGTTGCATGTGACAGTAATTTGAAGCCAACATTTTTAAAAGCTTTGACTATATTGATCTGCCTTCAGAGTCCAGCTCTTTCCGCCCTGCCTTCTGCCTTTTGCCCTTTCCCCATGCCTACTGTTTTTTAAAAAAATGGTTTCACATCATATAAATTTTGACGTTGCTACATAGTATCCCTCTTTTTTTAAGATTCCTGGTGCACATTAGTATATAAAGGCTCTGAGAAGTCTTGCCGAAAAAGAAACCTGGTGAACAAGGTTTAGTCCAGTGTTTTCAAACAATATAATCACTATATTTCTTAGCTGACATCCAGTTCAGGAGAAGAACAGTTGGAAAGACTCATGCTCAGAAGTTTACGGTCCCCTAGTGCATAGCACAGTGCCTGGCACTCAATAAACATATGTAGAGTTCTTACAAGTCTTTCCGGAGGTCAGTGGAGACGTGGAACAATTAAAGCAGGAAGTGGAGGACCTGAACGATGCTTTCAGGATGCTAAGTGGCAAACAATAGAAACCAACCTTGTTGGATTTAAGCAGAAAAGAAATTTTTTAAGGAGAGTGACTAGTGTCTAGCATCTCAGAGATAAAAGTTTGGAGACTGCACAGCGGGGAACATCCTAGAATGACAACAAAGTTCTCTAAAGCTGTGATTGAGAGTTGATTTTAAACAACAAGTTAAAAAATTAAGTTTATTATTATTGTTCTATCTTAATTTTTTTTTTAAAGGTGGCAGTATGGAATTGTGACTGAGATACCTGAGTTTGAATCCCAACTCTCCTAAACCTCCTGACCTGGGACAGTCAGCATCCTATCTGCGTTATACAAAATAATGATCAGAAAACTTACTTTGGAGGGCTCTTTTGAGACTGAAATAAGAAAATAAATGTTAAGCTCTTGGTATACAGTAGGTGATTCATAAAAGGTAGCTATATCATATTCTAAAGAGAAATGTGCTTCTAATTCAAGGAACAACCCTTTAATCACTTGGGGACACCGAAGAGCCAAGGAGGTGGGCGGCAGGGTAAAAAGGCACTGGTTCTCCGTGGGAATCTGCACTGGTCTCCCCCTCGCCTCTTGGCTCATAGACGGTGCCTTAGAGGCAGGGTCTCCCATTATCCCCAAACCTAAGGGAATCTTGGGCCATTTCCTTCCTTTTAGAGAACTGGCTGAATGTTTGGACTACAATACTTTGACTTCAATTTTTTTAAATATGATTTATTGATTCTAATTACATTTTTTTTAATGTGTAGCAGAAACTAGTTAACTTTAATTTAGGACTGACATTTACATCCTGCCTAAGAAGTGGGAATCCAAAGTGGACAATTCATTTTCATTTTGGTGAAAAGCATCATTTAAATGTCAGAAAACTGCATATTTAACATCTGCAGTAATTAAGGGACTTTAATTTAATAATAAATCTCTCTGTCTTTATCTATTTACACACTTTCCTCTGTCCTGGTCTGGCACTTTCCTTAGTGAATCAGCTATCACTAATTGCTTCTTTTTGAAGTGTAAATATGTTTTAATTCTTCTTACAGGCCGAGTAGCACGTTTACTATTTAATTGGTAATTACCTTTTCCATGAATTACTTCCTTTTGGGAGCTTCTCTCAGGGGAGCAAAGAATTTGTTTACACTTTGCCACTGTGGAAATCAATCTCCCTATAATTTTAAGGGAGGCGGCTCCATTACATCCATGCGAACAGGGCTCCCCTTGGTTTTGTGTTTCAGCTCAGGGGAGACCTTCCTCTGAGAGGCACACTCATCTCAGCCCCTAATGGGGACAGTGCAGTGTTCCACAGGAATACACTGTGGATGAAGATTGAAAGACTATGAAAATACTTTGAGATTTTAATTTGCCTTACAGTGTAGAGCACACGTTTAATATTTAAAAAATTGTTGAATTATGGTTGACTTACATACAAGGATTCAGGTCATTGAGGTCTGTTCCAGGGGAGGCTAGCCAATGTGCTGGTTTCCATAACCCACAGTTAAGCAGCTTTAATAAGGTTAATGAAGTCATGGAAAGGAGCAAGAGCTCAGGTGCCCTTTGTAGAGCAAAGGTTAACTTACAGATCCCAGATACAGCACGAGATGATCATTTGTACTAAAAACAAATCAATAAAATATCAAGGCAGTTTATACACATAATTTTCTGATATTCTGAGATACACAATAAATGAAAAGCAATATAATTCAGCCTAATATGAATATTACTCTTTAGCCTATTTAAATGATTTTCTTTTCTACTTAGATAAAACATGTATAGGACGCAAAGTTCAAGAGAAGCAGACAAATGTACTGTGACAAATTAATCTCTGGCTGAAGTCTTTCAGCTACCTAGATTCCCTCAACAGAGGTAACAACTGTTCCCTGTTTTCTTCTATACTCTTCCAGGGGTAATCTTTACACATACGAGGATATAAGTAGGCATATTCTTTTGTTTTTCACATGTGGTAGCATATTATACACATTGCCTTATGCTTACTTTTTTTTCACTTGACAATGTTTTTTAGCTATAGTATTACATATGGAATACACTCATTGTTTTTAACAGCTGCTTAGACTTCCGTTATATGGATTTACCATAATTTATTTAACCTGTGTTAACTTAATTAAACAAGGAGGCCATTAGACCGAGGTGGCTCTAATGTCCCAGTGGCCTATGTAAGCAATCAAAATCTAAGCCTGTAAATGCCTCAAGGTTATGAAATTGAAATCTAAAGACAGCAAATCACAAACAGCCAACTAGGCTTTAAGCCATTGACAATCAATAATTTGCTTACTTTGCTTCCATCTTTTCTCCATAAAATACTCTTCCTGAGCTCCTTTCAGTGGAGAGTTCTTAACCACTTCCGGTTTGGCACTGCTGCATTCCAATCGACTTTTCCTCAGTCTTAAAATTTTTAATATGCCCCAGTTTATCTTTTAAAACCTGCCCCCATCACTGAACCTCACGTTGTTTCTAGCCAATTCTTATTGTAAAAAATACTATAGTGGAAATTCTTGATTCTAAATTATTTCATACCTGTGGAAGTGTATCTGTAGAATAAACATCTAGAAGTAGAGTTGCTGCATCAGAGGGTATACTTGTGAAATTTTGATTGATATTGCTATATTGCTCTCCATGAAAGTTGTAAGCATTTATACTCCCACTAGCAGTCTATATGCTTCTTTCTCCACAAAGGAGCCCAGCTGCTATTCATGTGCCAGTACCATGCTGTTTTAATCACTGTGATTGATCATTGTATCATTGACTTGGTAACTGGTAAACCTAGTCTTCCACAGTTACTCCCCACCCCCAATTTTTGACTATTTTGACTGTTCTTGCCAATTCATTTTTCCATGTAAACTATAGTTTATTACACTTAGTTGTAAAATAAATCCTGTTTGTATATTTATTGAGATTGAAGTAAATATATAGATTAACTTATAAAAATTAGCATATTTTTGACACTGAGTTTTCCTATAAGAAAAACACGCTTTTTCTTTTTTTCAGTTCCTCTTTTATGTTTCTTGGTACTGTTTAAGAAAATCCAGTATCCATTCCTCATTAAACTCCCAGCAAACTAGCGACAGTAGTGAACTTTCTCAACCTAATAAAGGGTATCTATGGAAACAGCAATGGCTAACAACATGGTAAATGTTGAACAACTGAATACTTTCCCCAAAGACCAGGAGCATGACAAAGGTGTCCTTTCTCACCACTTCTCTTCAAGATTATACTGTATGCCTAGTCAGCACAATAAGATAAGGAAAAGAAACAAGAGGAATCCAGAGTGCAAAGGAAGGAGTAAAACCATCTTTACTCACACATGATGTGATCATTCCTGCAGAAAATCCTGTAGAATCTATAAGAAAGCTGCTCATACATGGACTAATCCGTGAGTCTAGCAAAGTTACAGACTACTAGATACATACACAAAATCAATTGAGGTTCTATATACTAGCAATGAAAAATCAGAACTTGAAATTTTAAAAATAGCATTTACAATGGCATCAAAAAAACCTGAAATATGTAGAGGTAAATCTGATAAATGATGTGTAAGACTTTTACACTCAAACTACCAAATGATTTGAGAGAAATCTAAATGTAAATAAATTGAGAGAAATACTATTGCTATGGATCCGAAGACTCAATATTGTTAAGATCTCAATTCTCCCCAAGTTGACGTATAGATTCAATGCAATCGAAATCAAAATCAGAGCAGGGTTTTTTGTAGAAATTGCAAAATTGATTCTATAATCCATATGAAAATGCAAAAGGCCTAGAATAACCAAAAGAACTTTACAAAAAGAAGAACAAAGTTGGAGGACTCACACTACCTCATCTCAAAGCTTATTTATAAAGCAACTATTTTCAAGACAGTATGGAATTGGCATAATTACACATAAGTGGATCAATGGAACAAAAGAGAATCCAGAAATAGACCCACATATTTGCTGTCAACTAATTTTTAACAAAAGTGCAAAACATTTTGATGGAGAAAGAATAGTTTTTCAACAAATGTTGTTGTAACAATTGAACATGTATCATATGTAAAAATGAACTAAAAATGGATCATAGAAATAAATATGAAACTTGAAAATATAAAGTTGCTAGAAGAAAATATAGGAGAAATCTCTGTGACTTAGGTTAGGTATAACTTTCTTAGACACTCACTCCAAAAATACAATACATAAAAGCAAAAAATGATAAATTGGACTTCATCAAAATTAAAAGCACCTGTTCTTTGAATGGTACCATTAAGGGACTGAAAAGACAAGCTACATACTGGGAGAAAATACTTCTAAAGCTCATGTCTGATAATGGACATTTATCTAGAATCTATAAAGAACTCTTAAAACACAGTAAAAAGAAAACCAAGCAATACTTAAAAAATTAAAAACTAACATTTTAGGAAGCTAAATCTAGAAGCTAGAAGATGTTAAGTCTGGCTGAGATAGAGGATGGAGGCTGAGAAATCAATTATGGTAGATCCTTAGTTTTTGTGCGTGTTTTTTAAAATTTCTTCCATGAACATTTCAGTGTATGTCTTTAAACAATAAGAACTCTTTTAATAAAATATAATCACTATACCATTTTCACATTTTAGGAGCAATTTCAATTGATAATTCAAGCATAATCATTGTAATATATTATATACCCACTATGTGGCAGAAATTCTAAAGACATTGTTGAACTTATAGGAGCCTTATAAGATAGATATTAATATGCCCTCTTCAAAGATAAGGAAACTGTGGCTTAAGGACAGTAAATAACATGTTCAAGATGACGTAGCTCAAAAAGTTGCAGGGCTTGTATTCAAACCCAGATCTGTCTAGCTTTAATATGTCATGTTCTCTCCACTGGAGTATCCAGTCTTTTAGTAATTGAAGAAATAGTGAAAAGTAAACAAAGAATGTTTTTTAAATTCTGTGCTGTATTAGACTATAGACTAAGCTCCTATAACTAATTCAAACATGATAGAAAGTTTTAAAAATGCAAATAAAATAGACATTCATTTTTCTCTTACAGCGTAGTGAAGAAACAGATGGTCCAAGATGAGGACAGCAACTCAGCTCCATGAAGTCATCCAGGCACCTAGACTCCTTCCATCTTGTTGCTTTACCATCCAGACTGGTCTTCATGTCTATAGTATGATTAAAGCTAGCTCACTAGTACCCCTTATGGCTCATGGCAATAGGAAAGAGAGAGCAAGCTGATCCCTTTTATGAATGTGACCCAGAAGTTATATAACTCTCTTGCACTCATATCCAGTGGTTTTAGTCTCATGAACACACCCAGCTGCGAAGAGGCAAAGATACGTCTTCTCCAGCTAGACACCCAAAGAATTGAACTTCTAAAAGGAAGAAAAAATGGATTGAGGGGGGAAATTAATTATTAGCCAACCGTGCTTTCTCTTGCCATGTATTCTTGACACAATAGATCTGACTTCTATGGTGTGACATTGGGAGACTTGTGTCTGTCAGCTCTGTGCACCTTGTGAAAATTTGGCCAACCCAAGGGGTAGCTCCATAGCTCATATACTCTTATTTCTTGTGTTCTGTTTCTTCCTTATCCCATAGCCAGAAAATGGTAGTAACATTGTGAGCTTGGAAATCTTTTGTATATAGCATAAGTTGTATATACCCAGAAATCCTATTTGGGGAAGAGAGTGAGTGTAACAGAATGGTCTTGGACTCCCATCAAGAGGAAGACACTAAGATTAAGGGTTAGACTTCAAAACTTTTAATCAATATTTTATTAATGGGTAAAAGAAAAAAATCAGACCAAGGAAATTTGTGGTCTGAAAGCTGAAAAAATGTCTTGTTCTAAGCTAATCCCAGCTCCCATTGCCACAATAATTCAAAAATTTTTATAGATCATCCTTTTACCCAATTAAATTTTGAATTTTGGATACAATAAAAAGCCAGGGGCTAGAGAAAAACCAAGATGCATTCCGACCTACCCTCAAAAACAATCCACCATTAGGGCTATTCAGAGACTGTAGAGCTTTCTTGTCTGAAGACGAAGGAGCTTCACCATAATGATGACATGATGCTCTCCTTTCAAAACCAGTTTACTTCCTAAACATGAGAGTAATGTCTGAAACACAGAGGAAATCCTCAATTCTGAAAGATAGAAAATCCTAAATTTCCTCCCAGGTAGACATAGGACTAAATCAACCACAAGATGGGAGGTCCAACTTACCATATCAGAATAATTAAATCATAGTCTCACAGATGGTTCAGTAATATAATGTAAATAAGTACAAGACGGCTACACACTAATTTCCTGGTACTAACTTTATAGTGCGGAAGTTATAATAATGGAGATGACATATATATTGGGTGATAACTTCAAAAGAGGAGCTCTAAAAATGGACTTGGTTTCTAGAAGTGCATTGAAGTTTCCTATGGGGCGAGCGTGGGGCTCAAAACTGAACTGTCAAAGGTCTAGGAGAGATGGAAGAAAAGGATAGGATGTGCCACTGAGGATATGAGGGATATTTTGACTCTATTCTCAGAGTTTATTAATTCCATCTTTGCCTTCTGCTTCAGTAAACCTTTTCTAAGACATAAGCAAAATCTTTTAGAAATTTAAGTTAGGCAGAAAGTTATTATTTCATTCATCGGCCGGTACAGTTTTGTTACACAAGTATATAAGGCACTTAGGTCAAGTCATGATGTCTTATATGATGCTGCTGGCAGATCTGAGTAGATTAGAAATGACTCTAGTTACTGGGCACAGTGAGCACAGAGCTGTGGGAGTCTATTTTCTGCCATTGTTCTGAAGGACAGGCTAACTGTTTCAATTATTTTTCCATGTATTGAAAGTATTACTCTACTTTTATACATGGAGTGAAACATCCTACTAGACCGGAGGCCACAAACCAGTGACTGACAGGCAGATTCACACAAAATCATGTTTTGATGGCCAGCAGGCTGTTTATCTCTTTAAATTTGAATTGGTTGTTTTAGTGGAAATTTGTCATTCTCTTTGGTTACGCAGTTCCTTTGAATACTCCTCTTTTTTTTTTTTTTTTTCTTTCTGCCTTATAAGCCCTTATCTCTCTAAGACAGAAGACAGATACTCTTTCCCCCAGGCTGCCTTGAAGCAAGAGTATGGGTTCTCCCAATCAGATACACCAGAGTGAGACTCCACTTCAGAAACAGGCACTGCAAGGAGCCTTGTCTGATTAGGGGGACAAGGGCAGTGGCGGAAGTTCCTGCATAGTATCAGCATTGATGGTGTGCGTTTCAGTGTCTACTCCCATTGGTAGCTGTAGTAGGGTCTTCACTAGGTTGCCCTGCAGTATATTTTGGGTGCTGCTGTTGACTGCATAATTTCTAAGACTATCTTAATCTGCCCAGGCTGCTACAAGACCAGGTGACTTGTAAACAACAGAAATTTATGTGTCAAGTTCTGGAGACTGGAAGTCCAAGATCAGGGTGCCACCATGGTCAAATTCTGGTAAAAACCCTCTTGCTGGTTGCAGAACACTGACTTCTTGCTGTGTCCTCACATGGTGGAAGGCACAAAGGAGCTCTTCCTGGCCTCTTTTATAAAGGCGGTAATCCCATCTTGAGGACTCTGCCTTCACGATCTAATCACCTCCTACAGGCCCCACCTCCTAATACCATTACCTTAGGGTTTAGGATTTCAATGTATGGATTTTGGAGGAACACAAACATTCAGACCATAGCACTGATTCTCTGGTCTCCTGGAGCCTGTGTGCACGTATATTGTTTAGTAAATTCGTTTGTTTCTTAAACTAGCTTGAGGACAGTCTGTTATTTGCAAATAAACAGTCCAACTCTCCAACCTTAAAAAATTGAGACAATTCACACAAAAAACCTGAATTTCTGTGTTTCTTTTGGAAGAACAGATCTGGCAACTTGAGCTTATATTCCTCTAGGCTAACATTCAGCAGGACCCCTCATTCTAGGCTGTGATATTGTGCTTTATAATAAGAAATATATCTTTGGCCTTCATCCTTGTTTCTGGCACAGAGCTCCTAAAACTCTTGCAATTCCCTGACAAGAGCAATGGGAGCATCTTTTGTTATAATATTTAGTCCCCTGTCCTCAGTTCCTGAAAACGCCTCAGAGCCATAAAGGTGAAATGGATGGGGTGTCTTGTTATTCATTACAATCTCCTTTCCACCACATCTGGGTTTATGTGAACGAGATGACTTTTGGAAAGCACCTAAGGATGGGGCTGGTTGCCAGGGGAACCAATCATGAATAGAGGGTTGAAACTTTCAGTCCCACCTCCTGATTTCCAGGGAGGAGAAAGGTCTGGAGGTTGAATCAATCGCCAATTGCCAATGAGTTAGTCAATCACGTCTATGTAGCGATGGCTCTATAAAAAGACAAAAGGAAGGGGACTGAGGGACTTTCCAGGTTGGGGAACCAGAACACTTCCATGTGCCACTGTGCTGGGCCCCAAATTCCATGAGGACAGAAGCTCCTTTACTCAGGACCTTGCCCTATGTAGCTCTTTATCTGGCTGTTGATTTGTATCCTTTGTAATAAACCAGTAATCTAGTGAGTAAACTGGTTTCCTGAGTCCTGTAAGCCCCTCTAGCAAATTAATCAAACCCAGGGAGGGGGTCATAGGAACCTTTGATTTACAGCCATTTGATCACAGGTAACAACCTGGACTTGCGATTGGTATCTGAAGTGGAGGTCAGTTTTGTGGGGCTGAGCCCTTAACCTATGGAGTCTGATACTGTCTCTGGGCAGATAGTGTCAGAATTGAGCTGACTAGTAGGACATCCAGCTGGTGTTGGAGAATTGCTTGTTGGATGTGGGGGAACCCCACCACATACACACACACATGTTGGAATCAGGTGCAGAAGCCTTATAGGTACATGTCATGCACTTTATATATATTTACTCTCTATAAGTTTTTCAACAATTAACTCCCATGATAGTTTCCCATATGCCCCACCATTCTCTATAGTCATAACACCTTCTGGGATCATGTATTTATAGCACCTGGTGTCTTGACCAACTCAAAATACAGTATTTTTATTCATTTGTTTTTACTTTAATGTATATATTTAGCCTGGGTCAATAAATAATCTTTAGGAATTATAACTTGTTTTAGAAAAGATAGGGAAGAAACAAAATAAACCACCACGTAGATTGTTCACATTTCCACAGAAGCTATAGAACATGTGTGTATCGTAGAAGGCACCAATGGATGAACAATTACTCATTCACTTATTCATTCACTCAGAAAAATGTGTATTTGCTATCTAGGCACAGTGCTTATGGTAAAGTTCTTGTAATGGCTTAAATGTTTCTGAATTAGTTACACCTACTTGCCTATCCTGAGCACAATTTTCGAGGAATAGTCAAAAAAAAGAAAGAAAAAGTAAGGAGCCAGGAGGGGAGGAGAGGGGAGGGCAGGGGAGAAAACGAAAGGGAGGGTATGTAAGACTATGTGCAAAATGTGAGTATCTGCAAGTTACTAGTTGTCTTCTTGAGGAAGTATGGGCTGGAAGCATTTCCCTGAACTAGTTGGATTCATGCTTCTCTATCAAAGTGCCGTATTACTCCATCAGATATATCTAATTGTTCATTATGTAGATTGATTATGGAACCAAACCACAGTAAACCAATTAGATCATATTTAATTGTCTCTTTATTAAAAATTTCCATCTATAATGTACAGTTCTATTGTTATTAAAAAGGCAAAATCCATTGTTATAAAAATCTTACTACCCAGGGTGTGAATCCAAATAATAGATAGTGGAAAGGTGAGTATAAGTAAACTATAAACAGTGACACTTCACAAATCAGACTATTGTTTGGTGACATTGATTTATTATTAATAGACGCATTTGTTGTCTTCTTAAATCATTAATCATCAACCATAAATAGAGTATATATTATGCATTTGCTTGAGTCAGAGATTGGCTCTGCAACTTGAGATGATTTCATTGACTTGAGTTAGTGACTTATTAACCCTGAGTCTCAGTTTCCTCATCTGCAAAACAGTAAATATGCCCAGCTGGATTGATGTGGAAGGACACGGCCTAACACCAACCCACCCACACACACGTCCCTCCCCAACTCATAGAAATTCTGCCTAAGACCTTTGCAACAATAAAAATCAATTGTTAACACATAGCCAAGGGACTTCTGGTTAAATATGGCATAATGAACATGTGCACTTAGCATTAATCCTTCCCAAGATTTTACCAAAGTAAAGGAATTAAATGATATAAACACTTAAAGACAAATTGAACAGGAGAAGACTCAGTAGAGAACGCGAAGTGTCAACAAATGTTAGAAGCCAGGAAACAGGTAGGATGGTGATAACTGACTCAGCACAGAGGAGAAAATTACAACATAATTGCAAAAGTGTGGTATCATGCAGAGCAAGTTCATTTGTCAGGTACAAACCTAGAAGGCACCAAGAGATAAACACCTGATTTGGTGGAATGTGGTAGAAAGGGAATGAGGCAAGGGCTAAAAATAGGGGGACATTGGTTAGAAATTTGTAGATCAACACACCCCACCCCTCGCTCCAGACTGACAATGACCACATTGGGAATTTATTCATTTCCACGTGGGGGGTTTGGGGGGGATTAAGTTGAAAGTCTTCAGACGAAGACCCAATGCTCAGCAGAGGGCAGTGAGTCATTGACTAAATTGAATGGTAAGATGCCTACCCCATCCCCCCTACCCTTCTCCCAGAACATCAGCTACCAGGCAGGAGACTGGAAGATCGTTCTTTGACGTAGCTGGAAATCCTCGGAGGGGAAAAAATAAACATATACTACCATTTGGTTATACCCCGACAAAAAAGCTATTCTGCTCTTCAGTCATACTACAATAGAACCCACCACTTAAATAGCAGACAATAGCCAAAGATCACCAGAAATTTCAAGATGGCCTGAAACATGAAAGATAGAACCCTAAACAAATAGGAAAGAGGAACTTGGAGGAAAACAATGGGGGAAACAGAAGAAAAGATCAAAAAACTATTATTAATATACTTGATATGATAAAAGAAGACACACGAAATAGTAATAGGATGCTATATTTCAAAAAGGAACAGAGAACTTGAAAGAACTTCGAAAATGGGATATTGAGGGGCTGGCCCTGTGGCCGAGTGGTTAAGTTCGCGCGCTCCGCTGCAGGGGGCCCAGTGTTTCGTTGGTTTGAATCCTGGGCGCGGACATGGCACTGCTCATCAAACCATGCTGAGGCAGCGTCCGACATGCCACAACTAGAAGGACCCACAACGAAGAATATTCAACTATGTACCGGGGGGCTTTGGGGAGAAAAAGGAAAAAAATAAAATCTTTAACAAAAAAACAAAATGGGATAGTGAAAACATAAACTATCAATAAAATGAATAAAATATAAAGTCCTAGAGGTAGAATAAAAAAAAATGGCTTGCACCAAGACACTTCACAATACTAATATCTTCTAAAAAGATGAAAAGAAATCATTGGATACAAAGAATCAGGAGTCAGTCAGCATCAGATTTTCAGGAACAATACTGGAAGCCAGAAGACAGCACACAATTCAAAGAAAAATGCTTCCTGTACCCAACCAGTCAATCCAACATGAAGTCAAAATAAAGATATTTTCAAACACATAAAGTATCAAATAGCTTACCCCTTACATGACTGTTTATAAGAAGCTACTGGAAGATATAGGTCAACAAAACAAGGGAATAAATTCACAAGTAAATATGACATCCCACAATAAATAGCAGAAAAGGGAAATCCCAAGACAGCATTTGTGCATCAAGCCTAAAGAAAACTAAATACAGATTAGAGAAGGGAAATGAGTGTGTAAAGTAGGGAGTTACTAGAAAAAAAGTGAGACTGGTGAATTGCTGTGTTTACGGATTTGAATTAAAATACACAAACAAACAAAAAGTAGTTGTATGTTGTTTAAAAGAAAGATTTTTGAAATAACACAATTTTAACAATAAAAGATGGTTAAAAGATATTTCATACAAGTCAAAAGAAAACTGTTCTAAAAATATTGATATCAGACAAAATATAATTATGGCAAAAAATCACCAACACAAGGACACTCCTAAAAATAAAAGGTACAGTTCAGGGGCCAGCCCAGGGGTATAATGGTTAAGTTCACATGCCTGGGCCTGGGGTTTACAGGTGTGGATCCTGGATGTGGACCTACACACCACTCATCAAGCCATGCAAAGTAGAAGAGCTTGGCGTAGATGTTAGCTCAGGGGCAATCTTCCTCACCAAAAAAAAAAAAAAGTACAGTTCGCCATTGAGCTCTAACAATCATGTTTGTCTTCACTTAAAACTTTAGCCTTCACACACACACACACATGCAGAATTTCATCTTTTCATTTGTAAAAACAAAAACAAAAACCTTAATCTAAAGAATTAAAGCAAAAACTACAGAATTCTAAGCAGAAAATGATATAGCATAATTGTAGTAGGATATTTCAACATACATATCTCAGAAACTGTGTTCTCAATCAAACCGAAAAATTAGTAAGACTGTTGAAAGTTTTAATAATAATAAACAAGCTAAAAGAAGTCATGGATGTTTTTGTTTGCCTGTTCACTGTTATAGCCCTATTGCCGGAAGAGTACTTGGCACATATTAGATACTCAGTATTTCCTCCATGAGTGGAAGAATGAATACGTGAATGAATATACAGAACCCTGCACCCAACAAAGAGAAAATATACATTTCTAAGTACATGCAATGCATTTATAAACCTTGACCAGGGACTAGGCCACAGAGAAACTCTGAAAAAGAAAAGACAAGTGATGGAATCTGTGTCCCATGACGACGACTGATATATAGTTAGTTGATGTTTACAGTCATCATCTTATTTCTTTAAAGACAATGTAAATCAACTCCTTGTGCATTTTTAACGTCTGTATTTCTAGAGAGGGAAGTATTGACATATAGAGAGGAAATGTGTCGAAGTTCCTAGGCAGTCGTTTCTGCTCTGCTGGAACTAGAATTGTGGCTGGGCCCAAAGGGAGCACGTCCCTTAACTCTAAGCTTCAGTGCCTCCTTTTGTAGAATTTGGAGGTTAAACTGTTTGTACCCACAGTGTCTTCCAATTCTAAGTCTTATTTGTTGCTTATCAGTACAAAAGTCCTATCCATCTTTCCATCTCTTCCTCCCTAAATTTGTTAACCAAAGAATGTAATGTGGCTCATTTCTAAATAATAAAAAGCATCCTGACTTATCCCAAAGTGGAATAAAAAGACATTGTCAGAAAGTTTTCACACTGAGCTTATAGGGAATTTTCCAGGTATAGACTGAAGCCTAAATAAAACATAGCACAGGGTGAGGAGCTGTCAACCTAAAGAGACGCAATAGCACACACATATCTAAATGGAATACAGATTTAAAGAAGAAGGTAATTTCTGAAATGCCACTCAGTCATTAAAGATGGTCTCTTGGGGTCCACGATTTCTCCAGAAGGAAATAAGCCTCCTACCTTGATCTGGAATGGTCTTGGCATTTTCCCATGCTTCCTTCCCAACTTTAAAGCCTTAATAGCCATTCAAACTGTCACAGTACTCCAATTTTCTCTGGTACAAAATATACCACAGTTCAGTACTGTACAACATTGTGTGGCTTATAAATGACTAAGTTTTGCCCTGACTGATAACATTTTCCCAAAGTCAAACAGACTCAGCTTTTGTCTCTCTGCTCTTCTCAATATAGCTGCACTTTATTTCAATACTTCTCTTGTAATTGAGCAATTCCATAAAATCAAATAAAATGATTTATAATGGAATGATTACTCCAGGGTAACATTTCAAGTGAAATTAAGATTGAAATCTAATTTAAAAGCTTTAATGTAAATGGGTCATTAGAGGAGGCTCTCCGGGGAATTTGCAATTAAACCAAAGTGACAAGGGTTTTGTAGGGGTGATAGACCTAGAGGTGTGACGATACTGATACATGCTCATTTTGGACGCAGCTGGCCTTATCACAACTGCTCAACAAAATCAGAGTTCCTGAGTAAAAGCTGCAATCAAAATCTAACCAAACATTCCCACCCACTACAAGAATTTCTCCTGAGAAGAAAAGTTCTCATTTATGGAAGGGCTTTAATGAATCCAGTATGTTTAATTGACATTAATTAATCTAGTTAACTGTTAACCATCTCCAGATTATTTTCATGTCAATATCTTACTTTTATTAACTATATCCATTTAACAATAACGAAGTTCTCTATTGATGCAATCTTGAATATATAATTTGCTATTGTGTCATCTCTGCACACAATAATAGAACTCTTCTCCTTTCCTCCTAGCCTTTTTGAATCCTGCACATCTTCACTCTCAGAGGTTTTTCTGTTTGACTGTATGGTTCTTTGACAATTAAACATTTACTTTATTTCTAAGCTTCTTTGACAATTAAACATTTACTTTATTGCTAAATTCCTTTTATTTTTGTTCTGATACCTTCTATTGATAGTTAACCTTTCATGTGAATAGGTTCCAGTTCTCCAAAAAGAAACCACGTTGAATTCTTTTTTGTGCATGGAATCCTGCATTAAACATAATAAAGGTAATAAATATTTGATTTTATTAACAATAATAATTATATTAATAACTAACTTTTATTGAATGAGTAAGGCACTGTTAAGCCCTTAATGTAAATTATCTCATTTAATCGTCTCAATCATTCTAGAAACCAGAAATGTTATCTCCCATTTTAAAGTTCTATAAACTGAAGATTAGAAATGTTCCAGTAACTTGTCAAGGTCACAGAGCTAATAAGTGGCAGATCCAAGACTTAAAACCACAGCAACATATGTCCAAAACCCATGGTCATACCTACCACACTACACAGTTGAAGGCTGATGTTGGAGATGATCAACAGAGGAACCACCGTTATGATAGTCTCTTCTTATTGTGTGTATCTATACATCTGATTGATTTTGTACATTGCCAGATTTAATTGGTCCCAGATTTTCAAAGCTGGACTCCTTCAAAAATAATAAAAATAAAATTCCTGAACCATCCAACAGATGCTTCCAAATGTTTGGATTTATTTTTATGAAGGTTTTACAAAAATCAATTTCAATTTATACGCTTTATTTTTGTGGATGACAGAGATTTGAAGAGCTCTATTGAGAGAGGTGGCTGAAGTTTTACTTATTGCTTTTGAAACTCTCCAATTTTATATATATGACAGCTTTTTGCAGAAGAAGCAACACGGATGGTTAACAAACTACTCTTTTTTCTTGGTTATCACATAGAAGCCAAGGGTCCAGTGACTGGAGAGGTGTTCAGATCTTGAACTATATAGCTCAATAGCAGAATATCAAGAGATTGCACAAACCACATTAAGGAAGGGAATTTGGAGAGAAAATAAATAGTCTGAGGATATATACTTTCTTGCCCTCCTCTTATAAGAGATACAGTTTTTCCTTCAGACCATCAAAATAATTATATCATTCATTTTAATGTCGTATTTGGCAACTTGCATAGATTTGGTCAACAGAGTGGTGGGAGTGGGGGCAGATTAAGCTGGGGTAATAGCTTCCAGGAAGGAAAGATCCAACAACTAATAGATCATCGAGCACCCAGATAGTTAGAAATATTGGCAACTCCTTGTAGCTTGTTCTGCCAGGACCTCATACGGAAAAATAGAGGGTAGTTATCTCAGAGGGTAGTTGGATGTCCGCCTGCTCTCTCAAGAATAAGCATGTATTGGTTCTTATGGTCAAAGAACTGTTGTCTGGATATGAGTAGTCACAGCTTAATTCCACCTAGAGCTGATTTTTGGAGAATTACGTTTTATGTTATGAAAGCCACAAAGGAAATCTTCCAAGAAAGATATTGCATTTATAGCCATGGTCTTCAAACCATGCATGATCTGGCCCTAGCCTACTTCCTGTATCTCTTTGACCTCTTCCCCAACATGCCTCCTCCAGCCGTTCCACTCCAACCATGACCCCTTGAACATATCAAAATTTTTCCTGCCTTCCTGCCACAGGGTCTTTGTATGTGCTACTCTCTCTACCTGGAATCATTTTTCCTAAGACCTTTAGATCCCTTGATTCTTCTTATCATTTAAATTTAGGCCTCTGTTCGTGTCACCTCCAGAGAATCTTCCCTGACCATTCTGTGTACACACACATACACACACACACACACACACGCAACTGTGGTTTAATATATAGAGAGAACTCCTTTCCTCTTAAAAGTTAACTGATAATGAAAAACAAGGAAAGATAGAGAAGACTAGAAGACAAGATTCACAGATTAGAGAAGATTGGAAGACAAGAAGACTACTTGCAGAGTGGTCTCCCGTATAATACCAGGGAAAAGAAAAGGATAATAGTGGAAAAATTGGTGAAATCCAAATAAAGCCTGTAGTTTAGTTCAGAATATTATAACAATGGTCCCATCTTAGTTTTGACAAATGTACCATGGTCATGTTAAGATTTTAGCATTAGGCGAAGCTGGGTGGAAAGGACACAAGAACTCTCTATATTACAGTATGCAACTTTCCTGTAAATCTAAAATTATTCCAAAATAAAAATTGCATTGTTATGCAGAAGCATAACGTCTCTAAGTTCTAAATAACTTCTCCAGCTTTCTGTGTCACAAAGCACGACAGTTACCTCGTCTTCCTGTTGTCTTCATTTCCTTTCTCTTTCCTTGCTTTTTCTGAATCTGAAGTTTAGTTTCCCATATTAAGACTTTCAGGAGAGGGCTTGCATCCTTGGTTTGTGTGGGTGGAGGTACGATGGGAAGCAGCATGAAAAGTTACAGCTCCACAGAATTCAAGGCACCAGGTTTGGTTCCTTCATTCATTTCTGGGGTGTGCTCTCCAGGCCCCCTGGCACAGACCTTAGAAGTCTTCCTTGCTCCCTCTCTCAGATGGCCTGCATTGACCAGGTCTTTCAACCCACTCAGAGACTTACTAAAAACCAGTGGTGCATTACAAAACGCTCTGCGTGGCCAGATTTTCTGAATGTAGAAACACATTTTCATTTGATATAAAAGAAAGTAAGATTTGGTTATACTGAGTCACAACTATGGGCAAGGTATTAGCTTAGCCCTTTGGGGACACCAAGATGAATCAGACACAGACACTACCCCAAAGAGCCTGTTAGAGAGCAGAACATGTCTATAGAGGGCCAGCTCCTATGAAATAGAAAAGCTATGGTTATAACACAAAAATCAAATAACCTATTTTTTAAGTAAAAGCTTTATAATCCAGACTCTGTCATTTACCAACTGAATAATGTTGGGCAAGTTTCTTAACCTGTGTACTCTGGCTTGTTCATCTGTAAAATATGAACAATAATGATAATTACATGTATGAATTAATTAATTAATTTCTATAAACTACCAAGAACAGTGTCTGGTTCACGGTAAGGGCTCAACAAATGTTAGTTATTATTATTGTTGTTACTGAAATAAATATATAACTAACAAATAATACTTACAGGGCAAGAATTAGGTTGAAAAACTACCATATATTACTGCTCCTCAATAATTTATTGTGTTATTCTTCCACATAATAGTTCATGGAACCTGAACCCAAAATAAGAATATAGTTTTGGGGCCAGCCTGGTGGCGCAGTGGTTAAGTGCACACGTTCCGCTTCGCGGGGCATGGGGTTCACTGTTTCAGATCCCGGGTGCGGACATGGCACTGCTTGGCACACCATGCTGTGGGAGGCGTCCCACATATAAAGTAGAGGAAGATGGGCATGGATGTTAGCTCGGGGCCAGTCTTCCTCAGCAAAAAGAGGAGGACTGGCAGTAGTTAGCTCAGGGCTAATCTTCCTCAAAAGAAAAAAATAAAAAGAATATAGTTTTGTCTGCTGATTTGTGTAAAATATAAGCAAAAAAGTAATATACACATATATTCCTTCCCAACAGAACACAACCCAAGCCCCTCACCTCGCCCAAAAGATGCTTCTCAAAGTAAAGTGCAAAATAACTTTATAGTCTGAGAAAAAATTCTTGTTAATTTATATTACTAATTTCATATCTGATTGAACTTAAATTGTCCATGGTTCTTGAAATGAAATTTTGGGATTTCCTGCTTTGTTTAGCTTCCCTATCAGGTAGTTAATGATATATACAATTTAAGAAGGCGTTGGTCCACTACCACTACGATTCTGGTCTCCTGGATGAACGAAATGGAGGCATTAATGATTGTGACAACCTCTAGGCATTGTAAGATAAAACGTTTGCAATTTTAATTGGCAGGTTAATTCTGGTGATGTTGATGACAAAATGGAGTGAAGTTAATGATTTTATATGAGAAAGAAGCCCTCGATTTCACAGTACTATTACAGAACAAGATCTGTCCCACAGTAGTGTCTGTCTGTTCTGCCCCAGCCTTGCATTCTGTTCTCTAAGTGCAAATGTGAGCTTTAAGAAGGGGAAAACAAAGGAAGAGAACAGAGAGAAAAGTGTCATGTGCTTTCTGGACTGGTTTGCCTAGGCTCAAAAGCGGAAAAGGAGACATCACATCCCCAGAACATTGTCTTCCATAAACACAACCTTTTTCTTCTCTTTAACGTGCTCTAACTTCATGATTCTGTAAAGATTTTCGCATTGCTGATGGAAAATTCTCCAAAAAAGAAGTAATTCCAGGTCTTATATGAAGGCATTGGCCCCTGACCATCTTTGCAACACCACCAACCTTTCTTTCTTGTTCTTTGTTTTTATCTTTAATGTTTATTGACTGTCTTCTTAAAAAGCAGTAGAAAGAACATGAACTATTTAGTCAGAGGAAGTGAGTTCAAATCCTTGATCTATTACTCACACTTTTGTGACTTTGGCAAGTTACTTCTCCATGTGTAAAACAGATGATGTTTCACATATTAATACGTACAAGACCCCTTGGTGCTAGGATTATGTGACATGAAGTTTACATAATCCTCACAACAATTCTAAGAGGATTTCTGAGAGATGAGGACACTAAGGTTGAGGAGTGGAGGGGCCTTGCTCCCAGGACATAATACTTGCTGGAGCTGGAATTCAAACCTAGATCTAGTATGACTCTATACAATAAAATTAGCTACACTTGCTGAGCACCTCCAACGAGCCAGGACGGTATCCTATATGTATTAACTAATTTAAACTTTGCAGCAATTCCAGGAGCTAAGTACTATTATTATCCTTATTTCACAGACTATAAAATCCACTCTGCTGCCTTCTCCTGCTGACATACTTCTCATCAAATAGCCCCCCTCCTTGATATGTGTATATATGACATTTTCCTAATTTCTTTGTGACACAGTTAAACACAAAATGATAGTAAAACCCATGCGCATGTTTCCCAAGTGTTCTGAGTGGGTTTTCCCTTTCACTCTGACTTCCAATCAGGCACCCTTTCTCCAGCCTCCCTTGTGACATATGGAGAAGGATATAATTTATCCTCAATTTACAGAGCTTCATTCAGCATATATATACATGTGTGTATATATATATATGCACACAATCTCATTTATAAAAATGAGGTTATATTATGTAAATAACAACCTCATTTATAAGACATCACCATTAATTTACAAACCCTTTGTAATTTTCTACCACCTTTGTATTTTCTCCTGAAAAACATAACATTTTACCATTTCAAAAACCACCAAGAAGCAATAAATTTAATGAGAAATTAATGACCAGGAGAACTGTTTCAGTTAAATTCTGAAACAAGTTGAACCCTAGGATTTTGAAATGTTCAATCAAATATCACCATCCTGGTGTGGGAGTTTATTTTTTCTTGGCATCATGTAACTTCCTGTTTCTAAGAAAAAAGGATTAAAGTGTCCCATAAAAAAAAAAGCTCCAAAAGCTTCTTGGACATCAAAGAGATCTTACACAACAACATTTTGATGAGTTAAGTGTAAAGGAATCAAAAACACATGGATTAAATTTCCCATAAAACCCACATGTGTTTAAAAATCAAGGGAAAACGTGCTTGGCCAAATACGTTTGGGGTTTTGTCAAACCCCAAACATTTGAGGAATAGTGTGAGATGTTTAAGGAACCCAAAACACAGCTGGATCAGTCTATATCATTCCAAAAGCACACGCTAGCGGGAGACGATAAAGAAGATAAACTCACAAAACTACAGTTTGGGCCTAAAAACCATATCCCTGATTATTGATAAGAAAGCCTTGGCTTTCAAATATGTATTTCTTAACCTCTAAATTTAGAAAATTACAGTTTATATAACCTGTTAGAAGTTACTTATTAAAGAGCTCTTCTATTTTTTTAAAAAAAGAAAAAAGGAATCATCGTTTTCAACCTTCAGATTTTCCAACTTTAACCAGATGGGATCTTTTCCACAGCTTTCCAACCTTGATCAAGTGGCCCCATGTTTTGTATTATCCTTGATTTAGCTTTGCTAGACTAAGCACATTATTAGTTGGTTCTCCTTTTATTTACAATACCATTGCTTGAAATATATACTAGAGTGTATAATTGAATTTTGGGTTTACTGTAATTAAAAAAGTCAAAAGAGCAATAAACATAAGCGTCGGTAAATAATTGCCTCTGAGAACCAGCATAAATCATCAAGATTAAATGATTTTATATCATATTTAAACTCCTTAATTTTAATTTATGATTGCCAGCCTATTTTCAGTCATTGTTGACTAGGATTTCTCGTCAGTGCTTTATATCTTCAGAGGTGATGGCAAGGGACTTCTGAAGATTCCTTTTTTATGGGAGCCTACATTATCAGGCTTAAATAATTGATCCATGTCTTTTCTTTCTTATCACTTTCCTAGTGCGTTCTATTTATTTAAAAAATTAGCCAAAGGGGAGGGCAATTTGATCACAGATTTAAGTACTTTTCCAAATATACTTTCTAATTTAATAAGTAAGATTTTGATCTTTTGGGAAGATCTAGTTTGTAGATATATAAATAAATAGATGTTTCCTGTAGTTAAGCAATACTGTGTACCACTTTTTAGGTGATAAAAATAATTATTGATAACACTGTCATGATTTCCAAGGGGGTAAAATGTTAATGAAGCCATTGCTGTGCCTTCTTGAACCCCCAAATAGCTAATCAGCAATATCGCAAATCCCTCTTTCCCCTTTCCAATATAGACAACGTAGAATACCCTGCAAAAATACAATGCAATTAAAACATAAATAAGCAGAAAGTATTTTTCTCTCTTGAAAGTAGCACAGATAGGGGAACAACACATATATTTTTCCACTCTCAGCCTCAAACACTGCAATATGAATTAATAGTTTCTGCACACTTGAATCCAAGCTCTGTTCTCCACATGGTAATTGACAATGCACGGCAAGGTCACATCTCAAGAGCTAACCCTGTACATTAATAAAAACAGCTATAGCAACCAGAATACCGTTTAATGGAGCCCATCATCTGCTAAGATCTGAGGCAGATATTTTACGGCACTACCTCTAAAGCTCACAACAACCTGGACAGGTAGATTTCCATTGTTTCCATTTTACCACTGAGGATGTTCGGTCTCAAACAGATTTGCCCGTGAATACATGCACAGACTTGTTTGGTGACAAAGCCCACATCCTCTCCTCAACCCTGTTGCCTTTTATATATTTAGGGCAAATAAAAGAAAATAGTGACCGTCTCTTAGGAGACTGGAGAGGGACCACAGGAGAGTGAAGAATACTAGAATCCTGTCTTAAGAGCTTGGCAGGCTCTCACATCGGTATGGTTTGTAGTTCTTGAAATCACAGATCCTGTTCTATTGCCCACCCTAACGGTGATTCTATGTCTCAACGTGACACGTCTTTCACTCCAGACATGACTTGGATCGGTTTGCTGCATTTATACTCTTTCAAATTTCCCTTGCACATGCTCAGGGCATCATTTTGGAGAGCAGTCAATTGCTCAGGGAACTGATTCCATGATGCTTTCAAGGCTGTCACCTGTTTCTCATTATTTCTTTCCTGAGGTTAGCTAACAGACATGAGTGTTATACCTTGGGAATGAAAAGTCTGTGGCCAAAAACCAAAATCACATCCACCATCAGTGCGCTCCTCCTATTATATTCTCGTCTCACCATCAGCATGATGTGTCATGGGATAAAGAGAAAACCTGCTAAATGACAAGATTTTTTATTCACCACAGCCTCACAGGCCTCTCCATTAATGCCCGGGGTCAGTAACTAGGCTGATAGGTCACCTTAGATTGGCAGCACACGGGAAAGTAATTAGGAGGTGATCCTAGACTCCAGCAGGTGCGGTCCTGTGAATGAGAACTACAGAGAGTCTGCAACAGGCCAAGATTGTGAAGAATAATGCTAAAAACCAAAATAACTACATGAGAACAAATCAGCGAAGTAAAATCATGAAAGAGGTACAGATTCTCAAAACAGAGACAAGAAAAATGTGCTGTCTTGACAATCAGAGCGAATATTTTAAATTAAGTGAAACTAAAATTGAGGGAAAAGGTAGAAGAGAAGATGGAAAAAACAGATATAGTCAAGTTATAAAAGACCAAGTGCACGCATTTTAGGTGGCTTAAAAAATTGGAAGCAAATATTTTTAAAAGCCTAATATGAGTAGTTAATAGATAAATGGACAGCTAAAGGGCATAGATAATTTACAAAGAAGAAGGAATATAAAGGAAAAAATCACTTACTAGAAATAAAAGAAATTTATTTTTTTTAAATGTTACATCGTTTCGGTTTGTTAAATTCATATTTTTAAAAGTGTACAACCCCATTGAGAGCAGGGATCAGAAGGAATAGACACTTTCAGACATTGCTGATGGTATTCTGAATTAGTACAGAAATTTGGCAATGTATATGAAAATCCTCAAATATTTACGTACTTCAACCTCTTTAGAAATTGATTCTAAGGAAATAATCTTAAGGACACATATAAATATATTCATTATAGCATTACTTATAATCAAAATATAGAAACAATACTAACTATCCTAAAATAGAAGGATGGCAGATCCATTCAATGAAATATGATTGCAAAAGTGCTGATTATGAAGACTGAAAACTTGGGAGATGTTTTTGCTATAATATTGACTGAAAAAGAGCAAAAAAAATTCTATGATAATAACTATGGACAAACAAAATTTTGTATCAGTGAAAATACTGGAAAGAAATATACCTAAATAATAGCTGACATTGTACTAGCATGGTAGGACTCCTGCTGATTATTTTTTTTCCCTCCATTTGCTATGCCTTCCTCAATGTGATTGCATTGCTTTTATTAATATGTTTTTTTAAGGAATAAAGCTAATATTTATAACTAACAGAAAGAAAACTCAAGAATATAATCCCTTTACAATTGCAACAAAAAGAATAAAATATCTAGGAATAAATTTAACCAAGGAGGTGAAAGGCCGTACAATGAAACCTGTAAGACATTATTGAAAGAAATCGATGATGAGATAAAGAAATGGAAAGATATTCTACACACATCAATCGGAAGAATAAACATAAACTGTCCATACTACCCAAAGTAATCTACATATTCAATGCAATCCAATCAGAATATCAATGACATTCTTCACTGAAATAGAACAAAGAATCCTAAAATTCCTATGGGGCAACAAAAGACCCCAAATAGCTAAAGCAATCCTGAGAAGAAAGAACAAAGCTGGAGGCATCACAATCCCTGACTTCAAAATGTACTATAAAAGCTGTAGTAATCAAAACAGCATGGTACAGGTACAAAAACAGAGACACTGATCAGTGGAACAGAATTGAAAGCCCAGAAACAAAATCACACATCTACAGACAGCTAATCTTCGACAAAGGAGCCAAGAACACACAATGGAGAAAAGATAGTCTCTTCAACAAACGATGTTGGGAAAACTGGGCAGCCATGTGCAAAAGAATGAATGTAGACCACTATCTTATGCCATACACAAAAATAGACTCAAAATGGATCAAAGACTTGAAGGTCAGACCTGAAACCATAAAACTTCCAGAAGAAAATATAGGTAGTACACTCTTTGATATTGATCTTAAAAGCATCTAATCAAATACCATGTCTTTTTGGACAAGGGAAATAAAAGAAAAAATAAATAAGTGGACTTCATCAGACTAAAGAGCGTCTGCAAGGCAAAGGAAACCAGGACCAAAACAAAAAGACAACCCACCAATTGGGAGAAAATATTTGCAAATCATATATCCAACAAGGGGTTAATCTCCACAATATATAAAGAACTCACACAATTGAAAAACAAAAAAACAAACAACCCAATCAAAAAATCAAAAAAATTTTCTTGTTATTAACTATAATAATGTCTACCCAAACAAAGACACAGCATGGTTAAAATGGCTGGGAGCAGGTGAGGAAGCATAGTCTAATGTAGCAGTGGTGGACTTGCCACAAGATGGTAAATAGGTTTCCTTCATTTGTCTTTCTTTCTTTATTTCTTAAAGATGTTAGTTCCCATCTTTAAGAAATATTAGCAAATTTTGCACTTTCATGGAACAGCAGCCTGTGATTTGCATTTCATGGTTTGTGTAGCTCATTTTGTGTATCACCGTGTTTCATGTTCTAGCACCTATCTGGCCTTTATACATTTTGACTTTCCCTCAAGTTGCGTTGGGATGTCACATTGTGTCATATTGGGTAGGTGGTACCGGAGGCCTGATGGGGACAGGAGGGAATATCTCCCTCCAGCTCTCTCAGAAACACCTTCCTCCTATACTTGTAGAGACCCACGTCGGGATGACATTCCATCTGGCTCCAGAAATGAGGCGTGAAAACATAGGTATTTCCAGTGTAGCTGGAGAAGACACGAAACAGAATCAATCCTATGGCGTGCTTGCTCTTTTGCAGAGCACATCGTTGCCGTAGAGGAAGGTCAGTAAGAGTTTAGACGTTGTTGTCTTCTGAAGAGTTAGTGATCTAGTTGGGAAGACAAGTATACGTGGATAAAAATAGAGAGTTAATATCCATAAAAAATGAAAAGGAGCAAATGAAGAGCCAAAAAATCATAACATAATAAAGCCCTTTGTTGGTGTAAAATTTATCCCTAGAATCTTATAGTTTAAGATCTTTGTACAAGAAAAGCATTACAGACACTTTATTGAGAACGGCAGGACTTGAGAGCGGAGAGATCGTTTGACTGTCTAGTTGCAGGCATTTGTTCATGAAACACATACCGAATGATAAGGCATTCTTTATATTTTTAAAGTATATTCTTACAAACACCATGGCTTATTATTTTTACATCGCTAGTGGTGTTTTGTCAATTACATTGGTGAAATTCAATATGTTTTTAAGAAGTTGCATTTTATAGAATCTATCTCAGTGCTAGTGTCAATAATTTCTTTTCGGCCGATCATGGACCAAATCAGGGGATAGCAGAAGCCCTGAGATTCAATGCAGTAAAGCACTATGCACTTCTCAAATTCACAAGAGGACTCATTAAACTTTGTTATCCATCCTCGACTGAGTCCCAAATAGTTTAAATAGGTGGGTGGAAGAGATGCCGTATAGGGATAAAAGATGAAAGGTTGACTTATAGACTGTTTCCTTATGTGCTTGCCTACTTGTTTGCTTTCTTGCTCTTAAATTTCAAAATCCTGCAGGAACTGGAATGCACTTAACCATGTGCTGCCCAGGGGGATTAAGGCTATAACGAAAGGAAATCGAGATTCAGCCTGAAGAATTCCTGCTTGTGCTAGCATCGCAAGTATGTTGTTTTATGAAAATATGTACAACTACCCTTGCTTAAAACTCACATGTTTTCCCAAGATGGTAAATATAGCACCTTTTCATGTGGGCCTGCTGTTCCTTTTCCTGGTATGTTAGTAGACAGGACAAGAGTCTCCTTTCATCCCAAGGATAAAGTCCCAAATTGATGAGACTTAGCAAATGAGAGCTTATAGCAGTCTTTTGGAAATATTGTTATTGTCCCTGGAAATAGGAGTACACATCTCTGCCTCATCCAGGCTTTCAAAACATCTATTGTCCCTGGAATTTACAGGGTTTGAAGCTAGTGATTTAATGTGCCACAGTCTGTTCCTGCAGTTTTGAGTAAGGTGAAAGTAATATTTCCAACCAAATAACAATGTGCTTCAATCATTCACACTGCCTTCTTCTACAAAAGAATCCTTCTCAGTCAAGAAAATTTACTATCAAATATATTAATTGATTAAATATATACTAGAATGACATATCTATGTGTAAGCTTGTCATTTGCCTTTCCACTAATCTTGCCTTGATCCAGAAAGTGTCATCAACAAATATGAAACTTTGGCCAGAATAGGCTTTAAATTTAATCTATATCAACCATTATTTCCTGAAATCCAAGTGGCAGGAACTGGCCTCTGTGAACTCACTCTGTGACAGGGACTATAATCCGGTAATTTATGTCTATTATCTCGGTCGATCCTCATGGCCTACCTATGGGATGTGTCATTATCTCTACTGCACAGATAAGGAAACTGAGGCATATGAAATTTAAGTACCCTTCCTAAGGTAATTCAGCTGATAAGTGGAGAATCCGTTATCAAACCTCAAATTTTATGCTATTTACTACATCACTGCTAGATAATCATTATGTAACTGCTGATAGCTTATAGAATTCATTAATTCATCTTTCCTTTAAAAAAATTATGCATCTATGAGCACAACAATGGGAGTTTTTAAGAGATGAATAAGGAAAGAGCAGAGCGAGTAAAGATTCCTAAAAAGGCAAAGAGAGGATTTAGTAGGTGATGGGACAAGATGAAATTAATCATATATCAGGATAAACACCAAATACTGCATTTTTGAAACATTTCAGGCAATGATTTACTTAGATTTACATCGTGATAAGAAAATTATTCATATGAGACAAGTTGTACTAGAATTTCACTTTGAGGTCTTTCAAAAAAATTATATAAAAGTTGTGTTGTGGGGGCTGGCCCCGTGGCTGAGTGGTTAAGTTCGCGCGCTCTGCTGCAGGCGGCCCAGTGTTTCGTTGGTTCGAATCCTGGGCGCGGACATGACACTGCTCATCAAACCACGCTGAGGCGGCGTCCCACATACCACAACTAGAAGGACCCACAACGGAGGATATACAACTATGTACCGGGGGAGCTTTGGGGAGAAAAAGGAAAAAATAAAATCTTTAAAAAAAAAAAAAAACAAAAGTTGTGTTGTAACGGGTTTTATTAACAGAATTTGACCACCACTGAATGTCTGGTGTGAATATCCTGCTGTCTTAGAATGGTCACCGCTTGAGGCCAGAGAGCACGCCTGATTGATTTTTAATAGAGCAATTGATAGATTGATAGAGCGATCTTGTTGGTTTTGAGACAGCCCCTGACAGGATCTGCCAAGCACAGAGAGAAGTTGCTTTGAATTTGGGATTTGGTGACAAAAAAGTAAGAACCTGCCAGATCTGAGGCTGGGTTCTTGCTGGTCTCTATTCTAGATGTATAAACTATTTCGTGCCTGATGGTCTTGTCTTAACGAAGTTGGTTTCTCTCTGTTGTACTTTGTTGGCTTCTGCTGCCCTGAGTCCTCCCCTGGCTTCAAGCAAAGCTCCACCCCTTGGTGACCACTGGCTCCTAACATTCCCAGTTTACTGTCATCCTCTAGTCGCCCCCCCCCCCGCCCCCCACTGCTTCCCTGAGTCTTGCTGTTTGAACTGTTATCCAGTCCTAACAAGCTGGCCAAGATACATCAAACAACAGCACACAATCCAAAGGCATCTTACCATATTTCTCTGCCTAGATTATGCAATTCACAGCAAATGGGTTTGGGAGGATGGGTAGAAGTGGGGAAGCAATCCTCTCATTCCCTTTCTAAAGCACCTTCTGGAGTTTTTTTGGTTTTTACTTCATTTTTACATTGTTATGACCGCTTACAAATATGCGAGCATTCCAAACATTTTAACTTACATTTTCTTATACAGGGACTGCCATCAATGTGTTCAATGACAGACTTTTTTTGTTTTTTAGTGATAACTTCCCCTTTTCTCTAAATCACAGATAATCACGAGCAGAGTTGGTGTTTTTTTCAAATGGTTGCAAATCCCCGTCCCCTGTGATAAAAGATGCTGACATCAATATTCTGGTGTGCAAGCTAATTCCTTCAGCCAGCTGTGAGACAGGGGCTCTGTGACCGAGGTGAGACTGCCGCAATGTGCAGCGTGTGCAGGGTCCTCCGAAAGGCCGAGCTGTTATTTGCACCTTGTGCAAATTGTGGCGGCTTGACTGTTTCCATGGGTGAGCAGAGGTGGCTCTGTTTTCTCACTGCTGCATTCCCTTTACTGGCTGCCTTGAAAGGCTCAGAGCAGGCCCGAGGTTTGACTGTTAACTATTTCTGGACTTCATCCATCCTTGAACCCTCTGGCTTATAGAGGAGAGAGGAGTAAACATAACACCATGAAATAGAATAACATTTAGCTCCCGCATCCGCAGTGTCTGCATTGAGCAAATCGTCACATTGCTTCAGGCTCCATAGGACAGCCCACTGTTTTAAAGAGTAACACTATGTTAACTTGCAAAGACTTCTTGCAGAGGAAAAGTTACTTGACCTTGTTACTTTCAGGATGTATCAGCCATTAACCCTATACTTTCTTATATCATCGTCTAGTCATTTCTTACATGTTTTCTTATCTTCCTTATAGATTTTCAGGTCCTTGGGTTTAAAAAGTAACGTCTCCTTTGAATCCTCCCCACTTCTAACCACACAGTTGGTTTAAACATAACCCCTACTGCATGTGGAGAGTCAAGCACAGTGTCAGACACACAATAAATGCGCCATAAATGTTGGCTGTTATTGAAATTAAGGCTGAAAAAGCAGCAACTTTTGACATGATGGAAGAGTATCTGGGTAATTTTGACAGAGCGCTCCTTTTCCTCCCATCCTTCTCGCCTTCTAGATTGATGTGTGGAACTCCAGGGCTCCACCTCAGCGCTGGCTACAACTAAACAAGGGCCATCACAGACAGCTTGCCCATTGATCCCTCCAGCCCAGTCTCTGTGACACCACACCCCAATGGCACCTTGTACTCAGCTGAAACTGACACTGCAAGTTCCTCCTGCCAAGTGCCAGGTCAGCTTGCTGTTTTCATGCTCTCCCCAGGTGTCCTCCTGGCCATATCCAGGTGGTACCTTAGACCCTTCCTTTCTGAAGAATTTCCTGACCTACTCTGTAAAATTGATCACTCCTTTTGTGTCCTCAGGGTAATCTGTACAGTCTTTACATTATTGATCTTATTTGTTTAGCTATCTCTCTCCACTATGGGATATAAGTCCTCAGAAAACAGAGTTGTGTCTTATTTATCCTTGTGGCTCAGTGCTTGACATATAAAGCATGATAAATAAGTGTTTTTAAATAAAAGCACAAACATCTGTCCCCAGGTGTCCATTTCTAGAGTAAAACTTGTCTTGCCTGGACCTCCACACTCCATCCCAGCATCTGTTGAGCCTCATAGGGCTACCTGGTCGCTTGGTTTCTGGCACTTTCTTTTCCGGCGCTTTCACTTTTTCTTGGCTTCTGGATTTGCTCTCTAACTCTTGATGGAGATCTATTAATTATTGTTGTTTAGCACCAAAATTCTTCTTCATTGGAGATGGAAATGTGCCTCCAAGAGGTGATTCCAAGAGGAAATACAATAAAAGATAACAGTGATCTTGAGTAATTTAGTTCAATCCAACTATCCAACTCTACTACGTGCTGTTGCAGATCTCTCAAGAGGTCATTCCAGCCTTAAAGGAGCTTAGAGTCATAGTAGACAGGGAGAATCAAGGAGAATGAAGAAGCTGTAGGTGTAAAATTACAACTTTTTAGAAGAGTGAGCTGAAAAATATGAAGACTAAAGAACCACATGGACTGACGAAGAGAGGAGAAACAAAAGCAGCCATCTGGTCTCCTAGCTCAGAGATGGTCACAGAGCTTGTAGGCGGTCGAGCTTCCATGAGAAACAAGGTCTCATTGCCCGTGGAAGATTTGTCCTATCAGTGTTTAGTCAGAATGAAAACATTCTGTGCTGCCCAGCATGACCATTCTTTTGGTCACAGACGTGGTTGTTGGGTTTATTCCTTGATGAATCTGAATCTTAACATTGTCCCTTGTGAGTGAAGAGCAGGAGATGACAGAGAAGTTTCTTTGTTTGGAAGGTTTTGTTGTTTGTTTGTTTTAAATCATGGACCAAGGAAACAGGATAGCTAAGAGAGAAACCACAGAGCCACATTGCCTAGATTTGAGTCCTGGCTCAGCTTACTTTTTGCTGTATGAACTTGGATATGTTATCAAGTAGCAATTTCACCATTTGAAATATGTGGATGATAATGACACCTACCTCCTAGATTTATTAAGAGGATTAAGCAAGATAATACCTATGATGCTTTTAGCATAATAACTGGCATGCAGGGGCCAGCCTTGTGGCTGAGTGGTTAAGTTCATGTGATCCGCTTTGGTGGCCCAGGGTTTCACCAGTTCGGATCCTGGGCATGGACATAGCACCGCTTGTCAGGCCATGCTGAGGCAGCGTCCCACATAGCACAACCAGAGGCACTCACAACTAGAATATATAACTATGCACTGGGGGGTTTTGAGAAGAAGAAGAAAAGAAAAAAAAAAAAAGAGGATTAGTAACAGATAGCTCAGGTGGCAATCTTTACCACAAAAATTAAAAAAATAAAATAACTGGCATAGCATGCAGTAAGTGCTCAGTAAATTTTATCTGTCAACAATTATAATGTTTAATTTGATTTTCTAGAATAGAGATTCCCACATCAAACTGCTCTATCAGATTTGTTGATAGCTCCGCTGACTACATGAGATCATTGTGATTTATAAGGTACTACAAAGAAAGATTCTAACGTATCATATTTACTCACTTCTGTAAATCTACGTGCATCCTACTTTGAACATAGATATTTCTTACATCAGGCATTGTACATATAGATGAACATACAATTTCACCTAAGAACAATGAAGGATGCCTTTCTCTATAGGCATAACGATATATGGCAGGATAAAGTTTAAAGTGGCAAAAATAGAAAAAGGATACTAATGCCTGTGGAAATAAGAACAGGGTACAATGAGTAAGAGGGGTCAAGGAAAGCACTAATCTGCCTCTTGTCACTGCCCTGTTCATCCAGCATTGGTCCATTGAGCTGACGGATGGCTTCTAGAGGGCTGTTCTTGGGTTTCTCTCCTTGTAGGACAAGATCTATTCCACTCTTCAGCCAAGTCCCTTCAAGAGAAGATACTTCTGGGTCATCTTTTCATTTCCCATAGGCATACGGCAGTGCCATGGAAAGAACAGCTGCCTAATTCATGTGTGCCTTATGGACTGATGGATGGGTGGATGGAAGGAATGAAGGGCCCAAGAACAAATGCACGTAAGGAAAAGCCCCAAGACCAGAACGATGGAAGGGAGAAGCATCCATGTGGCTACTTCTGCAAAAGGCTCTGAAATCAAAAACTTAGCTGAGTGGGAGAGAATTCTCCACAAACACTCCACATAAATACTGTACCTGCAATCTTGGACATTCTTGAGGATCTGCAAAAAAAGCGACCTAGTCTCTAGCACTTTCAAATCAGGCAGGGAGCCAGAGACAGGAAAACTTCATTCAAGACAGAGATTTTCTATTTTTCTTTCCTTTAATCACCCTGAAACTAACCACAGAGAGGCAAATTTTACTGTAAAGTCGTTCTTCATACTAAGCCCTATCTTGCTGCTTTATTTGAGGAGCAAGGAATCAGGACCTAACAGGAAGAAGAGCAGAGTTGTGATATGTTTTTTGTACTTTGGCAACATCTTGAGTCACAAGAACCTTTTGTGCAGTAGCCCAAGCTGGAAAAGCTTACAAAGAAGAGAGGAATCAAGGAATGTTAGTGTTGAGGGATCATAGGCCCCTTCTGTAGACATGGCGAATGGTGACCAGCCTGTCCAAGGCCACGAAACTCATTGACAGCCAAGCCAAAACCAGGATCTGGATCTGCACAAGAGCCTTAAAGGTTTCCAGCCCCCTTCTTGCACTATTATTTTGAAAATAGTAAACAGATATATTAAACTAAGTCTTCTGTTTAAACTATTAGAATTCTATTGTTTTAATTGAAATAATCTGATTTTTTTGCTACCCAGATTTATGTCATCCTTCTACAAAAAGAGAATTGATTAAACAAAAATTTTCCCATAGTGATAACTATATATAGTCAATATAATTATTTTATGATGTACTTCGGTGTATATTGGAACAGCTTGTGATTTAGTTTCAACCCAGACAGGGATATTTTACTTCATGTTAAAAACAACGACTGAAGCACAGAGTGAAGATCTTTGAGAAGCTTAGCATTTTTATTGGCATAGTCAGGAAGGATATAAGTAATGTGCTTTTATCACTGATATTATAGAAGTCTATGATGTTTTCAACTACATGCAAATTTTTGTTGTGTTTTATGCCAGTTCTTGTAGGTCAAGGTACAATAAATTACTATAATCTAGGCTAAATTACTCCATTAGCAGAAAATGGTCTTGATTTTATTCCTGCGGTAACCTCAGGAAGGTGAGTTAAAATTATAATTGAGGAAAGAGAAGACAGTTGAAAATAAGTGAGTCCTGGAGAAACTAATGACTAACAAAACTGAGAGAGGTCCTTTCCGCGTAAAACCTAGTTGAAGTCATTTTGCACGAGATTCACCTTCACAAAGAACGTTTGTGGTCATTTCTCTCACCTTCTCAAAACCTTCAATTGCAGCTCTCTGCCTATGGGTGGGGGTAGACCATCTTGACCTGCCATTTGACTTGGCCCCACATAGCCTGCTCCTGTGTCCCTGTGCCAGGTAGCTCTTCATACAGCACTTCCATTCCTCTACAAAAGCCTTGTGCTCCACTGAGCCAATTTGCTGGAAGTGACGGGTCTTAAAAAATAAGTAACAGAAGGCTCTAGAAAATTTGAAGATGACCAGGATCCAAAAGAACTTTTTGTGGTGAAATGTACTTTATGTGCTGTCCAAAACAATGGCTATTGAGCATGTCATATGTGACTAGTGAAACTGAGACACTGCATTTTTATCTTTAATTTTAATGAATTTAAATGTAAGCAACCAGATTCAGCCAATACCATATTGTATCACACAGCTCTAGAGCAGCACAGTGGATTATGGATACAAGCTCTAAGCAAGTGTTTCAATTATCTATTGCTGCAAAACAAAACACCCCAAAATTTAGTGGCTTAAAACAGCACCAATAAATTATTTCTTACAGTTTTGTAATCTAGGCTAGGCTCTGTTGTGTGGTTGTTCTGTTCCACATGGTGTTTGCTGGGACTAGGAGATCCAAGATGGCTCCTTCACTCATTCATCTCATGACTCAGCTATGATTTTGTCAAACAGCTGGGGACTGGCTGAGTATCTTTTTCTCTTCCCACAAAGTCTCTCCATGTGGCTAGGCTGGGCTTTCTTACAACATGGTAGTCTCAAAAGTAAAGTAAAAAGTGTAGTTGGACTTTTTACATGGGACTGGCTTCTAAGAGAGAAAGTGGAAGCTTCCAGACTTCTTAAAGCCTGAGCTTAGAACTAGCACTGTTGCACTTCTTGTACATTCTATTGGCCAAAGTAAGGCACAAGGCCAGCCTAGATTCAAGATGAAGGAAATTGGGCCTAACCTTGTGATGAAAGGAGTGGCATATGCATAGACAGAGAGGAGGAATTGTGGCAGCCACCTTTAGAGACTACCACAGCTAGTCTAGCAGAGTTGACTGGCCATCAACAGAGTTGATGGATTAAAAAATGAAAAGCAACTTAGAACATGAACAAAGGTGGCTTTCTAAGGATCACAAAAAGGAGGAAAGTGGAGAAGACAGTCAACTATCGGGAGAGCTATGGAAGCAAAACATTCTCAGAACACCCAGAAACCAGGAGGGTGACCACCAGCCAAACTGGAGGAACACAGTCATCCATAAGAGCTACTGATGGGTCCAACATAAAATATCCACAAAATTGTATCTCTGGTCCAGCTTTGCCTGCTGAAGTTCCACATGCAAGCTCTTTATTAGTGATCATCCTGGCCCTCTCCAGGATGCTTGTGTTGATATTCCATGCCTTCAGACTTCAAGGTCTCTCAGACAGAACCAGGAAACCTCTCAGCTTCCTAAGAATGGAGCAGCAATCTCTGATTAAGGGGAAAAATATAACCAGAGAAAACTCCAAAGGCTCTTGCCTTAAGGGCTCATTCTATTAGATGAATCAAACCAGATTTGCTTGAAGCAGAATTACTCCTACCTCATAAATCTGTAGAAATGGATAGGACCACGCATGAAAAAAAGTGCTGGTAATATTCCAAGTGGAACTAAATAAGAAGGGTTTTTTTGGTTTTTCTTTTTTTCTTCTTCTTGTTTTTTTTTTGGTGAGGAAGATTGGCCCTGAGCTAATGTCTATGCCAATCTTCCTCTATTTTATATGTGGAACGCTGCTGTAACATGCCTTGATGAGTGGTATATAAGTCTTCGCCCAGAATCCAGACCCGTGAACCCTGGGTGGCTGAAGCAGAGCATGCAAACTTAACCACTATGCCACCAGGCCGTCCCCATAAATGAGAAGTCTTGACAAGATGCTGACCCATTATCAGAAGGGCTGATGTTTTCTTATTGCAACAGTGATGGAAGAGGGCAAGAGACATAAAAAACAGAGAGGCTTGAGATGTCTCTGTGTGACCTTGGACAATTAACTTGACCCCTCTGAATTTCTGGCTTCTCATGCAAACAATGAAGATAATTCCCACCACCTTGTAAGGTTGTCATGGAGAATTAAATGCCAACAAGTGTTTCCTTTAACCTCATCCTGAGTTTCCTTGTTATCTGTTTCAGGACATTGAGTGGAGATAATCCGAAATGTTAAAGGGATTATTAAAATGATGACTTTCTAGATAGCCTGGAAAGCATACACTGTGGTCAGACTATAATGTTTCCTGTGAAAAGGAGGACTTGAGAAATTTAATGGTATTTCTGTAATAAATAACCTTTATCAGAAATTAAGTTGCTTTCTTTTGCATTCCACACTTTAGAGAGGTTTAAACTTAGTTGTCTTTTCATCCGAAAAAAGAATTGCTCAGTAGCTGAAATGATCTTATCTAAACCTGATGATTTGGAGCCAACACAAGTCTGCATAGACTAACCACCATCGGAATACATCATGTCAATCCATCCTACTTTCACAGTCTTCCATATCATGCTTGTTACACAAAATCAGCCAGCTGTCATTGAAAGCCTACTAAGTACTAAGGCCAGAGGGTACGAAGAGGCATCATAATTTCTCAGAGAACGCGTGATCTTGTTGGAGAAAAATATATACAGATTACGGAGATAGCTAACAATGCCAGGCTGTGCACGATGCATTCTGAATGAATGATAAAGACCGTGTGCTGTAGGAGGTCAGAGGAGAGCACAGCCCCACTGGGCAGCACTGCAGGCCCAGGTTGCATGGAGAACGGGAGCTTTGCATTAGGCCAAAAGTGGAAAATAGCATGCAAAGAATGCAAAGGACAAGCAAGTGCATTATGGAAAAGGCTAGCAGCGAAGGAATGGGGATGTGCGAGGCTTCCTGCAGACAGAGTGAGAATGCACGTCTGACTGGGGCATGCGTCCCCTCAGGCATAATGAGAGAGACACAGACCAGGCCGTGAATCCCGGAATCTTTGAACAACAGGTCCCCGATGGAAAGTACTGGGGAAAAAAGAATTGAGATCCGGAGAATGACATGTGCCAAATGTTCTGAGTGGGCCTGGATTTATTGCCTCCTCATTTATATTTACCTTAAATTTTTGTTTAAAAATGACAGCTCCTGCTATGAGCAGATCACACAACATTATCAGGAAACCTTGTGAATTCGTGATCTGAAATTTCCTGTTGAACTGAATTGAAGAAGAATATGACTAAAATAGCTTTCTATAACTTGTCTTGCTGAGCCCTATCAAAGAAATTTCCAACAGCTGTTATCATTTTATTCCTCTCCCTAGAAATGCGATTTCATATCCTCTTTGCCAAATATGGAGACCAAATAGTGGCCTAAGTCATCAGTGAAAAGGACCAGAAAAACACTAAAGTTAGTAAATGAAATTTTAATATAAATATCTTCCGCATTCATAAATGTAGAAAATGTGTACAAAATATCCAGAAACAGTGAGAACCCTATGAGTGGATTTATCTTCTGCATGTGACCTGAGGCAACTGGCAGAGACTGCAAAGAATCTTCCCCACCAATCTAGAACCTACGCTCAGAATCCTGGCCTCCCGAGCACGGACTCGCAGTCCGAGCAGACGAATTGACTAAATGTTTACTCTTGAACTTCTTTGAGCACTAACTTCTGCTTTTCAGTTTGTCGTGTCAATTTGAGCACTGAAATGGAAAACTGAATAGTTATTTCAAAAGTACAGATGGAGCCCCTTGTTTATAGTATGATTCTTTACACCAAATGGAACTGCAGGAGGTTCAAAATTTGTAAAGGTCTTCCAAAAATCCAAACACATTATTCATTTCAACAAATCTGACAATTTTTGAACTACATAAATTTTTGAACAATTTTTTTAGTCCTTTCGTGTTAACTGAGGTTAATTTGAAGATACTGCTACTTCCCAAAAGAAGTGGTTGCATTCCAGAAGGCAATTTATGCCCGAACGTAATTCAGTTGGACTCGTCTATCTTGGGGCAACAAAGAAATTACCTGTACTAAGGACATTAATATTTTGAAAAATCTAGTCTAACACACTTACAGCTACCAGATAAGTGCTTTTAACAATGTGGTAACAGGTTTTAAATCCACTTGCATGAAAGATAAAATACAGACATTAGCTTTTCTCATCTCTCATTAATTCTTATACTATTGTAATTACATTTGCTATAAGCATGTAGTTTTGTGCTTTAAAAAAAAACAGATTTTTTTTTATAGGTAGGGAGCCTGAAATTTAATGGGAAAATAAAATAGCTTTAATTTATTATAGCAAATTATGTGGGCTAGAGAGATTATGGCCTAAACTAGCAGGTATGTTGACAATTCTCCATTGACAAGGTGCTCCCATTATAGGTGATTTTCAAAGCGTGCTTTCGGAGAGAGCACTGTAAATGTACGTTCTTCTGGCGTATTTTTAAATTTTGAATGTTAAAATTGCTACCTATAAAGAGAGATGAACAGAGAACAGTGAAAGCTGGAAGTCTGGCCAATTGCAGGGCTTTTAGACTTTTTTTCCAACAGAAAAATACAAATTGCTGCTTGAAATAAAATTAGTTTCTATCTTTGGACGCCCTCAATGAGACGTTAGTGTTCAATCTGATTTAGATGAGGGAGAAATCCAAACCTGAGTTTTCCAGATCACCTTTGCATTTTACCGCTGATTGCCGCAACAAAATAAGAGAGCCAAGCCCCAGGGAGCAGGTTCCCAAAGGAAAAATGGATGATTTGCAAAGTGACTTGCATAATTAGGTGAACTGGCCACCAAGTGCACCTTTCTGATGCCATCCAAGATACTGCAGGAAGGACAAAATCTAACCCTCTTTCCTTTTAAAAATGAATCTCTGTCAAAACAACAAAAGAGAAATTTGGAATTTCATGAGGATTACTCAGAATCTTCCAAAATGGTCTTAGCTTTGTCAAATCTGGATTTAAATGTCAGTAATTTAAGGCTAGCTTTATGAATACAATGTCTATCTCCTGCAGCTGGGCCATATTATTTCAGTGACTTTTTTTATGCTGAAGTTGGCTATAAGTTCTATGCTTGATTTATGAAGCAAAACACTCTATTTACTGTACAATGCTATAGTGCTGACATGCGGGGTCACTCCGTAATGCATTTGGAGTGGAGTGCGGGAACAGGGTTAAATGAGCAACACACAATGGTTTATGAATGTAAAATGTGGCTTTTACAAAAAGAAAGCAAGATTCTAAGGGCCCAAATGAAAATTGTGACAAACAGTAGCAGGCTGTTTGAATTTATTTGTAGGCACAAAGATTACATTTGACTAGGCAACTTTGGACTGAACTGAAAAGTGCAGAGGGTAAAAAAATAAATAAATAAAAATGGAAGTGCAGACTTCCAAATGCCCCTCAGGGTGGTAGGGTTCCAAAAGCTTAGGAACTTATGCACCTGTGGGTCCTCCATTGTAATAACTGCTTCTTTTTTCAGGAAGTCAGGAATATGGGAAATAGGGAAATGGTCAATACAAATATTTTTGGATTTGATCACAATTGTCAAATTTGGGGGATCCATAACCTGAAAAACCTCATTAATACAACTCAGAGATAATTTCATCATATTCTGAATTTTAATTCTCCAATGAAAGCTAGGCACTCACATAGCTTCTATCTTATAGAATCAACAAAAGAGGAAATAAATGGATGAATGGTAGAGAAGCCTACGGATTTTCTCTTCTGGAAGGTTTTTCTGAGGGGTTTGGGGTGGGGGAGCAATTTCCTAAATTCTGACAAATGCCCACGAAAACCATGTGGAGTTCAGGTGTGAGATGGAGAATATAAACTTAGAAAGAGCCAGTCAAGTGATTTCCTGGTTCTTCAATCAATCTGTGATTTTCACCCAATTCAGATTCTTCTAAAATCATTTGTCCACGTAGAGAGAGCCAAACTTTAGAATGAAATATTCCAAATTTGGACCACATGGAAATGATAGAATGCTTTTCCTAATGTGTCGAATGTCAGAGAACATACCAAGAGTGTCTAACTTATTTCAGGAATATGCTACCGGAAGATGCGAGTCTCAGATACTCAACAGCATAAAAAGAAAAACAGGGAAGAACGATGCCAGACCTGAATAACAGCTGGAGAGTAATGGGTGAAAAGGAAAGAAAAAGTGAATGAGAAAAACACGTTTGTAGAAAGCAATCCTTTCGGAGGCAGATTAATCTTGTTGTTTCCATTGAAGATTAGGCTGCCACTACCACTTAACGCCTGTCAGAGCTGGATACCATTTTATAGTTAAAACAATACCCACTTGAGAAAATAAAACTGATTGCTTCTGAGAAAACATTCATACAATTTTTTCCAGATTCTCCTCTGACATTAGGGGAGACTTTGGCAGGGTTACCACGTGACCACAAGGATGCTGATCCTGAAAGTGGAACAGCTGTGTAAAATATTAAAGCCGCCTTAAACATGTTCGCTCTGTGAGAAAAGTAATCAAAAGGTAATGCCCCAAAGCAACTGAATACTGTAAACTTATCTTACAGGGAGATCATTCTTAGATACTAAGGGTGTAACCCAAATGCTTCAGTGAAACTTAATTTCCTGCTAGCTAGGGAAAGAATGACAAACACCTAATTTGATTAACTCAGGATGAGAGCTCGTGGGTCTCCTGCCACCGTTGTGACTGATAAGATTTCTGCTTAATAGCTGCAGTCAGGGAATAGCCCCTGCCTTTATTTGGGACCAGACTTTTGCTATCAAATTGATGGAATATTTTATCAGTCTAAGAGAAGGAGGAAAATAAAAGTATTTGTGCTCCCGAGAGTCTTGGAAAGCCTCCACATTTTGACCTGAACTAGAGGGTTTAATTTGGCAGGGTCCACAGTATCAATGGCTCAGTAGATAACCCAGTATCAATGAGGCTGATGCTAACTCAGTCCAAAGCACCATTAAGTAACTGTTCTTTCCATTGAACCAAGTAGGGAGTACCATGACAACTCTGTAATATTAAAATGCGTGATTGCTGTCCCTCCCCTGGCTTCCCCATTGACATTCTGAGATGCTATTTGCATGGAATAAAAGGAAGACAATGAGCACAGGTCCGCAAATTAGTACACTCTAGTATAATGCAGATGTTGACTCTGCTTAGCTTTGTATTGCCAAGGGTCAGTACGTATAGCAAAGTCCTAAGAGAAGGAGTCGCAAGAAAATCCTACCTTCAAGGGGCTGAGAGAAGCTATTAGGAATTTAAAAAAAGAAAAGAAAACTTTTTAAAAACTAGAGATGAAATAATGTTAGATAGAAGAAAATGTGAAGGAAAATATTAACATCAAGCAATAAAAATAGAAATAATTTCCAAGAAGATTCAAGTCTTTGCCCTTCTCCCCCAACCACCTTTGCTTCCTGGCACCAACTGACTCCTGCTTATCAAGGCTTCACCTCGGAGTCACCTTGAGCTTCTTGTTACTCATACCCTCAGAGGCATGAAGATCATTAACCACATTCCTTTTTCGTTCTTACTGCCTATGTTGAGGCTCTCACTTCTCATCTTGTCTCCTTCTCTCCCATCTCTTTTCTATTTTCATTTCAATTCTTGCTATAAACCAGCGCCAGAGTAACCTTAAAATGCACGTCTGAGTGTATCATGCCTCTGCTCTGAAATCTGCAGTTACTCCCCAGCGCCTAAGGAATTAGCTTGCTCTTCATTACTGCTTTCCTTTCACGGGTCCACACAGCACAAGTTCTGACTTATCTTGGAGCCTCTCTATACGCTAGACACTCCAGTCCAACAACACTTATCACAGTTCCCTAAACCTAAAGGGTAATGCTTACAATTATTGAATTTTACTCATTATTTAGACCCATTTCAAACATTATTTCCATCTATAAAATCGTTCCTGTTCATCTGTTAGATGTACTATCTCTTCTTGATTAAACTTTCTTGGTGGCATTATTTTATGTTGCCCACTCCTACAGCTGTTTGGGTGCTTATCTCATGTCACAGAAGTTTAAGCTCCCTGAGGGCAGGGAATCTCATTTTTGGTATTCTCTGCAGCACTCCAAAGAGTGCCTTAGACATAATAGATTTGAATAAGATGGGAATGTAAAATTCAATAGGAAGAAAAATAAAATTTTATGCAGTTTCAATAAAAAAAGAGGTAGATTTTGAAAGGCATTTTCTTCCACAAAAGCTTATACATTCATAAAATATGCATTCCAAAAAAGTAGATAGAAAAACTCATTTTAGAAGAAAATCTTAATGAATGTAAATCTTTCACATTGTAGAATCAACAACTCAGCCTTCAGAAATGGAAAGCGTTACCATTGTTCCCAAACAGAACCTCAGAGAAATAAAAGTGGAAAGGAACTATTAGGTCATCTTGTTAGCCTGTCAACTCAAGATCTTTACTTCATTCTATTCTTCACCATGACTGGAAGCAGAAGTCAATTTTAGTCTATTCTTAAGTCTTTTCACAAATGAATATTAAATAATTCAAATGACTTTTCTAAAGGAAGAGTCAACAAGTCATCATTCATTCTGCTTGTGAATAAAATCTTCCAACGGAGGTTCCAATCAATAATGGAGGTTGCCACTTTGATTCTGTTTCCCTTGAACAAGTTGGCCTGCTTTTCAACCCCATCCTTTCTGCTCTAAAACCTATAGAATAAGAAATATTCAAAGACCTTGCGTTGTTTATCTTTTCAGTGGTGAGTTTTATTTACTTCAAGATATCATGTGGAGAAGAATGTTAAAAACCTATTGCTTAGTGCCCACTGGAATTCCAGATCAGTGGCAACTGTGAAAGTGTATGCTAGGGCATCAGAGATTGGGTACAACAAGGAACCTACTAGGGTGACAGACTTGTTCTTGTTTGCTCAGGACTTTCCTAGCTTTAGCACTGAAAGTCCCATGACCCAGAAAACCCCTCGGTCCCAGACCAACCCCATGGTTGGCGATCCTATTGTTAACCGTAGTACCTGGGGACAGTATCTTCTCCTTGCATACCCTTTTGTAACACTGAGTGTTGTATTGTACATGTAGTACTTATTAAAAAAATTTTAATTAAAATTTTTAAATGATGACCCGGAGCCCTAACAACCTGCTTAGAAAAAAAGACAGAAATGTGCCAGATAATCCAAAAAATAAAACGTTGATTGACTCCACCTTAGTCCCAAGAGAAAAGGCATCCCTAGACCAGCAACAATAACCTGGAGATTCCAGGCCCTTCTGGAACTGTAGAGTAACCACAAGGATCCTGCAGGTCCATAGGTACCTCAAATAGTATCTGCAGACAGAGTAATATGACTCACACATATGTACATCATGGCTCTTCGAATTTTTGTAGAAACTACTGTCATAAATAAAATAGGGATTCATTTACAACTTTAAAAAATTCAGTGTATGAGTCTTAGAATTACAGACTTTCAGAGCAGGATGGGACCTTGGAGATGGACTCATCTGGCCCCACTCTTTCAGAAATGTGAAAGCTGAATTGCAAAGCTAGTTAATGGAATGTGTGCTCCGGGAACGAATCCACCTCATGGTGCTAAGCTAATTACAGCAGGGTTTATACAGCTCTTATAGAATTGTGATTAAGTCCTGTGGGGATATGTGATCACCAATTTGCTATCTATCTTCAATGGCATTAAGCAGTGACTCCCCTACCTTTGAGTTATCATATAGTGGCAGCACGGAGTACAGTGGGAAGGAAGGAGACAAAGACCTGTCCCCTAAGCCTGGTTCTGCCACCAACTAATTGAGCAAGCTTGGGCAAGTCATTTATCAGCTCTAGGCTTCAGAGTCCTCACCTAGAAAAAGAAAGGGACTGGTTAAGATGATCTCTGAGGTCCCTTTTCTCGCTAACGTTTTATGAGCCTGTAAACTGTTAAGTGAATTTCCTTGGTCAAAGCTTATAGAAAATTGGCTCCCAGAGTTTAAGCAGAAGCCAAGATTACACAGTTAGTCAATGGCAGAGTTACAATTAGAATCTAATTCTCCGGACTCCCTGCCTTTTTATCTACTTTGGTCCCTCCATAGTATACATAATTAAGCTTGCAATGACTGCCATCTGCCCCTAAGAAGCATGGAATCAGAGATCAACACAACTATGGAAAAGAGAAAAGTAGACAACAGTGATAAAGTCGAAGCTTGGTAACAGAATTTTCTACTTTGTGGGTTATATCCAATCAGTGAGCATTGTTGGTATCATTATTATTGTTGTTGTTACTATTATAATTAATGACTTATATTTGAAGGATGCCCTAGAGTTTACAAATCACATTAGAAATATGATGTTATTTAAGTCCACAGCTATACTCTGAAATATTTAGAAAGGTTGTTTTTATCATTATTTTATGAGCACAGTGATTGATGCTCTAAGACTGTACTCTCCAATAAGTTAGCTGATAGCCACATGTGGCTATTTAAATTTAAATGAATTAAAATTAAATAAAATTTAAAGTTCTGTTTCTTGGTCTCATAAGCTACATTTCGGGTGCTCAATAGCCACATATGGATAGTGGCTACCATATTGGATAGCATAGATATGGAGCATTTCCATCACTGCAGAATATTCTGTTAGACAGCCCAATCCTAAGCGGTTGTGACTTGCCCAGTTCCACATAGCTAGTAAGAGGCAGCACCAGGCCTTGGTCTCCTGGCCTCAGATCTAGTAGCCTCATCGCAGAGCAGCTTCTTCTCACCATCTAGCCTAAACATAGTTCCCTTGCCCTTAAATTAGTTGTGTCCACTAAAGAAATGCAATTTTTCTATCAGCTTAAGGGATGCGTAATGAGGCAGCACCACTCTAGTTTACAGAATGTCCCAGCTCTCAGGTGATAGAGCAGGTAAGCAAAGCCTGAGCAAAGAGATAAAGCTCAAGCGTGTCCATTAGCAACCTGAAAATTAAGTATTTATTGCTCAGTGCCTTTTAAACATCAAATAATTTTCGAATATTATCAATGTCAGGCCTCTACTTTTCAAAGACCAATTCTGAATCTTGAGTCAGCCAGAAAGAGGCAAAAGCAGGACTGGAATTCACACCACTTGGAATTCTAGCCAGAGTGATTTTACCCACCTTGTCTTTAAAAAAAGAAAAAAGTGTTAACAAACAAACATATTAAAGGAGAACTCTCAACATTATCACACATTTGCCTATATTGATACTTACAGTTGTTATAGAAAGACTTGCTATTGTCTAGTTCCGCATCTATACTTAATTCAAAACTGGGAGAATATACTGATGCACCACCAAAAGGGCAACAAAGCCTAGGGAATTTTTTTTAATCCACTTTTGAATAGATCAGAGGTGTACATCCTACAAAGGAAATGGCGAGATCTCTGTAAAGTCCGAGTTTTGGAGCTATGCTGGGTCTTTGAATCTTCACTGACTCTTTCCTAACTGTGTGGCCTCCAGTGAGTCCCTAGTTTCTGAGACTCAGTTTCCTGATCTGGAAAATGAATAAGATATTACCTCCCTTACAGGGTCATCTTGAGAACTGATGATAATATGTCTATAACATCCTGCACAGTGCCTGGTGAAATGTGGGTATGGAATACGTAGGAGGAATTATTATTAATTTCCCTCAAGGGAGAAATACTAACATATCACATAGTATAGCCACTTACATCATTGCTTCAGTTTAAAAAAATCGAGCCACTAATAAGTGAAAATTTTCACCTTAAAGAATCCTAGATTGCCAATCTAAATTGTTACCTAATTGTCATCCTTTATCCCATCTCACCTTAACTGTACTTATTTATAATAAACCTCTCACTGAGTGGTTAACAAAACATTGAACCCAGAAAGCCTTGTTTTCAGCTATCAATTACATACGTGTATGTTTATAGATTTCACCCTGGGGAGAAAAATACAAATACTTATCGTGTACCTGTGTTTTATAAGAACAAGTCCTATGGTAACTTCTAAATTTATTATTAGCAAAGGTTGTATTTAAGATTCCTGTGTCTACTGCTTAATAACACCCAAATTAGTCTCGATGGAATTAGCTGTAATTAAGGACATTGTGAAATATGGTGGGGCAAACAGAATTACACTGTATTACTTTATTAATAATATTCTTTAACTACACTGTAAATTGCTATTAGGCCTGCATATTACTGCCTGGATATGGAAATAGTCTTTTGCTATGCTAATCTAACACAATTTTCTTTTAAATGTAAACAAATTATACTCTATTAATATGCTGTTCTACTTGCATAGTTAATTATTGTAACAGTAAGGAATAAAATTGTTCTGCTTTCTCTGTTTCTGATGGAAAAAGGGCTACATAAATAGTTTAATAGGGAACTAATTATGCAAAAAATTTAGATGCCTAAAATGTGTTTGTAATTACATTGAAATGGTCTTCTGTTCAAATATTGGAAAGCCTGCTAATTGGAGGCTAGCTGAAAATTTAAATATTGTGAATCAATGATTTTAATACAGTACATGTTTGGTTGTGTTTCTGTTCATATTTGTCTTGAAAATGAAGAGAATATTTAACAGTGTTTAATAAGAAAGGGTCTGAGTTTCATACCAATGAAGTTGGTCTGTGGCAGACTGGAATTTTAAATGTGTATTTTACAGCATTATCTTTAATTTACTCAAGGGGTGTGGGCAATTTTTGGCTCACTAACAAGAACAACAGAAGTATACTGCTTGGAGGATAAGTTGATGTGAAAAGAAAATCTGATGTAGACCAAATCAAAGAGTCCAAGAAAATGCCCCACGACAGGCAAATCAGAGTGGATACGGTTGTAAATTGCTAAATTGTTTTAGATAAATAAACACATGTAGCAGATCACCTGCCTACTCTCCAAGGATTTCCAAGTGTGTCACCTTACCCAGTTGTAATTAAGGAGTGTTAAAGATGTAGCGCCTGGTTCTAAATGATTCTTCGTGGCATCCAAGCTTTTATTTTGATGTGGAACGGAGGTTCTTAATTTGAGAAAAAGGCAATGCTGAAAGAAGCCCACTCTTTTGGAGAGAATTTCAACAACCTGCCCTGAATTTTAAACTATTTTGGAAAAAAAAAGAAGGGCAAACTGTTCATTATAATTTTTATGACAATACAAATGAGAGTGGTGCATATGTAACCAGGATTAATTACACAGATAATTGGGAACCCAGAAATAACTTTATAATTTAAAATTCTTGCCTACTTAACAGAACTGCTGCGAGGATCAAGAGATATAATGTACTTGAAAGCGTGTTGAAGACTATAAAGCCCACAAGGAGGGTAGCAAGAAAATAACCATGGTTATTAATAATAATGAAGAAGATGAAATGTAATTTGTCCTGTAACATAATCCCTTCTGGATAGTTCCTTCCACTCAAACTCCTATAGCTGGCATACCTTTGTGGTACAATGCAGTGGTTAAACTTGAGCTCTGGCAGTACCAGACCACAGTGTGACCCCTGGCTTTAGCTCCTAGGGCCTGATAGACCAATAGACGATGCTTTGTGATCTGTCTTAAGCTCTAGTATAGGAAATAGTCACAACTGGTCCATTGACTCATTTCTCATAAAACCCGGCCATATTCTTTGACCAAAAGGATATCTTCTGCTGATTTTGACAGAGAAAAAAAAGAGAGACTCCAAAATCAGAACCAGTTGTAAACACTTTTCAAGATACTCACCGTATATTGGGCAAAGAAAAACACCTTAGCACGGTATTCAAGACCTTCTGCTCCCTCCCTGTCACGTCTGTGAGCTCTCTGCTCTACTCAGCCTGGTAGAGTAATGCCATGCCTCCTCCCACCTCTGGGTCACGTGCCTGCCATTCTCCTTGCCTGGAACGCTCCCTCTTCCTTCCCATTGGTCTTCCTTCAAGCCTAACTCAAACTCTCTCTCTTCCTCTAAGGGTCTTTGTTGAACACTTCAACACTCAGTGACTTCTCCCTTCCTTTCAAATTTTCCTAGCACGTGATGTCTGCACTTTTCTCTTGGTACTTGGCTTGTAATTCAGCTCTCTTGGTATTATATGTATTTTACTCTAATTTGATGGTATGCCCTTTCAGGTATTTCATACATCTTTCTGTTTCTAGCATACACTATAACCAACATAAGGTGACAAGGTGAGGGGGGCAATCTGAGCCTGCCGACAGTCGCATTAGTGCACAAGATAGGCCGCTGTGTTTGCCTGAGAAGGCTTCTTGGATAATGGTAGAAGAGAATAGTTCATAACAAATACCTTGGTGAGGCGGCGCCTTGTCTAATCCTACCCTGTATTGCACCACAGTTGTTCACCTCTCCGTGTGCTCAGTACTGATATTAGAGCTAGACATAAAACACGTATCTGAAAACTCTCAATTCTGTTTTTGTGCTACTAAAATTATTTCTCCTGTCTCTTTTCAAAATAGGAACTTAAAGGTGTTTGGTTTCTATTTCCTCTGAATGTTCATTTGGGGTATTTATTATGCCTCATGAAAGCCAGGGGACGATCACCTTCTCTGCTGATGAGGAAAAATAATCACAAACCCACTCCCCACCTCCCTCTGGTAGTTTAGCCATGAGCATCTACCTTTTTAAAATGCCACCAGCACTTTCATACCAGTGGAAAGTCATGTATTGATTGATGCAATCATCAATTAATGTATTCCCTTTCTTCTTCCCACAATTATTAATGAGCAGTGAAATGCCAACATGGTGGAAGCAGAAGGGAGAAGAAAGAACAGCAAAGACGCTGATCATTCAAAACTGAAGAAGCAGCTCATGAATAATGGAGAGCTATGTGCATACAAATTGCCAGAAGTAATTTCTATTTTTCTATAATGTTGTCTTTAGTCCTCTCTACTTCCTTCATTCAGAAGGGTTCTATTCCCCAGGCCAAGAAGGTAGGATGTGTGTATTTCAAACAAATAATGGTGGGAATGAAAAATGGCTAAATTCTCTTTAATAAGTGGAAAAATCCATGTAGTAGTACTTTCCCTAAATTAAAATTCTCATTACAGAGAGAACACCCGTTCTTGTCCACCCATAGCCTTTATCCTTTACCATCTGCTATGTCCCCAGTTGCAGAAACCTGGGAGAAGCTTGTTCAATGTATTGTCACAGAGAGAACCCAAAAGCATGTCCAATGGAAAGGAGGTCACAGCGAGAAGCTGAACTCACTAATTTCCTCTGCCTTTTTCAATTGAGACCTATATGGTGCTTTCTTGACCTTTTGCTATTTTTTCCACTGGTTGCACTATATATACGTATAAAATGACCATTAAAAAATCATATAGTCTGGGCGGACTAGTCCATTTTCACGATCTTCTGATCTCCCAGAGTATGACTTACAGACATAATATTAAAATCCAGGAAGGATCTAGCTCAGTGCACATGTTGCCACTGGTAACCCATAGTAATAAGGTAACCCTATATATTCACAAGTGCCATATGTCACATGCATAGATACATATGCAGACAGAAAAACTGTTTTTAGAAAAGTCTTGCTTTCCAATAAAAAAAAATGTATTCAATAGAGTACATCACCAGAACTTTAGGCTATTGATTCAATTTACTCTCCAACTTTCAGAGCTTTATTTCGGGTGTTAGAGGAATTATAGGAAAACCAAGCAGTAAAAGTTCTGAGGAAACAAAGAATGAGCAGTTACTGAAAAGTCCCAGTGAAATAAAATCTATCAGTAGAAACCCAAATGTAAGCCACTTAAAGATTTAGATTCAAGCCGGAAGAGGACATTCATTTTCTAACAAGATAATATTCCCTACTGTACGTATACTGTATACACATCATATGTGTGTCACAATCCTCTGCTATTGATGGATTCTTCAACAGCTTGTGATTTTCCATTTCATCCTCAAAAGTCAAAACCTCAGCATGTAGAGAAGTTAGAAGGTGAAACATATTCGTACTTTTCACCCCGCCAGACAACGGGAAACCCTAACTGCAGTTCCGCTTAGTCTATCAGAGGAATACGCAACATTTTTTCTAAAGGCAAAACTAGTTTCTTACAAGACCTTACAGGCTTCTTAATACCTTCTTGTTTTTGTCTAGGATGGAAAGAGAACATATTCAAAATCTGTGGGAAGATTCCATCTTGAAGAGAAGAGCTATGTTTGTTTGATTTTTTTCAAACTTTGGTGAATACCTCAAGAAAGGCTGCTGGGAACGAACTTGAACGAAGACTTGAAAGGCCCCCAAATCAGAGACCCTGAAGCTTCCCAGTAAGTCCTCTTCCCTGGAAGGACCGTCTGCTGTAACGAACATAGAAGGCTGCCTATTTTCCTCAACAGGATTGGGACTAGGCAGAATCTGAGGAAAAAATAACAAAATGGTGCACATTCATTGGGTTCCCATCCCAAAGGGCAGAGCAAAAAGGAACAGCGGGCATATGCGGGGCCATTGATGATATAACTGGCTTCTGTGGAATGGAGGTGCTTTCTCTTACACATTCTTGAATATTCCTAAGAATATTTTTCTATTAGTCTATACCTCTCTGTGTTTTCTTCTTTTCCCCCCAGCTTCATTGAGGAATGATTGACAAATAAAAATTGCATATATTTAAGGTGTACAATGTGATGTTTTGATACACATATACATTGTGAAATGATTAACACAATCAAGATAATGAACATATCCAGCACCTCACATAGTTACCATTTGTGTGTGTGTGTGTGTGTGTGTGTGTGTGTGTGTGTGCTGAGAAGACTTGAGATCTACTCTTAGCAAATTTACCTGCATTTTCTCTGACAGCGTGTATTGCATTGATAGCCAGAATAAAAAAGTGGTGTTAAGGACAACAGCAGCAATGTCTGACCCAAGTCCCCTCTTCTATACAAGGTCACAGAGAAAACAATCCCTTCCTCTTCTTCAGACATTCCCATCATGTCTGCAGACTTCTCTTCCCTCTTCCTGGCCTGAGATGCCTCCCTCCGCTCCAGGCTCGCGGAACTTTCCATGACCTCCTCCATGAGCTCCATACAGCACACCCCTCTCCTCCAGAGGCCCTGGCTTTTCTCTCTCCTTCCTCACTTTTACACGCTTATTGCAGTAAACACAAGGAATTGCAGTTACCAGACCTAAGGTGCAGTGAAAACACGCGATCCTCACCTGGCCACATGACAGAGAGGCTGGAAGGGAGAAGGCTTGTCCCACGCCAAGCATTACCAAGAGGTCAGTTTATATTAGATGTGATAATTCATGAAGTAATTACCTTCTAATACTTTGGGCCTTCCTAATACCTTTGTCTCCTCTTACAAATAGATAAAAAATGGACCTAAATATCATCATATTTTTTTTACCTCAAGTTATAGCAAGGCAAATGTCTAATAAATGTTCAAGAAGTAAATAAATTCAACATAACACAGAAATTATAGAAGAAGAGTAAAACAGATTACTGTCTCCTTTAGTCTAAGTTTTCCCTCTGTCCATACACTAATATATTCCTGGGTTCTTACATCCAAACTCTTCTCAACACATCTCTTATGTTTTTGGTAGGTGTGTGAAGGAAAGATTGACAAACTTGTCTTGAACATCCAAAGAGTCTGTGGAATATTCTACTTTCAAAAAATAAATAGGGACCGGCCCCATGACCGAGTGGTTAAGTTCATGTGCTCTGCTTCGTGGCCCAGGGTTTCACCTGTTAAAATCCTGGACGTGGACAAGGCGACGCTCGTCAGGCCGTGCTGAGGCGGCATCCCACATGCCACAACTAGAAGGACCCACAACTAAAAATGCACAACTATGTACCAGGGGGCTTTGGGGAGAAAAAGGAAAAATAAAATCTTTAAAGAAAAATATAAAAATAAATAAATAACCGCTTGAACGTATCCTTTATTCCCTCCTCCTTCACAGAGTTTCTCACTCCCTGTTGTGCCTTATAGGCTCTCCAGTTTCAAGTCTACTACTTTCAAGAAAAGGGGGGAGGGTGAGTATAAGGTGCTTCAGGGGACAAAAGTCATTTGTCATTTCTGAGAAGTGAAGGTGAACCCCGGGCACTCTGGGAGGACCAGTTGTTGCACAGTGCATGGATTTGCTGTAAATCAGGGAGAGGTACAGAGATACATCTCAGGAACAAATACTGTAGACGGATTTAAGATAAAGTTGGTTTTGTTGACTAGAAAAAATATAAAGAAATTAATTATGACATGTTATTTAAAATAAAATACAATGTATGTTAAAGGGGCAAAAATATAATAAAGCATCTATGGCAATTATCTCTTTATATGATTTCTGTAGCTTTATATTTTTCTTTAAGTGAGGAAGCAACTCCAGGGCATTGAAAAAAATTGGAACAAATGCAAACATCTTCTTCAATTTTTCTTTTTTATAAATTCCCAAAATAAATTAAAGGATTTGTCTTAAAGTTTCTTTATCCTGGGAGATCTAGTGGAATCTTGACAATTAGGAAAAAACCACAATAGTAATACATAAACAGTAAGTAATAAGTAAGCCAGTACCTACGTGGGAGGTCAAGTGAGAGAGGTCTGCTGAGTGAGGCCCAACCATGGCCGACCCTTAAATACCCAATAAGGAGTTTCTGTGACAAGCCATAAATTGAAAAGAAAAAATTAGAGAATTTTGAACTTTGAGTGAAAGTTCTTTGTCATATTCAAGAAAGATGTTTATGATGTAATCGATTTTTCAAAAATGTTAAAATGCACCGTCAAGTCAAATTTTAATAAGAATACACTGAAAGTTGAACAAACTAAGATTTTTCTTCTAAGTAACCCACTTTCACACTTTACCAATTCTTTCTTTACTCTGTTCTCCTTCTTCTCTTCCTCCATGCCACCTTCACCAGGCTAATTGCTATTTGTAGTCCCGTTCCATTTGGTGACTCTACATTAGGTAGGCCTTCTTTGTACCCCTCACTCTAAGATAGGTACCCAGGCTATGTCCTCCCACTTCACTCTAAATTTCCATCTCCAACACTCATTCTAGTTCACACTACATTTTTAATTGTCCTTCCCAACAGACCAAGTTCCAAGGGCAAGAAACACGTCTGTCTCATGAACCATAGTATCTTCAGGACACTCAATAATATTTGGCTGGCACTCAAATATTTATGTTAAGGTAAAATTTGGCCACTTAACTTAGGCCAAATTCATTTCCAATAATTTGGTGATTAAAAGTGTAATGGAGAATGGATTTTCAAACTAAAAAAAAATCAAGTGGATAACTTTAACAGATTTGAACTCAATTCATTTGACATCCTTATAAGTGTTTGCCATCATTATCACCCATTATCTCCCAGCCTCCTTCTTTTCCTCCTCCTGGAACTCTTGTTTCTATAGCAGTCATCATCCTCTTACTCCAAGATAATAAAACCATGGTTTCAATAGCTGTGAAATAACCACACTTCTTTCTTATGGGGTCACATTTCCAACTCCAACTGCTCTCCACCCAGCCACAGGTACAAACATGTCCAGAGTTAATTATCTGAAATTAGATCATGTTATTTCTGTTAACTACAAATCAAAGATCCAGGCAAATTATTGCTATGTTTCAGAAGTCACTAATGTATCATTTAACCATTTGATGTTCATGGAATGAAGGACTTCCCAATGGACCCAGTGTTAGTGTTCCTATGCTGCTGCCACCCTCGTTAGATTATGTCTCTCAAACTGCCGGATGTTATATGAGAAATTTGCTCAATTTATGAGAATCAGTTTTAAAGACTCTTTTAAAGGAAAAAGTGAGAAAAAATTTGAAAACATGATTTCTGAAATGCCCCAGAGCGAGCTGAGATAATTTTGTCATCATTAAGCTTCAGTGATGCACCAATGATTCAAACAACCAATAAACCAAAAAACAAAGAGGCAAAGGATTTCATGATAATCGTTTGCTGGAATCAAGATAATCTAGAAAAATAAATGGCTGATGTAGAAAATGTGGGATGCATTTCATAATCAGCCTTTAGGGGAAATAAAACCTACAAGAGCAACCTCATCCAGAAATAATCGCTATTAGTCTTACTTGCTGTGTGTCTTACGAGGTAATAAAAAAATGCATATTTAAGGGTTGTTTAGTAGGTTGGATGCTATGACAGCTCTTTTTAATTGTAAACTATTAAAAAAAATTGGAAAACACTAGTAAAGGCAAGCCACAGACTAGGAGAAAAAAAATATATATCTCACAAAGAACTCATGTCCAGAATATAATATATAAGGAACTCCCATAAATTGTTACTAAAGAGATACTTAATATACTTAAAAATATAAACAGCTAAATTTTTAAAAAGAACAAAATATTTGACTAGGCACTTCATCAAAGAAGACATCTGAATGGGGCCACAAATAAACACAGAAAAAGACAGTTCAAATCAGGGCCAGCCCCATGGCCTAGTGGTTAAGTGCTGTGCATTCCATTTCTGCAGCCTGTGTTGGTTCCCAGGCATGGATCTACACCACTCATCAGTGGCCATGCTGTGGCAGTGACCCATATACAAAATAGAGGAAGATTGGCACAGATGTTAGCTCAGGGCCAATCTTCCTCAAGCAAAAAGAGGAAGATTAGCAACAGATGTTAGCTCAGGGCCAATCTTCCTCAGCAAAAAGAAAAAAAAGTTCAAATCACTGGTAATCAGAGAATTGCAAAGTAAAACCACAAAGAGATATTACTACACATCAACTAGAATGGGAAGTTGTAAAGGCTGACAGTTCCAAGTGCTGGTGTGCATATAGATCAAAGAGAATTCTCATATATTTTCAGTGAGAATATAAAATGTACAACCACTTTGGAAAATCACTTGGCTGTTTATTTCTAATAAAGTTAAACATATACACACATTCTCTCCCAGGAATACACTCAAGATGAATAAATGCATAAGTCCAGAAAATGCTTGAACAAGAATTTTCCAAGCATTATTCATAAGAGCCAAAAACTAGAAACATCACAAATGTCCATCAATAGGAGAGTGGATATCCATGGACATCTATGTTGTTGATTGTATCAGTAGCTCATTCCACGTTATTAGGTGTATGAGTAGCTCATTCTCCTTTGTTGCTGAGTAGCAATCTATTATATGAGAATAATAAAAGAGCTGCTAATATACTCGTCAACATGGATGAATCAAAAAACATGATATTAAGCAAAAATAAGGAAGACACAAAGGAGTACATATTGTTTAACTTCATTTCCAGGAAATTTAAGAACACACCAACTATAAGGAATAGAAATATAAATGATAGTTGCCTGTGAGGGCGCAAGGAAACTTTGGGACTGATAGAAATGTTCTTTATCTTGATCTGGGAGACAATTATAAGTAAAAAATTATTGATATGCATGTAACATTTTACCATATATAAATTAGACCTCAAACAACTACTGTTAAAAAAAAATAAGTGAGGGGCTGACCCAGTGGCATAGTGGTTAAGTTCACATGCTGCTTCGATGGCCCCAGGTTCACAGGGTTCAGATCCTGGGCATGGACCTACACACTGTTCATCAAGCCTTGCTGTGGCAACGTCCTGTATACAAAGTAGAGGAGCACTGGCATGGATATTAGCTCAGGGCCAATCTTCCTCACCAAAAACATAAAATAAGTTAAAAATAAGTAAGATATTATTCCTAGCCTCAGGGAATATATTTCCTTAGAGTGACAAGAATGTTAAAATTTTTAAAAGAGCTATTACTATCTCAGCTGGCCCTAGTGATCTAGTGGTTAAGATTTGGTGCTCTCACTGCCACAGCCTAGGTTTGTTTCCTGGTGAGGGAACCACATCACCCATCTGCCAGTTGTCATACTATGGCAGCTACATTTTGCTGTGATGCTGAAAGCTGTGCCACTGGTATTTCAAATGAGCAGGATCACCCATGGTGGGCAAGTTTCAGTGGAGCTTCCAGACTAAGACTAGGAAGAGGACCTGGGCACTCACTTCCAAAAAAAATTGGCCATGAAAACCCTATGAATAGCAGCAGAGCATTGTCTGATGGCACAAAAAGATCGGGCAAGGTTCCATTCTTCTGTGTACAGAGTCACTAGACGTTGTAATCAACTCAACAGCACCACCAACAACAAATTACTATCTCAAGAAAGGATTTGTTGGGTATGACTTAGAGAATGAGAAAGAGAGAGTTTATTCCCAGTGTGGTAAATGGCATGAGAACATGTCTGGATATTGTGACAAGCAGTAGTCATGGAAGAATTTCAGAAACTGTTTTCTTGAACTAGCAGTTGCTAATGCAGGTTAGGGCTAGATTGCAAAGAAGATGGGGTGCCAGGCTAAGGCATTATCCTGGACGTTGTAGGTATCCATTATCAACTTTAAGCACATCCAAGTAATCAAAATTAATCGGACTGAAGTAGGAAGATCAGGTAGAAGCTGTGAGTTTTCATGAAAGGTAGCACATGTTTGTAGCTGAGTAGTTTTTTTTTTTTTTTTTTAAGATTTTATTTTTTCCTTTTTCTCCCCAAAGCCCCCCGGTACATAGTTGTGTATTCTTCATTGTGGGTTCTTCTAGTTGTGGCATGTGGGACGCTGCCTCAGCGTGGTCTGATGAGCAGTGCCATGTCCGCGCCCAGGATTCGAACTAACGAAACACTGGGCCGCCTGCAGCGGAGCGCGCGAACTTAACCACTCGGCCACGGGGCCAGCCCCTGTAGCTGAGTAGTTTTCTCAACCCATGTCCTGCTTGTAGAATTTTAGGGATTCAGTAGCCTTTCATTTTCTATTCTCTCTATCCCTTTCAGTACAAGCTGACAGTGTTTCTGCTGATATAAAATTATCAAGAACTTTGTGAGTCTCCTGTGTATGTCACTCAATTAGACAAGAAGCTTTTCCACAGCCAAATCCTAGATATTGCATCTCTATTTTGGCTTCTGCTGAGCTGTCTAGGGAGATCTAGGAGACAATCTTTTCAAAGAGCCTTTTGTTTGAATGAATACACTGACCTTTTGATCTTTCTGAGATTTTAGCAAAAGGTTTTCCAGTCATATCTTAGTCTTTTCTCTGGTGCACATTTCCCTGACAGTAAATCTATTAATTTTAGCATCATTTGCAATCTGGATAGGCTGAACATTTTTCAAGTCATCAAGTATGGTTCCTTTTTGTTTATCAGTCTTTTCTCCACTTATCTCTTTCCTCTCACATTTCACTATGAGCAGCAAGAAGAAACCAGGTTGGCCCTTCAATACTTCACCTGGAAATGTTCTCAGCTAAATATCTAAGTTAGTCATTTAAAATTTCTGCTTTCCGTGTAACTGTAGAACACAATTCTCCTAAGCTTTCTACCGCTATATAACAAGGGTTTCCTTTCCTGCAGTTTCAAATAACATGTTCCTCATTTCCTTCCGAGCCCTCACCAGCAGTGCCTTTAATATCCATAATTCTACCAGCAGTCTGTTCGTGACAATTCAGATATTCTCGAAGGTGATATACGTTTTCTCCGCTATACTCCTCACTTTCTTCTGAATCCTCAATAGCAGAGTCATTAACATCCATATTTTTACTAACAGTCTGTTCAAGGCGACATAGGCTTTTTCTACTATGCTTCTCAAAATTCATCCAGTCTCTGCCCACTGCCCAATTCCAAAGCCACTTCCACAAGCTTTTAGATATTTAATATGTCATCGCTTGACTTCAAGGTAGGTATCAAAATCTATATTAGTATTCTAAGGCTGCTGCCACAATTTCTCACTTGGTCTTTCAATAAAATATGGTATTAATAGTGATACTGATATCCTACATGATATAAAATCTTTTATGATATATATTACAGCCAAATGTGCCCCTCTGATTACCTGCATTATTATGAGTCAACAGAATTATGTTATATTTTAATAACCAAAATTCCAATTAACTCTCATCCAGGCTAGACACAGCAGAACTCACAAAGCTGAAAACTATGAATTAGGTTGATTGTTTAGTAATAATTTTTAGTAATAAATACTCTGTGAAAAATCTACAAATCTTGTGAACAGGGTAAGTCCCCTAAAGGATTCCTTGAAAATTAAAAATAGAACTATTTAAGACGTTGATGAAAGAAATTGAAGAAGATACAAATAAAGGTAAAGCTATCCTGTGCTTATGGATTAAAAGAATTAATATTGTCAGATGTCCATACTACTCAAAGCCTTCTAAAGATTCAGTTTAATCCCTGTCAAAATTCCAATGGTACTTTTCACAGAAATAGAAAAAATAATGCTAAAATTCATATGGAACCACAAAAGACCCTGAATAGCCAAAGCAATCTTGAGAAAGAACAACAGTTGTAGGAATCACACTTCCTGATTGCAAACTATATTACAAAGCTATACTAATCAAAATGGTATTGTACTGGTATAAAAACAGACACATAGAACAATGGAACAGAATCAAGAGCCCAGAAATAATCCCATGCATATGTGGTCAACTAATATTTGACAAGGGAGTCAAGAACACTCAAGGGGCAAGGATAATCTCTTCAACAAATGATGCTGGGAAAACTGGATATTCACATGCAGAAGAATGAAGTTGGATCCCTATCTTACATCAATCACAAAAATGAACTCAAATGGATTAAATACATAAATGTAGGACCTGAAAGCGTAAAACTCCTAGGAAAAAAACGTAGGGGAAAAGCTCTTTGACATGGGTCTTGGCAACGATTTTTTGGATGTGACACCAGAAGCACAAGCAGCAAAAGCAAAAACCAACAAAGAGGACTACATCAAACTAAAAAGCTTCTGCACAGCAAAAGAAATGATCAATAAAATCAAAAGGCAATCTACAGAATGGGAGAAAATATTTGCATCCTGCACATCTAATAAGCAGTTAATATCCAAAATATATAAGGAAGGCAAACAACTCAGCACGAAACAATCAATTAAGAAAATGAGCAGAGGACTTGAATATATATTTTTCCAAAGAAGACATACAAATGGTCAACAGGTATATGAAAAGGTGATCAAAATCACTATTCACCAGAGAAATGCAAATCAAAACCACAATGAGATATCACCTCACACTTGTTAGCATGGCTGTCACTGAAAAGACAAGAGATAACACGTGCTGGGGAGACTGCGGAGAAAAGGGAACCCTTGTACACGCTTGGTGGGAGTGTAAATTGATACAGTCACTATGGAAAACAGTATGGAGGTTGTTCAAAACACTAAAAATAGAACTACCATATGGTCCAGCAATCTCACTTCTGAGTATACATCTGAAGGAAACGAAATCACTATCTTGAAGAGATATCTGCATCTTCATGTTCATTGCAGCATTATTCACAGTAGCAAAGACAAAGAAATAAAGAAACAACCGAAGTATCCATCGACAGATGAATGGATAAAGAAAATGCAATATACATATAATGGACTGTTATTCAGCTGTAAAAAAGAAGCAAATCCTGGGGCCGGCCCCATGGCTGAGTGGTTAAAGTCCCGTGCCCTCCGTTTTGGTAGCCCTGTGTTCGCGGTTTCAGACCCCAGGTGCAGACCCACTCCACTCATCAGCCACACTGTGGAGGCATCACACATACAAACTAAAGGAGGATTGGCACAGACGTCAGCTCAGAGCTAATCTTCCTCAAGCAAAAGAGGAGGATTGACAAGGGATGTTAGCTCAGGATGAATCTTCCTCACAAAAAAAAAAAAAAGAAGCACTAGCAAATTCTGCCGTTTACAACAACATAGATGAAACTTGAGGGCATTGTGCTAAGTGAAATAAGTCAGACAGAGACAGACAAATATTGTATGATCTCACTTTATGGAACCTAAAAAAGTTACTCAGAGAACTCAGAGAAGAACTCAGAAGTTACTCAGAAGAACTTAGAGAAGCAAAGAGTAGATTGGTGGTTTCCAGGGGCTGATGGGTGGGGGAAGTGGGAAGATGTTACTCAAAGTGTATAAACTTCCAATTATAAGATGAATAAGTTCTGGAGATCTAAGGCACAGCATAGTGACTATAGTTAATAATACTGTATTGTATTCTTGGAAGTTGCTTAGAGTAAATCTTAAATGTTCTCACCACCCAAAAACACAGGTAATTATATGAGGTGATGGATGTGTTAACTAACCTTATTATGGTGATCATTTTGCAATATACACATGTATCAAATCATCAAGTTGTACACCTTAAACTTACACCCTGTTATATGTCCATTGTATCTCAGTGAATCTGGTGAGGGGGGAAGAACAGAGCTGTCTAAGTGTTTCTGCCAAGTCACGTCAGTTTGTCTGACAGATGCTCACGTTCAACTCAGGATCATATTTATATTCCGAGTATATACAAGACTCCAGTCCCCTCCAATGTTCTTACTTAATTGTATTTACCTAGAGACTGATGAAAATAAATACTAAGAAATCTTTAATTCATTTTTACTTTCCAGGTAGCAAGCATGATATAACTCAGTAAATTGCACTAGAGTATCTTTTCACACCAAGAAACAGTCAATATGCAATTCAGTCAGTGAAATATGACAGTTGAGGTGTTTCATGTATGTTAATTTTGAATATACTTAACCTATTCCCTACACCATTTGCTGCATTTATTATCTATGTTGTTTCATTTAAATTATAAAACTCATGAGTGCTAGATTGTATTTTCTTTATTTTTTAGAAAAGAAATAGCTATCACACATGCAATGGTAGCTCAATATTAATTAACAACAATGATCATCTTGATCCTAACCTGTACACCATAAAAATTGCTTCAAGTGATCAACCCCATATTTATTGATTAAGGCTGTCCTAACCTATAAAACAGAATAAGTAGCGACTCAGAAAGGCAACTGCTAGGATTTTGGGGGGTGGGGGTAGTTTGGAAGACAATCAATGGCACGAATATAAATTCCCATTTACCTATAAGTAAGGCCTTTTGTATGGCTAGCACTTGGAACCCAGAACTGAGAGTTGGAAGTCTTCCACCAAAAAGAGTCTCTATTAAAATGACCCTTTATCGGTGTTACAGCCTGTTGAGAGAGTTAACCTATTAAGCCAGTTATCTCACATTCATTTAGTGTGAATTACCTAAATTAAAGAAAGCCCCCCTAAATATTAGATGAGATAAACCTTCACCATGGGCATTTCATCTTTGATAGAGAAAAAGATAGGAATAAGAGTAATTTTGTGTGGAGTATGGAGTGGGTCTGGGGGTACAGGTCTTGTGGATGCCTCTCAGCAGCAAGGGAGCAGCATGAGGGCTCAGTTCCTGAAGGCGGAGCGGACACTGAGAGGAAAGGGAAGAAGAATAAAATCATAGGGAAAGGAGGACATCTTGGAATATGTTCGAAGATGTAAAGCCCAGAACAAATAACACTGCACAGAGCACTAATTGCCTTTTCATTTTCTCATATGCAAGGGATTTTAAAATAGAAATGTAAACACTTACCCTTATTAGAAAATAGAAAGGTAAAACTGTTTCTGGAGTAATTGGGCACTCTGAAGGAAAAACCCTAAAAACACACCTATATTTTGATGCAGAAATGCCAATGTTAGGGTTTTCTCCTCAGAAAATAATCAAACAAATATGCCAAAGATCTGTACATGTACAAAAAAAAAGTTGCAGTGTTATTTATAATATTGAAAAATATTAAATGACCTAAATTTTTATCAAGAGAATTGGTTGAATAAATAATCAAATATCCAAACAGTAAAATCCTCATAACCACTAAGAATAATTATGTAATTCTGTATTTATTGACCTGGAAAAATGTCCATGATATTTTGAGTGAAAAAAGCATATTTACATAGCGGTATGTAGACTATGGTCCCCATTTTTGTATTAAAAATTTACACATGTATGGAAAAACAAAGTCTTAAAAAATATTCACCTATGTGTGATTATTACTGAAGTGGGATTATGGGTAATTTTATTTTGTCTTTTGTATGCCTTTCATCTTCTTTTCCATAAACAGGGAAATAGCCATCAAGGTGACTATTAATCATTAGAATGAAATGCATAAAAATCAGGAAAAGCTTAACTGCATGCCCTGAGCATGGCAGGTACCAAATACCTATGGATTAATTAGTTTTTGATTGACTGATTGATTGAAAAGGTGTCACTAAAGGGAAGCAAGTATGAAGCTTAAGGAATTACGGCAAGGGAGCGATGCGGTTAAGTGCTAAAGTTCATTCTGTTTTGGTGGCAGCTGTAGGAGTCCTATTCTGCTTCCTATAATTGCTAGGAGGATACTTAAATTTTGGAGCTCTAAGTGGCTGCCCTCAATTTGCCTCAGAGACAGTAATGACACCACCTTACCGTTCATAAAGTACTTTCTTCTCACATCTCATTGGAGACCTACAATAACCCTGTATGGAATCTAGGAACTATTATCCTCTTTTCAGATAAGGAAACTGAAGCACAGAAGTGAATGATACATTAAAGGTCACGGAATTTGTACACCACTTAGGGTAATACTAGCAGCTGTAACAAACTAATACCAAAATTTCAGAAGCATAATACAGTAAATCTTACTTTTTGATTATCTTACTGCCCGCTACAGGCGTTCCTGATCAGTGGAGAGTCATCCACGAGGTGATTCAGAAATCCAGGCTCCTTGCCTCTGTGCCTTCACCTTCCTCTAATCTTCAAATCTCTGCATCAGTAAGCAGATGGGGAAAGAGGGAGCAGAATAAGCATTCGTGCATTTAAGCTCCTGGGTTCAGAAGGGATATATGTAACTTCTGCTGATGTTCTAGGGCTAGAACCAGTGACGTGGACCCCATTGGGACACAAAAGGATGATGCTGAGAAATAATCCCTGCCTGGGCAGATGCTTTTCAGTGTAACTCTGTTCTATGGAAGAAGAAGACAATGCTACAAGCCAGTAAGTAGAATCTCCAGGACTTAAAACAGACATAGGACTTTAAATCCAATATTCTTGCTACAACACATTGCCTCTGCATCCAGAGTTGGCTCAGCCTGCCTCACAGCTTTTGGGTGAGTTAGAGACTGACACTAACACTGGGTGGTACTGGAGAGGGGATTGTCGCCAGTGGGAAGAATGCTTGAACTGACCATGAGGTTAAGTCCTGACCATGCCATGTCTGACTGAATGGGCCTGAATAAATCATGAAATCTGTCTACATCTCTTTCTTCAGAAACATTCTTGCAAACCTATATTTCCCAATCTTTCCCACTCAAGCTTTTGGACTCTTCTATTGTTTTTGCTAAGATGCTCAAACATTCCTATAACATTATAAGCGTCCATGAGAGCCCCCTTAACAGTAAGAGGTAGCTAGTAAAACCACACCGATATATTCCACGCAAAGGATCAAGAAGGCAACATTACTTAGCTCTTGTGGTCCTAGTTTGAGTAACTGTTCAATTTCTATTAGGCTATTTGAAATACTGAAAAAAATATTGCCCACCCCTATTAACTACCTCTGTGAACCAACTGGGAACACAGAGCTCCATGAGCTCCTAAAGCCCCAAACAGTTACTCCCCGAAAAGGTCTTTTGTTTCTGTAATCTTGGTAAGTGAATTCCAGTCACACACGTTCGCCCTGTAAAGAGAGCGTGCCTGGAAATACCAGTTTTCTCCTTCTCCACTTGTCTGAATCCAGAAGTGTATATTGATCTGGAAGTGGTTGGAGGTGATGGACAGGGAGAGGACTTTGAAAAGCACACTTCGTAAAGTGGAGCAACAAGTCTGTCAGAAGCCTCGTTGTCTGTAACATTGCTTGAACGCCAATGTTTAATTCATCATTCATAAATCCATGATCATAACTCCATCGTGAGATGCTCACTCATCCTCTCTTCTCCATCTTCTCCATGAAACACATCAGAGAGAAAAATACAGAGAACGGACATGGGAAAAGCCCATGTAACCCTTCCCTCCACCAGCTTTGTCAAATCCTAATACTTTTGTACACTTGTTTCTGATTTTTTAAGAAATATTGTAAGAAATATTTAAAATACCAAAGCCTGACTAGATATTGTTTTCTATTCCCTTCCCCAGAGCAACTAGCCTGAATATCCCTAATCTAGTGTTTATCATTTCCATGCATAAATTTTCAATAACAATATATAGCACTTTCTTTGCATGATGTCAGGCTTTATATAACTTTATATAAATATGTTATCATACTGTATATATTATCCCACACTTGTTTCTTTTGTGGCTTCAAATGTTTTGAAATTTAATTATTAAATGCATAGTCCTCTAGCACATTCATTTTAAGAGCCAGAAAGCCATCCTTTTGTATAAATATGCCAAATTTTAAAACCCATTCTCTCTGTAGCAGACTATAAGTGACATATAATGTTGCATTAACATTCTTGTACATGTTTCCCTATGCAAAATTTCTATGATATACATATTTGGAAATGGGTCAGATACAGCATTCTCTTCAACTTTACTAGATATTGACAAATTTCTTTCAAAAGTGGTTTTGACAAGTCCTGAAAATTTCCATTTCATTTACTTGCCAAATTTCTTCCTACTGATCTGATTGGTTTTAATTTGCATATCAGTAATTCCTGCTGTGAGTAGCATGTTTTCCTGTAAATACTGGCCATTTGGGTTACTTATTCTGTGAATTGACTGTTCATATCCTTTGCACATTTTCATTAGACCATCTCTTTTTAAAGAATTGTAGGACCTCATTTTATGTCTTGAATAATCATTGCCTGTTAGTTGTTGAGTTGCAAATATCTTCTTCCAGTGATTGGTTGGTTGTTTTTTGTTGTTATTGTTGTTTTTAACTTTCTTTGAGGTTCTTTTGTTTTTAACAATTTAACGTTTTAGTATAGTGAAAGCCATAAATCTTTTCCTTTATGATTTATGCTTCTTGCATCTTGTTTAAGAAAGATATCCGCATTCACAAAGATATTTTTCTATATTGTTTTCTGAAAGTATTAGTTTTCTTAACCTTTAGAAATTTAATCCCCCTGGAATTTATTTTTGTGTTAGTATGATTAGGCATCTAATTTCATGGAAAACCAATTATTCTAGACTGATTTATTGAACTAGTAGAGTTAGTTCCCCTATTTTATTATTCTTCAGAATGACACTAATTTTCTTGGCTCTTTGTGTTTTAGTAATAGTTTTAGAATCACGTGATGAGATATTTTTATTGAAAGAGCACTGAATTCATAGATTAATTATGGAGACAGGGATTAATGTCTTTACAATTTTAGCTTTTCTCATCTGGGATCTTGGTTTATCTTTCTACTCTGGCATTCCTTTGTGCCTTTCAATAATGTTTGCAACATTCTCCACAAAGATCTTGCCCATTTTTAGTTAAATTTGTTTCCAGCTATCCTACTTCTTTATGTTATTTTATGTGGGAAGAAACATCATTCAACTTTTGTATATTGATGTTTTATCCAACAAGCTTTCTAAATTTCCCTGTTAGTTCTAATGATTTATCTATGGAGTTTCTTCATTATTCTATGTAAAACGATTATATCACCAAAAATAAAAACAGATCTGTCTCTTCTTTTCCAATGTGTACACATATTTCTTTTTCTTGTCTTATTGCACTGGCTAGGACCGCCAGTAAAGAGTAATGAAGAGTATTGATAGTAGGCACCCATTCCTGTCTTTTTCCTGGTCAAAATGTCATGCTTCTAATTAATCATTCACAGACATATGATGTTTGCTCAAAGTTCCTCATAGTGCATTTTTCATGTTTGGAAAATTTCCTTCTATTTCTAACTTGCTCTGAGTTTTGTATTTTGTTCTTGGTTTTCTTGTTGTTGTTTTTTCTTTTTTTGTGAGGAAGATTGGCCCTGAACTAATATCTGTTGACAAACTTCCTGTTTTTGCTTGAGAAAGATTGTCACTGAGCTAACATCTGTGCCAATCTTCCTCTATTTTATGTGAGATGCCATCACAGCATGGCTTGACAAGTGGTGCTAGATCCACACCCAGGATCAAGAAACTGTGAACCTCAGGCTGCCAAAGCAGAGCCCATGAACTTAACCACTATGCCACCGGGCCAGCCCCTGTTCTCATTTTTTGATTATAGAATTTTACCAACTTTGTCTACATCTATTAAGATAATCACATTCTTTTTCTCTGTTCATCAGCCAATGCGAACATTAGTATATTTTCTGATGTTAAATTATTCTTACATTCCTAAAGTAAATTCTACTTGTTTCTAAAAATGCACTGTTAGAGATAATTTGATATTATTTTATTTAGGATGATGCAACTATGTTTGTAAATATGATTAATCTATACTTCTTTCTTTTATTCTCCTTTTAAAGTTTTTTACCAAAGTTAAAGTTTTTCTTCCTTCTCTGTACTCTGAAATAGAGAAAGACATGATATACCTATTTCTTAAAGCTTTGGTGCTGAGACATGAATTATTAGTTAGTATTATCATCTAAAACACCATTGTCCATTTCTAGATATTATCACACTTATTGAGCTTCTCTTTTATTTCAATAGCTGGATTTTTATTTTCAAGATCCCTACTTTTTTTCATATCTTCCTATTCCTGTTTCAACTCTGCCTGCCTTTGTTTCATAATCTTTTCCTTTTTAATAGATAATAATCACTTCATTTATCACTTTAAACATTCTAAATATTTTCATTTTAGTCCTTTTCTGACCATACCATCAATTCTTATTCTGTTTGTTGATTTTATTGAATCTTTTATTTAGGATTAGATTTCTTTTCTTGTTTTGGGTATTTCTTTTTCTGCAGAATTTTTCTATTCTCTCTGTTCCTATTGCCTTCTCTCTTTTTATCTATCCTCCTGGGTCATCCCCTTCCAGTCCATAGTTGTTGAGATTGACACTCAGTCAAAGTACAGGTCATATAAGAGTGTATCCTTTCTCCTGCTCCATCATGATTTGAGAGATATCACAAATCCAATCATCAGATGAGTGCCTCATTTCCTTGTTTTGAGGCAGTGTTTTTGTCTGCTTGTCTTCCTGGGCCCATAGAGCCTTGTAAAGATATAACTTCAGGCAGTGAGTCAGCACTAACGTTTTTCCAACCTCATTTCAGGAGGTGGTGGGCCTACCTTGGTTCCTGGCTTCAAGCCATAAGCTGAGCTATGTCTGCCCTCTGTCTTGATACAGCAGACTCCAAGCTGTCACTGCCTACTTCCAGAGTTGGAATCTGGCAGGTCTGCACTTTCATCCCTGCCCACACTTTATGTCCATGTTTTATTTGTTATCCACAGATATGTTTACTCATTTTTGTACCTGTTGATATCACTTTGGTTGTCTCTTTTTTCAAATTCCATCTATAGCTGCCAACTGTCTGAAATAAAGGATTTTGTTAAAGCATAAGTTTACTCAGCAATTTTACCCCCTATTGCTGAAAATTTGTTTCTTAAATAAATTTTGCATCTTTCCTAATGTCTAGTGAGAGCTATGCACTCCATTGACTTTCATGTGATGATATTAGATGAACAAATGAATGAGTGAATAAATAAATGAGGAAGGAGGGAATGAAATAAATAGCACAAATAATTAAAAGAGAATGAAGACATACAATACTGACTCAAAGAGGCTTAAATGCTTAGAACAACTAATAAATCACAGGATCCAATGTTCGCCAGCAGAGCAGGCTTTGGGCGAGGTCGTATCAGGACTGCAGTTTGATTTCTCTGTGATTCTCTTAGCTCTGCTTTTCTCTAACCTAAAGTTGCAGGATGCCTACTAGCAGCAACTGAGACAACTTGCTTTTTCATTCACATTTAGTCAGAGAAAGAACGGTTTCCCACAACTCTCTCTAGAGTAGAAAAACATCCTTAGAAGCCTCCGACTACCTCTAGCTGGGTCTCACTGGATAAAACCACCTTACACGTTCATTCCCAAACAAAGGACTAACAGAAAGGATAGGATTATCCTTGGACCAACCTGGCCCATCCTTTTAGCAGGGGTCAATTCCTGTAACCACATTTCTGCCTCTCACTGAGAAGGTATACAATAGATGCCAAAGAGTCAACGGCAATATCCACTCTAGCAGATAATTGACTCGTCTTCTTTAACGCGAGTGGGTAAGTTATTTGTTTGGGTATGGAAGAGAATATAGGTTTAAGTTAAATTTCATTATCCAGAGTAGGATAAAGAAATGTGTTTTTAAAAGTTTGGTCTGTTTATAAAGTGGTGACTATGATGGAGGAGAATATTCCTTAAAAGAGTTAAAATTATTTTATTCACGTGACATATTTTACTTTTTAAACAGCTCCTTTTCTAAGGTCTTAAGCAATTCTAAAATAATCCTGTGAAGCAGGCATTATTACTACTATTCTCATTTTACAAATGAACACTGAGCTTATCAAGTCTTAAATGACAACTACTTGGGGAGGATGGGGTGATAGAGAGTATAGCTAAGCCATTAGATGATTGTTTGGCAAATATTCAGTCTCTCCTTGCCTCCGTGGGAGTACAGTATACTGCTCCACTGTTGCTGGACTGGGTCATGTGACCTGATTTACCCAATGAGATATTAGCAGACATAAAATTAACAGAGATTTGAAGTGTACTCGTGCAATTTGGCTTGCTCTTCTGCACCTCTACCATCACCACAAAAATAACATGCTCAAGTCAGCCCACAGGGACCAGGAACATGAAAGATACAGGGAGCCAACCTAGAGTCATTTGCAGCTTGATGCCAACACCAGTTGAGTCTAGCCTACATCTACTAAACACCTGCAATTTTGCCGAACTCAGGTGCATGAACAAGAAGTAACAATTGTTACATTAAGACATTGAGTTTTATAGTGGATTATTTTTATTTTTTGGTGAGGAAGATTGGCCATGAGCTAACATCTGTTGCCACTCTTTCTCCTTTTTTCCCCCAAAGCCCCGGTGCATAGTCATACATCCTAGTTGTAAGTCCTTCTAGGCCTTCTTCTATGTGGGATGCTGCCACAGCATGGCTTGATGAGAGGCGTGTTGGTCTGTGCCCAGGATCCAAACTGGCTAAACCCAGGCCACTGAAGCAGAGCTCATGAACCCAACCACTTGGCCATGGGGTCAGCCCCTGGAGTGGTTTTTATGAAACATTAATGAGGTAATAGCTAACTGATACAGAGAGGAAGAGAAAATAGAAAGCGAGCTGGCAGTAAATAAAATAGCTTAAAATTAAATAAATACATTTAATTGCCCCAGGTCACTCGGAAAATGGTAGAGCCAGATTCAAATCTAAGTCCTCTGCCTCCAAATCCTTTGGTTCTCTTTAAGACATGCGCTAACTCTCTATAATAATAGAATATTGTAAGCAGGTTCATTATTTGACAGTAGCACTATAGTTTCAATGAGTAATTCAGCCACATTACCACAGGAATAATTTTCAGTCACCCCGTTACATTGGTTTATCAATGAAGAGATAGCTGACGGTTATTGAATATGGGGAAAATGAGCAACAACTAACTTTAATCAATTTATAAAATTTTTGTCTCTATAACATTTCAACCAGATATTTATCATAGAGCTGCTCTGTCCAGTATGGCAGCCACTAATCACATGTGGCAGTTTAAATTTAAACTACGTAAAATTTAAAATTCAGTTCCTCAGTCACACTAGCCACATTTCAAGTGCCTAATAGCCACAGGTTGCTAATGGCTACCATATTGGACAGCACCAAAATAAAATGTTTCCATCATTACAGAAACTTCTATTAGACAGCACTGTTACAGAGGATATGCAAAGTAACACTTTCTCTTCAATGAAGTCTAGTTGACTCATTTATGGAGATTAGTGATACTTTCAACATGCTGCACGTCACCAGGAATCCCTGGCTAAATTAGTCTCTCTTGAATTAGGACATGTGGAGTTATACAAGTCTGTCAGCAAAGCTGGCTGCAGATGTTAAAGAAAATGTGTACAGGTAGTCCTGACCTCTGGCCTCCTGATTCAGCTGGAGCTCACAGGATAAAAGAGCTTCTGTCTCCATCTGAAAGCATCTGGAAGCACGCTCAGCAGTCATGCAGCTGTGCTTACCTCCAACTTGCTGCCAAGCTCAGAGGGGAACCAAATCAATTAAAGGGATAGATCACAGTGTTTACCAAGGAGGAAAACCCCCAAATCTATAATGGGGAGAAGAATGAGAGAGTGATAAAAAACTGGGCATTAAAACAATTACAACCCTGGCTCCAAATCGGCCCCTGTCTGGAGAAGTTATTTTCATTCTCTCAATTTTGTATTCCTATCTGTAAGATAAATCGAGCACGTTTCATACAGCCAAACGCCATAATGCAGAATTTCCAGGATCATCATGCTAAAAGAATTCTGCACCCTCACCTCCAATATCATCAGAGAGTTCTGTTCCATCTACAGGCCAACAGACAATGTTCACTTGCCTTTGTAGAAATCTGGCATTAGACACGTGATAACATATCTCCTTAGGGAATTATAAAACTTTACATATAGAGTGATTCACTATATGTAAAAGTACTTCTTGGGCTCTTGCATCTTGAGAAGGAGCCACCCATCCCACAATTCAGAATCTCAGCCTTAGTCACACACACGCAATTAAGTATTTAAAATATTATAGTTGCAATAGCCACTCTTAAAATGCATGAAATATAAAAATGAATAAATGCCTGCCACGAGCAGCATTTTACAATTTCTCTTCCAAATGAAAGAGACCCCCTGTTTCTTTTCATTTGGTGGCTTGGCTTATACTTTCCTTTTTACAGTCCAGACAACCAGCAAAGTTAAATTCAAGCCTACTTTTGTTCTTTACAAAAGGAGCTTGTTTCAAAATAAAAAGTTTAATAAAAATAAATAAAGGGGCTTGTTTGACCTTTTCTGAAAGGTAGATTATTGCCATGGAGAATGAGGTCATCACTTACTCCATAGATATTATTCTCCACCTGAGTTTCCAAACTTAAATAAAAGTACCAACACTGAAGATATTATTACACTTACCCATACAGAGACCATTTGATTCCAAACTGTCCTAGATTCCAAAAAAGAATTCAGAGGTTAAATATCAAACTTTCTTTTTTTCCTCATTAATCAATATATTTTATGCAGGAAAAAATTGACATAGAGATAATTCACTCAAATCCTCCAACCATTCAATGCTTCATCAATTAAACACATTATTAACTTACGATTATTAATCAGAATTTTCTGAAGTCATTTATTTATCCTAGGATTACAATTCTCGTTAAAGTATATTACACATCTAAAAGGTGTGATTGAATTCATTGCAAGGCAATCTACTACTGTGTCAAAGGCAGTATGAGAAGGCACTATTGACGCAAAGAGATGCAAACACGATGGTGACCTGGTTCCTGTTTTGAAGAAGTTTACATGTAATCTAGTAGGATTGAAAATGCAAGCTACTCACCCTGGGTTTAGGCACAGTGAAATGTATATGTATAAGAGCGATACAAATGAAATGCAGTGCATTCTGACTAGAAGGATCAGAGAAGGCTTAGCAGAGAATGGAGAACTGGAGCTAAGCCCAGAACAGAAAGCATTTGATAAACAAAAAGGGAGAAAGCACGCTCCTGTCCAGAGGGAGAAGGTATAGCAGCATTTTCAACGTGAGCTGAAGTTTGTCCTGAGGCTGAGCATAGGGCATGTGGTGGGAAGTGAGAGGAAATGGAGCTGGGGAGGCACATTAAGAACAGGTGATTGAGAGCACTGAAGGACAGCTTAAGGGATTGGAACTTTATGTGTAGACCATCAGAATTTTACTCTGTGCATCATCAAAGATTTCCAAGCAGGGGATTGACACACTCTTGTCTGCATATCAGGAAGTTCATTCTGACAACCCATGAAAGACGGATAAAGTTGGAATCAAAGAAATCTGTTAGGAAGATGTTTTACTGTCAAGAAATGATGCAGGCCTGACATGGGGCAGGAAGGGCAGGGGAATGATAAGTAGGGCATTTCAGATATATTACGAGGGAGAGGGCAAGGTTAGTATTTCTAGCCTTGATGAATAAGAAGACTCTGACCTACTGTGGCAAATCAAATTTGCTTCCAGTTCACCTTCTTTTTGAAATATTATTTACTTTTAGATGGGTTAAGATTTCCTAAAGATACAGTGTTAACAGATATACTATGTATCTACATTAACATATTTCTGTGTCACATTCTATCTATTGCCTGACCCTAATAGTAAGCATAAATCCAAAAATAGATGTCTTTGATAATAGATTATTTATTCATTCATCTGCTTACGTGGTCAACAAATCTTCCCTGAGCACCCCTTTAGTTTATAGGACGTGGATAATATACACATAAAGAACTGCTGTAAAACCCAAATATTTTAGATGTTCACGGGGAAGAAGTTATTTCTGTAGGGGAGATTAGGAAAATGCTTTTGGAAGTGGTAGTATTTGAACTGGTCCTGGGAGAATGGGAAGGATTTGGATAAAGATGGGTCGTGAGAAAGGGCAAGAGGGCAGGTAAGTCAGATATGTCTGAGAAATGGCCGAGAGTCTAAGTTTGCTGTAGCGTAGGATTCGTAAAGAGAAGCAGTGAAAGCTGAGGTAGGAAAAGTAAACCGGGAATAGATTTTGGAGACCTTAAAATTTATGACTTTATGTAGAAGACGACAGTCACTCTTGAGGATTTTAATCAGAAATTTGACGTGTTTAAAATATTATTCGAAATAATTTTAGAGTCAAATTCCCATATATTCTAGAAAGTTTGTCTTCATTTATTTTGTGTTTTAGAGCTATCATAAAATATAAGGAAAATTTTCTCTCTCTAATTTGAGTAACTAATTAGCATAGGAAGGATTAAAATGTTTGGGGTGTCATCAATCCTCGGTTCCATCTCTGCCATAGAAACATCATCATGCTGTTATGGATAAAGGGCAAATGAAAATATATTACCAAGAAATTAACTACAGTCTCTAATGCTTCTGTGAAACGGCTAAACTTTATGCAACAAAGGAAACTTCATAATTATCACTATTAATTTGTTTTCATTCATCCAGAACATTTAAACTCTGTTTATTAATTTAAAAGAGGTAAATAAAAATATCTGGTTTGGGAGCCGTCTTGGAATTTCATAAATGATCCTGTCTAAAAATTGTTATGACTGAGCAATAAATCCCTGGGAAATGATGCTTATATTTGTAATAGAAATGTCACCAGAACCTTAAATATAGTGGTGTGACCTGTCTCTATTACTGTGCTGCAAAGTCAAATTTGTAATTGATTTTGACTTTTACCTCCTACAACATGTGCTGAGTTTGCTGGCACTGGACAGGATTTTTAAAAATTTAAGATGCCAATTTTAGTCTAATTAGATTAATCCATAAACCAGTTTTCTCCACTTATAATTTTTACATACCTCTTTCTCTTCTAAGAGCAGATGAATGTGTTCTTGGAGTATTTTATTAGTAAATACTGGATTTCAGTAGTTACAATAATTCTTGAAACTCTTACATCTTCTAGCCACACTTAGATGAGAAGAGGTAAAAATGAAGAAATCTCCAAGTCAAATTTTTCATTTATACAGAACTAAACTTCTGATTGTAAGGGCACTGATGGACATTCTACAGCTGTTAGGAAACCATGTGTCAACGTTATTTATCCAAGTGATGTGATGATAATTGTGGTCTTTATTATGGTATAGAAGTAAGCAAGCCAAATAGATACACATACTTAATGACTTTAGCATCTAGAATTCAAAATCCAGTTAATTATTTGTTGCTGAAGACATGTGGAAACAGCAGTACAGGCTGTCTGCGCAGAATACAAAGATAGCTGTGTTTGGCAGAATGGAGTCAAAGTTTAAAAAATGAATTTACGAATGGTTTCAGAGATTCGACCACATGAGAGAACAACAGAGTTATGTTGAACCCTTGAGCTGGCAGTCTATGGTAGGAACATTGCCAGCCATAAAAAATAATAATCAGAGGCCCATGAACGGCTCTTTTAAAATGGTTACATTAAAACCCAGACACCTGTAGTTTTACTAGTTGCTAAAACGGCTTGTAATCGCACATGCGTGAAACAGATGTGTAACCTGAGCTGTAGTAACTGGTTTCTATTAGACAAACGCAGGTGAATGGTAGGCAGAAAGAGGAATGGAAAATTGAGATTTATACACGTTAAAATCTAACATTAGAGATTGCATGTAAACCTTCGAAAGCATTTTTTATTAAATATATGTTGGCCTGTCTCTTGACTGCTTTTAAAGTATGGATATTTACATTTCCCAAAATGATCTGCTTAAGTCTGCACTAATACTCATCACCTATGACATGTTCTTCCAAATCCTAGTTTTAGTGAAATAATTGCCTTTGCTATGTGAGAAACTTTTTAACAGATTTGAATTTCTTAGGATTTTTTTTGAGGTGTTTTTTTAAACAACATTGCTAAATGGTCTTATAAAAATCAATCTTAAAAGATGTTTCCTGAACTTTAGTCTCTCAAAAAACATGAACCAGGGTCTCCTTTCTAGCATTCTGCTGTTTTGTTGTTATAAATTTTACAGTACGGTGTGTCAGTTCATTTGGGACTGAGTCATGCAGACCAGGACGAGCGCACTGCAGAAGTCACATGAACTGTTGCACAAATACATTTTTGTCAGTGTTTGGTTTGAGAGTTGGGACTCAGCTGAACTTTAGGGGATTGAATTTTAGTTCAAATGTTCCAAAATTCTGGTTTACAACAACATCTGGGATGTGGAGAGTGGATCACTCATTTTGGAATTCCTTCGAAAGGAAAAGCGAAATGCAGACAATAATAACATTCAACAAGGACTGTCCTTCCAGAAATTCTCATCACACCTGGGATGGAGCCTTCAAGCCAACGTTTCCTTTCAGATGTTTTAGAAAAAGGAGTGCAAACAGAATGAATGAGTTGGAGCAAACAGGCATCCATGTGAGAACCTCTCTGAATTGGGAAGGAAAACAGGATGTGTGTTCATGCTCCCATAACTCATCAGGAAAACTCATTCCAAGTCATTCCCAGGGATGATCTACTCCCCCAGAAGACCTTATCTTTCCACATTTTTTCCATTCTGAAAACATATTTTTAAAAAATCAAAAGTCTTTCTTGGAATGGAACTGCAGTCTCTTGCAGAATGTGAATGAAAGACATTTTGACCTGAAGGTGCAGACAGTATTTTTAAAGGGCTATATCACTGTTCTCTCTGTGGCCCCAGCAACTCTCTAGACTCAAACGATTCCTCAGGGATTAAAGCGCCATTGATGATGAGGAAGGGGAGGTGAAGAAAGCACCTGCTAAGTCTTCAAATTCTGGCAAACAGCGAATGGAGTCAACAGGGCAAAGCTGTTTGGACATATTGCAAAGTCATTCTAGATATTCCCAATATATCTGTTAAATATTCATCTATGTTCTGACAACTACACCCCTGTTCCAGGAGTTTGATTATTGGGTTTCTAAGTTATTCTCAGAGTATAAACTGGACACTCCTAGAAGTGTATTATTTCTTTCAGACTAGTGGTATGCCACTTACTGCATGAGCATTCCACAGTCGATTGGTGAGTGAGAGCACCAAAAACATTAGCCCTCCCATATTTTAAGGTTGTGTGTACATTGTGGTTCATGAGACCATATAGGGCAGTAGTTCTCAAACCTGGTTGAATGACCAGTAGAACTTTATTAAAATGCAGAAGTATGAGCTTCATCCCCAGATTTTCATTCAGTAGGTCTGAAGCCTCTACATTTGAATATTTTCTAAAACGTAAATCCACAGATAATTTTCAATGTGTAATCAGGACTTAAAGCACTGATTAAGAGCTAAGTGTTGATCAAAACTCTGCTCATGCACACTTGCAAAGTTAAACTTACAGACCCATGAAAATGCAGGATTATTGAGCTCATTGCAGCTATCTAGGTTCTTACTGGCTTGTATGTTAAAAATGTGCAGGAACTGGGGGACAATCAAGAGCAGAAAACATAGCAGGCAATATAGGGGTGGCTTCTAAAGTTCATCGTGCCAGTGACTTTTTTCCCATCCCAAGGATAACATTGTGATAGTCAGCAGTCACAAAGACTATGATGGCTACTCGTTCTCAGGAATGTTCCTGGCAAGGTTTTCCCTTGAATAGTCCAGAAGGTATATTTCTAATATGTCTAGCAATGACTGAGAGATAGCACTCAACAAAGTCATGGAACAGGGGTGTATCCAAAATGGATACAACTATTAGCAAAATACAACTGGATAAGGCTTCTTCTCCCAAAATAATCACAAAATCCAAGGTCATCCAAATTGTCCTTTGTCAACGGATGTCCATTTCAAGTCTATATCAAGAATCAAAAGACACCCCAAAATATCCTACTGACTTCAAGAATAAAAGCTTAACTTATCTTTATAATGCTTTCTTGCATAGGGTATAAGTTTTAAGTGTTTCATGGAGGATTTTGTTTTGCTTGTGGTACTTGTAACTGATTATGAAGCATTTATCTCCCGTTCTAAGGTTTTCAGGAGGCCTTTCACAGCTTCGTGGTAGCAGTTAAAGAAATCCAGGTTAGATCGACACCAGGGACCAAAAGTTTGATACAACCAGGAAAACATTCAGCCAGCCTTTGGAGATCTGGTTTGCAGAGACAAACATCCACCTCACTGTCTGACTTTTTTTTCACCTTTTCATCAGATCCTCTGACAATTTAGAACAACACCAATTTTATAATTTCAGTAAAATGCCTTAATCATGACTTTTTTAACCCATGCAAAAAGGATTAACAACTATTGAAAGAAAGAATACATGAGCTGTATTCTTGAAATCTTGAAAACCAAAGATTCCAATGTTAGGTAACTCTAAATTATTTTTTGTCTTTTTCTTTTTTCCATTACAGGGTTGAGCAGCCCCTCATTTGTGCTTTATTTTTTTTTCCTAATGCTAAACGTTTAAAGCAAAGTCAGACTGTCTCAAAATCTTTTGCTTCCATGAAAAAAACCTTTCATTTCAAAACCAGAGTTTAATAACACCTAATATTGTTAAATTGGAAGTACAGACTGTGGCAGTCTTTTACCCAGCTCTTCTTAAAAGGATATTGATATATTTTTACGGTATTGAATATTTCCTATATCTTCCAGGAAATACAATCTCGTTAAAGCATCTTACTTCACTCAGGTGCTGTGGTGAGACCATCTTGCTATAAATTCTATAAATGTAAGAAAAAATGAAAGATAGAAGAATCTCTACTTGATCACAGTTACTCCACCTTTGAGAATTATTCTCTGGCCTGACAACTGAGCTGTTCCATACATAGCTGCTCTTCTGTTACTGTCTCACCCTGAATTCATTTTAAAATGCCAATTTCCATAATAATTTAATGCAGCTGTTAAGACAGCCTCTTTCTTTTGATCATTATTATTGATGATGGGCCCTAACATATACAAGGCTGGCGATCCTAGCTGCTCTTCCTTATCCAGCGTGGTGCCTGCTCTTTCCAGATCCTGTTCCTCTCCATGGTTCTCCAGGCCACAGGGAGCTTCAGCCTCTCCCGACTTTGAGGGGGCTTATCTCCTGCAGGAAGTTCATTGCAGTGTCATTAGTCCAGGACTTAGGAACTCTGTGGGCAGTTCTTCTGTGGTATCCACAGTCGGAAAAGAAATCGTTCTTCAGTATTCCCCAGAGAAGCAGCTTGGCCTTAATTGTAGTCTTCCGTTTGCTGTTGAGCGATTTATGGCAGAATGTTAATGCTATTTGTTTTTTGTAACTGTTATTCTCCTCCATGTTTTGAAATAGCTGCTCCGGGAGTGTGTTTTCCTTCCCCAAATCTAAATGTGTCAAAATCAAACGGTAAAACCCTTAAGATTTTAAAAGGAAAAGAATTCCGTAACCATAGATAAAATAAGATAATAAAGGGTCAGAGAGAAAATGCTTGTTATAGGCAACATTGTAAGAAAAAAAAAGTAGTGTTTGTATATAATACCAAAATGTTATGTTTTTACCCTATAAGCACAGCCTCCAACATTTCATTCCTCCCTATATTTTTCAAATAGGTAAAAAACTTTGAAATTCACAATCACTTTTGTGATTTTAATACTTCCGCCAGCAGATGCTCATTCAAGAGAGCTTTATTACCTGTAAAGATTTTTTTTTTTTTGCTCTTTTTCATACAAAAATCTATTCTTTAAACAGATCAATTCTTTATAGGTCAATGTAGAAAATATTTTATCTTTGGGAACAAAGCTGTCGACATTGCAGTTAACTCAATGGTTTACAAACATGTTTATAGGTTTCTATTTGAAGGTGTTTTCTTGACTTTTTGTAAATTATGTGATTTAGTGCACAAGAATGATCATGGGAAAAGATTTATTATTCGGGAAGTCTTTTTCAATGAGCTGAAAGGCTGTATACTTCTCAGTGAATTCTGGTGAGGGATATACTAAAGAATTTCAGGCTCTGAAATGAGAAAGTTCTTGGAATTGTTTTTTCCGGTTAAAGCCAGTCCAAAAATTGTGTCATGTTTTAATCAAAAAGCATTTAGATAAACGACATAAGGTAAACGTCTTTGCAGCAGCCAAAACATTATCTTGGTTCTTGATTTACGAAATATTAATGTCATTTTCATGGCAGGAAACCTTTTTTGCTTTAAGCATCTCTTTAGAAAAAGAATGTCAGAAAACAGAAAACGTTAGCTATGTTGTAAAAGTCTTTTTAAAGAAGCACATCAACCATGTCTTTGAACTTCTGTTTCTGTAATGACTCAGCCCAGGACACGGAGGTAGATTGGCGAGGTTTTCGAATCTGTGCAGAAGGTCACTGCTGATCTCGCTTCTCTTTGGCATGCTTTATTGACAATGACGTTGATTCCAAACAAACTGCATGAAAATAAATAAGTCCCTGAAGGAAACTAGGGGAAAAGGAAAGGGAAAGAATGAGCTCAGATTTTCAGGAGAATGATCATCAGAGGTAGATAGTTATGACATCAGAATGGAGACTTCTAGTCAGAAAACCTCCTCGTTTCTTCTTGTTTTAATGTGCCCATTTCAACGGGTCTCGTTTCCTTAACATGGAGGATAGGTACAATGATTAAAGGAAAAGTCAGATGACGACAGCAGGCATTTTCTGACCTTGACTTCCGCAATTCCTCTCATGGGAAATAAGGAAAGGAAACCAATGGGTTATCTATGAGCACTTTTTGCCAAAGAGTAGCTTGCCCTATGAATTGCTGATAATTGTTGTGAATAAAGTTATTTCAAAAAAATATTTTCCACTAGAATAGTGAGAACATGAATGAGATACTTTCCAAGTAACTTCTAATTCCTTAAAAAGAAATGGCCCCACTGCATATTCATGGAAGTCTTACATCAGCGATGCTTATCTCTAGGAGTGACAAACCATGTGAAGTCAATCCCCCATCCAATACCAAATACATGAAGAAGGAACAGGAACGTTTTACAGTTAAGCTTGAGTGGTTTCCCAAAGTATAAATGAGCTACCAGCTCCAAGTACACGGCAGACCACAGCAAAACTCCAACACTGCAACATCAGGATTAATCCTGGGTCTGGCTGTAGGCACCTTTATCCTGATATTTCCCTCCCCTGCCATCCCACTTGTGAAGTTGGCACAGTTGTAACCCAGCAATCACGTTTCAATTCTTGAAAACACCACACACACACACATATGTATAGATATGTATATGTCTATGAGCACAACACATTGTGTGTTTATGAGAGTGTTTTAATTTATATGCATTTATATCCCTGGCATAGGGAGTTTCTTAGGGTTTCATGACTGGCTAGTAGCAGATGATGGGCTTTGCACCATTAATTCCAGGATTTTGTTAATCTCTAGGACATGCCCTTCCCTGAGATTTTTCACTACCATTATAAAAATAAAACCTGTAAAATACAACCTCTTCAAGCCCAGAGGACATAGACTAGTTTTAGGGGGTGTATAGTTTCAGATAGGACCTTTCTACTCTCTTGATGGCTTTTTCCATTGAAATGCATGAATTCCCTCTCAGGAGATAAATCAGTTTGTAATTATAGTTACTACATATTTTGCTTAAACTGCTATGAATCAACCTGGTCAGCAAGGCCTTACATGCAAAAGTTTCCTCTTCCCCTTTTTCTTCCCAAGTTTCAAAAGCAAAGGAATGGGACACGAATGAAAAAATATTCCATGCTGCATTTTTTTTTAATTGCTGTACGGGAAAAACAGGTGCTGAAATGTGAAACCCTTTGGAGGAATTTTCTCCATATAACAAATCAGTGCTCACACCAACCTAAAGTGAAGCTGGCTTTAATGTGGAATGTTGTTCGAAAGCAGTGCCTGTTGACAGAAGATGCACACGACTGTCCCAAAAAGACAAAAAAAAAAAAGTATACTGTCACTTTAAGAAAAAATAAACTAAAATATGAACTACCAAAAACCCTGCCATTTCCAGCCTGGGCTTGATTAATGATTTTTCTATCTAATAAAAGGTTCACAAACCATCTGTTTTTCTCCCTAATGCCTTGCCCAAAGGTTTTTCGTTCCTATTTCAGGCTCGGGGCCAACTGACATTCCACTCTTTTTTTTTTCCCAGCCTTGTAAACAAACCCTTCTCTCTTTTTAATCTTCCAGTGCTGTTTCCTACCCATCGTTATGCATATTCATTGCGAGTAAACATTTTTAGTGTCTACACTTAATCTCTTCCACTGGCAATTACTGTTCTATGCTGTTTTGTAATGCAGAAGGGCCAACGCTTTCCGTTCTAATAACAGCTGGGCCGCAGATGGGGCCTGCAGTCATTGTAGAAAATAAAAATTTACAAGATGCCAGTGGAATTTATTTCAGTTTTATGGAGTCACAGGAGGAACCTTTCTGTTATCCGCCTTCAGTGAAATCTGTAGGCACAAGGCAAGCTTTTGACATTTAATCAAAGGGGGGTTCAGGTAGGGTCTGGAACAACGCAAGGAAGAAAGCAGGTGGATCATATTAGGCAGTGCCATGGTTAATTTATTTAGAAGTGATTGGCCTAGATGTGTGCAGCCAATATTTGACATCATGTATATATCTTGTTTAGCATCATGCCTCTAAATTGTTACCACTGGAGAGACAGTGAGCTGTCACTGTGGACCGAACCAGGTGTTTGGTCGGTTTGCTACTTAGAGGTGCTGATGGAGATGGCACCGTCCTCACCAAAGACGAAGCATTTTGTGTGGTTTCTAAAAGTTGATTCATTTTTACTCCACCGCACTGTTCTCTCTGAACTACAGTAAGTGCTTCTTCAGCAGAACCCTGGAGTGTGCGAATGGGCTTTGAATATGGGCTGCAACCTTTAATTTAACAATGTAGTTTAACTGGAAATTTTCTGTTATATGACTTGAGTATGTGAAAATGGATTTATTTGAGAGGCTGAAATGTCCGAGGTTCGCTGTCGCGCTGCTGTAGGGTGGAATTCGAATTGTGCCGTGACATACTGAGCAGCCCGAGCACAGTGGTTAAGAGCTAACTGCACTCCCGCAATGAAAAATAAATTGTCACACGCACACACTGTGAAACTGCAACCCAATTCAGACACAGTGCTCTTTCTGGAAGTATTCACTATGGTTCTTGAGCCCATCCTGCTGGATCCCCCACCCTGTATCCCTTCCTTACGGCCAACCATCTTCCCAAAAATATGGAAAAGGAATCCATGAAAATTACCCAAGGATATTAATTAAATAAATGAACGTGGGCTCTTGGACTAGGTGAAACCCATGCCAAAGGTTCTTATGTTTTTACATTTGGGGCCTTCTTTTGCCACACACCTTCAGCTGGTTGCCTAGCAACCATGAGAGACCCACTGAGCATGCTCACTGAGAAGCCTAATTGCTATCACAATTTACTTTTGTTGTTTTTTTTTAAGCCCATTAACCAAAACAGGATGTTTTCCTTTTTGAAGGACAAGGAAGGTCTCCATGAATTTGAAAGGCAAGAGGGTATATTTCGATACCAAAACAATTCATTAAATGCCCACGCCAGGCATATATGCAGGTACACAGAACAAAAATTGGAGCAGATTGACATTAAATAAAGTATAAATTCCCACTTATTCAGATTTTTATAGACTCATGTCTTTTATTCTCTTTATCTGTTTTGGTTGTGGCTTTTTTTCCTAAGAAAATCATTGAGTGAGAAGGAGGAAAAGTGAAATTTTGTGTCATATGATCAAGTGTATTAAGAAACTTTATTAAAGAATTTAAATTGATTTATACCTTAGATAACATGTTTCTCTTCCATGCTCTTCCTGCCTTCCTTCCTTTCCTTCCTTCCTTCTTCTTTTTTTTAATCTTCAAAGGGTTCCAAGTCTAAAGCTAAGATTTAGCTCCCTTAATCCTTTCATAAAGGGCAAGACATCATTTTGTTTACCTCAGAAGGAAGGATAGTTTTTCCCAACTTCAAGACAAAAACACATTTCATGTTCTGTTAACCTAATCTATTCATCTAGTGAAATCTCTGCACAGTTCCTTGATTCTTCCTAAAGTCTAGATTTGTAGATAAAATATGCTTAGAACTCTAAGTATCTATTGAACGAATTTTATTACTAAACAGAATGCCTTTTTAAATAAAAATTTATATATTATACATTTCCAGGATTCTCTCTAATGTTTTCCAAATTTTCCACCTCATTTTGAAAAATTAACCCATTCTCTTTAACTTTACATATTTTGTATAAATAAGCGTGTGTGTGCATGAATCTAGGAATTCCAATAAGGAGGCATGCTTTTTAACTAATTCTGTGACCCTGCCTCTTGCCCAGTTAGTCCTATGGAACCAAATGTGACATTTATTTGCATCAAATTGCTTTCATGCTAGGGAACACTGGCAGGATAAGACTCTCCCACTCCCCTTTAAGAGCTAACAGCTATCAGCAAGCAAAGAGGATGAAACGACCTCAGGAGGTGGGAGCTGTATGTTCATCTAAGACTTAGGTAGACCACAACTCCGAGCTCCTACTGCACCTCCCACCCGCACTGTAGGCTTTTCTCCCCTCAGCGACCATGGCATTCTGGGTAGACAATTTGTACTGGTAGTGCTTCTGTGGTCAACACCAGAAGAGTACAGGGCTAACTCTCAAGGCAAGGGTACTGTTTCCATAAACATAAATGTGCGTGTGTATTTTCCCAAACAATAATTGTCCCCGTTTATGTATGAGCCAGTAGTTTTCCCATTCCCTCAGAGACAGCCAGCAGAGGGAGCAAAATTTAGCACAGGAGCAGAATTCCTTGATGTCCCAGCATAGGTAAGAATTCTGGAAGACATACTGGATAAGAAATTAATAAAATAAAAAATTTCATTTCATTATGATTAACCCTATTATGCATAGAAGCATGTCGAGCAATGTGGGTAATGAAGAGCTAAACAAGGCTAATTGGGGTAGTCAGGAGACTTGTGGGCCCGTGGTTGTGAATACGATAGCACTTGTTTCCTTTTTCTTTCCAAAAAAATAAAATACACGCACACATGTACGGGTATACACAATATGTGTGTGTTTTTAATTCCATGGCTGGAAATACTTATGTTCCATTTATATAGTTTCACATATGTTCTTTAATATGTGAATATATACACTCCTGAGGGAAATCTTTCTTCAATTTCATTCATGTTGACAACTTTCTTCTCTCTCTTCTCACTCCCGGTCCTCTGTTTCATTGGTCTCTCCCTCACACACACAAACAAAAGGGCTCACGTGCACACACTCAAACACACACACACAGACTCTGCAATGCTTTTAGCCCTCGGTGTTTTGGAGCTACTCACATGTTTTGAGAGGAAAGTAATTTTTCAACTTCTGCTTTATCCCGAACCTAACAGGTGACTGGCCTAAAGGGAGTTTGTTCCCCGTCCCCTGCTTCGTGTGGCTGGCCCACCACAGCTCTAGCTTCTCAGAATTTAAATCGAATATGACCATTTGGGAGTAAATAGAGAGTGATTGAACTGAAATTGAACGGAAAGAATTGAAGCCATTGTTTGGTCTTTTTTCCTCTCTCTTTCTCTCTCAAAGTAGGATCAGAATTGATTGTTTCCTCTCACCTGCAGTCATTTTCCTATTTTAGTGCATTGATGATATCTGGACCCATGTCGTTTTCAAGTTTCCTCAACGTTAATCTCTCGAAATCCTGTAGAGTGTGTCAAATGAGGACTCCATTCCAGCAAATACATTTTCACATTTCTGTGCAGTTAATTCAATACATTCATTAGAATTTAAGGCTCTTAAACATTTTTACTGAAGTATATAGATTTTCTCCTTGCCTCCCACTTGAATGCTTTTCTCTGTTTCTTCCTTCCCACCCCGATTGCCTGCTATATTTCAAGTACATATATTCCACATCACCCTCAAAAAAATTCTATTGGTTTCAACTTATAAAAATCTCTTTAGACAGCCATCTCCTCATTTTTTACAAAACCTGACATTTTGGCTTTGAATGCAGCAAAACTTGTACCACAAACTCATATACAGAAATCCAAAGCCTAAGGAAAAAGAAGTTGTTGGATTCTGATATTCTTATGTTCTTCTCTTGATTACAAAAGGAAACTCTTCCCTTTTGTTTTCAGTTCTCCACAAAATAGCACAAAGAGAGCAAATAATGTTAAATTATCAAATTCCCATGTATGTGTATATTTTTCTGACTGCATGAAGCCATATTAAAAATCAGAATTTCCTAATAGATGCTTTCAAAGTCTCCAAGAATAGCAAAGCCGCTTTCCTTACCAACGTGCACTTGAGCCAGTCCACAGACTGTCTAGAACTCTTATTCGTAGAAAGCAAAAAACCTCCAAATAATTGGCAAACGTTTCCTTTTATTAAAAAGGGGGAAACATATGCATACCTACTGGCTTATTACAACTGACATTCCTGTAGGATCTGGAGTACATGTCATCAATGTGACTGTACAATCGTCAAAAGCCACAGTTAGAAGAATCTCCTACTGATTTGAGGGAAGACACAGATTTTCAAAGATTTAGGTGAAAATTGTGTATATTTTCCTCCTACAGGAACAATCATCTATATGCAAATTCCCTTAAAATAGACGGAAGAGCACTTAAACTGGGAGAGATGGCATCAGATGTTTTTTATTATGTGTTTGAATGCTATAGAATTGGTTACTGGATGGGTTTTGTGGGTTTTTTTAGGAGAAAAAAATCACAAAAATATTTTAATAATGCATACCTAACGTTTATTTTCTTATTAGTAATTGTTATGAAACCAGAATGCTTTGCCAGCCTATCTGACTGCACCTGTTACTAGATATTTCCAAGAGACTCACACACCAATTTTGCCTGAGTGCACTGGGTGTATTTCCCGTTGTTTTGATTGTACAGTCAGGGCACAGGCAGTTTGCATTCAAAAAAGAAGGCACATTTTATTCAAAGAGGGAAAGTGATGTCCTTGGAACTTCAACCTTAAATGAAACTCTTTTAAAAAGGACACACTGATTGCAATGGGAAGAGATCCAAAGAGAGGCATTCGGAAAGAAGAGGGATGCATGATACAGAAGAAAGAGAAAAGGATCCATCAGCAAACCACAACGATAGTGCCCCACGAGACTTCTAAAAAATCTGCACGCAGCCTTCACAGGCTCACCGCATTATCTCGTGGGGTGCGTGCTGTTCCGGAGTGCAGAGAAAGTTTGCCCTCCAAGCTGAGTTTCTGCAGAATTAATTCTAAATATTCCCCGCTGTCTTAAGAGTTTTCAGTCCCAAACCGCTTCAGTGATCATTAGTTGAAGTTCCTCTGACTAATTTTGGCAGAAGTAACATTTCTAGCTGGTTCATTTGGGCATCAAACTGAACCAATGTCTTCGGACATCTGTCCTATAGAGAGACACCCTCCGCTAAAGCCCGACTCCAGCACTACCCTTACAGAAATAGCACATTTCCGTTCATGCAGAACGGTGATTAGACTTTCCCAACACAACTCATACTTTTTAAAAGGCGCGTCAGAATTTTAAAGTGCATTAAATAAAGGGCATTGGCACGTGAAGGCAGCTCTCTTTGAGGAAAGATGCTGCATAATTTCCGCTGAACTGTTGCACAAACCTCCAGTAAAGAAAGTTCGCAAAGAAGAAAACACACACACGCACACATTCTTGATGTTGAGAACAGTGTCCTTGGGAATTAAATAACTTCTATGTGTATAAAACTAAGCCTTTAAGGTGCTTTGTTTCACATACTTAAGGCAGAGCCAAAGTCCCCAGGGGACTGCTGTTTTGCAAACTTATTTTAAATATTCTATTTCCCCACAGCTGTTGCCTGCATGGCAGGACTAGGCAGGATATTCTGCTCGGTCATTTTTTAAAATTAACGTTACTTTCTCCTACATCTAAATATGCATTTATAAGAAACAAACGGCATTCTGTATGAAGGGCTTTCAAAATGACCGTGGCATTGTAAACATGCTGAAAGAGTTACAGGAACCGTGTGACAGGTGGATTAGTGCTCTCTTAGCTTTGGCTCATGTGTGCTCATCTCTGGCAGAGGTGGAGCTGTCGCTTGTGCCAGAGAAGATAAGAATTCTGTGCATATAGAGTGACGGCATTGCATGGAGCATCCAGTTTGCAGTTCTATGTCATGACCTTCATGCCTGTTAAAAGTGACATTGAAAATACAAAATGGGGTGGCATGTAAAACCCAACCCCAAATTAGGCAGTTTTTCAAGGCTGGAAGAGATTTAACTGAACGGCCCCAAATCATCGATAGCAGCTGGAGTGACTTGTTCGGTGGATTTTAGCCCATGGTCGAGTGTATTTTAAAGTTTAAATCTTAACAAAGGGAAACTGAGAAGATAGAAAACAATTCTTTGTATGAGGAAAAATAGTGACAACCAAACACCTTAAGAGTTTCTATAGCCTGTTGGGCTAGAAAGAAATATCTGTTTCGGTTCTACATCTTTTTTCTATTTCCTAAGCTGATGTCAGTTATACTTATTGTCAGTTTGGAACACATAGAAAACAAAACAAAAGAACTTTGCTGTGGGCAACGTTAATAACAGCATTGGCCTTCTGCATGGTGGATCTGCTCCCAGCAAAAAGATCTGGTAGCTAAGCCTGCTCAGATGATTAAGCTGGAAGAGTTACTGAAGTTCATAGTTTAAGTAATAGCTTTCACCTGTCGGTTTCCAGCCACGATCAATAATTTTGCCAAGAGAAACCCACAAAGTGCTCAGTGGGATATAAGTAAGCGCCCTTTCCAAGTCACAGGTGGTATCATCATGCCCAGTCATTGATGTTCTTTTATGCCAGATAATTTCACTGGCTTCTCGCTCTTAAGAGCTGCCATCTCTTGACTCTTTTCTTCTTTATTCCATGTCATTTGTCCACTATAACTGATCCAGATTTCCTATTAAAATTGTAAAGTGCCCAAAACTGGACCAACCAAGATAGGGTGAGAACAGATGAGGTCGCCAGAAATATTTAGTGGGCACTAATGGTTTCCAGTCCTGGTTTAAGATTTCTTAAAAAAAAAAGTTAAAAATTTTTCTAGTCAAAATTCAGGCATCAAAGACCAAAACTGTTACACCCCTAGGAGAACGGGTATCTCCCCCTGTCATTGAGACACGTACCTAAAGCAACATGGAAGAGCTTTTCTTGTCATGAAAATATGGCAATTTATGAATAAACAGAGGATATTCATTCCTCATGTGTTGAGGGGATGTGTAAAATTTGGTCAACATCGAACTGACGACATTACAAAAGAAAGTGCTGTGGGTATTTTTCAGCATGTTCTGGTGAAATGGAAATATTTTAAAAAGTAAAACATAAGACTCAAACACTTCCCACCAAAAAGGGAGTCTTTTGAGCAAGCCCTTGGAGATGTCAGAGACCGAGCCTCAGTTTTCTTTCCACGAGAAAATGAATTGCACATTTATCTCCAGGGACAGATTACAGATTTATAATTTTGATAGAACAACTGTAGCACAGCTTCAGCCTCCCACGTGTGTATATGTTACCGTGTAGGGGGAGAAATGAGATGCACAAGTCCCATTAATAATAGCAGTTGCATGCTTAATTTCATGTGCACTGCACTGAAAAATTACTTCTTACTATCTAAAATAAGATTCAGGAAGAGCCTGGGAAATCAGGAGCTCTTCCAACATACCTTCGCGGTCCCTGTGTGAACAAGAAACTGGTGACTCACGTCATTTAGCAGACAAATACTGAAGGCATTGTTAGTCGATACCCTCAGGGCAGATTTGATGTGAACAACCCAGAGATCAAGGATCTGCTCGCAACAAAGGGAGAAAAGTGTTGTCAAAACCTTGCAACTCTTTTTAAGCCCAAGCAAAGGGAACACTGTGATTTTACAGAAACTTCTAATTGTGAAATACACAAGGCGGGGGTGCCTTCCAGTATGTTGATCTCTGAAATGAACTCTTTCATCGTCGCTTTCACCATTCTTCGACTCTGTAAATATGACCCGTTAAGGTAATCTTGGCTGTATTTACCGATTCATAGAATTTGGGGGCCGAAAGATATATTTGAAATAATTGTCCTACTTTTAGATTTTATAAGTCTAAATCTAGTACTACTTAGCCTTAATTCTAGAGTTAGTAGTAATTTAAATTTAGTAATTAATTTGGTAGTATATTTAAATAAAATATGAATTATTTTATAAATTTTATTTCACATTTAAATGTGAATTATTATAAAAATAAAATAAAGGCCAAATCTGTTTCTCTGTTTCTCCTCTAGAGTGACCAAATTGCTCAGGACTTTTGATAGGGACTTTCCCAGTTTTAGCAAAGGAAGTCCCGCCTTGTAGGAAACCCCTCCAATCCAGGCCGATCAGGATGGTTGATCACCCTATATTGCTCCCTAAGCGCCCCATTTCTGTTAATGGCACTGCCATTATCTCTGGGACCCCAAATCTCAAAGCCATCTTGGCCTCCTGTCCCCCACATCAAAACACTCAAGAGTTTCTGTTTTATGTCTGAAGAAGTTCTTTTCTTTACCTTCTCCTTTGTACTCCCACTGCCCGATACCAGTTCAAGCCCTCCTGATGTCCATCTGGAATCACTGTGAGCCCCCTACCTCTCCTTGTGGGCCCCATTTCTCATTCAGCACCTGGTCTACCCACAAGCCTTTGCAGATGACTTCTTGGCATTGAAACCTTGTCACTCTGTAATTCAGTTTAATGACTCTTAGTCTGGCATTCTACACCTCATGATACCTGTCTAATCTATTTTTCTAGCTTTATGATATAGAAAAAATAGGCAGCTGCAAGTAGAAGATAGAAAAAGTGTGTCCCAATTCACCATTCTCCATCACTAACCAGTTATACTAACAAGGGCAAGCCACTTAACCTCTCTTGGCTTCAATAACCCCAGTGGTGCGATATTGTCACCTTCCTTAAAGGAGAGAGCTAGTCTAGTTGATCTCATGAAGTTGTGGTTTTATGAGTAGACCATCATTGCTTGTAGACATAATGTACCATTGGGTAGCTCCCTCTTCTAGGAACAAGCCCTGAGTTTTCCCAGCTCCCTGAATGTTTTGTATGCAATTCTGCCTGTCCTTATACTTCCCCTCACCTGTCCCATGACTCCTCCTGACACAGCCTTACCCATTGCTGCCCCCTTCCACAGCCTCAGTTAAATCTCTCCACCTTCTCTGAATTTCCATGGCTCATTATTTTTTATCGCTCTTGTGACACTGATCAAATGATTCTGGCTTTTGTACGGTTGCCATTATATGTACACATGCTTTATTTCCTGTGCTCCTCTGAGTTTTCAGGGACAAGGATTCCATATTACTTACAGGGAGGCGCTATGACATGGCCGTTAAGAGATGTTATGGGTTGAATTGTGTCTCCCAAAAAAGACGTATTTGGAGTCTTAACCTCCAGTACTTTGGACTATGACCTTATTTGGAAATACTGTCATTGCAGATGTAATTAGTTATGATGAGGTCATACTAGAATAAGGCAACCCTCTAATCCAGTGTAACTGGTGTTCTTACAAGACAGGCTCGTAAGACAGAGACACACAGCGAGAATGCCATGTGACGATGAAGACGGAGATGGGAGTTAAGCAGCTGCAAACCAAGGTATGCCAAGGATTACTGCTAGGAATTAGAAAGAGGTAAGGAAGGATTCTCCTACAGGTTTCAGAAGGAACGTGTCTCTATTGACACCTTGATTCCGACTTCTGGCCACCAGAACTATGAGACAACAGATTTCTTGTTGTTGTAAGCCATCCTATTTGTAATTTTGTTCTGGTAGCCCTCGGAAACTAAGAGAGAGTCAATGTTCCTGGATTTGAAATCTTGTTCTGCTGCTTACTGGCTTGTGTGGCCTTCAGTAATTTACTTGAACAAGTGATCCCTCCATCTCTTCATCGATAGTATGATCATAGCAATAGAACCAGTATCCTAGCATTATTGTAAGGAATCAAAGAATTAATACATGTAAAATTTATACCAGGGTCTGATAATAAAAGTAAACTATTTTTTTAACGTTTCATTTTCATTTTTTTATCCTTAAATGCTATGCATATAGTTGGCATTCAATAAATTTTTATCGAATGAAGGAAATATATAAGTTGATTAAAGAAAATGCAAATTTTCAAGTCGTATATATTCAGCATATTTTTGTTGACTTGATAATTTGATTCAACATGGCAAGATGCTTTGCTTATTCGTCGCTTTACATTAACGTGCTGAGTAAGCACATGGGTCCAAATGCTGGTTCTACTTCTTAGATGTGAGCCTTACGGTTACTTGGCCTCTATGATGCTCAATTTCCTCAACTTTGAAACAAGGGAATCCTAGAGTTATAGTGAAGATCCAGTAAGATGATGCCTAAGAAGCTCGACTTTCATAAATATCAGCTATTGCTATCATTTTGTTTTCATTTATTTTAAAGTATTTTCCTTTTAATGTTTTCCCAAGTTCTACATCAGTATCATAACTGATTTGTGTGTTTCAAACTTGCTAATAGAGTAGCATAGAGGAGGAATCTGACTCTCTACTTAGCTGGATCTCAATTTCTCACTCTCTAAAACAATGCTTCGATTGTGAACAAATTTGCACCCCCCCCAGGGGACATTGGTGATGTCTTGAGACATTTTTGATTGTCATGATTGGGGTGGGGGGTGAATGTTACTACTGGCATCCAGTGCATAAAGGCCAGAGTTGCTGCTAATTATCTTATAACGCACAGGACAGCCCCTACAACAAAGAATTATCCAGCCCAAAGTATCAATAGTGCCAAGATGGAGAAATCTACGTCTAAAATGAGGTGATTGGGCCAGGTGACAGAACCAGGTGAACTTTCCCATTCCTTCTAGCTCAAAAATTTCATAAGTCTCTGATTTCCATAATGCATTGTAAATGCCATGCTCTCAGGCTGTTCAATTAATTATTTTTATCACTTGCTATTTTTTAAGCTATGTTTTTTTCCCCCTGAATGTCAAGACAGTAATTATTTAAGATAAACTAAGTTCTCTTAGACTTTAGCCCAATTCTCACTGTTGCACCTTCTGGATTGCTTGATCCAAATGTTCCTATAAAAGCTTTGGTTCGCTGTTTTAGTTAGGATACAGGCTTAAGGCATGTGATAGAAACCCAGAATAACAGTGGCTTGAGCAAGATAAAAGATTATTTTTCTTTCACATTTGTTTCTCTCTCTTACTGCTGCGAAGAGGTGGCTCTGCTCTGGGAGGTCGTCAGGACTAGCAGCTGCTATGGGGCTACGTGGAGTCAGGGCCCCAGGCTCGTTCTCTCTTGTTGTTTGGGCATCCTTAAGGCTTTGCTCTCATCAGCATCACTCAAGATGGGGCATCACTGGATCTACCTTCCAGCCTTTGGAATAGAAAAATGGAAGAAGGAGAGCCTGCATCTTCCCAAGTGTATGACTCAGAAGGTGCCATCTAAGTTCCACTCATACCCCAAAGACTAGAACTCACATGGTCACACCTGGCTGCCAAAAAGGCCTGAAATAGTTTTTTGTATGTGTGGCTGTGCCCCCAGAAAAACAAAACAAAACAAAACTCTTACTAGGTAAAAAGCAGAGAATGTAGTTTCTGCTACAGTCTCCAAGGTTAAAACATTGTTAAAATATTGAGATCATGTGTAGGATAGCCATCTATTATCATACTCTGGGTTCATATCAAAATGTATAAGGCATTGGGATGGTGACTGTCGAGAACAAACCAAGCACTTCACATAGACTAACCCGAAGCTCGCCAAGGAATCAAAGCATTTGAAGAGGATAAGATTCTCTAGACCCGGGCAGGTGTTGGGAAGAATATAATAACGCACAGGTCAGCTTCTACAGAGGACCTCTTTTGTTCTAGGATGCTCAACAGCCCGCCCCTCCTTATGGAAACAGAACCGTTGCTTCCTACTAGAACATGCAACTTTCCGGCTCTGCATGATTTCTTGCACCTTAAGCACAGATCCGTGCCCCTCACAACACAGGCCAATGACCCAAGAGGATGAAGATATTTGTGTTTAAAAGGGATAAAAGAGAGAGAGAAGCAAAGGGGCTCAGAGTGTTGATGAGGGAGTGGTTTTAATGATAGACCGTGGAATCTAAGTTTGGTATCAGTCCCTGGAAAGGGCTCTGATGTGCCTTCTTGAGTCAGATCTCCTCCTCCCCTGCTTCTGCCCCTGAACATCCAAACTGCATCCCCAGTCTGATGAGTCCTGCTCATTGTCTCAGCTACTGAACTAGCCTGAGCCCAATAACTAGGCAGGAAGAGTGATGGCAGCCTGCAGGGGCTGAAAACCATCCTTGCCAAAATGTGGGGAGAAACCACCTAAGAAAAATCCAACACAGAAGAAAACAGACTTTAGAGACGGAGCAAGAGAGCCTGAGCCTTGAAAGCATTGTTTGCACTCCCCAATCCAGAAAAGTTCAGGAATACCCATTTCTTAGTCTTCCCAGTTGAGCCAAAAAACTCCCTTTTTCACTCAAGCTGGTTTAAATTGTGTTTCTGTCACTTGCACCCGGAACACACCTCACTAATATAAACTTCAAGCAATTCTCATTCTAATGAAGGCAGAAAAGACCCAAATTATTGAACTTCAACCAATTCCACATGGGGCCAGGCCTCTCTTTTCCATTACTGAGATAGAAAAATATATACTTCCAGGAAAAACAATAGAATTTTGTTGTTTTAGGAAAACTAAACATTCAATTTTGCTTCACCCATTTTGGATAGACACTATTAATACTGGTATCTGAGACACTAATATTGGTATCCATCACTTCATATGCTAATCCTAATATTTTTTAAAAGTCTTTGAAATATCCATTTTTTAATGAAATGTTCAAGGTGACTCCTTTTGTTTAAAAATAGATCAGATTTTCAAAAGAAGATATTTTTCTAGCAGCTAATATTCATGAAAGAACTTGTCCGTTGTATTCTTGGGTGGCCTTGAATCATATGTGGCTACCGCATGGCAGAATTACTGCATCTAAGGTTGTTCTGAATGCCTCATTTGAGGCTTCCGCTTTAGTGCCAAGGGCAGAATTCCATAGCCTTGAGCCTTTGCTCAAGAATGTCTTCTTTTCAGGGTGAGCCAAGACTGGGTTAGATGCCTGAAGAAGAATCTACTAAAAACAGACAATATTCTTCAGGCTTAGGGTCTGGGCCCACTCAAGGCCTAGCTCACAGTTGAAAGTGGATTTGGGGCTAAGTCTTCAGCTTGTTTGAAAGGGATTGTCAGAGCCAATGAAAGGAGTTTTGGAACTACTACAAATGCTAAATTTTGGGTCCATGAGCACAGAAGATTGACTTGGCCAGTGGAAAATTACCAGACCACTCTTGCCAACTCGAAAACACTCAAGGGCGGCACCAGAACCTCTGGGCTGGCAGAAACGTCCCTGGCCATTCCCTCCTTTGGCCTCTCCAGAGAAGAGAGTGCCATGGTGGTAATGTTCAGCTGTAAACCTGCAGGCAGCCTGCTGGGCCGGGCACAAGCTGGAGCCTACATAAACACTTTCCCTTTCCAAACCTGCATATTGTGCTCTGCAGTAGTCGAACGCCCACCCTTCCAAGCTGGGACCTGGGGGTCTTCTCCAGAGTTTCACTTCCCTTTTCTTTCTCTGTCCAATTTATCATCACACACAGCCCCCACCCCTTACCCCACCCCCAGCAACGTTCCTCAGATTTGACCTTCCTCCCTCTTTCCTCTGTCAATTCTCCAGCCAACTGCTGGGGCCGAGGTAACCATTTCTTTGCTGTATTTTCGGCCAGGACCAGTTATATGCAGAGATGAAGTTGAAGGCTCCCCAAGGAGCCTGCTTTGAAAGATCCACGAATGTTTGCGGGGACCCAGTATACTGTCATTCCCGCTCAACCAGGCCTGACATTTTTGCAAATAATAATAATAAACTTGCAAAAACACTTACCATGTACCTCATACTATTCTAAGAGCTGTACAGATATTAAGTCATTTAATCCTTTCATTGCAATATTAGAGATGAGGTTTAAAGTGTCAACATGTTCGATGGAAGTTGTCCCAGTTTAAGTTCATACTAAGGTGTCGATGGCTGATTGCAGATCGGTTCCCATTACAATCTTTTCTAAATGTGCAGGAGAGATGAGCTGAGAGAGAGAAAGCTGAAAGTGTCTCAAGGAGAAGTCGCGTGCCACAGTGGAGGGAAGAGGGCCGAGAAAGGGAAGACTTGGCCCAGAAACAATAGCAAATTGACAGTATCGCTTACTTCACTCCGGAACTTCTCTCCCTTATTTACCTCCATTCGTTCAAACAAGCCATACATACTGTTTTTCAGGGGATGTTAGAATCCTCTTTCCATGTCCCCCGCTCATATGCCTGTAATGGCTTCCCATGAACCCCCAAAATAAATTGAACTTTCACAAACTCCCAGCAGCCCCAGCGTGAATTCGGCTTCGCTCACCTGCTAGCCCCCTGAAACTGCCACTTCTGTTCTTCATCTCTCCTGCTTGTCAGACCGTGCAACGCAATAATCGCAAAGCGATTTGGGGCAGCAAACTCTATGCCTGATCTAGAATTCACAGAACACCATATACATATAATATGTAAGTATGCAATGCACAACCTTTATACACAAGACAAATATTAACTTAATATCATACTACTGTCTTCAGGATGCTTTATAGGGATTAATTACATGATGTCTGCAAAGCAGTTTGAGAACCTCCGGGAAAGGTGCTATATAAATACAAGGTATGATTATTTTTAGGAGCTTCTACTGCTGACATTCAGCATAGCATGAAAGAATGAAAAATTATCTCCATGTTCCCCGTTGTGGTAACAATTTCAGCTTAGGGTTTAGAAAACCCATTTATAGCAAGTGCTAAAATTAAAAAATGCATTCCTTACGTGAGCTCATCTATGTAGCTTGATCTATGGAAGAAGAGACCTCTCTAAGCATAAACTTTTAAACAAATTTTTAAACACGATGACTCTCTAGGCCAAAGTAGGAAATTTAGAACTTTTAAAATCTTTTCACTGCAGGACTTAGGCCCCTGGCTCCAGTCCAAATCCCTGCCTTCAAGAGAGATTGTACCTTTGGGTGGATATTCACTCATTCCTAAAGTTCTCTGGGGCGAAAGAGTTCTCAATCAACTTCAGCCACCTGTTTCTGTTTAACAACCGTGCTGTTGGGAAGTTCTTCCTGGTACCTTACTTAAACCCTTGTCCTGGAAATGTACCAGGTCTCCTCCTATTCATCCTTTGAACCCAGAGCGCAGCCAGTGAGTGACTTTTTCATGTAGTTGATGTGTAGTCTTCCTGTTATAACCCTTCATGTCTGCTGACAATTATCCCCCTTCTCAACTTTGGGAATAAATGATCCTGCCTCTAGAATCATTTCCTCCAAATGCCATTCTTCAGTTCTATTTCCTCCTTGTATATGATCGTAAACCTGCTGATCTTGTGGAATGAAAGCTCCACGAGGGCAGGAAATTTTGTCTGTCTTGTTTACTGCTAGATGCCCTGTATGCAGAACAGTGCCTGGTACAGAGCACATCGTCATCAGTATATATTGAGTAAATGAATTGAGTTGTTATGATGATTAATGGAGGTGTTAGAGCGCTTAGTTAACACTTTAGTGTGGAATAAGTGAGGCCTGGCTGGATGGTGATATCAGCCCATTTCCATATTCCTGAGCTGAACCATTTACTTCTTAATATCTAGACCCTGGGAACAGTGCACCGAAGGTCACACAGTGGCACCACTTGTTCCAGTCCTTATACTTGGGTTATTTTTAGCTCCTACAATTTTTAAAAATTTTAAATAGCTTGCAAAAGTTTAAATATGGGAAAATTTTCCTTCAAATGTAGATTTCTATCTTCTCCTGAAAAGTCATAAGACTTAGCAATAGAAGACCCCATTCGCCTATGACAACGGTGGCCTGGAGCTGAGCGGCAGCGTACTCCTTACACAAGACATTTGCTCTCCATTAGCTCCCATCCATGGGTCTGCAGCCTCGCATGCTCCTTCGTCTGCTCCTGCAGGTGATGGGGTGGACGCAGGTGGATGGGGTGAGCGTCCTGTTGGGGACAAAACATCCAAATGATCCACTGAGGTGTCCACTTCTCAGCCAGATGTGGTACCATTTAGATGCACCCGTAATTGAGCCATTTAAGCCTTATAACACCCCTGCAAGATATGCAGCAGCAGTAGCATCATTATCATTGTAGACAAGTCACAGATAATTACATGATACGCAGAGATAAACTGAAGTTACACAGGCCCCCTGTAGGGCACCATCCCAGTCTTCTGGTTCCCCGTGCAATGAACTGTTTTCTCGTCCAGGGGTCAGTAAACTAGACTTAGGGGTCGAATCTGGTCTCCCCCTGCCTTTGTTATTGAACATAACCACGCCCATTCATTTACATATTGTCTGCGGCTGCAGCAGCTGCTTTTGAACTACAATTGTAGAGTTGATAGCTGTGTTGTAAACCTCGTGACCTGGAAGCCTAAAATATTTACCCTCTAGCTCTTTAGAGAAGAAGTTTCCTGACCCCTGGCCTATGCCTTTGTCTGCTTGAATACTTGAAAGGGGCCTTAAGTTTAGCACTTAGCATCTCCTCCCTCCTTGGCAGGATAAAATATAAACCATACCACACTGATCATTCTCCAACTAATTCAGAAGCATACTGTCATCAGAAACTTTACCTTGGCATACAGTGTGACCATGTTGTAATTCTAGTAATTCTATAAAAAAACAGACTTAGAATAGATGCATGATTTACCCTAGGAAACCTCTTCTAAATTGGGACACAGAAAAATAGTAACATAAATATAAATATATATATATATATACACACACACATATATATAGTGTGTGTATATACATTACATGAGTACATAAATTAGACTGAATAAATCTAAATGAGCAGAAAAAAGATTGGCAGAGAAAGACCGGGATTGAGCAAATTCTGCTAAAGGATGGGATGCCTTTTGGCTGTGTGTGTGTGTGTGTGTGTACATGAGTATGTGTATATATCTTGGTATAGATGTGGATGGCAAATACCAAGTACATGGATTGCCACAGACAAATCCCTGTTCACTCCTCATGACTGTGACAGGCATTGCTAAACCAATTACTGCCCTTTTGCCTGCTGAGCCTTAACAGGGCTTCAGAATCCTACTTAACACAGTGCTCCAGACAGCCAACTGTGTTATACCAACTGAGCAGAGCTGGGATGCTAATTGACACCTTGAGATCTCTTGAGAAAAGAGACTAGTCTGCCATGGAAGGCCAGAGACTTTGTTCTCCTGTCAATCTTATTTTTAGAACCTAAGTCATTTACATTATTTTTATGCCTTGCCAGAAAGTGGGTAAAATAAGAACAAAGGAGTTAATGAGCTCCTGAGAAGTTAAACCTGCTGAACAAGTGTAAAGTATTATTTTTATGCTGGAGGCGCTTAATGAACATAAAAATATGAGAAATAAAATAGCACGAGTTACAAAAGGAATGCTATCCTAAAACAAATAAAGAGCTCAGCTGGAGGTTTCCCAGAATGAATGCTTTTTGTAGATTTGAACTATTAAAATTTTCTACTGGAAAAAAATAAAACTGGCCATTTGGGTTTAAGAAAATGATATGAGTAAGGCTCTGGAGGAAAATGATGTTATGGATGAAGTTGAATTTAGCCTCTTTAGAGTTCATTCAACATACATTTCTAGAATACCTACCACTGGGAAGACACACAGTACTTGCTGCTTTTGAAAACACAATGACGTAGAAAGAGATCTGGTGGTCTCCTAGAAGCCTTTTTTGGAATAAAGTGGGATGACGGTGTGAGTTTGGAACTGAGTTCAGCTGCTGGTTACAGATTGCAATACAGCAGATTAAATACACAAGGATGTACTTTTGTCATGTAACTAAAAGTCTGGGTCAACAATTTTGATGTTGGTTCAGCAAATGGTTAAGAATATCAGGGCCAAAGTCCCTCCAGTTTCTTGGCCTTTCTCTCACAGTCTCTAAATAGCTGCTGGAGCTCCAGCGAATACATTCAAATCTCAGGCAAGACAAGAAAAAGAGAGGAAAAAAAAAATAGATGCCCGCCACCTCAGTTAGGCCTTTCTAAGGAACTTTCCCAGAAGCTCTACCAAATGACTTCTACTTAGCTTTCAATGGCCTCCCCATCTGCAAGGAAGTCTGGAAAATATGGTGGTTTTTGCTTTTGTTTCTTTTTTTAAACTGGACTCATTGCTGTCTAACAGAATTCTTTATTGAGGAGGAAAGGGAGACTGGATATTCAGTAGTAATTAGCGATCTCAACCAATTCTATAAATTAATGTAAATAAAATGCAGTGTTAGTTGTTGTAGGAAATTGATCTTTCTTTCAAAGACCTTCACCTTATTAAGGGAAATAAGACATATATATATGTATATATATATATATATACATATATGCACACCTTAAAATAAATCAGAAAAAAAGCAACTTATCATCTAGATAAACAACAAACTATCTAAAGGATACAAAACTGTATCATATGTACATCAAAATGTCACAAGTGCTTTTTACTAGGTAAAGGGACAAAGGCTGATTTTTATTTTCTTCTTTATGATGTCTTGTATTTCCAAATGTCCTACAATGAGTATTTGCCAAGGTAGAGAGAGAAGGCATTGTCAAGGAGAGCTGGCATTATTTTGTTTCCACATCTATTATTTTGTTTTATCATTACCATTGTGGCATCTAAAAGAACGTTGAGGGCGTAATTAGACATAACCAGCACTTTAATAATGAACCCATGTGAACTCAGGTTTTTGGAGAAAAGACGAAAGAACTGAATGCCTAAACTGAGTGCTAGGCTTAACCATGATAATTCTCTGTACTCAAAATATATAGAATCATAGAATGTTATGTGGACTGTGAAAGGCAATGACAATCTGGGCTGTCATTTATGCTTCTGAGTCCAATTCATTTCCCATTTTCTAAAGAAAGTCATTAGTGGAAGAATGCCAGCAAATGAACAGCAAAATAAGGTGAGGATCTGACACAACGTGCAACCTGAGCTTTGTGATTCCAAGGATCTGGGCACCCGCACCCTCCCAGTGTCCCCTGACATCTGTACTAAATAGTTGGCTTTATGTAACAACTTTTAACACCACAGTCTAAACTGTCAAAATTGCCAATTTCCATTACCTCACACAATAGTAAATTAAGTTTCTCATGGACCTACTGTTACTTTAAAAATACTTGAGGAGCAGTAAGCGGGGGGTTGGAGGCAAAGGCAGGCTGGGCGTCCTGTTGTAAAGTGCTTAGCTGCCTCAGATCATGTGGTAATTGCACAAGAAATCAAGGAGAACCACTTTTGTGTGGATTTGAACCCCAAACAGCCATCTACTTAGGAAATGTTGAAACCAGTGAGCCATTTCTGGTTCTTTTCATGGTAAAGTTATCTTTACCCTTCGATGTCGTGGTGCTCTTTTGGCATTATAGTGCTCTTGCCCTATCCAGCTATCAAAACACTATCTTCATGATTATTATATAAATGGAGGTCTGATGGCTGCTGCCCTCCTGCTCCTTTTTCCCGCAGCCCTGACATGCAGTTGTTTGCTATGGTCACTTGTGGGGAGATCTGATATCTGAAGACCCAGATGTCAACACTTTATGTCTCCTTTCCTTGCTGGATTTTTTTTAGCACCATTCGCTGTCTATACTATAGAGTATGTATTATTTAGCTTGCTTATTGTCTGTCTCCCTCTCTAGAATGTACGGTCCAGGAAGCATAAGCTTTGTTCTGTTTTATTTTGTGCTCTATCCTTGGTGCTTACAAAAGTGAGAATATCACAGATTGTCAATAAGTATTTGTTGAACTAATGAATGTCAATCTATATTTCCTGAGCAATTACTAAGAGGCACTAGGAGCAGAGATGGTCTCTGGAGCTGAATGCTCCAGAAGAGGAGGCAAGATGGGCACCAAATAACTACAATACCAGATAAAATGTGACTAATGTCATAAGAAATTCAGACAACGGAGAGAGAGCACACTTCCAGCTGGGAGGGATCAATTAAGACTCAAGGAAAAAGTAAGCAACAGAGCTACGCCCTGAAGAATGGGTACAAGTGGACTTGCAGATACGGTAGGAAAGGGCCAGGAAAAGATGCTTGAGGGCAGCGGGGCCGCATGAGAAAAGGTGTGAATACATGAGGCATGTTGGTGGGAAGCATGATGAGTTCAGAGCACAGGTTTCAGGCAGATAGACTTGAGAATAAATTCTCGTTTCCTCTTAACAGCCTCGTCACCTTGAGCCAATGTCTTAACTTCCTTAAGCTTCAGTTTCCCCACTTATAAGATGATAATAAAAGTAGCTGCCTCATAGGATTGTTCTGAGGACTAAAAGAGATAATGTATGTAAAGTGCCAAGACCAATGGCAGCCAATAAATATTTTTGGAGCCTCGACTATGTGCTAGGAACTTTCATAAGTGCTGAGAATACAGCAACAAAAAAGACAGACAACGTCTCTGCCCTGGGGGCATTTCTGTGTATCGGGATGAGACAGATGATAAACACACCGGCAAATAAATGAATAGTTATGGGACTGATAAGTTTTACAAAGAAGAGAAACAGGGTGATGGATAGAGAGTGACTGGGGTTAGGGACACAGCTTTGGCCAGGGTGGTAGGGAAAGACCTCTCAGAAGGGGAGACGTTTGTCCAAAGACCTGCATGTTGAGAAAGAGGCAGCTACTCAAGTATCTAGGGGAAGGAGCGGCAAATGCAGAGGCCTTGGGACAGATCCAAGCTTGGAATGTCTGAAGTTCAAATTGGGATGAGCCAAAACGGATGATGGTCCATATACGTTGCTATTAGATATTATATATTAGATAGAAGTAGTTTAATTTTACTCTCTGGTTTGGAGCAAGAGTGGAGAGAACTTGCTGATGGATAGGAAGTTTAGAAGGCTTTATGCAGGCAGAGTGACGCAATCTGATTTATACTTTAGAACCCACTCTGAGGGGATGGACTGCAGGCAAGCCTCTTAGAAGCAGCAGGGGAAACAGAAGGTGGTAAAGTGATCCGGGCCAGAGGCTACAGGGCTTGGACCTGTGAAGTGCCAGCAGAGATGAAGAGAAGAGGTGGGTTTGGACTACATTCTGACTAAACAGACAGCAGGACTTATGAATGGTTTGATGTTGGGAGTAAAGAGAAGAGAGTAATCAAGGATAATTCATAAGGTTGGAGCTTGAACATCTGAGTAGATGGTGATGCCACTTATTCAAATAAATTTGGGGTGAGAGACGGATTGCAGAGTGGTAGGATTAATATTACCATTGGGAGGATATCTATTAGACACCCAAGTGGAGGTGTCCCCTGTCAGTTGGGTGGTACAAGAGCTCAGGGGAGAGGTCTACACTGGAGACACAAGAGCCTAACCCATGGTGAGAGCTCACCAAATAGAGACTATCTCAAATGTGTTTGCCAAAAGACTTTCCTTGCTTGTTACTGTTTATCTGGCTTATCTGATAGACTTTCATACACTTTCATTTGAATTTTCAGGAAAGGTTTGGGCCACACTTGATGATCCAGAAGAAATGTGGTTTTAAAGATTATGCCAGAGAGATAACCAGGGACAGGAGAGTGAGAATCAAAGGGATAACTGTTAGGTAACATTATTATCATCATCTGTGTAAGGGAAGGATGTTAATATTAGCTAACTGAGCACTAGGAAATTGACAAGGCAAAACATAATACATGTGAAATATCCTAATGAGTATACTTAAAACTACCCAAGGAGGAAATTTTGCATTGACTTTCACTGGGCTTTTCTAAGGAAGTATCAGCTATGATGTATAAGGTTAAGCTCTGAGAGTATTGAGTTTTATTTTGCAGAAATAAAATTCTATCCAAATGCTACATCCCTTCCAAGTTTTAATCTTTCTACTAATAGGTGTACCTGCAATAAACTTCATCAAATGTCTACTGTAAAAATATCAACACCAAAGATAAGGGAATATGCTACAAAGAAAAGAAAGTTAGGATTTTTTTCTGTCTTAGAGTCTGTGATCTCAGGCAGGCACCGGCAACTGTGACCCATGGGTCTAATCCAGCCAACCACCTGTTTTTGTAAATAAAGTTTTATTGGAAAACAACCATGTTCATTCATTTACGAATTGTCTATGGCTGTTTGCATGTTTTTATTGTTATTAGAGTGAAAACCCAACAGTGGAAATGAGTAGCTGTGACAGAGACTGTATGGCTTGCAAAGCCTAAAATACTTACTCTCTCATCCGTTACGGAAAAAGTTTGTCAGCCCCTGATCCAAGGTAAAGAGCTCAAGAGATGTCATAGACTCGTCAAGCAAAGTAGATCCAAGTGGGGAAAATTGAAAATTGGATTAGCCCTAGTTTATGCGTGGCAGTTGCTATGTGACTTTCTAAAGACAGAGAACCGAGACTCTTATATGCTCCTTCCGTGTCCTGCTGCCCCAGGCAGCCACGCTCCTATGGAGCAGCAGTTAGGAAGGGGCTGTAATAACAACAGCCTCCAGAGACAGAAAACTGGCAATGGGAAAAGAATAGAGGTAACTGCTCTGCTTTAGATGACTGATGTCCCCAGAGGTCCAGAGCTGTCACACGGGGCGTGCACCCTCATCATAGAAGGATGCAAGAAAAGAGCGATTTTAGCAGAGAACCTCAAACCTGTTCCGTATCATCACTCCCACTTTACACCTGCATGGCTGTAGCCCGAAAGCCAAGGAATAGCAGAATCACAAGTTCCCGGATTAAACTGTGTTCCAGGCTTTGAAAATGCTATACAGGTTTTGATTGGTATTACAGTGAAAACGCATTAATGAGAACCCTGCTGGGGAAACTTAGTAAAAATGACTTTTTTGTGAACTATTAGGTCTTTCGTCAACCCACAACCCCTTCATTTATTGAACAAAAGTGATTAACTCTAAACTCAACTTCCTAGCATGCCTCACCCCCAGCCCCAGGATGAGAAGGACCAGGTTGATGATAAAGGATGCTCTAGCATGCCCTGGAAGGTGGGCAGTGAACTGACTTGATTCACTTCCCACTCAATTTGAAGAGATTTTCCCAAAGATCTCCTTGCATCGAGGACGCACTGAAGTGCCATGGAAGGAAAAACAACAGTGCATTTTATGTTAAGGAGTCCACGAGGGTGTCCAGAGAGAAATCAGTGAAGCTGCCTTGCCTATTTTATTGTTTAAAGCATGCCTTCAAATAATACTGGGCAAATGCTGAGTTTGCTTTCAGCTTTTCAATGGCATTTCTGCTGATTTCCAATCTTTACAGACTCAGCCATTATTCACGATCCTCGTAAAACAGTTCAGTATTGCAGACCGTGTCCTTATCATAAATATCTGTGTCTTGGACTTTGCATTTATGGTTTGGTAAGCTCATTGTCTTTTCTAACAGACCTTTCTCCTTGGTGGGTGGGACAAATGCCCCACGGGCGTAACTCATGGCTGCTGCATGTAGCAGGGTGGGTGGGTCCGGCAGAGAAACATCAGTTTCTACCAAAGCAGGGCCAAGGCTTTATCCTTCCCTACAACATCCTCCCAAAGTTAACGTATCCTATTTACTTAAGAAGATCTGGTGTTGTGCAAATTCCACATTTTCATCCCTCCTAACAATTCAACCAATGGAGAAAGAAAGTTGTGAACTAATTCATTTATCTAACCAACATTTACTAGTTGCCTATAGAATAGCGGTAAGAGCTAAGTTAGCTAATGGCTTATGCTTTTTGAGCATCATCTTTATCTGTCTAACCAGCGATGCTAGCAACTACCACTGGATGATTGAGAGAGTTAAATTAGATAAGACACAAAAAGACATTAACAATATGCCTGGCACACAGTAGGCACCATAAGTGTTTGCTATTTTTTGTTGTTTTTATTTTTAGTAGACTCTGGGGATAAAAAGACATCAAAAAATAAGGAAAGACTGAGAAACTCTCACAAATGTCACAAACCAGAGGAGATCAAGGACGTATGACAACAAAATATAATGTGCTCTCTAGCATTGGATGCTGAAACAGGACATGAATGGAAAGACCCGTGAAATCCAAATAAAGTCTGGTATTTAGTTCGTAGTAAAGTACCAGTGTTGGTTACTTAGCTTTGACAAAGTAGTGTAAAATGTTAACCTTAATAAGGGAAACTGAGAGAGAGGTATATGAGAATTCTCTGTACCGTGCTCGTAAATTTTCTTGTCTAAAATTATTCCAAAATATAAAGCTTATTTTAAAAAAAGATATCAGGACAAGAATCTTTAATCTCAAAAAAATTTTAACCTAATAGGATACAAATAAGAAAATAAACAGCCAGAAGCCAATATTCTATGTGCTGTATGAAAGCAGGAAGGATGGACAATTAGCTCAACCTGGAGACGGCTGTTATCTATGAAATGATGTCTGAGTTGTAGTCACTAAGCAGAGAAGGAAGAGGGCATTCCAGCAGAGGAAACAGCATTTGCAAAGTCTTGGTGGTGTGAGAAAGTTTGTAGTATTCAAATAACTGCAAAAATTTAGTGTAGCTAAGGTGCATGGTGCCTAAAAAGCAGTGGCCAGACCTAAAACTGGGAAGGTAACATCATTAAGGGCATATTTTAAAGAACAGCTTTATTGAGGTATCATTGGCTTATAGCAGACTGTGCATATTTAAAGTGTGCAATGCAAGGGGCTGGCCCCGTGGCCGAGTGGTTAAGTTCGCGTGCTCCGCTGCAGGCGGCCCAGTGTTTCGTTGGTTCGAGTCCTGGGCGCCGACATGGCACTGCTCATCAGACCACGCTGAGGCAGCGTCCCACATACCACAACTAGAAGAACCCACAACGAAGAATACGCAACTATGTACTGGGGGGCTTTGGGGAGAAAAAGGAAAAAATAAAATCTTAAAAAAAAAAAAAAGTGTGCAATGCAAGAAGTTTCAACATACATCTACACCCATGAAACCATCACCATAACAAGATAATTAAGCTATTCATTTGCCCCCAATTTTTCTCATACCTCTTAATAACTCATCCCTCCTCCCTCTCCCTGACTTCTCCTGCTATCCTGTTGTTATAGATTCATTTGAATTTTCTAGAGTTTTATATAAATGGAATCATACAATGTTATGGGATGAATGGTGTTTCCTGAAAATTCATATATTTAAGTCTTAATCCCTAGTACCCCGGAATGTGACTGTATTTGAAGACTGGGTCTTTAAAGAGATAATTAAATTAAAATGAGGTCATTAGGGTGGGCTCTAACCTAATATAAGAAGAGGAAATTTGGACACAGACATGCACCGAGGGAAGACCATGAGAAGACACAGGGAGAAGACAGCCATCTGAAAACCAAAGAGAGAGGGTTCAGAAGAAACCACCCCTGTTATGACAGCTCCAGCAAACTAATGCATATAATGTATACTCTTTTTTTGTTTAGTTTCTTTCACTCAGTATAACTCTGTTGTGGAACGTCTCCATAGTTTATTCTTTTCTATTGTTGTATTCCATCATATGAATACACAAATTGTTTGCCCTTTCACTACTAATGAACATTAGGATTGCTTCCAGTTTCTGATTATATGAACAAAGTTGCTATGAACATTGGCATAGAAGTATTTTTCTGGACACATCCTTCCATTTGTTTTAGGTAATTTCCGTTGTAATGGCTGGATCATACAGTAAATGCATGTTTAACATTGTAAGAAACAATCAAACAGTTTTCCAAAGTGGTTGTACCATTTTACATTCTCACCAGCAGTATATGAGAGCTCCATTTCCTCCACATCCTCTCCAACCCTAGATATAGTGAATCATTTTAATTTTAGCCACTCTAATAGTTGTGTGGTGATATGTCATTGTGGTTTTAATTTGCATTTCACAATGGCTAATAATGTTGAGCATCTTTTCATGTGCTTATTTGCCATCTGTATATCTTCACTGATGGTGTCTGCTCGAATATTTTGTAAAGGACTTTTTAGACCATGCTAAAGAATTGGGGTCTTATTCAATTGGGGTCTGTTTATAGTAGAAAACCATTGATAGATTTTTTTTTCCCCCTGCTTTATCTTCCCAAACCCCCCGTACATAGTTGTATATCTTAGTTGCAGGTCCTTCTAGTTGTGGTATAGATTTTGAGCAGTGGAGAAACATGATAAGATATCTGGTCTAGAAAGATCACCTTCATGGCAGTGGTTAACAGGAGTGAGTGGAGCCAGATTTCACATAGAAGGTTGATACAGTAGTGTAAATGAGGGAAGATGAGAGCTAGGAGAAAAGTGGAGATAACAGAGACAGAGCAGAGTGACAGGTCAATTCCAAGGATGTCTGCGGGTAGTCAGGACTTAGAAACTTATGGACTCACCAGGTGGTATGGAGTGATGGAAAAGGAGGAGTTATGATGTCTCTCTGGTTTCTGGCTTGGGTGATAATAAGTAGTCTGACAGGAGTGAATCATCACTAGTGAATTTGGGATACGGATTAATGACATTGTCAATGCCAACTCCAAGATTTCCATTGAGTCAAAACAGGGGCATGTGGGGAAGGAGGCTAAAACATTGGCATTGGTGAAGCAAAGAGTTAAGTAACCTTCCTTTAGCAACAGCTGGACATGCCACCCTCTTCTCATCACTTGCAAATTTCATGGGTCACAACCTCTCCACCTGCCTGGCTGGGCTAAGAGCACCTCCTCTGAGTCAAGGGCTCCCCAGGCAGGCCTCTATCTCTCCAGTTAATACTTTATATCAAAATTGTTCCTCACAGTAGGCAGCGACCTTCTCAAGGTCAAGGATCAAGGGCTATTTGTCTACTATCAATGTCTGGCATAGTCCCCTGCAAAGGGCAGGGGCTCAATAAGAGCATGTCAATGTAAATAGATAGAAGTGTGGTAAGGGAATCATGCAAGGGGATTATAACAAACCTTCTGCTACAACTCATACTGTTGGTCAATGGAAGTTAAACCACCTTCTTTTTTGCCCATTCTTGGGGGTCAGCTTTGAGTAAATTTTGTTAAGTAGAAGAGATGATGAACTGCTTTAGCTTTCCTCCAAATGGGTCTTCTGTGTCTGCTCCACCTCCAGGAGAAAACCAGAGGCCCGCCATCAGCCTGTAGATCTGAGTCACAATCCTGCTTTCCCGGTACTACACCAAGAATAGGGTGTCCCCTGTTGCAGCCCTTGGTGACAGGAGAGGTATCTGGTGCTTCCCAACACTACCTGCAGCACAGTTCTCGGATCTTCTTATCTCCCAGCACAGTTCTTGGTCTTCTAGCAGTTCCTTCAGGGGCAGCAAGGAGCCACTGTGGGTACTGGTGTTCCTCTGTGGTATTTCTGTTTCCTGGCTGGCATTCAGTTATCAGCGCCATCCTGTGCTTTGGGAGGTGATCTTTTGTTGGAGAGCTCCCCAGTGTCTGTTGTTATGTTTGGGAATGACTTTTGTTCCAGACTAGTGGGCTGGGGAGACAATACAGCACTCAGTGACATAACATGAACAGAATGCTTGTAACATTTTTCAATCTTTTTTTGCCCCCTTTGTCACAGAGCTTCCAGAAAACTCCCTCCTCTTGTGTCTTCCCCCTACATTCTCATCCGTCTATGAAATCTCAGGAGTTCTGCCTTGCTTTGGGCATTGTAGTGTGTACAGAAGAGCCCACAAAGTGGCCACGATCTCCTGCATATTCACCTTTCTTCATCTACCTTCCCTCACCTTCCACAGACCCTCTATTTCCTTCCAACCTTTAGTTAGGACTCTCATCTCATGATTTAAAACCTATATTCTGTTTTACTCACCCACATCACTTTCCTCCCCATAGCCAAATCACAGATGTATGGCGTGCCTACTGACACCAGTAGGAATTTTTCAGTTCAGAGCACACATTTCTGTTTTTCTCGGAAGAGAAAGTCAAAATTTACCAGCTAAATAACATAGATGATGTGGGTGCATCATTTCCAGTAATTATGGTGCCACAGTCCCTGCGCCCTAATTAAGCCAACAACTAGTACTCTATTTGGGGCCCTAATTTCTTTCCTTTCTCATGTTGTCATAAAAAAAAAATGTCCACCAACAGCTCCTTTTGAACTGAAAATTATTACTCTTTAATCTCAAGCCAAAGAAAAATTTATTTTGGAAAGTTTGAATCAAATTTTCTGTGTTACTCATGAAGGAAAAGGTCACGAAAACGCAATATTTCTGACTTTGGTTTAAAAAAAAAAAGTTCCTCAGCTTTTGGAATTCCCTCCATTCAAAAATCACCTTTTTTTTTTTTTAAATAAACTTCAACTTTTTATGCCCTCAGATTCCCACAACAAACTAGTCATAAGCTGTACTTGAAAGATTGATACTTAAAATGTTCAAGTACATGAATGAACTCTCTGATTAAGTACAGTGAATTCATAGTACTAATTGGCCATTTCTTAGTTATGCACATTATTGACTGGGGATGCAGATCTTATGAATAGTGGGCAATTCCACAGAATATTTATCTACTACGGAAGTATATTACATTCTGGAAATGTATAATTCTTCAAATAAATAATGGAGCTACATTATAAAAGTGAACTCCACGATACATTTCATCATTTTCCAAATTTTCTATGTTAAGAATAAACCAATAAATCTTATTTAAAAGTTGACTCAAGTGATGTGGTTCAGGTGAGCCCTTGCTCTCTGTGCTTCCTTGGTCTAAACCATTCCATTGCATGATGGAAATGAGCATAAGAGACAAATTATGAACCAAACATATGCTTCAGTAATCTAGCTGTATTTGTAATTTCACATTCCCTTAGGTTGTAGGAAGTAATTAAGTGCTTTCGCTTAAAAGGCCACCTGGGGGCTGCATGGGGTCCAGAAGTAAATTGCAAATAGAGCCATCAAATGACATTATTGGATTGTTTAATTCTATCAAAAAGAATTTAAAATATGAATCGCTGAAGGTAATTCACAATGAGAAAAATCCACTTATGGAAAATCAAGAATAGGTTTGCATAGCTCTGCATCTATATAAATCTTGGTGTCTTAGTCACTTGAGTTTGGTTTTAAGAGCTGTCTCAAACCCCCTAGGGGATAGTGTCCCAGTCGAAAGCTTCAGAATCAGGACTGCTCACTCTTAGCTCCAAAGCTGCAGAAGCGCAGCTCAGAGGCTGCGGAGGAGGCGGAATCTCCATCGGGAGATCAACGCTCCCGCGCCTGCGCGCTACTTCCCGGGGCTTCCCAGCCTAAGTGAGCTCTGTGGACTCGGGGAACACACCTTCTGAAGACTCCAGTTTCCTCGTCTGTAAGAGGAGGCTGTTGAAAGATGGTTGAGGCCCCTCCAGTCTCCAGTTGCAAACCTCATCTCCTCTCAGCAGAGAATCAGATCGAACGCTTGTTTGATGTTGGCTGGTTTGGTTCCTCTTTTCTTTACTTTCCCTTTTTTTTTTTTTTAACTTTAACTTCATTTGGTTGAGGAGGGAGTGAGTTTAAATAGTTTTGAATTTTATTGAAGAAGCTCGATTGTTTCTCCACCCTTAGAGGACTCTTTTGCTCCAGAGCCAACCCCTTGAAGGATTATTCTAAATGATTATTCTAACCAAAACCTGTAATCAGAATTACTCTTGAATACGCCTTAAGGCCAACCTCATTCTTCAGTAAGTTCTCCCCAAATTATGTAGCCCACAACACTAATTTTTCCTCTGAACTCCTACACCATTTATTTTCTATAATATTTATTTGGCACATACATGCAGTCTTGTGTTATTACTGCTCATTAATACATATGTCCCAGCTCCTCAACTAAATCATAATTACCCTGAAGGCCAGAATCATTGTGAGGTAGACTCTTATTTGGAAGACACTTTAAAAGTATACGGGAAAATTAACTTTCTTATATCCAACAATGTCGTCACTGATGCTTAAAACATATGTGGGAGTTTACTGACCCATTCTATCATAGTTATATGAACTGTGACTTTTTATAATTAAAACTTTGCAATACTGTGGCTATAACAAAGAAAATTTGGATACAAACCAATGATGACTGGCTTTCTCCTTGACTGGGTCCTTATTTTCAACAAGGAGCAAACTAAAGTCCTTCCCTTCTGAAAAGGAAGTGGAGGGTGGACTAATATTTTCCAGACCCAAGCCCCAAGCTCAGGTCAACCACAGGCACCAACTAACCAGGATATTTCTGGAATCACTGTCTCTGTCTTGAAAGCCTTGGCTGGTCACAGGAAGCCAAAGTCTGATATTTAAGTCAAAGCAGACAACAGCCACTAAATGCACGAAAGCACAGCAGGACATGGAGGATCACAGCCCAAAACTCCCCAAACTCCCTGACTGTGGCTGCAGGCCAGTCCTAGGGCTGTCTTAGTCTCACAATCATGACCCTACATTTTACAAGAATGCATAATCACAGTACAGCAGGAGATTGATATACTACTCCTAGCAGAGCTGCAAGCTCAGAATACCAACCAGACTGGCAGGTAACAAGAAGTAGAGAAACAGACCCATCCTAAGGCAATAGGGAGTAGTGGAGACTAGGTAAACTGGAGAACACACACCCCACCTAAAGGAGGAAGTCAGTTTCAGTTCCTGCCAGCTGACACTCTCTAAAAGTACAGGCCCAATGCTGCCAGAGTCTTTTCTCCAAAAGAACCAAAAAATCTGAATTTTTATGCAAATGCTCCCAATTTCTAAATGTTGGTAGGCAATAAGAGTTTTTTTAAATATTGGGTAAACCAAATAAAACACAACTGGCTACCAGATGTGGCTCAAGGGCCAATAGTTTGCAGAATCCAATTTATAAAATTCCTTGTAACTGTATATAACCTATGTTCCCAAATACGTTAAATATTATTGTAATGTGTTTTTATAAGACAGCACAATTTTTTCTGCCTAAACTAAATGTTATTTCTGTTTTTCTTCATATTGCATTCTCAAATATAATTCAAAGTTTTTAATTTGTGGGTTTTGATTCTCCATTCTTGGTGACATTCTCTCAGCAGTTTTGAACAGTGCTTTTTGCTGTTTTACAACATATTTTTTGCTTTTAACAACATCAAAATATTTTTTATTCTTTTTTCCCCCTGGATTTAAGGGAGAAAAAAATCCCTCCTCATTTGCTTTCCTAACAATGACTAGCATCACTGTTGATGTCGACAGAACCGTGAGAGAAAGAAGGAAGTTCAACTAAATTTCTTTTGATGCTTAATTTTTTCATGGCAAGAGAAGTGAGTATTCTGAAAAATAGTTAAACTTGTTTAAAAAATACTGGAAAAATGTTGTTGTTGGTTCATCACCAGGCGCTTTGGTGAAGCGATAAGATTTTCGAAAAGCAAAGCTTTTCACCAGGTGTATGACGCCATTTCACATAGCCATTTGGGTTTAAATGGAATGAAACTGGGAAAAGAATGCATTTTGCATTTGTAATTCAGTTAAATAGCTGCAACACATGAATTGGTCTGCTGGTAGTTGCCCATATGTTCCTCTAGTCATTTCAACATTTTCTCCACAACCACTAAAAATGATCACTTTTCTATGAGATTTAACCTCTTATTCCTAAATCTAATAGTTAGGCTTTTTTCGCTTTTGGATCTATAATTACTATTACCAGAGTAATTATAAACAACACTCTGAAAATCAGTCCTCAAGTGCTCGTCATCATTGAATAATATTCACGTGCACTGGGGACATATTACTCTTCCATGACAGTGCCAAAAATCTTAAATATCATGCAAATTCCCATTTAAGAAAGGGAAAGGCCACTTCCTCTTTCTGAGATACACATTGGAATCTAAAGTGATGATCTTCATCAAGCCATGAGGGAAAAATGAGTATATACTATTCCTGGGGAGAATCATTTTTATTTTTTATTTCAATTATTTGTAGCTTTACTTGAAAAACTCAGCTATTTATGTTGTATACAAGATACCTGAATTATTACCTGAATATTATATGTTTCAACCCAGTCATATTTAAATATTATATACAGTCTCATAAAGGTCAACACTGCTTTTAGAGTACGATTGCGCTTGGACCTGCCTTCTCAGAACATACAAAAACAAGTAACTCCATCAGTACATCATCAGCAAGGGATATTACATAGCTAACATTTGGGCTCCATGCTTTAAGAACAGATCCAGCTGGGAAGACAAGACATAAACTTCTGGTTTTCCCAACCACCAAGTTCAACACCTTCAAGTCAGATTTGAATCTTCTCTTCCTTGCCTTCCACATCTAATCAGTGGCCAAGTCTACTAACTCTACATCCACAGTATTTGATGCATTTATCTCTTGCCCTCCTTCACTGACATTTCTACCACGCTAATTAAGAATCCGTTACCAGTTAAGGATGGAATCCACGGGCATAAGGCCATTTGCTATGTCTAGATACACATGCCCCAAGCCAGGTTCCAACCTCAATTCATGACTAAGTGATGAGTAGTGGAGTCATTATCAAGGAATCTCCCGGCCCAGTGTGGAGATGATGATCCAAAGCTTCCTCAAGTCACTTTGAAATGACTTCAGTCTTAAGGAATGTCTGGGTGAGAAATCTCATTTCTCGTGAGCCCTGCCATAGATGACCTACTCCTCTAAGAGGATCCACATGGACTGAGATCGATTCCCATGGTGGGTGGGAGTCATTTCCACTTGAAATTACTGGGAGAAGGGGATGGTGTGTTAGGTAAAATGAAAGAAATACCAGGAGGGACGGGATTTGCCCTGCTTCCTGTTTCAGATCTACCTATAGTGTAGCCACCTCAAAATCAAGCTGTGTTCCAGTATGGATGGAGCCCAGAAGTTCCTGAAGCTCTCCCAAAGTTGGGTGAAAGCTTAGTGGGGAAGGGTGGAATGTCCAGGGACCAGCCATGATGAGATGGATAGAGACCTTGTAGGGGAGACTGAGAGTGACCACCAATCAGAAACCAAAAGGGAGGTATGACAGAGACACATGGGTCTGTAGCACCAGTGATAGCCAAGGAAAGACCATGTCAGCCAAGGAGGGCTGTAGATCCTCAGTAGAACTGAGACACACTGAACCACAGATCAAATCAATCACCAATCCAGCAGAAGGAAAAAGGGATGTCACCCCAAAGACCAGAAGAGTTATAGAACTCTGACACCTCTCTCCACCAGGAGGCTGAGTGAGCCAAACGCTTCCCCAGTAGACTCCAGTGCCATTTTGAAGAGGAGTCGAAGACAGGGCAGAAATAATAATATTAGTGATAGGTAATACTTTCTGGGAACTTACAACGCCAGGTCCCATTCTAAGTATTTATGTTAACTCACTCAATTCTCCCAACAACCTTTGAGGAATTTTATCATATTTTATCTTCATTTCATGTATGTAGAAACCGAGACACAGAAAGAATGAATAAATTGCCTAAGGTCACAGAGCTACAAAATGGCAGAACTGGGGTTCAAAACAGGCAGTCTGGCTCTGCAGCCCTCACTCATAGCCATTCTACAACGGTGTCTCTCTTCAAAAAAGAAGAAATCCCTGTTACATGGACGCTTACAAGATGGAAATAAAGCATTTGTACAAAAACTAGTAACTAAGAAGTGGAGTAACACTATGCTTCCCCAGTAGACCCAGCCACCATTTTTAAGAGGACTCGAGAAGGGAGAAAGGTATACAAATGATGATGATGATGACAACAACGATGATGATAAATATATTGAACCCTTTCTACGTGTCAGGCATTGTTCTAAGCACTTTAGGTGTATTAACTTATTTATTCTTCATTATAACCCTGTTATGTAGACCAGTGCTGTCCAATAGAACTTTATGATAGAAATGTTCTATAGTGTGTTCTCCAGTACAGTAGCCACTAGCCACACATGACTATTAAATTCTTGAAATGGCACTAAAGCAACTAAGGAAATGAATTGTTACCCTCATTTTATTTTAGTTATTTAAAAATTTTTTAAAGCTTTTATTTATTTCCTTTTTTCTCCCCAGTCCCCCAGTACATAGTTGTATATTCTTAGTTGTAGGTCCTTCTAGTTGTGGCGTGTGGGATGCCACTTCAGCATGGCTTCATGAGCAGAGCCATGTCGGAGCCCAGGATCCGAACCTGCGAAACCCTGGGCCGCTGCAGCGGAGTGCGCGAACTTAACCACTGGGCCATGGGGCCGGCCCCCAGTTATTTTAAATTTAAATAAGCATATGTGGCCAGTGGCTATCAAATTGGACAGCACAGAGGTAGGTTTTTTCTCGTTTACACTTGAGGAAACTGAGACACAGAGTGGCTATGTAATTTGTTCAAGGTCACAGAGCTACTCAGTGGAAAAATCATGGTTTAAATCTAGACAGCCTGACTCTGGAGCACACACTTTTTTTTTTTTTATTGAGTTATTGATAGGTTACAATCTTGTGAAATTTCAATTGTACATTAATGTTTGTCAGTCATGTTGTAGGTGCACCACTTCACCCTTTGTGCCCACCCCCCACCCCACCTTTCCCGTGGTATCCACTAAACTGTTCTTGGTTCATAATTTTAAATTCCTCATATGAGTGGAGTCATACACAGATTATCTTTCTCTCGCTGGCTTATTTCACTTAACAAAATTCTCTCAAGATCCATCCATGTTATTGCAAATGGAATGATTTTGTTCTGTTTTGCAGCTGAGTAGTATTCCATTGTATATATGTACAACATCTTCTTTATCCATTCGTCTGGTGCTGGACACTTAGGTTGCTTCCACGTCTTGGCTATTATAAACAGTGGAGCACACACTTTTAACTCTAACATTTCCACGAGAGATCCTGAACAAGCATCCCAGAACGCTGAGCATTACCTAAAGGTACTGTTTAAATGACTGAATGGAACATTTAGTTTCTTTCTTCCTCAAACAGTTGGGGCCAGATCTGTAACTGACAAAATAAAGACGGTAATTTTCTCTTTAGAGTTTCTCAACTGTGCTGTCTGCTCTCCAGTAAATGCAATGTGTTTCAAACAGTGTGGCTAAGGCGGCCCCGTTTGGCCAGGTTGCATTGCATGTTCTGGATCCAGAGGGCTGCCCACTTATTGTTACCTTGAAAGGTCTAAACCAAGAAGGGCATGGTTGGTACATGGGGCAGCCAAGCCTGCCTGATCATGGCTGCCAGGACGGCAGCTCACAGGTGCGAGGACCCTGGGGTCAAGCTGAAAGGATGAGGGTCGAGGCTCCTTGTCAGAATTAATGCCACAGTAAGTAGAGTGCCAGGAAACTATACAGCAGAGCTCAAAGCCCAGAGAGAGATCACATTTGGGGAGTCAAATTGGAAGAATTTTCTTAAACCAGAAGCGTATCCTAAAATTGACAGAATGCTCAGAATAGATACACCAACTACAAAATTAATTCCTGCCTGGCCCCCCTGACATCTTAAATGACCTTAAGTAAAGGTTAATGGTTTAATGCTTCCATGGTTTAATGTCATCTGTGACTCAGTGACAATAATATCTGTCCCCTCATTCTAAAATCAATGACTTGTTTGTAACGTGCTCTTAGCTACCCATAAAGAAAAGGTACCAAAATATACAAAGAAGTGTTTTTACTGAGATTAAGCCTTTTTGTTATAGCTTCTTCAATGCTTTAATTCATGCCCAAAAAGAATGCAATTTGTCCAGTTTTTCTCTCATTTCATCTCCCCGTGTCTCGCTCTGGGTTCAGGACAGTGAAGCTGGGAGATCAGTTTCTATGGATGCCATCTTGAAACATGATTTTTTGCCGGGAATTAAATCGGGGATCTTTGTCTGAGGGAACAGTTGGTCTTGAAATAAAGCTGCTTTCTCTTTGGAATAAGGGATCATATTAAATTTTTGAGAAAGGGGAAACAATAACACCCTGGAAACCAAGGACTTTTAAGTGCAAGTTTTATCAAAGCAAAAGCAAGTCAACCCACGAAAGTGCTCCTGTAGAACTAAAGATGGTTAAAGATTTATTATGAGGAACAAAAACCTGGGGAAAATTGTATGCCAAGGGGGAGAATTTTGCAATTTAAAATGTGTGTGTGTGCGGGTGTGTGTGACATTTGTGAAATTTCACAAAATGTTTCCGTTTTGCCAGGCAGCGTTCACAAAGCCAAACCTTGGAGCTCTGCACGGTACCTAGGCCAAAAGCAATCAACAGCCCGAGCCCACACAACAGCACATTAGCAAATATGCCAGCTTCCCTCACATCACGCAGTCAAAGAAATGAAAATCGCAATGCTGAATTGCACAACTCCTAGAACATGAGACAGAACCAAAAATGAAAGAAGGAAATAATTCAAAGGGCAAGTTATTATTAACAAATGTACATGATTAAGAGAGAAGCTTCCATTTTTTTCAATACAAAGTATATACGAACTGAGTATTCAAATTTGTATCAATAACAGTCATCAGGCCCCTAAGGAAGGCAAGATTTGCTGTTGTAACCTCGTTCATTGGCTTGTAGAAACACTCACGTGAGCCCTGGTCATCTACGCTGATGAATGTCCTACAGCAGTGGTCAGCAAACGTTTTCTATAAAGATCCAGATAACAAATATTGTGGACTTTGCAAACCATGCAGTCTCTGTAGCAAATACTCAACTCTTTGCTCTCCAGCATGAAAGAGCCATAGATAACACGTAAACGAACATAGTTGTTCCAATAAAACTTTATTTACAAACATAGGTGGCAGACCTTAGTTTACCGGCCTCTATCCTAGGAAATCTGATAAGGGGAAGAGTATACATTTTAGATTCTAGAACGAGAACAAGATTTAGTGATATTCAGGGGAAGATAGATTTATCTCTAATTCCATGCAATTCTAATTTAGTTTAGATTTATCTAATCGAATTCTAGCTAACATTTTAACATAAGAACCTGAATATGAAGTAGATAAAATTATAATTCTCTAGTAAATTCTGCTTTCATTCCATTATCCAGTTTAAATGTTTGCTCTGCAAAGGAGGCCACCCTAAGCACGTTTGGTTCCCAGATTTCTCTTCCTCCCACAGGCACTGGTTTATAGATTAGTGTTACCTTCTCCAAATTCCTGTAGCCGAATATTATGCCCAAAATATAGCAGCTAGACAACTGAACAAGTGACTTCACTGCCTTTTATTCTTTCACTTGAAAAATAATCAAAATTCAAACGCTAAAATATAGTAGAGAAATATCTTCAAAGTATAGAAGGAAAAAGATTTCAGAGCTCAGTTCCTAAGCCAAATAACTCAATAAGGCCAATTATAGATATTCAAGGATTCAGAAATTGTACCACCCTTTAAAAAACTTATTCAGGAGTTTGTTCCAGAAAGATTAAAAACAAATATAATGAGGAAAAAGCATTCAAGAAACAATGATAAGTTAAGGACAGCACAAAATTTATGATTAAATCAAAGTTATTATTCATGATGGTACCTTTCAGCTTAATTCAATTATTAAGAAATAATTCCTTATAAAATAGGGGCAAAATATTTTTGAAAATGGAACCCAAGGTTGAAATGAAATTTCTATCAACAGAGAGGAGGAAGTAGGAAAGAAAAGAAAGGAGAGGAATATTTCAATCTTGTCTTATTTAAGGAGAAAGTGAGAGACACTAACTAATGTTAGAAATTGATAAAAGGGAACATGTTCAAATATGTTATTAAAAAATAAGCATAAGCCCTAGATGAATAGTAGTAGTGTATATAATCTTCCAACCGGTAAACAAAAAATAACACTAAAGAAAACTCAATCACTCCAGGGAAGGGTAAAAACTAATTTACATAAAAATAGGAAACCAAACAGGGATGTCAGAGTGAGACCAAATGTTTCCATTTTCCTAGTAAATGGCAACAGATAAATTTCTCAATTCAAAGACAGAGAATTTCAGATTAGGTTTTTCTTTAAGCAAAACCCAGGTATATCTGTTTCCAAGAGATACGCCTAGAACAAAATGATTCAGAAAGATCAAATATAAAGGGATGGACAAAGATATAGTAGGCAACTGCTAATGATATAAACAGGAGTGGTAACATTATAGTTAGTCAAGGGAAGAAGCATTAAATAAGACAAAAACAGTGCAATGCATAAAGAAGATATAAACTCAGTACAACATTGACCTATCAAAATATATTTTTTAAAAATCTGTTTGAAATTGAAAAGGCAATTAACAAATTTAACATCATAATGGAAAATTTTAATACTTCTCTCTCAGAAATTGATAGAAGAATCACACCAAAAAAAAAAAAGAGAGAGACAGAGAGGATTTGAATAGTAAAATTAATATGCTTGATTTCATAAATATATGGAGAACTTTGTAACAAAAGAAGTCAAATAAACATGCTTTTCAAATACCCATGGAACAATTATAACACTGGTGATATATTAGACCACAAAAAATATTCTCAAAAGATTTTTTAATAGTAGAAATTATGCAAACCATATTCCAGAGCTATGATGCAATAAAACTAAATGTTAACAACAAAATGGCTAAATTAAAATCTACCAATGGAAATTTAAAAACGTTTTCTAATTAGTCTTAGATTAAAAAGAAATTCATAATTTCTACTACAGACTATTTATAAAATAATAATATTGAAGCAGTACACATCAAAATTTAGGGGCACTTGGGATTTCATGGAAAGCAAGAAAGGATTGAAAATAAGTGAACTCAGCACACATTCTACAACCTAGATAGAGAACAAATGAGCCTCCCCACAAAAAATAAAATAAAAAAGAGAAAGGATAAAAACCAGATGTGAGTATATAGATAGAGACAGACACAAAGTAGAAGAGACAAGAATTAATTTACTTGGTTGATAAAAGCAAAGGATTGTTACTTGAAGAATAAGTATGACAAATGTGATCAGGAAAAAGCGACAACACAGGTGACATTAGAAAGGAGAAGAGGGCCTTACGAATAGGTATAATAAATTTTAAAACCTTAAGAGAATGTTATATAAGTTTTGTGCAAATATACTTGAAAATGCAGATGAAATGGATAATTCTCTAAGACAATGTGAATGCTCAAAATTGAGTCAGGAAAGGGTAAAAAAAAAAAAAAATCTGACTAGACCATATACCTTAAAAGAAATTGAAAATTTAGTCAAAGATCAATCCTCTTCTTGTTGCGTTTTATTGATTCCTCCAAAATAGATAATTTGTGTTATTTAATATAGTTTACAGCAAAAAAACCCTAAGTATTAAAACTCATACCACAAAGTGAACAAAACCTCAATAGCAAAATCAGAGTACAAGAAAGAAAACTATGCATCAGTCTAAGTCGTGAATATAAATACAGAAAGTCCTAAAGAGCATATTACTACATTGAATCTATTAAGATGCTAACATGTAAAACAAAGTGGACCAAGGGAAGTTTATCCCAGGAGCATGAGGATGATTCAAAATTAAGAAAATAAGAAGGCAATTTAGTGCCTTATTAATTACAGATTAACAACAATGATTTTCTCAATCTATGCTGATCCATTATATGATAAAGCTCAATACTTTTTTCTAAATGCAGAAAAAAATTTCCTTAATTTGATGAAAGCTATTAATCAGAAACCTATAGCTACCATTGTGCTTGATGGTGAACATTAGACACACTCTCACTCAAAAACAAGACAAGAATGTCTGCCATGACTGCTCTCATGGATACCATGCACTAGGTACCAGCCAAGACAATAAGACGTGTGCAATATATGATATAAATAATTGATTTCAAAAAAATATTTCATTATTTGTGGACAGTATGATTATCTAACACATCTTTAAAAAATTCCAAAAGAAGCAATGGAAAAATATTAACACAAATAAGAGTTCAATTAGATTGTCAGATAAAAGAAAATTCAAAAGTAATCTTTGCTCATTACCAACAATAACCAATAAAAAAATATACTGGGAAAAAAACTCCACTGAAAAATCAATAGAACTATGAAAAATAAAACTACTAAGAACAGATAAAACAGAAAATAAAACTAAGAAATATGCAAGATGATGAAAATTATAAAACTTTACTCAGGGCCATTAAAAAATCTGAATAAAAAGACCAGCCATGATAGTGGATGGTAAGAACCACTATTGTAAAGCTTTCATTTATTCCCAAATTAGTCTATCCATTTAATGCTCAAAATCCCATTTGATAAGTTTTTTCTAAACTTCAATCTGAAAAGTAAATGAACAAGAATAGGCATGACATTTTTTGGAAAATAAATAAATTTTTAAAACAAGAGCAAAACTTACTACAAAGCTATGGTAATCAAAACAGTGTGACACTGGCATAAAGATAGACATACAGACTAATGGAACAGAATAGATAGTCCAGAAATAAATGCTCACAGATATGGTCAAATGGTTTTTCACAAGGGTGACAAGACCATTCAATGGGGAAGGCACAGGGTTTTCAATGAATAGTGTTGGGAAAACTGGATATCCATGTACAAAAACATGAAACTGAACCCTTATCTTACCTTATAGAACTACTCCACAATCCAGCAATTCCACTTCTAGATAAATACCCCAAAGAAGTTAAAACAGGGATTTAAATAGACATATGTACACTTGTGTTCATAGAAGCATTATTTATAACAGCTGAAAGGTGGAAGCAACCCAAGTGTCCAACAGTGGATAAATGGATAAACAAAATGTGATATATACATATAATGGAATATTACTCAGCCTTAAAGTACAAGGAAATTCTGACACATGGCACAACACGGATGAAACTTGAAGACATTATGTTAAGTGAAACAAGCCAGTCACAGAAGGACAAATGTAGGGGCCGGCCCCGTTGCCGACTGGTTAAGTTCGCGTGCTCCGTTGCGGCAGCCCAGGGTTTGGCTGGTTTGGATCCTGGGCGCAGACATAGCACCACTCATCAGGCCACATTGAGGCGGCATCCTACATGCCACAACTAGAAGGACCTGGACTAAGATATACAACTATGTACGGGGGATTTGGGGAGATAAAGCAGAAAAAAAAAAAAAGGACAAATATATGATTCCACTTCCTTGAGGACCTAGAGTAGTCAGGTTCATAGAGACAAAAAGTAGAATGGTAGATGTCAGGGGCTAGCGGGAGTAGGGAATGAGGAGCTAGTGTTTAACGGGTTCAGTTTCAGTTGGGGAAGATGATAAAGTTTGGAGATGGATAGTGCTGTTGGTTACACAACAATGTGAATGTACTTAATGCTACTGAACTGTACAATTGAAAACGGTTAAATTGGTCAATTCTGTATTATGCGTATTTCACCGCAATAGTAAAACTGGTCTTACTGAAAGTCAAAATTTATTGTAAAATTATAAGAGTCTAAACAGCATGGTATTGGCAGAAGTGAAAATGATCAATATAACAGAATTGAATGTTCGGAAACAAACACTGGTATTATGGAAATACTGTGTGTGATAAAGAGCATATTTCAAATCTGTGGGAACATAAGAAGCTATACAATAAACAGTTTGTGGTAATTGGTTTTCCATTTGAAGAAAATAAAATAAGGTCCTTAATTTCACATCATAAATAAAATTAAGTCCAGATTATAGGGATGAATGTTGCTATACATATACATAGTGCAGCTATAGTCAACTATTTTATGATATTAGGATACATTAGCATTTACGAGGTAACGTATTAGATGCTATTAAATAATTTAAAAGATTACAAACAACTTTTACTGGCAAAGTTGTGGGGAAATGGGCACTCATATCCTATTGATGCTATATCACTACAACTTCTAGAGAAATACAGTATGAATTTTTAGACTTAAAAATGTAGGGACCAGCCCCGTGGCTGAGTGGTTAAGTTTGCGCACTCCTCTTCGGTGGCCTAGGGTTTCACTGGTTCAGATCCTGGGCACAGACATGGCACCGCTCGTCAGGCCACACTGAGGCAGCCTCCCACATGCCACAGCTAGAAGGACCCACAACTAAAATATATAACTATGCACTGGGGAGATTTAGGGATGAAAAGAAAAAAAAAAAAAAAGATTGGCGACGGTTGTTAGCTCAGGTGCCAATCTTTAAAAAAATGATAAAATAAAAAAATTAAAATGTATAACCTTTGTTCTAGTCATCCCATTTGGAATCCACCAGAAATAAGAGTACTAAACTGGGAAACTATATGTACACAGGTGTTCCTTGTGGCACTGTTTATAACAGCAAAAAACCAGAAACTACAGGAATGTTGATCCATTGAGGAGAGGAATGGTTAAATAAATAAAGGTGTATTCATTCTAGAGAAGATTACGCAGCCAATTTAAAAAATTACAGTCAAGCCATATGAGTTAAGCTCAAAAACTAGCCACCATATACTTGTTAAATGAAAAAAATTTTTTCAGGATAATGCCTTATCTAGGGGTAGAGTGTAAAGAAAAATTTCCCTTGTGAATTGACAGTTTGTGCAGACTCTACAGCTGATGTAATATGACATCAGCAAAGTGGGGGCAGGACTGAAGAAGGCGGAGAAGAAATTATTTTACTTTAGACATTTCCATATTATTTAAATGGCTACCGTTCACTTGTGTCTTCTCATGCAATAAACAAATATTCATACAACAAGGAGGTAGCAATGAAATGCCCGGTGAATTATACAAATATCCTTCCTAGATGTCAGGTTCTGCCTCTTATAGATTGCTGGGAGAGTGGGAGAAACAACACGTGAGCACAAGAAGCTCTGGTGTACTTACCAGGGTTGGGCCCCGACTCTCCCACGCGTAAGTCTGCTGTGGTGCCTGGAAAAAGGATTCTGTTTCTTGCACAATGATGGGCCAGGAACTGGCATTTGAAAATTGTAATCTTCAAGTTAATCTTTTAGGCCCTCTTTAACTCCTTGCCCTCAAGCTTGTGTTCACTCCACTGTCACTTTTTCCCCCAGAATTTCTCAATCTCAACACTACTGACATTTTAACGAGATCATTCTTTGTTGTGAAGGGCTATCCTGTGCATTGCAGGGTATCTAGCAGCACCCCTTGCCTCTATCCACTAGATGTCAGGAACACCCGCTCCCCAAGTTACAACAACCAAATCCATTGCCAAGTGTCTCCTGGGAGGTAAAATTGCCCAGTTGAGAATCACTGGGCCAAATCACCTACACCGGAAATCTTGACCATGTAAACCAATGACGCAAGTATACAAGCTTTCTCTCAACTACTTAATCCAGCAGCTATTAAGAGTCCTTATACACAAAAAAATAGCACAACATACAAAAGTGTTCTGGATTATTTTTGCTCCAACATTTCACGTCTTATTTTTAGAACAAAATTTTTAAAGAGATATGCCACATTGTTTGTATTTAAAGCGAGAGTGGACCTCACTGTCTTTTGGACACTACCAATCCACTCCCAGGACCTGGGAGGAGCCCGCTGTTACATAAAAGGAAAACCTTTCTCAGCCTTGAATGTACTGGGGTTGGAAAAAAAAATTCCATGTGGCTACAAATGAAAACATTTAATGCCTGAAAACCCAAGCTTAATATTTATTACACGCATAGGCTTTATAGATTGCTTTCTTGCGCTAGGTCAAATCTTCAGGAATCATAGCAGAATTTAGAAGATAAAGTTCTAGCTCTTGTGGTTTGCAATATGTAACATACAACATAGAAAAGAGAGATAGTCACACGCATTTTTTAAAAGGCCCTCTGAGTACCAGAGTTTTAAAGAGATTTTAAAAAAATCACAAAGCAGAGGGTGTTTTTACCAAAATAGCGGTATGTGCTCCAGCTTCAGCATCTTCTCCAAGAATCTAGGACAAGTGCTCATTTATTTCTTAAGCCACTACCCGTATTTGTGAAAAACAGAGTCAGGGGCTATGAACTTTACATGGCTATAGACCAAAGGTGAAGGTAGGAAGAGGGGTTGCATTTTTATATGGAGAACTTAATGATAAGCTTGCTCAGACTTACAGGAAGTCACAAGTTGTTTTTAAGCCCCAAATGGCAGCTGTTTTGGTTTTAAGGTTTATTGAAAGTGGACATTATTTACACCATGTTCATACAAAAATACAAGCAGTGTTTCCCAGCACCTGTGGCAGATGTTTAAGGGGAAAAACTGAGCTCACATAGCCTCAAGAATCATAAACATGCCAACCTTTACAAAATAATACCTCCCTTTATGGCAAGGCCAGCCTCCCATTTCATGCCGGATCTCTTATCATCATTTGAACTTTGATGAACTGCCTTTTAACTCACCTTTGGCTATGAAACTGTCAGGTCTTATAAGCTAAATATGTTCCATCCTGGTCAGCACCCGAATGGACATGCTCCAAGGAAAATCAGAGTGTTGTCTTAGAAAGCAGTGACTCAGAAAGAGGCGTGCAAGCCTCCGAACTGGTCAGAACCCAAGTTCCCGGCTACTGTGTGGGAAAAAAAAAAAAAAAAAAAAAAAACAGAGCTGCATCTGACCCTGTCTGGACAAATAACTTGTTTTAGGGAGAAAGTTCTCAAAGTGTATTCCCAAGGGTCCTCAAGATAACACATGGACTCTTGAAATCTTAGCGTTTGTAACGTGCCAGTGCCTGTATTTTGGTTCCTGGCATAAAAATATGACTTACCTGTTGAATTCTTCTTTGCTTTCTCATTTAAAACATCCTCTTCTTCCCACTTCCTTAAATGAATTTGGTCCTGTTCTGATTGGTTGGTTTGGCTGATTTTGCTCCTGTAATTAAGACTCAAGACTGGGGAGAGGGAGGTCTGTGGGTTTGTCATTTAGGGTTTGGAGGAGAGAAAGGTGTAAGGGTGGCTTGGCCAAGTTGAAGTGGTCTGCCAATCAAGACAGGTACAGGCCATTTCTCCAGGGCAATGGAACGCACAGCGTGAAAGCACCAAGGGATCATTTTGTGGTCTTCAAAACCCTTCAGGTATGATAAAATGTGAGATGACATACACGATATAGTATCACCATGATAATATTATGATGCATGTATTGACATTTTTACAGAGTCTTTGCTAGTAACTGACATAGCCACAGGCCCTTCATGGGGCACAAGAGCACCCTGAAGTGTCTCTGTGCTCCCTGAAGTCCTCAGCTTACCAGGGAGTCACGTTGGTATCAAAGATGGCATATTAGTTGAAGATGATTAATTAATGAACAATCCCTCTTCCCAGGTTCTGTTCCTAGATTAAAACCCCCCTCCCTGTACTTCCCTCCTCAGAATCCTTCCTTCTGAACAGGCTCACATCTGGGTGAAGAGAACATTTCCTTTGTTCACATTACAGGGAGCATATTTTCTTCCACTGGAACCTGGTAGTTCAACTCTGGCCCACTTCTGATACATCTCAGACCGCAGCTTAGGAAACACTGGGCTTGAACAAGAGACGATTAAAGCTGGAAAGGATTTTAGAATCACTTCTAACCAGCTCCATCAGCTTCTGGTAAGGAAACTGAAGGGGAAAGGGGCCAACTTCACTAGCTAATTGGTGTTGAAGCCAAGACTAGAATTCACATCTCCTGGCTCCCAGAGCAACTGCATCCTGTCTGTAGGGTGCTCTTGAGGAAACACACTTTTCAGTATACCTTTCTTCACCTCAGACACGTGAAGGCAGATAAGGAAGAGTTTATGCACCACTCTCATTATTTTAAGGTTTTAGTGCTCTTGATATAGATGTCTTTCTAAACAATTGCTTCTCCTCAGATTTATCGTTTGAGGCTATTTCTTTCTCAGCCTTGGGGACTATTTTTCCTCCTGTGTGTTTGTGGTCAGGGAGGAAGGGAGGAAGAATAAGGCCTGGTAATCCCCCTCTCAGAAGCCTGCTTCAACATAGCTCATGTCTTAAAGAAAAAGAATCTGTGGACTCAAACCGCACTTAGTGAATGGCTTATCTCCAGCCAGCTTAAAAATAATATTTGCTTTGCTGCAGTCTAAGGAAATATGAATAACAAGTCAAAGAAAGGAAACAACCAAGAACCTCATTATAGTTTAATAATCACTAAAAATGGAAATACATATTTGGATTCCTAATTAAGTAAAAGTGCTTAAGGAAATCAGTCAAGAATTGTATTCAGAGGAAGCTAGTGGGTGAGAAGAAAGTGGCCTTGGCAATTATAAAGCTCTCGACATCACAAAGAAAAATAACTGGACTTTCCCCTCATGTTTTTCTCCATTTTCCCTTCAAGGCTGCCCTTGATGTTCTTTGGAACCTGATTTTGCCTTGACGTAACTGACAGGAAAAGGGGCACAGAGCCCCACACAACCCTCAGGATGGCCCTGAGCATCATAGTTCAAGTTAGTAATGTACAACTAATCCTATACCATGGTACAATGGCCCTAAGTCACCAGATTTTCACTTTTTTTTTTTTTTTCTTTTTGGTCTTGCTGTAAACTTCTCACCTAATTACGTTTGGTTTGCTGGACGGAGAGGTCAGAGGCAAAGACCTTTGACTGAAGAAGAGGAACCGATGGGGGCCATTTCAGTTCGCCCTCCTACCTCTCTTCTTTTTCATTGTCTTTCTCAAAGGAGGTGGCTGGTGGTGCCTCTGAAGGCCTTCAAGACTAGGTAGAGAAGAAGACACAAGATGCTCTCTGCTCCATCAGATACATTTCAATCAGTTGATCTTCTGAATTTATTTTCCAGTTGACCCCAGAGTTGAACTGCAAACCTTAAGGAACTGCTACCTGAGGAAGAGTGCAAAGCTATATGGGGAAAAAAAAAAAGTAGATGTCTATACCTTGCAGGCCAGGAAAAATATCAAGTCAAATTATACCCTGTGAATTATTTACAGTATTTCTCTTTGCTAAATCTAAGCAAACATTCCACTTGCATCAAATCTACTCCAAGAGGTTTAACTGTTTATTGTAAAATCAAGTGCACAATAGCTCTTTCATGAAACATTTAGCTATGTCTTTAGCACTAACAAATATCACACATATATTATGAATGTTTCCTTATTATAAAGCTAAACATTCAGTGCATGAAAGTTTAAGCTCCGTATTCCAAATCATTATGAACAAGATGTTTCCTCCCAGGCAATTTATTCTGGTGATGTGGAATCTTTGAATAAATAGTGACGCTAGTATTTTTAATAGCTGTTTCCCACCACATATTGCAAAGGAAACATTAACAAGGGCTGAATTCATAACTCAGCATTGTACAAGTCCCAGATTTCACAGCATTTATGGTGAACTATAAATTATTTTATATGCGAACGTTCTGCCACTTGGATGGTTTCACTTGGCTACATACTCTCCACCTTATCAATTTGAGCAGGAAAGATATCCTGACTGTGAAACATCCTTGATAACCACGTGATATCCCAACAGAACCACTTCAGAAGATGGGATGTCACATGTCTGTAGTAATTTAACCAAGTTTGTTTGTTCTTTGATAAAATGTGTTTCTGAGATAACAGTGACAATAAGGCCCTACTAAATATTCATTTTCTGCCCCTTCTTCCCTTTCTAGTCCCTTTGATCTGCTTGGCTTCCAATCTAGCAATAATCCATTCTTGTTTCATGCTCTCCTCCAAATGTTTATTAATGTCATGAGAGAATATTTGTTCTTCTGGTTTAAAGAGTGACCACCCCTTTCTTTTCTTATCCCAACAAAATCCTTCAACGGGGCAGATCATTATATTTTACTATTTTTCTTCAAATTATGGGAATACATTACCCTTTATAAATCTCTATGTGTTATGAAGTCCTGAACTGGAAACAGAAGTGTTTTTTTTCCTAATTAATGCCTGTAGTACATTTTTGCCCTCCCTAAATGTTTGTTACCATCCTGTTTGTGAAGTATCACTTACAGTCATAGCGTGTCATATTTGGAAAACAGGGTAGAGATTGTCAAGGTCCAATGAGCTGTAAACCAGGGAAAGCTTTTTAAAACACACGTGTTAAGTTCCTTGCTCACGGACTCACATTTAGCATGTGTGTGTGGGGGGGGGGGGGGGGTAGGGATCAGAAATTTTTTTCAGTTCCAGGAAATATTTTTTTAATCTAGTACTAAGGAAAGACTTTCTGAGTAAGTCACAAAACTCAGAAATATAAGGGAAATGTATCATTTGGCTCCATAAAAATTAGAAATTAATACAAACAAAAACATCATAATCAAAGTCAAAAGAAAAAATGATAAACTAGGGGAAATGCTTGCAAAAGCCAAGAACTCTTGCAAATCAATAGGAAAATGTTTCCACCCAAACTCATTCATAAGAGCTGTACATTAAAATAATAACGTAACATCGTTCCATATCCAATTAGCAAAGATTACAAATTTGGTAGTTTCGGTTGACACATTCTCTTCTGGTGGAGTGTACATTGGTGCTACCACTTTGGAGGATAGTTTCCGTCATTTATAGTGGAGACTATGTAAAAGGTGATGCCAGATTAAAACAGACGCCCACTCATATCTAACAAAATGAGCAATAACAACTCTCAAAGCAAGGGGAAAAAAGTAGCAGTGAACAGTCAAGGAAAGGAGTAACAACTTCATACCATAACCTTCAAAATGTTGTGGCCAATGAAACAAATAAAAGACGTTGCTGCTGCTGCTCGTCATCACTCAGCGCCATACTTTTACTACCTAGAAGAGCTGGGGGGAAACATAAGAAGACAAGATTCCTAAAAATCTCATGAATATGCCCCCATTTAGAGAGAAGCATGTTGAGAGGGTGGGTAAACAGTCCAGGAAAATGGTAGGAACATAACATCATGACAACAGAGGACCCTCCACTCCCCTGTGGAATTTCAGTAACCAAACAAGGCTCACGCCATCTCTAGGAAGTAGAGTGAACGGGGCATTTAAATTTAAGAAAAGACATTTAAAACTCCATGTGGAAAAAAACACAATGAAAGGAAGAAGAGAACCTAATTATGACATGAACTAATTTCAATAAGAGCTGGGGGAAAAAAAGATAATAAAATATACAAAATGAAAAATAAAGGAAGCTTACAGAGTCGGGGAAATAAATTGGGAACCAAACAATAACATTACAGATTTAAAAGAAATGTTAAAAAAACAGCAAGAGAAAAATCTACATGTCTGAAAATCAAATTGCGAGTAGGAAAAACTGCAGATAAACTGCAGATGAAACAGTTTAGAGAGAAGAAAGTAAACACGAAGGAACAAAAAAGCCCGATTCAACATAAAATAGTTAACGTAAAATACAACATAAGAAAAGTTTCCTTGGAAGAAACAAGTAAATGTGCAGATCATAAATGTATACCATATTCCAAGAAAATCTAGCAGAGAAAAATTATGCAAATTAAATTTTTAAGTTTTAATGTGAAAAAATAAATCTTCAAGCACCTACACAGCAAAAGCAAGTCATTTTCAAGGTGAGAAGGAAAGGAGGCATTAGACACTTTCCGCTGCAACTTTCTATGCTAAGGTCTAGAAAATTCTGAAGGAAAATGGGACCCAAAAATATTACACTCAGCCAATTTGTCACTTTTCTATAAAAACAGCTGAATCATGTTCTCAAGCATTCAAGCACCTAGAAAAATAGTAATCTGACTCCTTGAAAAAATAATAACGTCAATTAAATCAAAGTAATCAAGAAATAAATCAAAATAAAGAACTCAAAAATAGAAAAGCCATGGCTTTAAAAAATATGAGTCCCAAATCCATAAAATATAGAAATATGGCAAAAACTGAGCTAATGATTATTATAGACTAGACTGTAAAGTTTATAGACCTTAACAAATTTTTTCTTTAAATCAACAAATTCTAGAGGTGGGTGCCTCTGGGAAGGTAAGGTGGAATATTGTGTAGGAGTAGATTCCATCCTCGATGTGTTTGGAATCCTCCTTTTTAATTTGCGAGAGAACTTTTAGAAACTAATATCTCTTGTGTCAATGTAACATTTATCTAAAATTTAGGCATTCCTTCAGTTTTACCTCAGTTTCTTTTTATTCTGTTAGATACAAATAAAAATTAAAAATAGTATACTTTTTAAATTAGCATATATATCAGGTCTTTTTTAATGAAATGTTATCCATATAGCTTTCTTTCTACATAAGCATTAATAGAGGTTTGCGATGGTATTCACATAATGTAAAAAATAGTGATTTCTAGAGCGTTGTGAATTAGAGTAATTTTTGCTTTCTTCTTTTTACTCTTACTTATAGCTTGAATTTTTATAAATTTATATAGTTTTTCCCAAAAGAGGTTATCATGTTTTTTAAAAAAATCAGTTGTGCTTTACTCTAAAATTATTTTTTAAATTAATTTGGACCAATAATTTCATTTCTAGGAAACCATTCTATATATCTTTTTGCCCATATATACTTGCACTATCGTACATACAAGTCTGTTCATTGTGACAAACTTAAACATTCATCAGTAGAAAACTGATAAATAAATTATGACATATCCATACAAAGATATATTAGACACCTGTTAAAAATAATGAGATTGATCTAAATATGGTGATATGGAAAACCTCCAAGATGTATATACCATTTTACAAAATTTAACTGAACAATGAGTATAGTGTATTCCTATTTGAGTTAAGAAGGAAATAAAAGCTGCATATCACACACACATATACCTACACACCTGGTTGTACAGGCATAGAAAATGTGTGTCAACAGGTACAAAATATGGTAACAGCAGTTGCATCTGATGAGGGGCCAGGAGACTGACATGGAGAAATATTTTTTGTCGTGTTTCCCGTTGTATCATTTATACATATTTTTTCATTGCATTCATTTATTACTTTTTCCCTTGGGGCGAAAACAATTTAAAAAAGAAAATCTCACTGGTGATTTTGTTGTTCAACCCTTTCTTTTATGGAGGAGAAAGCCAAGTGTAGGGACGGGCGAACTGACCTGACCTGGTTCACAGAGCTAATTTGAGATTATAATTTATATCTTCTGGAGCTGATTCCAGCGCTCCCTATATACTGCCTCACACTTGGAACAGTGTTGTCACTAAGATAACAACAACCATGAGTATCATCATAATACACAATTTACAGACTCTCATTGGAATGCTTGGCGTTTTAATAACTCCAACAGGAGCAAGTTACAACTCAATTAAGCAAGGCTTTTGGGGAAACCTGTGGCATGTGAGACAAAACCAAATTGCTGGGAGTGGAAACGAATGTGATCACGTTCTCCATTATTGTCATCCAGAACCTAACACACTTGTGGGTGATGGTAAATGCACAGATGGTTTCTACCTAGTTTAATCTCAATAGGATTTTAAGATCAATTTATCACTGTCTCAAAAAAAAGAAGCATTGAGAGTCCATACAGACAGAAACGATTTCACAGTGTGGTTTCGGAATGCTTCCGTTTGAAGTCTACGCTCATAGCAAATTCGGAGACATCACAAAATTCTACCATGGAGCACGTTGAAGTGTCAGATTCTGAAGAGTGCTTTAACACATGAGCCTCACACTCAGACCACAGATAAATGATATGATTTTTAGAAAATTATTAACTTTCTAGCCTGCTGTGAGTTATTTGTAAAATTTTTGCCTGAAAATAAACAATGTAATAGCATAAAAAAATATGGATAGTTTGTTGGAATTCTGGCTCTGCCATATCCTAATTAAACAATCTTGGGCATATTGGTTTTCAGCCATCAGTTTTTCATCTTTAAAATGAAAATAATAATTCTGGCTTCTCAAGATTGTGGAGAGAATTGAATGAGATAATAGGTGTCAAGTGTCAAGAACAGGCCCTGTTAAAGGGAAACACAAAACGAATGTTGATTTCCTTCCCCCAGAGAAAAACAAGTTTGAAGGAATGTAGACATGTATGCTTAAATAAAAAGTATGTATAGTGCATCAAGTTTGAAAGAAATCAGCCTGAAAAGGAAATGAACTCAAATTACGAATGTGGTCATTCAGTGAATTGAAATTAAATACACTTCGTCTCAATGAAGTCAGTGCTATCAACGGAAAGAAAGGGAAAATGCATAACTGCATTGCTCATGTATTTCTTGTTCTTATATTTGCTTCTTTGCTTATAATTATCAAATACTACTGAGGAAGAGTGATTTGGAGTTGTATAATTAAAATGAAGAAAAGGTGATTTTAGTCAAAGACTACAGAAAGTGTTTTGATAATGAGGTTGAGAGAAACAAGTATTTTTCTAGAGAAAGTAATTGAATCCTCATAATTTGAGACACTAAAACTAAAGTATCTAGCAATCGATCTAGGCTATACATAATAGAGCTAAGATTCCAATATTGTTTTCTAACATGAAGCAGATAATATTCAATAAAATCTCAGTATTTTTTACATTTAATTTTTGTATATAATGCACACGTACTGCACATGACGCACACGCTAAAGCATACATTATATATATTACATATATAAATATTTGTTTATTACATTATTGATATATGATGGCCCATGCTCAGTAAACCAAAGCGTATGTGTGTCTCAGAAAACAGAGTTCTTATAATTATATTATATTGCCTCTAATTGTGTATATGAAACACTGTACTAAAAGGCTAATAAAAGTCTTATTTGTGTAGAGCTAACAATCTAGTGAGAAAGACATACATCTAAAAACAAAAGCATGGGTATAAATAAAAGTAAGGAAAAGAGAGGCACTGAATATGAACTGAGAATAGAATTATTCATCTTTAATATATCAAATTAGTGACACGATATATGATATGCGATATCAAATGGTAATAGTGATATGATACAAAGAGTTTTTAAATCTTATCCCAGTTGAGGAGTCAACATTAGACTCCTGTGTAATTAAGAGAAGTGATTAGATAAGATGATAGATGAAAGCAAAAGAGACGAGCACGAAGTTGCTTTAATACCAATATAAAGAAGTGTTTAATTACTCTGCCACCAAGGTGGAGCCACTGAAGATTTTAAAGAGACTTTTAAATGACAATTAGAAGAGTTTTAGGAAGATCCTTCTGGCAAATAGAGTGGTGGATGGATGGGGGGATGGAATCTAGAAGTAGGAAGACTAAGTAAAAGACTTTTGTAATTATTCAGGAGATAGGTAGCTATGGACTGAAATGAGGCCATGGCAATGAGAAGGAGGTGATAGGTGAGACATGTTGCAGGCATAGAACTTGGGAGGGAATAAAAAACACCATGAATGTGGAAGCAAAAAAGAAATGAGAGAGAGAAATCAAATATGACACAACGACTTTAACTTCCAGTAGTAAGGGAGTAACAAGATCCAGATTTATCTTCCTGCCATAAACAACTAGAAAACTCAACAAAATATATGAAACAACTGTCTTCAGACATCAGACATTTGGCAGCACAGGACTGTAATCTCTGACAAAAAAGAGAAAAAATAAGGTGAGTCCTTCAATGGCACTGGCATTCTGCCTTGAAGTAATTTGTGAACCTCGAGCCCAGGGAGGGGAAATTCAAGCAGAGTTTCATAGAATCGCTGAGTTGAAGAGATAGAGATTACAGTTCAGAGCGGCAGATGTAGCTAAAATTTACAAGATAGGATATCAGAGAAGAGAAAGAGCTCCAGAAATTTGAATAGGGGTCTTTTTGAATCTTTGGCTGAATACCAATCTATGTATGTATAGGATAAAACTGCACAAGTTTGCACAAGAAGAATTTCTGGAGAAAAAACAATTACCAGGGAGTTGTAAGATAAAAAAAATTCCCAGAGCTCACACAGAGCCAGGAATAATTTCATTTCCAATTGGTTATAGTTGAAATACATCATTGAATATATACTTCAATAGAGACTCAAGAAGGACCAGGCCTTAGAAATGAGCCTAAATTTGTCCTAGATTCTAGGCTAATCCAGACCTGCTCAAAAAAACCTTGAAATGATCCACCTGATCCACAAGAAGCTTGCTAAATGTCAGAACAAAATCTAACATTCTTTAAAGGAATACAAGAAAATCCAACATCCAAAAGTATAAATTCACAATGTCCTTCATCAAATTAAATATTATGATATGTAAAAAAAACATGAAGATGCCATATGAGAAGAAAAGATAGCCAGTAGAAACAGACCTAGAAATGACAGAGACAATGGAATTAACAGACAGGGATATTAAAATAATTATTATAAATATGCATAAGATGCTCAAGAATTTAAAGGAAAAAAAAGGTACATAACAAGAAAAGAAATGAAAGATACAAAAAATGTACAAGTATAACTTCTAGAAATAAAAAGTACAAAATTTAAAATAATTCACTGAATGAAACTGACAAGATTAGACACTGTAGAACAAAAATAATCAATGAACTTGATGATAAAACAATATAAACTATTCTAAAGGAATTGCAGAGGAAGTAAAAGCAAAAACAAAAAAACTAACTGACCTAAGAGAAAATATCAATCTGTCTAATATAAGTGTAATTGCAGTCACAGAAGGCAAACAGAATGAGATGTCAGGAAAAAAAATGAAGAAAAAATGGCAAAAATTTAGTGAAAATTATATACCGAGAGCTCCAAGAAGTGTAAAATCTTCCAAGCTGGCTGGGCGAGGAGGAGTAAAGGAACCAAGACACAGCACAATCAAATTGCTGAAAAACAGTGAAAAGAGAAACATCTTTAAGGCAATGACAGGAAAAAGTTCCACATTATGGCAAAAGGAACAAAAGACAAAGTGTCAGCAGATTTCTTATCAGAAAGTTTGCGGAGCAGAAACCAGTTTACTGACTAAAGAGACAGCTGTCAACTTAGAATGTTATACGTGGCACAATATATTTTAGAAATAATGGTGAAATAAAAACTTTAAGAAAAATAGAAACTGAGAGAATGTTTTTACCAGCAGACCTGCACTACAAAAATATTCAAAGATTGTTCTTCAGGCAGAAAGAGAATGATACCTGATGGAAACTGACTTTACTAAAAGGAATGAAGAATGGTGAAAAAGCTAAATTTGTGGGGAAATACAAAGGACTTTTTCCTGGTTTTTCTTTAAGTTTTTAAAAGGACAGTTGACTGTTTAAAGCAGAAACAACAAAAACTCACTGTGATGTTTATAACACACAAAGCAATAAAATGGATAACCACAATAACACAAAGGATGAGGGGTGAGGGACGGAAGTATACTGTTGTAAGATTGTTGCATTATACATGAAGCAGGATAATATGATTTAGAAGTAGACTGTGGCAAGTGAAAGACCTGTATTGTAAACCCTAGAGCAACCACTAAGTATAGCTAATAAGCTAGTAATGGAAATAAAGTGGAACATTAAAAAAATAAGCAAAACAAGACAAGTAAAGAGGGTAAAAAAAGATTTTAAAAAATGGAACAAATAGAAACAAATAGCAAGATGGTAGATTTTAACTTGACCATATCAATAATTACATTAAAAATAAATGGTCTAAACTCTCCAATTAAAAGGCATAAATTGCTGAAATGAATGAAAGATCAAGTCTTAACTATATATTGTCTACAAGAAACACACTTTAAGTATAAAGACACAGACAATTAAAAGTAACAAGATAGAAAAATATACCATGCAAATGCTAATCATTAGAAAGCTGGAATAGCTATCTTAATATCAGGCAAAGTAAACTTTAGAACAGTGACATCACAATGGATAAAAAGAGATATTAATTAATGACAAAAGTTCATCAATAAGACATAATCCTAATGTGTATGCTCCTGTGATGGTTAATTTTACGTGTTAACTTGACTGGCCATGGGGTGTCCAGATTAAACATTGTTTCTGGGTGTGTCTGTAAGGGTGTTTTGGGACGAGATTAGCATTTGGATTGGTGGCCTCAGCAAAGAAGATTGCCCTCCCCAGCATGGTTGGGCATCATTCAATCTATTGAAGGCCTGAATAGAACAAAAGGCAGAAGAAGGAGGAATTCTCCCATTTTTTACTGCTTGAGCTGGAATATTTCATCTCATCTTCTCCAGTCCTCAGTCTGGGATTTACACCTTAAGGTCCCCTGGTTTTCAGGCCTTTGGACTCAGGCTGAATTACACCACTGGTTTTCCTGGGTTTCTAGCTTGCAGACAGCAGGTCATGGGACTTCTCAGCCTCCATTACTGCATGAGCCAATTCCTCATAATAAATCCCCTGTACATATATATATATCTCCTCTTGATTCTGTTTCTCTGGAGAACTTTGACTAACATAGTTCCGATTTATAAAACTGGAAAATACATGAACCAAAAACTGAAAGAACTAAAATAAAAAATAAATCCACAATTATAGTTGGAGGCTTCAATACGTCTCTCTCTGACACTTATAGAGTAACTTGACAGGAAATCAAGAAAGATATAAGAAGATTTGAGTAAGACCATCACTCAACTGGATTTAATTGACATTTATAGAACACTCACCCAACAGCAGCAGAATACACATTTATTTCAAGTACACATGGAGTATTCACAAAGATCATATTCTACACCATAACGAACTCTCAATAGAATAAAAGGATTGAAATCATACAAGCATGTTCTCTAACATAATGTAATTAAATTAGAAATCAGTTAGGACGATATCTGAACATATCTTTGAAAATTTGATAAACAGCATACTTCTAAATAACCAATAGATCAAAGAAAATTTCAAAAAGTACATTAAAAATTATTTTCAACTGAAAGAAAATGAAAATACATGTCAAAATTTATGGGAGGCAGCTAAAGCCGTGCTTGGGGGAAATTTATAGATTTAAACGCTTATATTAAAATACAAAAAGCCTCAAATCAATGATATAAGCTTCCACCTGAAGAAGACTTTTAAAAAAGTAAATTAAACATAAAGTAGAAGGACAATAATAAAGCTAAGTAGAAATCAATAAAATAGAAAATTGACAAATAACAGAAAAAAATCAGTGAAACCAAAAGCTTGAATATGAAAAGATTAGTAAAAATTATAAATTACTAACCAGATTTATCAGAAAAAAAAGAGAAGACACAAATTATCAGTATCAGGAAGGAAAAAGAAGCATTACTACAGATATTACGAACAATAAAAGGATAATAACAGAATATATTAACTTTATGCCAATAAATTTGGCAACCTAAATGAAACAGACAAATTCTTGAAAGACACAAATTACTGAAGCTCCCTCAAGAAAAAAATAAAATATCTGAAAATTTCTCTATCAATTAAGAAATTGAATTCATAATTTAAAATCTTCAAAGAAAATAAAACTCCATCCCAGACAGTATGATGGTGAATTCTTGAAAGCATTTTATAAAGAAATAATAAACCCCACACAAACTCTCCCGGGAAATAGAGGAGGAGGAAATACTTCCCAACTCATTTTATGAGACAACCGTTACTCTGACAACAAACCAAGATATAGACATTACCAGAAAGAAAACTAAAGGAAAAAAAGTCCCCCGTGAACATAGGCACAAACATTCCTAACCAAATATTAGCAAATAGAATCAGCATTACATAAAAACGATAATACTTCATGACCAAGTGTAGTTTATCTTAAGAACGTAAGGTCAGTTTAACATTTAAAAATCAATCAAATTAATAGGATGAGTAAAAATGTATGAGTATCTCAATAGATGCAGTAAAGTATTTCACAAAATGCAACAGAAATTCTTGACAAAAATCTCTCAAAAACTATGATAGAAAAGAACTTCCTTGATGTGATAAATGATATCTACAAAAACAGTATAATTAATGACGAAAGATTAAGGCCTGTCACCACTTCTAACAAGTTGGGTTTACTAGTGGGAAGCACTGGGTGGGAGACTGGACAAAAGGAAGAGACTCAGGTCAGAGCGTTTATTCTCCTGGCTTCCTTCCTTCTAGAACACAGATTCACTCCATCTTCCACCCAAGGCCACAGCTATTATAGGGCAGCTCTCTCCTGAGATAGTCACTTTCTCCAGGAAGTGGTGACTGTTCCCTCACTGTGCACCTTCAGGACTTGCCTGTTCCTACCCCTCTCACCTCCAGTTAGGTTTCCCACAACCCTGCTCACGACTTGGAAAATTGTCTTTCAGTAAACTCAGCTCACTTTCCTTGGTTGCATTGTGCCATCCGGAGTTGAATATCCTAGTTGTAGGTCATTTTACTTCTTCTATGTGGGATGCTGCCACAACATGGCTTGATGAGCAGTGTGTAGGTCTGTGCCCAGGAACTGAACCAGTGAACCCTGGGCCGATGAAACAGAGCACGTGAACTTAACCACTTGCCCACAGGGCTGGCCACAATTGCTCAAACAACATAAATAGATCATACATTTTGATTAAAAAGTTATTGAATATAACAAATAAATTCTTATTGGAAATATATCTTTTAATGAGAATAGGGCTTTTTCTCCCAATTAGTGTACATTTTCATGGATGAATATAACTTATGGCTACAATGATATGGGATTCAGAATAAATCAACAGAAAAAAAGTAAAGGATTGGGCCATAGGAAGTTCAGAGCTTACAAAAGACTCATTAATTCCTGTCGTTAAGTTAATTTTTTTGATTGGAACCCACAAGAGATTCCTCTAAGAAATACCTGGCAAAAATAAATAAATGAGCAGAAAAGAGATTAGTAAAGCAGGATGTCTGTGCTTATGTTAAAAATAAAATAGAGATTTACCGTATATAATCATCTGGCGAAAGTTAATAAAAATGTTTTTTCCTGTGACTCTGAATAAATGGTCAAGAAATATAAACACTAACTTAACATAACACATGATCCATCTTCTGGAAAACATAATATTGCTATTTTGGAAGTAAACATGGAATTTTCACCTTCTCTTTGAAATTGTGGAAAACAGGCAGTTTTAGTGAACTTCAAAGGGTCCCCCTGTTTGCCCTGCTGGGGGGTGTTCCCGAGCAGCATTCTCTTGTGAGATGCAGGATGAGTAAGAGATAAGGTTTTCTTTTAAAAATGGCAGAAGGGAGGGATTGAGAAAGGGGACTTGTGAAAGGGGAACTAGACACATTCTTAGAAGAGTCAGCTTTAGGAAAGAGAGTGAATGGGAAGCTGAGGATCCCGGGATGCCCCCAACACTCTGTGCGTACCCGTTCCCTGCCCCAGCCCCCAGGGGGAGATCTCAAAGTGTGACAAAATTAAGTACAGTATCGCCTGGAGAAAGGGAAAAAAGGTCACTACTTGAACAAGTCATTCACATTTACATGGTTCTCCTTTGCTGAAGACACGTTTTCTCTTTCAAAGCTCCTAATATCAAACAGCCAAAGAAGCATGAGACACCGTTAAGAATGTGAAACTGGATCTTTTGTGTATTCTAAGGTTGAGTCTACACAATAGTAAAGCATCGGATGTTTTGTCTCCACATTGCCAGACATCTGGGTTGAATGAAGACTCAACTAAACGGACTTGATGTTCATCTTGCTTCCTTCTTAAGCCTCTCTTTCACTCCTTTGGCTGTGAAACACCCTTTGATATCAGTAGCAGATCTGAGCATGAAATTTACTGTCTGCACTGAGGAAAAGAAAGGAGGCCCTGCTCATTCTTTCCACAAATATCCTTTCTTTCCTTCCCTTTCTTTTTCCTAAACCCTCTCAGGGACTTCAAGGTACAGGCCATGTCCCTCCACCTTAATCCATCAGAAAAGGGCAAATAAGGTGTCCCCACTGTCTGCCACCACAGCATTGGTCTTCTGCCTCGGTTGTAGGCCTGCTCCCTTTTCCTTTTCCTTCTTGCCCCTCGGAGGTGAGTGAGCCTTGCTTCTGGTAATTTCTCCACCCCTCTGGTCTCTCCCAGAGATAAAGGAAAGCAGTCCCAGCCTATCTCTCAGCCACACATTCAACGAAGCGACATAATGAGCTGCATTTTGTTGAGGGCTCTCCAGGTCCCCCAAATCTTTCTCAAATGTGATTGTTTATAAAATGTTTGATAAAAATAAATGATGCTTTCAATTTAAACAAAATTTCACACTGTTACTGGTTTTAATAACAGTTTTGACAGATGAGATTTTCATCATCTGTTTTTTCTTTGTGAAGCCTTCTTCAATAAACTAAAAATGCTTTAAACTAACAGATGTGACTATAAAGTAAGGCTTGAGTGTGAGACATCAGGAACTAAGGCTTGTCAAATGCTTCAACATAGAAATTTATTCCTAGTGCAAGCATCTCTTGGGTATCAGGAAAGTCACCAACCTAATGATTGTCGGCTAACTGTGAAGTCTGTTTTAGCAGCAAGATGCCATTTATCCCAAAGCAGGAAGATATCTATGCCTGCTCCTGCCCATTAGCTCTCTGGATCTAGTGATTTCTGCTACGCCAGCTATCAGAAACCTATTGAAAAGTCAACTTGAATTTGTTTGAGCTGATGTTGACGTTTAACAAAGTGATTCACAATTCTTTTTTTCATCAGCTCAAAAATGTGAATGTTCAATGATATTCTGTTTACAACAAAGAAGTTATTTTTGCCTGCTTTAAAATATAGATATATTTTTTAACAGACTTGAAGGCTGAAAATTAAGATTGTAGAATTCTAATTTCAAAATAGCTCACTTGACTACAAAATATAACAGTTTGAAGGTTTGAAGGTTTTTTTTTTCTTTTTTCATGGTATCTTTAGATATTTTAAACAGTTATTCTTGCACAGAGAAATGCAACATTGTGAGACAAATTGACAAATCAGTTTAACAACAAAAGGAATCTTGAAGTTTATTTAAATTAAGCTGTGATATTAGGTAAAGAACATTTTTCTTAAACCCTGTCATTTTCCAAATGAAATATCCTCTCACACCAAAAAGTCTGTGTCAAAATTTGTTAACCTGATCTGGGGATTAAAATAAGGGATTAGGAAATATTGATTTCCATTTCTATCCCTTCCGTTGACATTTTATATATTTTATCAAAGCATTTAATGAACAGTTTTACACTTTCCCTTCAAGTTTGGCTTCTGTGTGGTGGAGTTAATGAATGGGTCATATGTCACTAGTCTTCCTCTAGTCCTCATGGGGAAATCTGCTAATGGCCCCACTGTAGGTCCAGGCTTCTCGGTACCTGGGCCAGCTCTGACAGGAGCAAGAACTTGTTCTTCCCTTCCGAAGGGCATCCAAAGGAAGTTTTCTGCCAAAAGAGGTATTCAAAGGGATCATGACAATGCAGGGGCTCTGGTAGAGCTAGGAGGAAGGCGCTGTCTTAGACAGACTTTGGCCTGAGACAAGTCACCAGACCTCAAAACAAGGCCCTGCATGAAGGAAGGAAGAGCTGAAAATGAGGAGGGAGGAGAAGACCTGACCCAAATGCCGAGAACATCCCTAAAGAATGGTAGTCAGGGAGTCCAAGGCCAGGGTGCAAAGGTCACGACAAGATCAGACTTAGATTGGACAACAGTTGGAACAAAGTGGTATTGGGGTAGACGAAATTAAGAACATAGGGCCTAGCTGTGTTTGCTGAGGAGGAGGTGAGATCAAGCTCCTAGGAGAGAGACTGGGAAGAACCAAGCAGAGCTCCAATTCTTGCTAGAGTCTGGGGTTCTGGAGCCATGTCGTGTTTGTTCCTCTTTGGATCTTCAGCATCCACGTAGCGTCGCCACATAGCGTCTCCACGTAACATGGGCATAGTTCCTGCCTCTAAATGAGTGAATAAATGAACCAGAGTGAAAAATTAGTAAATAAATAAATGTGAAAGCCACTTGAAGGTATAAGAACACACAGTTATATCTGGCACTTCAAACAGAAAATTCCCTTAAGGCAGAATTCTGTTTTCAGATCATAAAGAGAATAATATGATGACAATGACATGCTTCTCTGTATATGAACACTGAAAGTCTTAAAGTATCACCCCGTGGCTTTACCTTTTATAGATTTTTAGACCATCTTGATGATTTCTTACCTGTCAACTCTACTGGACATGTATTATGATCAGAAATGGAATTACGAGGAAGATAAATTTAGTGTTAGCCATGGCTATTAAAGGACATGGGTTTTTTTCTTTTGTTTTTTTTTTTCACCCCAACATATCAGAAACTCACCATCTATCATCTCTCTTTCCAGGTTTCAAAAGAACTTGAATCTACCCTCAGTCTTTCCTTCCCCAGTCACCTCTCAGCTTGGTTCAAATAACCATCCTTTCCTCTTCAAACATCTCTAGTCTCTCCTCTCTCTCTTTGGCTTCTTCTGACTTCTACTTCTAAAAATTTTCACTTTTATTTATTCATCAATCATCCATACACTCAGTTATTCATTCAAAAAACATTAATTAACCTCTGTGCCAAGTACTATCCTAGGTGTTGAGTATGCAAAGGTGAAAAAGGGATGACCCTTGCCCTCAAGGATATCCCAGAACAGTGGGGAAGGCAACTCGTACACACAGACGTAACAGGACAGTGTACTCCATACTTTCCTTTTCCCATGTAAGATTTCAATCTAGTTCTAGCTAATGCCACCTTGGAAGGAAGGAGGGGCTTCCTTTTCCTGTTATCACCACCTTGGGCCCCATCACCCAGGGTTATTGTAAATTAGATGAGGCTTGGGGAGGGTCGTGGGAAACAGGTCACCTAGCTCTAGAGAGACCTATTGAGTGCTGCCCAAAGATGGCCCTCACCAGCTGGCAATGAGAAGGACAGCTGGGTGCTAAGTGGACTTCTGTGTACTTCCCTGGAGTGAGGACAGAGAGTGCCTCCTCTGGAGGAGATCCGTGGTTTCTTCATCTTCTGCTCTCCCTTCTTGTGGGATCTTCTCCCCCGCCCTCCACCCTGCCCTTAGGGATCTATAATCTAATCTCTGAACTAGATTAGTCTCTAAAGGCAGAAAAACTTGCTCAACAAGTATGCATCCAAATGTCTCTGACTTACACTAAGACCAGAGGATTTTCAAATATGTTCAGCTTTTGTTTTGAGTGATTCACTGTCTAGCTGTCTAGTCCTGGGGGGGTGGGGGTGGGGAGGAGGAAGGGTTGCAGTGAGCATGGGGGTGTCCTCAAGATACAAGTAAAGAAATGTACTTATTTCAGGGACAGAAAAACATCTACTAATGTATTAAATATGTTAATATATTAAAATATAATTCCTCTACGTTCTTAATATAAACTGCTGAGTAACATATCGCATTAAATGAGAGAGAGGAATTGGGGCTAAGGGACACAGAGGCTGGGCCTCTGATCCAGCCTGCCAGGAAGACAGAGCCTTAATCTTACCAAAGGTTCTACTTCGACTTCTTTCCATACTTTTACTTCTATGTTTCATTCTTAGCCAACACTTTCTCCTTATCCATCTTTTTATTAATCCTTGCAATCTGGCTTCCAGTTTCACTGCAGAACTGAAACTAGGCTTTCAAAAGTCACCATTTGCTCTCTACTTGGCAAAGCCAGGGGACATTTCTGAGTCCTCACTTTCCTTTGTGTCTCTGAAGCTCCGGTCACTGTGTCACATGGTCACTAGTACCACCTACAACATTTGCTTACCTACTAACCAGAAGATTCTGAACAGAGTTTACCTTTGGTGGTTTAGTTGTGAACACAACAGATACTTAGAATGATTCGAATGTGTTTTTGAAAGCTATACTCTCTTCCGCTAGATTATGATATGCCATCCTGGTGGGGGCAGAAAAGATGGAGAAGTTGCCTCCACTGTCTGATAATCACTGGTCTGCAGAAAAAACTCCTGAAGCCTGAAGCCCTGCATTGTAATCCCAGCTCTATTATCTGCTGTTCCATGAAGCCTTGGCTCATTCAGTGGGTTCATTTTTAAGACAGGGGTGATCACAGTGATGAGTAATAGATGGATCCTGTGTGGGCAGTGGCCCATAAAGCTGCACTGTGGCACCTGGGCTAGGAGGAGCCTGCACGGCTCTTCCCAGGATAAGGCCACACCAGCCAAGAGTGAACCAACACACAGTGCCCCAAGGGCCTCAGGAGCTACTGCAACAAAAACTTTCTCAATACAACTAAGCACCAAGGGCTAGGGCTGGGACAGAGAGCAAAGGGAGAAGCCAGAAGTGAAAAGGTGGGCGCGATGGGGCAGCAGCCTCTACCTAGACTTCAGTCAATTGTTCCATCTACTGTTGCCTATGAGAATAGCTGACAGCCATTGAGTGGGAGCTCCTACTGAAAATACCCAAGTTCTAGAAACTTCTGCTTATAGTACAGAGGCATCAGCTTTCAATTCTTTGGTAAACTTGCTTCTACCGTTGCAGAAATAAAATCACACCCAACACTTTTCTCCTTAATTAAACAGACCACTCCTCTGTTCAACACAGCTGGCTCAGTTAAAGCTTTCATTAAGACCCGTTTTTACTCAACACATTAGTGTACATAAAACAAAAGAACTTCCCCAAAATCTAAAGCACTTACATATTATTATTGACCAAAAACTCTAATCTCTTTTGCCTTCCATTGCATGTAATTTGATGATTTTTTTTTTTTTTTTTTTACTATCATCTTCTTTTCTTTTGTCTCTTGAGCTGTAACAGTGGATATTCTGCAAGGCTAGCTCAGTGCTCAAAGGTTTTCCATCTGCACTCCCCAGCAGAGTCCCCTCACACTCAGGACTATTGTTCTGACCTGCGCACTGATGGCATCCACAGCGCTGGTCATTATTACCCAAATGGTGCTCCAGTCTTGTAGCTCATGACCTTCAGGACAAGCCAAGACATCCTGGCTTCACCAGAGTCTGGGCTCTCATTCAATTCAGTTCTGTAGGAGGAGAAAGGAAAATGAAAGAGCATCAATGAATGGTCTGCCCTGAACCAGAGTCTGTGGTAATGTTTTATAAATGCTAATCTTTACCACAATCCATCTGGCTAGACATCATTATTCCTATTTTTCTTTCTTTTTTTTTTATGCATGGATCTTTTTTTTTAAAGATTGGCACCTGAGCTAACATCTGTTGCCAATCTTCTTTTTTCTTTCTCCCCGAAACCCCTCAGTACATAGTCGTATTTTCTAGTTGTGGGTCCTTCTAGTTGACGCCACCTCAACGTGGCCTGATGAGCGGTGCCATGTCCGCGCCCAGGATCCGAACCAGCGAAACCCTGGGCTGCCGCAGCGGAGTGTGCAAACTTAACCACTCGGCCATGGGGCCAGCCCCCTTTATCTCTATTTTTCAAGGGACAGTACTGAGGCACAGAAGAACAACATTACCAAAGGTGTCCCAGCTAACAATGTGCAAACAACTGGTGTGGCCAAGTTACTTCCTGTGATCTGTCTGACTCCCACACCGGAGTTTTCCCACCATGTTCGTTCTCTCAAAAGTTGAGCTTACAGTCACTTCTTGGTCTCATTCAAGAAAGGGGAGCTATTTCTTTGCATTAAACTCAGAGTCCACATTTTTTGGAGTCTTAAACTATTTTGAAAAACTTGCTGATTGATGTCTGGGACTAATTTGTTGAATTTACTGAATACTTCTTGAGAGCTTACTGAGTACTGGTAGCTGTTATAGGTCCTGGATGGTAAAAACAATCAAGCGTATTTCTGGTCATCAAAGAGATTACCATTTCTTTTTCCTGATTCCAGTCTCTCCAACACGTAGCCTGCACCACTGAAATTCCAATTTCACACTAAATAAACTTTTCTTCAGCACCTACTGTGTGCCCTATCCTTGAGCTACTAAAGACATTAAGACACCTCTAACCTCAAGGAACCTACATTCAAGTCATTCCCTCATATAAAACCATCAATGGCTCCCTGATATCAATGACCTTGAACCCAACCACCTCTGCACAGCACTTACTCCAGCGCTCAATCATCCTTCTCCACTCTAAACTTGTAGACTACGAATGCCATACTGTTTAGTTGTTCTGCTTGTCTCTTATGTCTTAATTTTATCTCTGCAATGACACTATAATCTACTTAAGAGCAGGGATCACTGCTTACAATCATTCTTTTTGGTCACACACAAGACAAGGGATTACTTCTTTGGCTTTGAACCCAAAGAGTCCTTTCATCTGGTGATGATTTAAAGGACTTTAAAAGACTTGTTGATTGATTTCAAGGATTAAATCCAACACCAGAGAATTCTCCTCCTAGTTAAAAATTCCACTTAGTTCTTTAATACAAAAATCATTGCTGAGATTTATGATAAGAATGGAGTTTTAAAATAGACGTTTGAGTGGAAAGAGGAGAGAGAACATTGTTCATTGTATGACATCTGAAGTTTAATCTTAGCTCTTCTTAATTATCAACTATCATGCTAGTTTTTCTTTTACTCAATTGCATCTGTGATTTTGCCCATCAGGCCAAGACTGTTTCCCCATCGTCTCACTATTTCAGAGAAATGTAAGGCCATTCCTTCTGTAACTTTCTCATAATAACTATTCTCTATGGTCAGTTTACTTAGTTTTTGAATGTGAAAGAAAGGAAACGTCTCACTTTTGGCATAGCTGTAGAGTAGGGGAGTAGCCACCCCTGCCCCATGGCCAAGCATCAGCCAACAACCTGCCATTAGACAGAGTCAGCTGAAAAGGATCCAGGACAAGACCTTCATCTGTCCACTGAGGCAGCCACGCAGCCACCAATAAGCTTTAGTGGCTATGAGTTCAATCTGTCCTGTAGAATACAGCATCGGATGGGGAGGACAATGGATCTGGCATTAGCAGGGAGAGACAGTATCTACCTGCTAACACATGGTCATGGATGAACTATAGTAATGGAGGATGTAGGAAGAAGTGAAAACAGAATTCCAGAAATGTAGCTGGCACCAGAGAAGCAGGTCAATAGGTGGGTAGGATCGAGTCCTTGGACTACTGGGTTTAAAGACTTAAAAGTATAAGGCATATCTTCAGGGTTAAGTGGACTAGAAAATCAGTGAGTCACCAGCCACCAGAGCAGGCCAGCCTGACACAGGGTTTAAAGTCCAATTAAACAAAACAGGTTCTGCAGTAAGAGTAACTTGGGGCTCCAACAATCCTTAGAGAATGAAATGGGGTTCTTTTGTAGGTGAGATTAAGGGACCTTCAGGACACTTAGAAATTCAGGCAGCCGTGGATTCCAACTTCACTATAGTACTTCTAAGCCGCGATGCAATAATGTGACATCATGAGTTAATTCAAGGCCCCACTCCTACAAGTACATTATAATCTAAGTGGAGCCTTCTGGAGTCTCCAAAAATGATGTTTGGGGTCAAATGCCAGCATGGGAGGTAGTTTCAGTTCACACTGGTCCTTCCTACTCAGAAGACTGATCCGGTATGGAGACCTGCCTGTTCCAAGGTCACGTGCACTTAGCGGATTTTCTTTGCACTGAGGAGGCAGGCAGAATCGGATAGCTCAGGGGCCAGCAAGTTATAGCCCGCCACGTATAGCCCACCACCTATAGGGCAAATCCAGCCCACCACCTGTGTTTTATTAAATAAAGCTTTATTGGAACAGCCACAGAATTCATTGACATATTAGCTATGACTACTTTGTCACTACACAGCAGAGTTGAGTAGTTGTGACAGAGACTGAATGGCCCACAAAGCCTAAAATATTTACTGTTTGCCCCTTTACAGTTGGTGGATAGCAGAGTTGGACTACCATAGTTCAGTCCCTACCTTCTCTGGTTACTAGGCAGGTGCATTGGCCTGAATGTTTTTGTTGCCCCAAATTCATATATTGAAATCTAACCTAATAACCTAGTGGGTATTAGGGAGTGGGGCCTTTGAAAGGTAATTAGGTCATGAAGGTGGAGCCCTCAGGAATGGGATTAGAGCCCTTATAAAAGTGGCTGAGATGGGGCTGCCCCTGTGGCCGAGTGGTTAAAGTTCTTTGGGCTCCACTTCGGCGGACCAGTTTCATGGGTTCAGATCCCGATTGTGGACCTACTGTGCTCATCAGCCATCCTGTGGAGGTATCTCACATACAAAGTAGAGGAAGACAGGAGCAGAAGTTAACTCAGGGCTAATCTTCCTCAAGCAAAACAAAAAAGAGGAGGATTGGCAACGGATGTTAGCTCAGGGCAAATCTTCCACAGGAAAAAAACAAATTAAAAATAAAAGTGGCTGAGAAAGTTCCCTTGCCCACTACACCACATGAGGTTACAGTCAGAAGTGCTGTCTATGAACCAGAAAGTGGGATCTCACCAGACACTGAATCTACTGGCACCTTGATCTTGAACTTCTCGGCCTCCAGAACTGTGAGATATAAATTTCTCTTGTTTATAAGCCACTCGGTCTATGATATTTTTTTATAGCAGACCAAACTGATTAAGACAGAAGGAAACTTTGGGAAAATCGCTTTAACTCTGCATGTCTCAAACTTCTCCTCCTTGAAAGAGTGGCAGCAATGTCTCTTCCTCCATCTAGTAGCTACAAAAACCCAGCACAATAACACACGGAATGTGCCCAGTGCAGCGTCTGGCATGTAAATGGTAACTATCTTGCTCTCCATCAGGTAATGGTAGTCTCAGACTTGTATTCAAGTAGAATTTATTTCTAACATAGAGCCTATAAAGTGAATGCATATGCTTGATAAAGGCACCAGTGCAGACACTAGCCAAAACCAGCTCAATCCGGATAAGGCACTTGGTTTAATATTGTCAATATAAAAATTTTTAAGAAGATCACTAATCATTCTTTATTGCTGGGAATCTCTACAATATCTTGTAAATTGCTTTAAACGGGTACTTAAAGTTTTCTGTAGGACTCTGTCAAATGCAGATAAGGGCCGTGAAGGAAAAATTTACATTTCATCAGTATTAACAATTTATTAAAACTCACGAAAATGTACATTATTGTGCTTATTTTTTTGATGTTTTATATTACAAACCCTGGGACATACTTTGAAAAAACTTGTTCACGGTTGCAGCTTAAATCTTAAAACATCTCAAATTCTCTCTTCAACTCAGAATGCCATTCATTAAATTCCTTCTTCTAAGGAACCATAAAGGCAGTAATCTAGACCCTGATAAAGGCTTTAAAGTTGTCCCACAGGATACTTGGCGTGGAGAAGGATGGAACATTAGTGTCAAAGAAGCATATTATTTGATTCTCAATTTAATTAATAAACTCTTTCTCTCCCCCACAGGAATGTGCTAAATCTCCAATTCTTATTTGTGTTGAAGCAAAAGATTTAGTTACCTCCCTACCAGAAAAGGGGGAAAAGATCTGAAAAAGGCTTTAAGTATTTAGTAGTTTAAACCTTGCATAAATTGGAGATTAGAATAAAAAATCAGCCCTGGTATTTTTCTATGAAAATGGTGAACAGAAGGAATATATATGCTCAGAGGAATAGCGCTTTATGCCAAACATCAATCAACCCGGCTTTAGAAGCCTATTTATAATACTGTGGGGGGTTCTGGACACTTACACTTCACACTGTGAAGACCAATCCATGACATCAGATAGTGAACAATTGAAGTCTTTGCAAATAATTAAAACTCTGTTTGAAAATGGAGATGTTTTCCACAGCTTTCCTGTGTATGCACGATATCATCGATATTCAAGAGTGTAAATATTGACTAGTTATTGCTGGTAGCCAGAAGGAGCAAAATCCCCTTTGAAATAATAATGTGGAGTGTGTGTATATAACATATACATATGTATGCACACACATATGCATAGAGATGTTAAATATATAGTCATATAGGGAGAGAAAATATAGATTTCACTTTATATGACAGTTGAATAGCTATACTTTAAACAACCCATGTTCACTGCCAGTACAGTTCTAGTGTGAGTGTGTATGTGTGTGTGTGTGTGTGATATGCAAAGAAGACGCGAAAATATTTCTGAAATTTTTTATCTGTGATTTTTTTCTTAGCATGATAATAAGAGATATTATGAAGCATGCCTTTTATCTTTTTAAAAAAGTCTCCATTGTTGAAAGTGGGATCTAGAACCATATCACTTTAGAGCTTGCAGGGGCAACACAAATGATCTTGTCTAGTTTTCTTAATATTTTAAGCCCACCTTAAATCCTTTTGGAGGGGAGGCAAAGCACAACTAATACATAAATTAAAATCCTGGAAATGGCTCCTTAATTTGACAGTTTTTCATTTAAGAGACATGGGACTTAAAACATTATGAAATTGAAAAAATCCCTCAGGGTTATTATTTCCGTTTACTCATTTAACAGAGCACTATTTAAAGATATGGACACACACTGGCAGCGAGAAGATAGAGAAGAAACAAAGCCATTGCCCCCTCTCCATAGAGCTTCTTCAGATCCAGAGGGACACACACACGCATGGGTTTTGTAAATCAGAGTGTGGGGCTCTCCGTAAGAAGAGCTCGTTGTGGGGTGCAAACAATAAGTGCACAAAGAGGTAGAAAAGGGAGCAATCTGTGCCGATGAGAACCATCAGGAGGCAGGTGAGCCTCACCCTAGACATAAGGAACCGTAGACGCTGGACAGCTGGGGTGGAAGAGAAGAGAGTAGAGTGGACTAGCGGAATGGCTCAGCAAAGAGAGAGAGAGAGGACGAGCATGATACGTTAGGGGAATAAAAACCGGAGTGCAGAATGAATTTGAGCTCATGAACGAGGTTAATTACAACTTGCTATGGTCTTCTCAGTGGGCTTCAGTGCTTTGTGACTAAATTCAGAAAGAAGGAGTCCACCAGGAACCGTCAGAAAAGCTGGGATCTTCAGACCCATTTTGGCTTCACAAGATTCCCCTTCAACCAAAATCACATGCAGAAAACTAATGAAACAAAAGCTCTGCATTTACTCACGAGGGGAAAGAAACATGATAATATTGACTCATCTATTACAATGAACACTGAGTTTGTCTCTTAGCTGATTTGACCAGGTCCCGGCAGGGATTACGTTTCATACATCTTTTATACACTCCTCACCCTGTGGACCGAGAGCAGGACTAACTAAATACATGTTGATAAATTGTTGAAGGACACTGTAACTTATTTATCCATAGACTACATGGAATTTCCCCCATAGCCTTTACAAGTGGCCAGAGCCCACAGAGGTCTGTGTCCTCAAGTGTTAAAAAGGCCGTATAAGAATGTAGGCTGTTATTGCGATAGGAGACACGGTCTAGAATTCAAAGCCCCACTGGTCAAGTTGGTTCATACTAGAGACTTGTGATATCTACAAGCACAAAGACAAGTGTGTGAAAATCATTCAGTCAAAGGAATAACTGGAGACTAACAGAGAGAACTCAGGACAAAAAGTAATCCAATTGATTCCCAGAGTAATCCCATCCCCATGGCAGCTGCCAAATCCCCACTTCAGATTTTGCTTTGTAAACATGTTCTCTGACAAGGCAAGGATTCCTCCTCCAACTCTTGACAGAAATGACATGAGCTAACAAAGCCAGGTCTACACTCACAAGGTGACATACAGAATCCAGGCCCACAGCCTCAAGACCTTGATCAGAAACCTTCTGCCCTTCAGCATGGAAGTGGGCCTTTTAAAAGAAAATAATCCAGATAATTTATTTTTCCTTATGCTTGCGTAGACCTGTTTCCTTGCAATTCCTTTCAGTCGGCCTGAATGCAGGAGAGCACCAGGGGGAGCTCACACATCTTCCTTCTTTTTCTCCCCCTTGTAGAAGGTCGGCTCCTGTATGCCAGAGAAAAGGTGGGTCAAAACAACAACATCTATGAAATGATTCACTAAGGTAAACACAGGTAATTCACCTCGTAAAAATACTCCGGATTCTTTCTGAAGCCTGCGCCACCCTCCTTGTATTGGGCACACCTAAAGTCAGCATTCAGCCAACTCAGCTGGCCTTAAGATGTGGCCTCTTAAAACTCCTGGATCAAAAAGACATAAAGGCACGTCCCTAAGATGCCCCTGCGTCTCCCTAAAAGAAAAGAGAGAGAGAGAGACACAGAGAGAGAGAGATTGGGTCTGCTTCCTTGTGATTTGAAATGGCATTTTTCAGAACACTCCAATTTTACTCACAGTGGAGGGTAATGGAAGGGATTTAGGTCTTTATTTTTCTACGTCGATCAATGGGATTGATTTTTTTTTTTGTATTTCAAAGAGAACTAGTTGCTTCTCTGTCTCTCTCTGTCTTTCCCTCTCTCTCTCCAGGATTGAAAACACAAGGCAAGGAGGAGAAACTCAAAATATATAATTAACTTTGCATTATCAATATTAGTGGAGAGAATCAATGGCTCAAAGAATCCTAAAAGGCCAGCTAATCCACATATCTGACTTCCTGATGACGTGTTTGTGACACTGACATTCAGAGCGTGGAGACCCTCACCCTGCGCCAACCGGTGACCCGGGGAGAAAAAACACCCCTGCTCCTGATGCTTCGTTCACGGAGAATGCTCGTCACTGATTGCTTTAAAGAAATGATATATTTCTTATTTTAATTTCAAATCTCCAGATCACTAAATCATAGAGATCCTAGCCCTGAAAATGCTTCATGAGGTCATCAGACCAACTCTCTACTTTAAGGCAGATGACATACAATTGCTTTAAATTTTATTTTTTAGATGAAGTAGTTGAGGTTCAGAGAGGAAAATTAAGAGCCTGTGGGTCACGCAGTGAAACGATTTTTGTCCATAAATTAAAAACCCATTGAGCATCCAGTCACCCATTCCTCCCCCCACCCCCATTCAAGTCTAAACTTTGAACCAACCGCAATCCTAAAGAGGAGAGAGACGAATCACAAGGGAATGTAGAATAATTAAAAATTGAGGTGGCTAAACAGCTGGGGGAAACGCTGAGACTGATAAAATATCCCATCAAACGTGGATTTCTCCCAGGTGGGCGGCTGAACCGCAGGGAAGTCGCGGGGCCAGCCGGGGAGACGGCGCCTTTTGGGTGCCCCGTGTCGCGCGGCAGCACGATCCGCCACAAGGCCGGACGAGGCAGCTGCTGCTCGGCGCCCGGGCGGAGGCCCCGCGTGGCCAGGCCGGCGGCGACCGCGTCTCGCAGCCGGATCCGGGCGGGGCTGCCCGGGCGCCGGTTCCCGGGGACACGAGGCGGGGCTGGAGGGCGCTCGGGCAGCGCGGCCACCGCCAGGAGCGCGCCGAGCCCGACCTGCAGGAAGATCGCGGCGCGCCCGGCCCGGGGACAGAGGCAGCGGCGCTCCAGGAGCGCGCGGGGGGCGCACCCACAGCGGGCCGAAGGGCTGCGGTCACCGCCGCCCGCGTGGGGACAGGGACGCCCCCCGCCAGCGCGGGACAGGCTCACCGCCCGCCGCCGCCGCCGAACCCGTCCAGATTGCGCGGAATGTTAGTAAAGATGTAGCGAGCGGAGGCTTAGGCAGCGACGAGCAAATTCGTGGCACCTCGTTGGCGTGAATGGAGGGCCGGCTGCAGAGGGACACTGGGGGTTTAATCGTGACAATAGCCCTGTGCGTGGTTCAGACATTTTTGCCCACAGGGTCCGAGCATCCGAGGTTAAGATGCCTGGGACTCACACGTCAGTGCGGCAGAGTTTCCCTGCGACTTGGTGGCGAGAGACCAAGCACCTGTACCCCGTGCCTCTCGTGGGGACAGCTGTGCGTATCGCTCAGGCCCGCCGGCCGCACCATCTGACCTGCGGGGAAGGAAATGTGAGCCACGGAATTTCCACCGCTCCGCGCACGTTCATTCCTAGGAGAGGATCGTCACTCTCCACTCAGAGATTATTTAGGGAGATGTTCTGGACCGGATAGGTAGACATATGACAGCCCAAGGAAGATATGTAAAACTTTAAATTGTAGACACTTAAGCACCAACTGTCTGGAGCCCTGAGCAAATTAAAAAAAAAAAAAAAAGAGGGAGAGATCCATCAGAAACATCACACTTCCAGGGCCCCTGGCATTTTCTAAATCAGTGGGTGTACTAACAGGAGAGTGCAGGGAAGTTTTCTGAACACAGAATTCATATTCTTTAAGCTTTAAGTCACAAGTGGGTGCTTCATTCAGCTCTCCTCCAGCTGTGGGATTTCAGCCCCCTAATTCTTTGGTTGCAAGCAGCAAGAATTCCTTATAATCAAGTCAGCAAAAGCATTTCCACTAAATATAACTGGGGAGGAAATATTCCATTCATCCAGTTCATTGTATCACATTCACCATAAACGTTTCTGTGATCCAAGGTGTTAGATATCGGCCCGGCTTTCACAGGAACTGGGCCAGGTGTTAAATGGCCCCACAGCACCTTGCCCTTGTGGAGAAGAGACTCCAACGGCGGCTGCTGATGAATGATGGAGAATAGGAAGTTGGTCAGGAAAAGCCTCTGTTTTTTCTTACTTTTAAGCTACCCTCTTGACCAACATTCTTTCTTTGACCACTGAAGGAAGATAATTTAATTGATAATTTGGGGGGCGTTGTTTCTCTCTCACTCGGGTTTTTGTTGTTGTTAGGAGGGAGGGTTATTTTGGGGGGAGCTGGTAAGTGGAAAGGGAGATGGGAAAGCGATTTGTTACTGCCTTATGCAAACCGTGTTGGGTCTTGTTTTTAACATGATGGAATGAAGCTGCAAAAAGTACATGATCGGAAAACAAGATCGCTTAGAAAAAATTAAGGAATAGGAATTATTTCGTGTCCTGGAGGAAAAAGGTCAAGAAAACCCTAGGAGGACACAGTGACCTTTACATAGAGAAAATACCAATATGTGAAGAAGAGGGTGGAATAGAATGAGGAGGTGCATCTTCCTGAGTCCCCCCATGTGTCAGAAACTCGACTTACATTATCTCATTTAATTGTACCCACAACCTTAGGAGAAAGATAGGATTTTTTTATCCAATCCTCCTTTTCCAGATGAGAAACCTGTAGCTCAGAAGCCCAAAGTAAATTGCCTGAGGGCATATAGCTAGTTAGGCGCAGAATTAGAATTGATTAACGGGTAAAGAAGAATTCCTTGAGAATTAGTGTTTTTTAAATCTCGATTAGTTACAGAGGGAAGCCGGGAAATTAATTACCTTCTGGGAGGATCTTTAGATTAGTGGGGAAATGATGTTAAGCTCACAGAAAGACAAGCCTGTGAATTTTGTTATCTTTTTTCATGTGGTTTCAGGAAAAGTGAGACGATTTGAGAAAACTGAATGGTACCCAAATTCATTTAGTAATGTTCTTTTCAACTGATAGACCTGCTCGATATTATTAGGCACATGTCCTCATTCTTCAGGAAATTTCTGTGATTTGAGAAGAAAACTGAAAAGCTTTAGACTCTTCTAAATTTAAGAATAATTTGAATTTTAGTTGGGAAATAGACAAAGTATCTGTATGATTGAGTTTAAAAGGCATGGAAAGGGTTCTGATGGTCCAAATTATTGGCCCCACCCTCTGAGAATAAGCATAGCTTTCAAGCCAGACAGCTCTGGCTGTGAATTTGAGCTGTGCCAGTTATGGCTAGCTGTGTGACCACAGGCAACTGTCTTAACCTCTCTGGGCTTCAGTATCCTCCTCTGTCAAATGAGGCAAATAAACAATCGCAAGGTTATTGTGAGGATAAAATAAAATAGTATGGGTGAAAGCCCTTAACACAATGCCTGGTGTATAGTAGATGCTCAGAAGTGTTAGTGTCGCTTAGTGTGATTAAAGCCTGTGAGAGCAGATTTTGAGAGGGTGGGAATGCACTAGAAGAGTGGCCAGAGAAAGGAAGTGCCACTAACTTCGGCTCTGTGATAATTTTGCCCGGGGCTGGCTCTGGGGGAAAGACGCTGATTGTTCCTAGTGTGTGCCTCTACTCTGGCTGCCGGGAGAGGACAGACAGCTTTAGAAGAAAGCCAGGAAGGTCTGAGGAGGTGGAGCAGAATGATGATGGAAAGCGTGGAGCAAGTTATCCCCATGCCACAAATCCTCTTGATCTTGAGATCAAACAACAATTCTTTCAGAAACTGAGAGAAATGAAGGCTGCAGCGAAATGCCCCCATGTAATTTTTAAACTAGTTAGTAATGATGACATAAGACAAAAATGTTTGTGTTCTTGCTTAAGCCTTGAGCTGCTAAGGGAGTTTTATTCTTCAGTGTTTTTTAATAAAGATATTTTAACCGTTGTTTTTTTTAAACAAAACTAAATATACACAATTTTTGCCTAGTTATTATTGACTGCTACTCTGCCAAAAAAAATAAAAGTTATTACTTTGGGACTTGCGTTTGAATGGAACTGTAAAATTCTGCTTTAAAAAGTATTAGAAAACAATTCGTCAGTATGGTTTCCTCTGGTGTTTTCTGCCGGGTAAAATCTAGATTAATTCTAGAGATTTCCTTTTGAAATAATGATTTATTATATGATTATGAAAGTAGTACATGCTCATTGTAGACAACTTAGTACAAGTATAAAATGAGAGAAAACACTACAAAAAAAAACCAAGAACACCTTTATTCCCAGCGCTGAGTTAACCAGTCTTAATATGTTTATTTCCTTCCCTTCTTTTTACCTTTCTTTCTTTTTTGAACCTTGGTTTGAATTTATTGTGCATAAAATTTTGGATTCTGCTCTTTGTACTTATTTTCCTCTATGTCACTAAAAATTATTCGTTATTTCATTTTTAATGACTTCCTAATTTTGCATCATCCCGATATAACATAATTCTCTCGTTGAATGTTTGTGGATTCTGGGTTTTGCTATTGTAAATTATGCTAAAATGAAAATCTGTGTGCATAAATCTCTGAGTTTAAGATTCTTTTGTAGGACAGACTTCTATAATTAGAACTACTAGATCCATATATATAAATCTTTTTTAAGGCTCTTGAAATATACGGCCAAATTGATTTTTAGGAGTAGTCGTAGCAATTTTCAGTCCTAGCAGCAATATCTGAAGAATGCTGCTGTTTCCTAATGTCCCTACTAGTGACTAATATTATTGCCAAAAAAAATCTTTTCTAATTTGATAGGTTAAAAAAAAAGGTTTTGTTGTTTTATTTGTATTTATTTGGGACCACTGTCATTAAACAGCTTTTTCAGATGTTCATTAGCCATTTCCTCTTTTGTGAATTACCTATTAATGTCCTTTGCCCATTTTTCTGTTGAGGCCTTAATGCTTTTTTAATCTATTTATATAAACCCTTTATGTCAGTCCTTTTTGTAATTGTGGCAAATGGTTTTTCCCTATTTTACTCTTTGACTTTTAATTTTGTTCATGATTTTTTATATATAAAGCTTAAAATTTTAACTTAGATAAATGTATCAGGTGTTTCTGGGTGATTCCTTCCTTTGTTTTCTGTTGCTCTACAGAAAATCTGATCTTCACATATTTTGTCTACTTCTATTTTTGCAATGGATTAGGCTTTTTTTATTTAACTTTTTATTGCTTCTATAATTTATTGTTCTGTGGTGAGGATCTGATTCCCCCTCTCCCCCAAATAGTTAGGCAGTTTTTCCAATACCATCAATTCCACATCCACCCCTTCCCTATTGGTTCATGTGCGTCTGCAGCAGAGACCTCTTTTAGATGATAGAGGTGCAGAGACACTAGTGACAATACAGTAGTAAACTGCCGGGACTACGCGAGCGTCAACCAATCAGAACAGACACCAATCATAAGCATCAGGTTGGGACAGTGCGTCTATCAGCTGAGGCCCAGCCCTGCAGATATGACCTAAGAAGTTCCTACATGCAAAACAGAGGTTGTCTTTCAAAGAAAGATCTGTTTAATCAAACTTAACATGCTTAAGAGGGGTCTTTTCCGGAAACTCCCTTTGGAGCGTTTGGACTGTAAACTAACCCCACTGTGTCCATTCAATAAATATTAGTTAAGCCTCTCCTATGGGCAGGCGCTATTTAAGGGTCTCTCTCTCTCTCTTTCTCTCTCATTTCTCTCTTTCTCTTTGTGTGTTTCTTTCTCTCTTATATTGTCAGCAAATGCTACTGAATAAGTAGTAGTATCAATTGCCTATTTTTTCATGCCAGATCTTTCTCCCTCCATTAAAATAACTGTCACTGCTCTTTGAGATCCACTCCTGGTCAGCTCACCTTCTCCTAATATGACACAAATCACATCTGTCAGTAATTTGGTTAGCTTACCTGAAAAGTTGATAGACTCGCTGTCTTTGGTTTGCCCATCTGTTCCCATAGTTTGTCTGCTCCTTAAAGAATTTGACAGCAATAGGACGATTGTTACTGTAAAAGGAGACTTGTTGACATCTGGGATGAGGTGCTTCCTGGCAGCTTCGGCCAAGGGGCTGACTTTGGATCCGTGGTCAGAGCAGAGTAAGCATCATCAGGCAGAACAAGGGGTGAGGAACTCAGGGAGCAATTGTGGCTCCAGAGTTTGGCAAGTGAATGCCAACCACGTGGCTGCCAAGAGGGCAAGACTCTGTACCAGGAAAAAGGACTGGACAGAATCAGGCAGCCCGCACTACAGGCCGTGGGACAGAAAGTCCCAAAGTGTCTGAGAACAGACCCGAAGTGAGTAAAACAATACTGAAGTGATCAAGTAAACAAAGATTAACCAGATTAAGTTTTCTGCCACTAGGTAGAATGGTGATTCAAGATAATAATTTAGTTTAGTAGAAAAATACAGACACTTTACACATCTTGCCATCCTACTTGTGACAATGACACTAGGATGAGTCCTGGGCATGGGCATTTTGGCCGAGGGTAAACCTTGCCGTGTTCCATCTTGTGACCACAGGATCGGACCTCTGCCATTCCCTGAAAACTTAGCCTGCTCTTGCCGGGCACTGAGCCCTCTCCTGCTGGCTGGTCCAAAACTAGCATGTCAGCTACACTCACGGCACCCACCGTAGCATCATTGCCTGTCTCTAGTCATCCCCTTGAAAGTCTGAATGCACCGTTGCCCAGACTGCATTCTTTTGGAGTTAAATGCTGGTCTTGCTTCAACTTGAGTTTACCGTTCCTCCTTCAACACCATGGTTCAGACTTCTAGTTACTTCCACTCCCAAAAGAGTAAGCTGCCAAGAAGGAGGTTAGAACCCCAATGAAAAAAAAATTGTTTCAGGCATCCCCAGCAACAGTGGATTTGTGCTGATATACAATATAATCAGTCCCTGGTGCCTTTCTGGATGGCTGGGCCCAGTAATTTGTACTAGCTTCCGACCCTTTTTAACAACCTAGTGCCACTTATCAGAACACTCCATATCATCTCTACAGAGTACAGCGCAGCACTTGTAGTCCCACAGACAGACTGTGGAAGGACTCTCATTTTGCTTTGTGCTAGACAATGTAATGTGACATTTTATTCTTAAACAGCTTTAATATCTTGTTGGCTTTGAGCTTGTGGTTCACCATGACCCCCAGGTCTTTCTCGTGAGGACGGTTGTGAAGCTGTTATTTCCCAGACATTGCACTTGTGCAGTTTTTTCAATATTTATTCAATTATTTTAAAAACTATTATTTTGTTTCCGATTGACAAGGTAATATATGCTCACTGTAGAAAAACTGGACAACACAGAAAAACATAAAGAAACAAACAAAAATAACTTAGTATCTGCCTGCCCAGAGATACCATGTTAACATTTTGATATACTGTATTTCCTTTCCGCCTCTTCACTTTGCATACATCTTTTAACATTTACAAACGTAGTGTATATATTATTGTGTAGTCCACTTTTTTACTTAGCAATTTATCATGTCACAAAATATTCTACTAAGGAGTGATTGTTTTCGTTTAGAATTTTAAACTAAAAAATTCCACTTCTTGGGGCCGGCTCAGTGGTGCTGTGGTTAAGTTCACCTACTCCACTTTCGTGGCCCAGGATTCATAGGTTGGGATCTTGGGTGTGGACCTATGCACTGCTCATCAAGCCATGCTGTGGCAGCATCCCACAAACAAAATAGAGGAAGATGGGCACTGATGTTAGCTCAGGGCTAATTTCCTCAGCAAAAAGAGGAAGATTGGCAAGAGAAGTTAGCTCAGGGCCGATCTTCCTCACCAAAAAAAAAAAAAAGTGAAAAATCCCACTTCTAGGAATTTATCTAATAAATAACTACTGTTTGATAGCAAAGATTTAGCTACAAAGAAATTTACTGCAGTTTCATTTATAATAGGAAAAAATTGGAATAATACAAAATTACCAAATCAGAGTAAATATTCACCTATACAATGAAATTCCATGCAACTGATAAATTATTTTTAAAGACTATTTTATAATATGAAAAAATTTTATTGATGATTGCTAAGAGGAAAAGCAAACTATAAAACTGTATATATAGTGTGATTTAATTTTTAAACAATAAATAACTATATTAAAAAAGGTTGGACGACACCACAGACACTACAATGAAAGCTATAATGGTGGCATTATGGTTGATTTTATAGTTTCATTTTATTTTGAGACTTTTTCTAAATGTCCAGTAATAAGTATGTATTATATGTGTAATAATACAAATAAATTTTAATTCATTATTTTAATAAATAATATTTTACTACTTAAGGTATTAAAATGTATTTAATCAATTTCCTCAAGCTTGGACATATAGGGAGTTTATAATTAAATAATACCTCATCAGAATTATAAACACCATATTCACCTCCGGGGGGGGTGGCTGAAGGCGTTGGCATTGGTGGCAGGATGAATAAAGGGTTTCAACTTTATTGATAATGATTTATTTCTTATGCTGGATGTTAGGTCCATGGGTGTTCCCAGCATTAATCTTCATGCTTTTTGTATCTTTTAAATATTTTATAATAAGTTAAAAAATAACAACACAATAAGCAATTCATATAGCAACATATATGTCCTGAATATGTATTCAATTATTTCTTTGAAATGATTTTCTAAAAATAAAAATAGGAAAATATATTTAAAACTTTTGACAAAAATTGGTATACTGTCCTCCAGGAAGCTTGAAACAATTTATATTCTCACTTGAAGCACACAGATGCTTGTTTCACCTGGCCGTTGCCAACAATGGCCATTATCATTTTTTAAATCTTTGTAAAATTAGGTAAAAAATGTTATCATCCTATTGTATTAATTTGAATTCCTTTGATTAGCAGGGAGGAAAACATTTTCATCTTTATCGGTTACTTGTCTTTCTATTTCTTGTATTGCTTTGGCACATCTTTTGCCCATTTTTCTATTCTTTAGCCATCTATTTATTATTTATCTTTTTATATTATGAATATTTTCACAGTTGGTAGTCTGTTTTGTATTTGCGCTTATGGGTTTTGATGTTTGGCAGTTTTATTTTACATAATGCAATATATCAAAATTTTCCTTTGTGCTTTTTCTTCTTTTACTCAAATGTTTAGAAAGACTGTATCTTCTATGAAATCAAATACACATATCTACAAATTTTTTCTAGTTTGTTCTGTTTTCTGTTTTATGTTTAATTCTCTGAGCTATCCGTGAGTATGGTATAAAGATTTAACTACATTTTTAGAAAATAACTGGATCATAATGCTCCAGTCCACTCTCCCTTTTTTTTTTTTTTTAAATCATGTATGTTTTTCTTACTGGTTTGAAATGCTCTTTTACCAATTACTAACTACTAGAGTTCACTTTTTGGCTTTTTTTTTTTTTTTTTTTGAGGAAGATTAGTCCTGAGCTAATATCTGCTGCCAATCCTCTTCTTTTTGCTGAGGAAGGCTGGCCCTTAGCTAACATCCATGCTCATCTTCCTCTACTTTATATGTGGGACGGCCCCCACAGCATGGCTTTTGCCAACTGCTGCCATGTCCACACCCGGGACCCGAACCAGTGAACTCTGGGCCGATGAAGCAGAATGTGCACACTTAACTGCTGTGCCATCGGGCTGGCCCCACTTCTTCGCTTTTTATTCTGTCCATTTGTCTGTCTCTTTTTCACACAGTTCACCTTGCTATTTTATTCATTCCACCGTGATAATGTATTTTGATATCTTGTAAGTCAAGTTCCCTTCATAATGCCAGTTCTTCTCGGCCGATTACCACCACTTTCAGGTTAAATTTCAAATCATTTTGTAAAGTTCCAAAAATGTTTTACTGAGCTCCTATTTGGAGTGGCATGAAATCTATATATACAAATTTGGGAATAATGGGAACCTTTGCAATATTGATCCATCTGATTTAGAAATATGGTATAACTCTCCATTTATCCAAATTTTAAGTTTTAATTGCTCTTCAGTTAACTTTTATAATTTTTTTCACATAGATCCTACAAGTTTATGATAAAATTTATTACTGGATATAAATGAAAATGTAATATTTTCTAAAGATAACATTTATGTGTTGGGAAAAGACTTAAATGTTGAGGGGGAAATATCATATATCCATCTCATACCATTCACAAAGGCAAAACTAAAAAGGATTAAGCATTTAAATAATAATTTTAAAAAGATACTAGAAGAAAATATAAGAAGAAGTATTCTAATCTGATTGTAGGAAGATGTTTTGTAACATGACACTAAGACTAGAAACCATAAAGAAAAAAAGATGGAATAAGTTAAAAACTAAAAATTTTTAAACTTACAGATGGAAAAAGTCACTAAAAAACAATGTTAAAAGATAAATAACAAACTGGGAAAAATACCTCTAATGTAGAAAGTATTTCTCCAAATCAACAAGAGAAAGATGAAAAAGGACAAGAAAATGCAACATATGAAAGAGAAAAAGAAGAGATAATAGGCATTTGAAAGATGATAATTTTACTTACAAAGAAATATTAATTGAAACTACAATGAAGTACTACTTTTCTTCCATAATCTCATTATCAAAGGGGTTATTTTAAAAACATGATAATAACCAGTGTTAGGCAAAGTTATGAAAAGACAGGAACTCTGCACACTGCCAGGAATTGTAAATTAACACTGTCTCCTTGAAGGGCAGGTTGTCAGAATCAACAAAATGTAAAATATGCCTGCATGCTGATCTACCAACTCCAGTTTCAAGAATTATAACTATGAATTGTCTCAAAAGATGTACAAAGATGTTTATCACTGCACTGTTATATACTAATATATTAATTTTGAAGAATAAGAATAAAAAAGAAATTGGTTGAGTCAAGAGAGGAGCTAGGGGCCAGCCCCAGGCCAAGTGGTAAAGTTTGAGTGCTCCACTTTAGTGGCCCAGTGTTCCACTGGTTCAGAGCCTAGTCGCAGACCTACGCACCACTCATCAAGCCATGCTGTGGCGGCATCCCACATAGAAGAGCTAGAATGACTTACAACTAAGATATACAACTATGTACTGGGGCTTTGGGGAGAAAAAAAATAAAGAGGAAGATTGGCAACAGATGTTAGATCACAGCCAGTCTTCCTTACCGAAAAAAAAGAAAGAAGCCAATGCACATGAATTTTGAGCAGAAAAGTGACAAGTCAGACTTTGATATTAAATCATCTTTGCATTTTGAAATAATCCCTATTCTGACATGTGTTAATCCTTTGCCATATTATCGGATTACATTTGCTAATATTTTATTTAGCAAACTTTTTTTACCTGTACTTAAAAGTGGGATTTATTATAATTTTAAACTCATTTTAACATAAAATCAAGATGATTTATTCATCTTGTTAGTTTCCCTTTCTTAGTTTCTGTCCTATTTCAGCCTTTGATGAAGTTGGTGAAGTTTATTGGTTATTCGTTTGGTTGGCTGGTTGGTTAGTTGGTTGGTTTGGAGGCAGGACGGTATTGCGCCTAGCTGAAAAAAAAAAATTAAGTTTCTCAGTTTCTTTTGCACCTAGGTGTTCAAGTCCACCAGTTACGAGTAAAAGTTTGTGGGAACTTCTGGGAAGGCTTTTTAAAGGGAACTAAAGCAGCTATGACATGTCTCCACTTTTCTTCTTCCTTCTGTCTTCCTCCTGCCCAGAATGTGATCATGGTTGACGCTCCAACAGTCATCTTAGACCATGAAGTAGCCTTGAGGATGGAAAGCAAAGACGGTGGAGCAGAGAGAGAAGGAACCCGAGTCCTTGATGACTATGCAGATGCATGTCTCCGTGCTTCTACGTGTCAAATGCTTTTGAGCTTTTATTTGGTTTTCTAAAACATTAGCTATCCCTCATAGTTTTATGTCATCTGGACATTTGACAGGCATGCCTTCTGTGGCCCAATTTAATTTTTATTCCTCCAGGTTAATCCATTAATTAATACTCTTTGGATGTAATTATTCAACTAATTATGAATTTCACTGACTATAGCATTTTCTAGCCAATATTTCTATATATTTTCCACCGAGGTGGAAAGATACTCTATCAGCTGTCTTCTAAAGTAAAGATAGACTAAATTTGTTAAGTTCTCCTGATCCACCTGTGGTATGGTAAAGAATTTGTCTGGTCTTTGTCCCATGCTCCTGGCAGAAAGCTTCAAAAATCCTTGGAATTTCCTAAGTGATAGCAGTGTCTTTGTCATGCTAATGAGGTGACTCATGGTCGGCTCCTAGATAGCTTCAGGAAGAAGGCTGGTCACCAAGAAAGACTAACCGCTTGATTAGAGGGTTGAGACTTTCAGCCTCCTCAACCTGCAGGGAAGGAAGGGGACTGAAGATTAAGTTCAATCACATGCCCAATAATTTAATCAATCATGCCTGAACACCAATGAAAACCAGAGCTCAGTGGAGCTTCCTGGCTGGTGAACATATGGATGTGCCAGGAGAGTGATAGGTCCTGACTCCAAGGGGAGAGGGCATGGAAATTCTGTGCTCCTTCCCAGCCCTCGCCCTATGTGCATTCTTTATAATAAAACTGTAGTTGTAAGTATAGTGCTTTCCTGAGTTCTATGAGTAGTTCTAGCAATTTATCAAACCCGAGGGGGTTCATGGGAACCTCCTGGATGGGTAGCCAGTTTGCCAGAAGAGTGGGCGGCCTTTGACTCCACTTGTAGCTGGCATCTGAGGTGAGGGCAGTCTTGAGGAGGACTGAGCCCTTAATTTGTGGGATCTGGTGCTAACTCCAGGTGGTTAGTGTCAGATTTATTTTGCAGTACACCCAGTTGATGCTGAGTACTACCCAGACTAGTAATGTATCCAAAGCAAAAAGAAAAAGAAATTAGGTTGTTTGTTATGATTACACTTTCTTTTCTCAAGTAAGCCCCTTGTTTAATGAGATGCTATGTAATTTTGCTGGGAGTGCTCATCAGTCCTACCATCCTGTAGCTTAACAAAATTCTCTTTTCACATTCTTTCTCATTTCATAAAGACAAAGATTACCACCTGATATGGAGATTTCAGGTGAAATTCCTTTAATTTGCCAGAAACTTTAAATGATTTCAAGTGACTGAATGACCTTTTCCAAATTCTCAGTTTTCATTCCCTGACTGCAACATTTGCTCAAGTTGGAAGCATGATGGTTGTAGAATAGTTCTGTATTTAAAATATATATATTTTAGTAATTTGCCTAAAACAGCAATTCTCAACTAGGCAACTTTGCCCCCCGCCCCCCCGCCCCAAGAGACATCTGGTAATGTTTGGAGATATTTTCGGTTGTCATAACTGGGAGGAGAGAGTGCTACTGGCCTGTAGTGGGTAGAGGTCAAGGATGCTGTTAAATATCCTACAACACACAGGACAGCTGCCCACAGCAAAGAATTATCTAGCCCAAAGTATCAATACTGCCGAAGCTGAGAAACTCTCTACTGACATTACCTTAGGATGCAGCCCAGGTCTTTATGATTCCAAAGCCTGATCTTGGAATGACCCCACTTTCCATCTTGAAATGCTCTCATTTTTTTTCACATGTAGCACTTTTTGCTTCGTAATCAGAATTTCCCTTTTGAGATCCTCTCCCCTGTTAATAGTCCTTCTTTTAGAAATTTTGTCCGAGGCATAGTATTTATTGCTTTTTTAATTTTTTGAAATTTCTTGTCCTAAAGACTAGGCTACCCAGACCCTTCATGATTAGGGCCCCCCAGATGTTATCATCTTTTTTTTTTTAGGTTTCTAATGCTTTTATATCATTCAAGTTTTTGCAGTAGTGAGGCTGGGGTCTACTTTGTCATAAGATGATCATATCAATGATATTAAATTATCCATAAAAAATAAAATAATGTTAGATATACTTTATACATAATGCGAAGTAGTGTAAACACTGCTATATACACGAGGCATCATTGCCCTTTATTTTGCTTTTGTATTTTTCCCTTTAGCCAGTAAATTGCTTTCCAAATAGGGAGAGTCTCCTAATAAATGTTATCCCTACTTAATTTAAGGAGATAGCAGTATGTGAAAAACAGTAGGTATGATTTGTATGGATGGTAGAGAATGTTCTGTCATGCATCTATTTTTAAGAAAGACCAACATAGGGGCCGGCCCAGTGGCTCAGCAGTTAAGTATGCCACAGGTTCCGCTTCTCGTTGGCCCGGGGTTTGCTGGTTTGGATCCCGGGTGCGGACAAAAGCCATGCTGTGGTAGGTGTCCCACATATAAAATAGAGGAAGATCAGCATGGGTGTTAGCTCAGGGCCAGTCTTCCTTAGCAAAAAGAGGAGGATTGGCAGCAGATGTCAGCTCAGGGCCAGGCTTCCTCAGCAAAAAGAGGAGGACTGGCAGTAGTTAGCTCAAGGCTAATCTTCCTCACAAAAAAAAAGACCAACATATCACTTAAAAAAGCACATCCTACAAAATAAAGGGTAGAGTCACACCAGGTTGGTTCAAGGACTAATGGCTATTTTGTGAGGGGAAGAGCTATTTCAAAAACAGTTATTGTCCTTTAGCTGCACCATTCCCACCAAGGATGTATGTTAGACTGCCAAGGAATAAAGACGGTAATGAAAAACCTAAATCAGCTTTGTAGAAAACTGGTGTTTCGGGAGGAGGTAGCTGTTGGTCCTCAATGGGAGCACTAGACTGACGTAGGAAGGAGCAGAGAACATCCCAGGTGTTCACATCTTGTAGCAGGAGATGCCGACCCACGTCACCTGACCATGACCATCAGATCAGTCCACTTGTGAGCAGTATGCTGAAGACAGAACCACAAGGCCAGCCCCAGGAGCAGGGAAAAGGAAACAGCAGGTGTCGTGTGGAAGCCAGTGCTATTGCCTTTGTAAGCAGAGAGGAACTCTGTTGAGAGCACGGAGTTTGAAATTTTGGAAGGGTCTCTGGAATTCCCCTAGTCACAAAGGAGTTGTATGAGCTGGTGAAACAATGAGTCCCAGGGATACAGGATATAGTCATTGAGAATACCTAAAATGGCTCGGCTTCTTTCTATCGGGGCTGCTATACAAATGAATCCAGTTAATTCAATCTCAATTCAGTCGATTTGTGCCTACAAAAGCTCAAAGGATGTATTCCTTTTCTGGACATACAAAGGACCATGATTATCCTAAAGTTATTTCAAGGGCTCACATGTGCCAATAATCAATTGACTGTCTGATCTTTTTTTTTCCCTTTTCCAAGGTCTGAAAATTTCTCATTAGATGGCAGATTATTAAGTCAAAGCTCTGCTGACAGGAACTGATTGCAGAGCCCCCAAATGAAACATACCACCTGAGGACATGAACTTGAAGTCAAACTGGAGTCAAATCTGCATACAGGAAATCACACGCATTGGCTGCTGGCAGCTGGAAGTCACATCCCTCTCCTCTGAATTTCCTTCGACACCGTCCTCTTAGCCCTGTCTATGTGGTATTAGAATTATTTATACGTAATTCTCTATCTCCTCTCTCAGACCTTATTAAGTAAGCACATTGAGGGCAGCTTCCCGAACTGAATGTCTTTATATCCTTATTTAGATGAGGAGTCCAAATTGTTTACAGCCGATATAATATAGCATATTTTGTTTTGCTTGCCATATGTCAGTGCTGGCTATATTTACATGAGATCAACACATCTTCTAACACAGTCAGAAAAAAATCAGTCACATCGCTTCATATGGATCAAATATTGAAATCAAATGATGGCTTTCCTCTCACTTTTCAATCATTTCTATTGTGGCCATGCCTTTTGTTAAATTAAGTATGAAAATGCACATCAAAGTCTTTTCCAGTGAAACTAAATCAGTGTGAGAGCTTCTATTGATAGCTATCATTATTATGTTCATTTTCATAGAGGGTGAAAGGTCACGGCAGGGTGGTGCATTTATTGGGATACTCACACAATTATTCCCACATTGTCCATTCCAGTAAGACATAGCCCTTCAAGGTCTCCCAAGCTCACTTCGATCTGGACATTTTTGGTCACCAGGCTCTCACAGCTTTGTATGCCTCCCCTCTCACTCTCCCTTATTGAAACCTCACCCATCCTCCAAGGCCTATTGCAAGTTCCAACCACACGAAAGCCATTTCCCACCACTCCAGGCTGCCCCCAGCTGCCCGTTCCCTGAACTCTTGCTCACACACTGTATTTCTTCATCATTCTCTAATTGTTCCTTCTTATGCTGGTGTTGTCTCCCCAAGCGGATCATAAACTGTCTGGCCTCTATCCCCTACAGATCCTAGCACAATGGTGGACTTCTTGTTGTGTCCAATAAATATTTGCCAACTGACTGGTTGGTTCAGAAAGCACAGTCTACAGTTGGGGTAGGGGAAGGATTACAATCAGCAGGCAGATCTCAGATATGGTCAAATTTAGATTAAATCTAAACCTATATGTTTCTTTCAAAATGAGCATCCCAGTCGTTGGCTCTGGAGCTAGCTGATTGATCCACGGAGCCTTGGAATTCAGGGTGGTACTGTTGATCTGGCTTTCCTGGGATGTAACTTTGAGAAGACGGATTATAGCGTGCTCCTAATACACTCCACAGCCTATTGATTTTATATGTCATCAATGTATATTGTATGTCTCCACTATTACCAGGAGAAGCAGGAGGTGCTTGCAGTTATGCCTCTGCCTCAGCCTTCATCCCATGCTGTGCCCTAGGGGAAGCCGCTGATTCTTACACTTGGAGCTGGGACAATGCAACTTAATCAGACTGACAGGAAACAGGCAGCAATTACAGTGTGCTGCTACATCTGCTGGGTTCCACTTCAGTGAAGGAAGAGTTATCTCAATTTTAATGTACATTCCTTTTCCATGTTTCATTTAACCTCTGCTGTATTATTAAACACATCAAAATATAATGACACTCGTTAAAGAAGAAAAAGAGGACAGTTGGGATATTTGGGACTGTATCTCCTATATTTGTGACTTAATTGTATCATTTTTGCTTCTCTTCAACATCTCCCCCTGGTGAATAACTAATTCAGTATATAGGTATTTAAATAGCGAGTTGGGAACTGGCTGTTTAAACACCTACATCAACACTGAGTTCAGCTACAATGAAACGTCCTCAATCATCAGTCTGTTTTCATGAGCAGTGCTTCTCGTTTCAAAAACATTCTTTTGCAATGTGTCAAAATAGCTAGTTTACCCATTGCTGCCGTGCACATAAACTGCTTTAAAAGCAGCTCAATGAAATTCCCCAGGTACGTATTTGTAACATGACCCGGGAGACCTTTGCAACTTAAACTAGCAGGTGTCTCACTGGCTGGCCCACCCTGGAACAGCCAGAGCCCCATCAGCCAGCCGAGCCTGCTGACCTGACATGCAGGACCCATTAAACCGTTCATTTCTGCAAGACAAATGTGATGACACACCAGGCTGAGCCTCTCATCTGGAGGGTTGTTTTTTTTTCCGCTTTGATTCTCTGATCCCCTACCTTTCATTGAGCTCTGGTTTTATAATTGCACCTGAAGTATTTAGTAAACTTCCCCAAGAATTGTGTCCATCAGAGATTAACTGTAACCTCCAAATGCAGACTTTTCCTCTGCACAAGATTCCAGAGAAATAACAGAGATATGATACTGGGCTTCCGCTTGAACTCTTAAAATATTATTTGACCAAGTAGAAACTGCAAGGTGTTTGGGGTAGTTTGTCTGTTTTGGGGAAATGAAGGAAAAGGTAATAGTTAAAGACATGCTTCCATATGAAGCGATATTTAGGCAAAAAAGCTCTAGTGCCCAACTGAAAAAAAATCCTTGGCTTTTTCTTTAAGGAATAATCTGATGAAAATATTACAGACATGTCCATCATCAATAACAAACAAGTTGCCATGAGCTAGGATGATGCAAAATAGTACAAGAGAGAATCTGTGCATTCAAAGAGAGAATAATCTAATTGTAGAATCAAAAATAAATACAGAAAAAGATAAGCCAAAGCCAAAACAGGTTCCCATCAGTATTGTGGAAGTAATTACAGGGCGACACTCTATGCCTTATCTTCATAGTTAGGTGAACAAGAAAGAGCTGAGTCACAGAGATCCTCTTTGGGACAAAAGTAACCTGATGTCCAGGGGCTGGCCCCGTGGCCGAGTGGTTAAGTTCTTGCGCTCCGCTTCAGGCAGCCCAGTGTTTCGTTGGTTCAAATCCTGGGCGCGGACATGGTACTGCTCATCAAGCCACGCTGGGGTGGCGTCCCACATGCCACGACTGGAAGGACCCACAATGGGGAATACACAACTATGTACTGGAGGACTTTGGGGAGAAAAAGGAAAAAAATAAAATCTTTAAAAAAAAAAAAGTAGCCTGATGTCCACCCAGTGAGCCCCTAAACAGGCTGTCGAGTGTGTGTCATCAGCATTTATTCAGAGTGTTCATTTCCCTACCACGTGTTTGCAAATAGGTCAAATATTATTCGTGAATAAAAGAGTCTAATAAAAGCAACACTGGCGAAGTCCTACTTTACTTATGTGCTCACTATGGGATCATGATCATCAACTTTAAAAAGACGAAATAAATTTCATTAAGAGAGAAGAGGAACACAAGCTAGCCATGTTGACTGTATCCAAATCTTCAGGCCCAAATGGATCACATCCCTGGATGCCCAAAGTACTTGTAAGGGTGATCACAAAACCATTGTGAAAAGTCTTTGAAAAATAATAAAGAGGAGGAGAGATACCAGAACAATATAAGGAAATATTGCCCTGTCTTTCCAAAAAAGAAGAGGAGAAGAAAAAAGGCAAATTTCAGGAACTATAAACTAGTGAGTTTAATGCTGATGTTCTTTCATATATTTTAGTGAATTATTAATAGTTGATTTAAATAACTTTGAAGAGAAGTGATCATTGAGAGCTAACAGGTTCGCTAAGTACAAGTAAATCCGACAATGAGATGCCACTATGCACCTGGCCAAAATCTGGAACACTGACACCAGCAAATGCTGATGAGGATAGAGAGCAACAGGAACTCTCATACGCTGCTGATGGGAATGCAGAATGGTACAGCCAATTTGGAAGACAGTCTGGTGGTTTCTTACAAAGCTAAAGATACTCTTACCATACGATTCGGCAATCACGCTCTTTGGTATTTATCCAAAGGAGTTGTAAACTTATGTCCACACAAAAACCTGCACCTGGATGTTTACGGCAGCTTTATTCATAATTGCCAAAGCTTGGAAGCAACCAAGATATCCCTCAGTGCGTGAATGGAGAAGTAAACTGTGGTACTTCCAGACAGTGAAATATTATTCGGCGCTAAAAAAAGATGAGCTATCAAGCCATAAAAAGACATGGAGGAAACTTAAATGCATATTACTAAGTGAAAGAAGCCAGTCTGAGAAGGCTACAGGCTGTATGATTCCAACTATATGACATCTGGAAAAGGCAAAACTATGGAGACACTAGAAAGATGAGTGGCTGCCAGGGGTGGTGGGAGTGGGGAGGGGCAAATAGGCGGAGCTGAAGGAGATTCAGGGCAGTGAAACTATTCTGTGTGATACAAGAATGGTGGACACATGTCATTATGCACTTGCTCAAACCCATAGAATTTACACCAGGGGAGAACTCTAATTAATGTGAACTACAGACTTTGAGCGGTTATGTGTCTGTGTAAGTTCATCATTTGTAACAAATGCATGGCCCTGATGGGGGACTTGGAAATGGGGAAGGCTGTGCATTTGTGGAAGCTGGAGTTGTATGCGAACTCTCTGTAGCCTCCTCTCAATTTTGCTGTGAACCTAAAACTGTTCTAAAAGATAAAGTCTTTAAGAAAAGGAAGGGGGTGCCAGCCCAGTCCCACTGGCGTAGCAGTTAAGTTTGCACGCTCTGCTTGGGTATCCTGGGGTTCACTGGTTTGGATCCTGGGTGTGGACCTACGCACCGCTTATCAAGCTATGCTGTGGCAGGTGTCCCACATATAAAAAAACAGAGGAAGATGGGCACAAATGTTAGCTCAGGGCTAATCTCCCTCAAAAGAAAAACGAATGATCCTCTAGGCTCCTGTATTTTCTCCTAGCTACTTAGAGAAAACTATCCAGGTTCTTCAACAAAAGAAAAGACCCCCCAGAGGTTGACTTACCTCCATTGTCAATGGCTGGCAGAAGTTTGGAATTAGAGCCAGTGTTTTCCTGCAAGATTCATCCTCTCTGCTTCGTGCTTGCTTTCCTTCACGCTCTCCGCCTCCACGACTCCTGCCTTACCTTTTACGTTTAAGTTTTCTTTTTAAGAAATAGTAATTTTTCCTCCCCTCATTTTCCCTCTGAACTTGCAAAACGCCCTTTAAAAAAATATATTTTCCATCCCATTTTCCTCCTTCACATTTAACTTTCCTCCCACTGCTCTTGCTCATGTTTCTGATTCTGATCTGTTCCTTTTACGTTTTCATTTTTTCTTCATCATCCCCAAATACGTTATTAAAAAGCAGAATGCTCAGCCAATTACTTGTGTACTTTCTAGCCACAGTACCAAACTGCCCTTTTCTCTCCTTTCCAGGGCCTCAGCTCTTTCCCTTGGCCCCATAGCTTCCAATCTGCTGTCATAACTCGTCGCGTGCTCATTGCTGCTGCCACCTCTGCTGGACCCTGCGGGAACCGGCAATCTACCCATGTGTGCCCATAACCTCTACTCCTGTGTGTGCTAAACTTGGGGAGGCAAAATCAATTCAGTGGGTCACTAGCATTGCTTTAAATGAAAAAATAGAATATAGTATAAATGAACAGAAGTCAAAAGGAAAACACTAGAGTGCATAACAAAAGGTAAATATTGTTCTGTGAAACTTTTTTTTTTTGCTCTTTATTCTTTTTTTTTGAGGAAGATTAGCCCTGAGCTAACTGCTGCCAATCCTCCTCTTTTTGCTGAGGAAGACTGGCCCTGAGCTAACATCTATGCCCATCTTCCTCTAACTTGTACGTGGGAAGCCTACCACAGCATGGCGTGCCAAGTGGTGCCATGTCCACACCCGGGATCTGAACTGGAGCGTGTGCACTTAACCACTGTGCCACCGGGCTGGCCTCTTTGTGAAACTTTTGATTTAGTTATTTACATGTGGGCTTTGGGCTGTGCCTTAATTGGGTCACTGTGTAGAAATTTATTTCTTAATATGGATCCCAGGCAAAAATGTTTGAATACGTTATCCAACACTATGCTCTTCTCTGACCTAAGCCATTGTTGTTCTTCTTCTTCCTTTTTTTAAAAAAATTTCAGCTCTCTCACTTTTGTTGAAGTGCACCCACTGAGTTCACCTTCAATACTTCCCTCTCTTTGCCATTTGCATATTCCCAATGGGTGAGAAGGATCATTGGTTCTGTGGCAACAGCACAGCCTGGCATCCTGTGGATGCTCAGTAAGTGTTTGCAGATGGAAGGGAGGAAATGAATGAATGAATGGAGGTAGCAGTGGATTTACAGCAAAGTGAATGAAACTTAAACTTCAAGGCCTCTCACTTGCGGTGGTCCCTTCTAAGGCCCTATAACTAACATTGTATTTGCAATTTGTATTATTTTTCTAAAGAAGTTTCTCCTAAATTTTATTGTTTCAGGTCCCATAAAACCTGGCTCTGCAGCCAGGTAGATGAATAAAATCCTTACAATAAAACAAAATATCCTAGGGACTGGCTGGATGGTGGAGCGGTTAAGTTTGTGTGCTGCCCTTCAGCGGCCTGGGGTTCACTGGTTTGGATCCTGGGCGCAGACCTAGACACCATTCATCAGGCCATGCTGTGGCGGTGTCCCAAATAGAAGAGCTACAATGACCTACAATTAGGATATATAACTAGGTACCAGGGCTTTGAGGAGAAAAAAAAAGTAAAGAGGAAGATTGGCAACAGATGTCAGCTCAGGGCCAATCTTCCTCACCAAAAAAGTATACCTCTAAAAATATACATATCTGAAAGTTCCATCTGGAAGGTAGTATTTTTCTCCCTGGGCATTTGATTCAGTTGGACAAAGTGCAGCAGTAGCTTCCTTGTCAGGAGAGAGTTCTCTGTACCACTCCGCATCCTGTATCCCCATTTTCAAGTTTCTCCTCCCTTTTCCCTTTTGCGCCCGATGCTCTGCGTGGTGCGAATCCTCCGGCTGTCATCAGAGCACTGGCTCTACAGGTCCCAACTCGGCCTCGGTGGCCTCCATCACCCCACGACAGGACACGACTCCTGAGGAGGGGAGCTGTGAAGCCCGCAGGGGGGCCGCCAGAGTCCTCGAGTTCTGGCATCTGCGCTTCCAGGACCCATTGGTTGGAGAGACTCTTCTGGCTCCTAAAGGTGGCGGCTGCGGCTGTGAATGAACTGAGGGTCACCGCAAAGAGGGGAGGCTGCTCCTAGAGAGGCCATGGCTGGTCCCCACCCCCTCCCGGACGGACCTCAGGCACGTCGAATGATCAGCTTAGAGTCCGAATTGGAAGGAGTTTGAGCTAGAGGGAAACCTGGAGATTGTCCAGGCTAACCCCCTGTTTTACAGGTGGGAAGACTGAGGCCCAGAAAATTTAGGAAACTGGCTTAGCATCTTTGTCTTACGTTAAACAGCTCTTTCAATATCATCCTTATATAAAAATTTCCTGCAAAACTAACTTCTTCAGCACTGGGATTTCTACTCTTAGAGATTCATTTCTTCAGTCCAAGGTATTTTACTCTAACAACTCCAGTTAAAAGGCAAATAGCATGGGTAAAGCAATAAATAGTAAAAATTTATAATCTGAGAATCAATAAGAATAATATGAACAACTCTCACTGAATTCTATTAAGAGCCAGGCATCTATGTGAGATTATATGTGTCTAATCTCCTATATATAATGTAAAATCTCATATATATTAGATAATATATCATGTCATATATAATATATGTCACATATATAATATCTCATGTATTTATAAAATAGCAGCAGCAATTCTCACTTTCATATAATTTGATTTTTCATGTTAGTCTAACCTTTTATAAGGCCAACATCTAAAGGATAGGTAAGTATTAGTGAAAAGAGACAGGGCAGAGAGATGTAATGTCCTAAGTAAGGATGTAAATGCCCATGGAAAATTCCCTAAGGAAGAGTCTGGATCACCAGGAAGCAGGATAAGCACCAAGGTATTCAGTGGAAGATGTTCAGAGAGCAGCCAGGGCATAGAAGCCAGAGTCGGAAGGAGGCTACTGTGTATGGCTGTGTAGGCTGTGCACTGCACAACTCCAGAAGACAACGTCCACGTAGACAAAATACAAAACAGTGATGCTGAAGTCAAATTCTGTGTGCTTCAGACACTGCTGGCTGCTGGCTTCCCCTCAGCATTGGACCCTGCAGCTAGAATGCCATGGGACGGCAATGGGATTGCAGAGTACTGGCCACAGCAGTCTCACTCGGCCTGAGGGATTTTGAGGTGGGGGGATGCTATGAGGTTTGTTGATTTCCTAAACGCTTCACAGAAGCCCACTGAGGTCTCCAGTCCATTGCCACTTCCCAGGACAATTAAAGAACAGGGCCTAAAGCTGATGTGCCCAACCATTCTGCTCCTGAGCCCTGCAACTTGCAGTCCTTGAAGAAAAGTGCCGTGAAGTGATGTTATGATTTTTTGCTTCTTCGTTTTCTTTTATAAGTGAATTTAAATTGAATTCGTTTATAGAATGACTGATAGCTTCCCCCACAGTCCTGAAAGAGACATAAGACCTCCTTACTAAACCAAAAATAACCTGGATATCAAAGATCACGTCCAGGAGTTGCCATGAACTAAAGCAGAACATCAGCTACCCTTGAATGTAGGCAGTATCATTTTGAAACTCATAATTATAAATTTACAAAATTTTAGGTCTTGAGGTAACCCCCAAGGCATTGTAATTTCTTTCTTTCTTTTTTTGTTCTTTCCGTTTTTTTTTTTGGTAAGGAAGATTGGCCCTGAGCTAACATCTATTGCTAATCTTCTTCTTTTTGCTTGAGGAAGATTGTCACTGGGCTAACACCTGTCCCAGTCTTCTTCTATTTTGTATGTGGGACACCATCACAGCATGGCTTGATGAGCGGTGTGTAGGTCCACACCCAGAATCTGAACTTGTGAACCCTGGGCTGCCAAAGCAGAGTACATGAACTTAGCCACTATGCCAGCAAGCTGGCCCCTGTAATTTCTTTTTATCGGTGTCATCTTCCTCTAAGTCAGAAACACAGAGGATTTCATTTGTTCCAATGGGCTGCAGTTAGAGAGGACTCTAGAAATAACTGGGCATTCTGCAGGCCCCAAGTCAGATTCTTGTGCTGGATGTTAGAGCTGGAAAAACATAGGAAGTTCAAGATTCAGAAGAAAATGTATTGAAAGGGCCAAAAAGACATCTGAGGAAACCAAAGGTGAAAGTCAGTTAAAGTTTAACAGAATCTGGGAGAATAGATGTGAAAGGAAGACGTGTTAAATTAGGAGAAGAGTTTGTAGCAAATGGTCATGGGCTAACACAGAAAGGCTAGCGACTGCTGTTGCACCCCCACTAGAACTTACTTTATTACTCCGTGCTGCTTATCTAATTTATTATCACTACTACTCGTGATAATACTAATTTAGGAGGTCACTTTCCTCTCCAATTTCTGTGACTCCACAATAATAAGAACAACAGCAATCGCTCAGACAGCGTTCATTGCGTGCCAGGCACTGCTGGACACATATTAATGAAGTTTATCCTCACCACACCTTGTGAGCTGGGCGCTCTTGAACTCCAGAGCCTGGGCTGGTAACCACGGTGCTGCGCTGCCCACGCCCTCCCACTCTGCAAGGGAGAAACAGCAATGCTTGACCTTGATGGACGGGAAATGACTTCCACCTTGCCAAGGTAGAACAAGTTTGCCTCTTTGACGACTACGGGGTCAAGAAAAGATCCCAGCAATACCGCTTTGTTTCTTAAAATGAAAGAATACCTACTTATAATTATCTATCTGATTAAGAGGCATTCCATATCAACTCAATGTCATAAAATTGAGTATTTGAGAGTCAGGTTGTGTTTGTTCATGAGGGCCGCCATAACAAATCCCACAGACTGGATGGCTTAAACAGCAGGCGTTTGTTGTCTCACAATTCTGGAGGCTGGAAGTCTGAGATCAGGGGGTTGGCAGGTAGATGGCCATGATCTCCCTGTCTTCCCATGGTCTTCTCTCTATGTGTCATGTCCTAATCGCCTCTTCTTATAGAGACACCTGTCATATTGGATTAGAGGCCATCTTAAAGATCTCATTTCAACTTACTTACATCTTTAAAGACCTGATGTCCAAACATAGTCAAATTCTAGGTACTAGGGGTTAGGTCTTCAACATACGAATTGGACAGGAGACAAAATTTAGCTCACAAAAAAGTCTCTGAGGTAAATGGATTTATTTTCTCTTCCTTGCTTTAGAATTTAGAAGCCTTAGCCGTACCTATGGACATTTTCTAGAATCAGAGCCCAAGATGCCATTTTCATTTTTATCACGTTCAGTCAGCAATCACTGTCCTTGTTTCAGGCCTGATGTTGGGGAAGGAGCCCACTGCAGTTCCCAAAGTGGATCAGATGCTGATTACGTCACCGTGTGGCAAATGCCTACCATTTTAATGTCTTCCGATGAAAGTTAAATATAAGCTCTAACCAGATCCTAACTTCTATCACTATGAGATGGTCATATGTTGAAAGCCAACTCTATAGGAAATACTGTTATTTGAAATTTAAAAAATTCATTTCGATTGACTTTTTTATTAATTGATTTTCACGTTGCCCTGCATCAGTCACTAACTGAAACTTATTTCCACAGAGGACACTATCCAAGATAGTGCTGCCCGTTCGATTGCGGCAGCGCTAACGGGTCACTCTCAGTAAGTGTATTCAGGCAAATCTAATTTAAAGAATGGCACATACTCTAGACAGAGTTGCAATTTTCTCCAAAAATGTTCACTAAAAAACAGATCTGGGTGCCAGCCCAGTGGCGCAGTGGTTAAGCTCACACGTTCCCTTCAGAGGCCCAAGGTCCGCCAGTTTGGATCCAAGGTGCAAACCTACACACCACTTGACAAGCCATGCTGTGGCAGGCGTCCCACATATAAAGTAGAGGAAGATGGGCATGGATGTGACCTCAGGGCCAGTCTTCCTCAGCAAAAAGAGGATTGGTAGCAGATGTTAGCTCAGGGCTAATCTTCCTTAAAAAAATTAATAAATAAATAAACAAATAACAGATTTGGGGGCAATTCATATGATGGACACCTAATCATTAGCTTTAACTATTCAAGGTATCCAGGAGTCAAATAAGTTATTTTACCATGTAACGCATGCTACATTGCCTTTTGGACCTTTTTAAATTCACAGTTACATAAACCTGCTTCATGAAATGAATATGTTGCAGGTGTTTAAAGCATTTGAGAAATGGCCAGTGTCCAAAATTTGAATCACACGTGAAATGGACATTCGGCTACGGCGGTCTGAGAAACCACTGCAATACTGCTTGGGAAAATGACTGTGTGGAACCTAAACTAAATCCAAAATACACCAAATTAAACCCCAAACTTCAAAAAGACCACCAAATCCTGTGATTTGCAATTAATTTTATATAATTGTTGAATTTTATGAAATGCAAAAAAAATGTGGTTTCCAATAAGAAGCAGTTGGGAAATATTGATTTGCTAAGAGCTTGTAAGAAGATATGACTTGAAAGAGTAAATCTATTCAAAAGAGTTGAAGCTTCCTACACAGGAATACTATAATGATTCGTATGATTAATACTTCAAATTTTGATATACATCCACTATAACAATGGGATTATAAAAAAAAGAGGATTAAAATAAATTGATTTAAAATCCAAAGACTGTAAAGGATGCGTAAAAGTAAAACTAAACTAAAAAGGCAATAGAAGATACTATGTGAAAAATTGGCAAAAGAAAGCTAAAAAAATATACAAAATCAGGGGTAAAATAGAAAATGATTTTTGATCTGAAAGGAGTCAATATGAACTGAATGACTACATATTTGAAATACAGAAATTTGGCTCTTAATAAAATATATTCTCTGAATATTAAATATGTCATGAGAAAATTAAGCCACCCTCGGTCCATTAGCGATCTATGTGTTGAATATGCGTTAAAATGCTGCTGTGAAGACAGAGTGAAAACCAATGAACTAAAACTTTACAGAATCTTTAAAATCTGTGTATTTAAAATCTGTGAGTATAAAGTGTAGAGGATGTGGGAAATCCCTCATTCATTGCTGGTGGGAATTTGAAATGATGCAGCCACTTTGGAAAACAGTTTGGAAGTGCCTCAAAATCTTCAACATAGAGTTACCACTTGACCCAACAACTTCGTTCCTAGGTGTATACCTAAGAGAAATGAAAGCATATGTCCACACAAAAACTTGAACATGAATTTTCATGGCAGCATCCTTCATAATAGCCCCAAAGTGGAAACAACCCAAATGGCCAACTGATGAATGGGCAAATCAAATGTGGTACATCCATATAATGGAATGTTATTTGGCCATAAAAAGGAATGAAGTATTGATCCACAAGACAATGTAGAGGAAACTTGAAAGCATTATGCTAGGTGAAAAAAGCCAGTCACATTGTATGATTCCATTTACATGCAATGTCCAGAATAAGCAAATCCATAGAGACAGGAAGTAGATTAATGGTTGCCAGAAATTGAGGGTAGGGGGAATGGGGAGTAAGTCTTAATGGGCACAGCATTTCTTTTGGGGTCATTTAGAAGGTCTTGTAAAATTAGACAGTGGTGATGGTTGCCCAACTCTGTGAGTATACTAGAAACCATTGACTTGGACAGTTTTAAATGATTCATTTTATTACATATCACTTATACCTCAATAATTCTGATAAATATACACATTCATGTTCTTATATACACATATACATACATATTATTTATTTATATCTAAGTTTAGGGACAAAGGCATATTTACATATATACATTTTATGAAAATGAGACTATACTATTCATGCTGTTTTGTAACATGCATTTCACTTAAAAATATGTTGGATATTTTTCCTTGTCGATGAATATATATGTGTATATATATATTGCATCGTCTTAAATAGCTCTACAGGATATCATTGTGTGATTCCACCGTGATTACTTATCCATTTAGATCATTCTCAGTGTTTCAGTATAGCAACAACACAGTTACAGATACGCACACAGGTGTATGAACACACACATACACATATGTATAGGTATATATTTGTGCACTTTTTTGATTATCTGCCGAAGAAAAATCTCCTAGATAAATTCCCACAAGTGGGATTTCTGAGTCACTCTGCACATTTTTAATTTTGATCCACATTGCTAAATTGCCTTTTAGAAAAGTTATTTTTATCGGTGTATGCCTCCCCCACCAGCTGTGATGGAGACTGGCCTATCCCCCATTCACACCTTCGTCATAGTCAAGACTGAGTATCCTCAGAGTTTGTTTCATCTTTACCAAACTGAGATCTAACAAAGGATTTGTCATTGTTGCCTTTACAGCATCTATTTGATTACTATGGAGATTGAACATCTCGCATGTATTTTTTAGTCATTGGTGTTTCTTGTTTTCTAAATTACATATGTATATACCTTGCCCATTTTTCCTGTTGGAGTGTTTGTCATTTCCTTATATTTTGTAAGTTCTTTTTATAGAGCAAAGACATCATTAATCCTTTGTCAGACATGTTGAAAATAGCTTTTTCCACCAAAAATGGCTTTAAAGCTTAATTCAAATAGATGTTCGCTATCAAGCTGGAAGAGTTAGCATTAGTGTCATCTTGGCTACGGACTCTAACAAGATGGGAAGGATGGGGTTCGCTACTTCGGGACCTAGTGAACTTCTCGTTGTTCGGGATATTCGAATATAGGCTACTTTACCATCTAGCCAGGACACTGTAAGAGGTGATTCAAACATCGAAAGGGTGGTTGCACTAGGTGACTTTTATGACCCCTCCCAACCCTGAGAGTGTAGGAGTTTGTGAGTGAGACAAATATTTAGCTTCGTGAAAGGCAAGCCACCACACCTGTGATAACAAGTGAGGCACTGATTCCTATCTCACACACACATACACACAAACACAAACCCTCATGGGAGTGGAATAGCCTGAGTTCCGAGGCCAACAAAAGGCAAGAGTGTGTGTGTGTGTCCACGTGTGCCTTTGTGTGTGTGTATATAGGTGCACGAGAGAGAGGGAGATACAAAGGAGAAAAATGCGTGAACAACTAAATAATTACATTTCAGTGTGTTGCAGTGTTTTTTCAATGTAAAGAGGATTCTAGGGTGGAAAGTCAAAAGAAAGACAGGCTGCTATTATTGAAGCAAAAAGGGAAATAGATAGACTTTCAGAAAAAGGAAGAAGAAAGAACAAACAAGATGACCAAAAAGCAAACACTGTTCTCTTGTCTCATATCTTTCTCATATATTCCGAAGGTTTAATTTTTGAATCATCTGGAAAATTCCTTCAACTCTCCTTTGTCTTGTTTCAGAGGGGCAGTTATAATGGTAACAAAATTATTAATGTCCATCAGTTATAGAGTAGAAATTGACTCAAGTGTACACAGACACATTATATACAAACATTTTCTTTTCCCAACTCCATGAAATAGATACTGTCATTAATCCCATTCCACAGACGAGGAACTGAGGCACAGAGAAGTCAAGTCACTTGTCCAAAGTCACACAGCTAATAAGTAGCAGAGTCAAGATTCAAACACAGGCAGCCAGGTTCCAGAATCAGCATCTAGCCTCTGGATCATACCGCCTCTTACCTGGCACAGTGGGTCCATTAGGCTTTGGAGTCCATAATAGACTTGGCTTCAAATTCATACTCCAACACTTAAAAGCTGTGTGTCTTTGGAGTAACCACGTCCGTGCCCTGAGCCTGTTTCCTCATTTATATAACGGTGCTGCTGTCTTCTGAAGAAGACGTTGAGACCATATTGGAGTCAGAAATACTTATGGAATCACAGCCGTTATTATTTACTTGCTTCAGACATAAATGCCACAGGAAGTTGAGGCAAGAAATTCCCCAAAGACAATGAAACCATGTTATGAAGCCAGGCCTTTTAGGAAAGTTGACGGTGTAGTCAGGAAAAAGACCAGGGTGGAAATGAGAGGTTCCCCCAGCCCTGGGAGTGCTGTGAGGGCGATAAGACCACTCGCTAGCAGAAGGGTCCTGTTATCCTCCACACAGATCCCTAAAGCTCTGCTAGGCCTGGGTAATCTTGGTGATAAGAGAGATGTAAGGAATTACAACTCCTGATAAAGGACTGTGGTTTGTTTGCCCATACTTTGAGGAGATATGGGTGACACAGATAAAGTACTGGCAAAAGCCCCAGGTGGGCTTAAAATGACTCCTCACGAGGGGAGGGTCGGAGGGCAAGTGACACTGGGGCTGACCTGCTACTGGATTTGTTCTGCTTATCTCAGAGCAAGCTCAGAGCCATGGAGCCAGAATAGGCAGGTGGCACAAGAGGAGGAGTGGATGAGAGTCTGGGGGCTTGTTAGTCAGCCGGGCTCTCTGAAAGGAGAAGGGGCTCCTTGGTCTCGAAATATTGTATTATGTTATCACTTGAAGACACATTAAAATGGGAGGAATTGCAGATATGGTGTTCTTCCAACACACAAGGACCAGATAGTCACGTGGAAGGGCCAGGCATGCGTTCACTGGCTCAATGGTAAGGCAGGCCAAATCAGACCAGATGGGGTCATGGCGATGTGTGTGCTGTGGGAACACTGAGGAAGGACGGTTAATTATAACTGGATGAGAGGGGAGACAGGGGATAGAGAAAGTCTTCTTAGGGAAATGGCCTCTGAGCAGGTCCCTGGATGAAGAATGGATAGGATATTGATGGGTAGAGGAGCGATGATGAATTCTCCAGGCTGAGAGGACAGCCATCGCACAAGCGTGGCTGCATTAGACACTCAGATCTGTGCAGGAGTTCATGGAGAAGTCTGTAGCAATGAAGCTTATAATTTCACAAGCCTTTTCCGTCCCCATTTTTTCCCCTCCTCTCAAACTTCATGCAACAGAAAAATGGCCCTGCATGTTAATATAAACCACAATTAAAGAAATGTAAATAAGACACGTTTAAGATTGAAAAGTATTTCTAAAAATGATATTGACTACAGTGAGAGGAAATAGGAATGTTACTGGGAATATAAATTGTTACCACCTTTGGTAAAGCTATTTGCCACTATGTAGCAAAAACTTTAAGCCTGGGCCTTTGACTTTGCATTATTACATTATAACTCTATCTTAAAGGGAAAAAAATGTATGTTAAGAATTTTACTCATTTATTAAAATATTTCCTGAGTCCCCATATGTGACAAACCACCGTGTCCCTACTAGGGATATGATAGTGGATAAGGCAGACAAAACCTTACTCTCATGCAACTTGTGTGAACAAATAAATATAATTTCAGATAGTGGGGAGTGCTATGAAATAAATTAAGAAGAAAAAGAATGACAAAGGGAGCTTCACTCTGGGAAGTTAGCAGTTGAACAAGAATCCACATTATGGGGAAGGAGGATCATGGGAAGATTTAGGAGGACAGCATCTTAATCAAAGAACATATTTAGTTTACCAGTGAGTATCTAAACTAGCGAAATAAACCAACAAACAAAAATAATGGAAACAATGTGATGTTCATCCTTTCAGATTTGGTTAAGCAAATGTATGTATCCATGAAATGGAATAGTATGCAGTAGTTTAAGAGATTAAAATAATTTTCATGTATTGATAATAGAATATTTTCTAAATTATACTGAAAGCTCTTTTTTCTTCCCTTTTCTTCTTCTTCTTTTTTTTTGGTGAGGAAGATTGGCCCTGAGCTAACATCTGTTTCCAGGGCCAATTCCTCCTCTTTTTGCTGAGGAAGCTTGTTCCTGAGCTAATATCGGTGCCCATCTTCCTCTATTTTGTATGTGGGACACTGCCAGAGCATGCTGAGTGGTGCGTAGGTCCACACCTGGAATCTGAACTTGAGAAGCCCAGGCCACCAAAGTGGAGCATGCAAACTCAACCACCATGTCACTGGGTCAGCCCCGAAAACGTTCTTTTTAAGTTCAGGTGTTAAATATAGTATGATCCCATTTGTGTTAAATGAATGCACATAGAAAATTTCTAGAAAGACATGTAAAAACCAACGTGTAACAAGAATACATAAGAAGCCACTTGGATGTGAATCTGAAGCTCTGAGAGGGAATTGAAGGAAGATTTTAGGTTTTCATCTTGTATGTTTTATACTATTGAATTTTTCCATATACACTACTTTTATAATTAAAAAATATTTATTTTAATAAAATTAATTTTAAAAACTTTCTACAAACAAACAAAAAAGTCCTTAAGATATCTCTGTGTTTTTAATTGAATGCTGTAAGAATTTATTTGCTCACTGTAATCCCATCTGGGCTATTAGTCCTTTCCGAATTCACTTTCTTTTAGAATTTTTGATCTTTCAGGAAAACCGTTCAACATGGTTCTTGAGTTGCCAGAGTGAAACCAAAGGTAGCGCCTGGACCCAAAGCTAGTCTTATGTCCCGGGCTGACTTCATGCAGTCACATGGGGCCCCACGAACATGAGCGCCCTTGGTTTAATGCTCTGTTGCTGCCATCTTGCAATTCTCAATCATTTTTGAATAGGAAGCTCCACATTTGCATTTTGCAGTGGACCCTGCAATTATGTCGCTGGTCTTGCTAACGGCAGTTGGTCATCTTTGGAGATGTGAGGTTTGGCATAAACCAACTGACTATTCCTGCCCCCGTAGCACATGTGAACAGCTGGCCTCAGTAGGGCTGGAGGGTCGTCTGGAAAGAGGGACAGAGCCTCTGCCTCTGCCCACCCTCAGCACTGCTGCTCTTCCCTCTGACCTGATAACTACAGTAAATGAGCATGGGCTCAGGTATCATATCCTTTAATTTTTCAATAAAAGCTGGAGATTCCATTTTTAATGGGAGAGTCCCAACTTCTATATGTCACCAACTAATTCATAGGTAATATCTAAATAGAGTATGTCCATACACCAAATGTGGTGTCTCAGTTTCTAGGTTTCAACCTCTGTTTTCTTTCCTCAAAACACTTGTCAACAACTGTAATCGAAACTGGTTATTGGGAATCGATTTTTCATACATGAGGCAGACATAGAGTTTACCCTCCACAAAAGGTGTGGGACTGAACTAGCAAAAACTAGGGCAGTTGCTACAATTCACATCCACACCATGTCTAGTTGTTTTGAAGGCCCAAAGTTGATGTGGTGGCTACAGCCTCACAGGAGATTCATCTTTCACTTACTTATTATAATATTTGCCTTTGTCTTGAATGTTTTAGCACTATTATTACAAAGGAACCTGGAGAATTTTATAATTGCTTCATATTTTCCGAATGCTTTTCAATTATAATGCAAAAACCAAACAAACAACAAGAAAAAAAATCCTGGCGTTTGTTTGGAAGCTTGCATTTTTGAGCAGTGCCATTAGAGAATTTCACAAAATGAGAACCAGCCCTTGGACGTTCTCCCATCACATAATGTACTTTGCAACTCCAAACACTCCAAAAGTCTTTTAGAATCAGAGGATTTGAAAAAGGGATGAAAGTAATGCTAAAATTAAGAACCGTGTAGCACAAATAATTTAATACGCCCTCAATTCCTGAGATTTTAAATGAGCCAGCCTTTAGAATCATACATTTAAATCGTCTCTTAATGGATTTCCCCTCCCAAATCCCAGGTTTTTCTGTTTCAAATCAGATCTTTCCTGGATTTGAAATCATTTTTATTTTTTCAGGGTTGAAGAAAATGAGCTTAAGCATCTTCAGAATGAAGACAACACTTTAAAGGGCCAGCAAGATGCTCTGGGCCTACAACCTCCTTACCTCTCGGGGGCGGATTATACACACATGCCTTGTACGTTCTCCATGTCCCTTGCTTATCCCAATGTACCATGACTGCCTTTACAGGGGGCTCGTAAAAATGGCTTGGGCCCCAGTGGTTGGCAATATTGTTACTATGTCCTAACTCGCCACTACCCACTCACAGCAAGTCCTCAGTGGTCACTAGAAACTTAAATTCTTTAGGACCAGCGGTTCAAGTCAATCAGATTCCAATGATTCTAACAGTACTAGCGATGCTAACTACTGGTGGAGAAAGGATTAAGAAAACCATCTAAGGAAATTAGCTGGAGGATTCTTGAGTTTCCTTTGCATTTAAAGAGGAAACGTTAGAGGGGTGGGGACATTCTCTTCATTTGCTCCCACATTATTGGCTAATGTTGCCTGTCTCCTGGCTGGGAACAAGTTCAATGGACAGGCTTATTGTATTTGTGCCAGACACTGAGATTTTCCCAGATGCTTTAAGTATATATGAAAGAAGAATCTTGCTTTCCTCCCATTTTCTAGGGCTACATTTTACTGTTTGCAATAAAAGTGAGCGGTTAGCAGATCTATTTCTCTACCTCCAGATCTGTTGATACCTTTCATTTTACGCAAGCCAGATTGCTTATGAATTACCATATTTGTAGTCACCCCCAACATAAGACTGAGATGACGTGATTGCAATAAACAACTTCTTTAGCTTCTTATCAGCATTATATTAAGGCTCGGAGTTGTTAGACAAGAATGTGTGCTTTCATATTTTCCTTCTATGCGTATATACACACGAGTAATCATTTTAGAGGCAACACCATTATCTTGATTTTCCAGAACAAAATAACCTCGCATGCAAAAAGCCAAACAACTCAATACAACACAAAGCTAACTTTCCTGAAGCAATCATGGCTTTTTACACATTTGTTATTCTGTTTGACATACACAATAAATCGTAATAGTTACCAAATTACTGTTCGGTTTCAAATGATGTGCACACATCTATAATCTCAGTTAGCTGCTTGCTGGCCTGCTTCAGGAATGTCATTGCATCCTCCAGGGTAATTCTATATCAACGACTTTTCCAAATAAATCTAGTTGCTGGTTTATATTAATGAACTGTCACAGTTCCTATTGTTTTCCCATGGCCTTGCAGCTGTATTCCTTCACAGGTGCTTGGCAAATTAAAATGATGCTGGTTTGGGGTTTCGGCTTGATACAAAATCACTCCTTCAGCAGATTGTTCGGAAGTTATTCATGCAAGAAACACATCTTTACTCTAGACACTCAGCTTTTCCGCTTATCCAATACCCTGTCTTTATTGACACTTTGTGTTCTCCTTACCAAAGAAGTACAAAGAGATTGTCTTTCTTACTTAGAACACTTTTATTAAAGAATTGCAAGCACTGGAAGAATTTTTTTAAAGAAATGTGTTCTTTTCAGTAAATCCTAACACTGTGTTCAGAGATCACAAACATTAATTACTGATGTTTGCAGATTATATATCTTTTGGGGTTGTTTTTGTTAACATCCATTACCCAAGGGATCAACAGACAGGAAGAAAATTATTCCATGCTAACTATCCAAAACCACATTAAATATTCCCTTTTGGATCTATTATAGCCTTTATTTAAAAATACTTTGCTCGCAACTAACTTCTACCAGTGAAAATGAGAATGTTTAACATGTAAGTACATATTCAATTAAATTGTCCATGCTTCTTTTTAGATTGTGCTTCCTCCGGCACATCTTCCTAAGCTTCCATTTCCTTTTATCACCCTAAATTCCTTTCCTGACTCCTTGGAGGCTGCTATCAGAGCATCTTAGCTTCGACCACTGGGGTGCCCTGGGCTACCCCTCCAGGAACCACAACACTGTCAATTCTCTTCGGTACTCCAGCTCTGCATTTCCACACAACCACACACCTTCCAGAGGATTCTGTCTATATATTTACCTTTACCTCTATCTTTAATGTAAGACCTTCTGCTAAATTGCTGTATACTGAAAATTATCTATACATTTTGACCTATGAACTCTCAGTTTCCATATTTTCAATTTATTGATAGGGAAGCAAATGTTAACACTTCGGGGATAAGACAAAGATATCTTTCCTTTCAACCTCCCTCGAAAACACATGTGGCATAGACTGCTGGCAGTCTACCATTTATCCGACATCCATTCCATCCACCTTCCAGCTTAGAGAGGCAGAGAGACAGAAAGAACTACATTTCCCAACCTCTCTTGCAAATGTAGTGATCAAGGAGTTGTAAATGGAAATGAGTACAGGCAACCCTGCGCCCAACATTTGGAGGGATGGGCACAAGAGAACAAATGGAGGTCCACACACCAGATGTCTAAATATTTAAAAATTATAAATTGAGTTACCAAACTGTTAAATAAAATAGCTTCTATGCTACTACCCAGACCAATGTACCTTCATAACATCTGGAAGGCCTGGAATACCTGGCCTCTTTCATGTTCCAAGCCATGGGGAGATTCAGTCCAGGTAGCCTGCTTCCCTTCTCTTTCTACCCTCAGCTCCAACCCACATAGCAAGGGGATTTAAGTATATGCATGTGGACATTCCAGTCTCCACATCCAAGCTCCATCCACATCCCTGCCCACCCACCTCTCACATACAATGTCCCCTTAGCCAATTCTCAGGCCTAAGGGTATGCACACCAGAGGCGCATTCTATCCACTGAAGGATAGACCCATGGAAGAGGCCGTACAGGCCTAGAAGTGGGCCCAGGGCCATTTGGGCTGGAATTCCAGGGTACTCAGAGCATTGTCTAGAAGGAATGGGTGGGCTCTTGGTGGGCACTTTCCTTTGGCTCAGTTGATCAAAGAATTCTCAATGTGGAGGACACAGTCAGAGCAGAACTTGTGAAGCCTGGGCCTGAGACCAGTTCTGGCACTTGGGACTTCTCAGAATGTTCTTTAAAGGGGGTTGACTCAGTTGGTGGGCTCCTTTTGCTCTTTTTTCTCCTTCCTTCTTTATACATGGAAACTCAAACATGATGACTGGAACTATGGCAGCCATCTTCTCAGCATGAGGATAAAGTCTTTCCTTTAAGACTACAGACAGAGAACTAGAATAAGCCAAGGTTTCTATTGACCATGACAGCTGTAGCCTGCCAACCTTTGGATTTCTTTTTATGTGAAAGAAAAATAAGCCATGTCTTGTTTCAGCTGTTACTTTTTAGTCTTTTTAGTTCAGTCAAACACAGTGTCTCACTGGCATAGATGTGTACAAGTTTAATGGTCGATATTGTTTGTCTGCTCACTCCTTTGTAAAGTTATTGAGGACCAAGCCTTGTCTTATTGTCTTTGTGCCTTCAGCGCCTAGTCTGGAGCATGGTAGATAATGAGTATTCAATTAACCTTCATAATAATTCATTACTAATTATTACTACTAATAATTAGTAATAATTAATTACCTGGGAAGATAATATTACTAATATTAGCAGTAGTAATAATAATCAGTAATAATTACTTGGGGAGAAATGGGAAACTATTGGGAGGAAATAATAATTTCTTCAAATGGATATTTTTATTAGATTAATCTTCCGCTACTGAGCTGGATGTCTTGGAGGAAGGAAAAAATAAACAAGGCTATTCCAATGATCCAGGTTTAAAGAAATTCCTGATACTAGGAGGAGAGCACCAGGAATAGAAAGTGAAGGGCAGATACAATGATTATTGTGAACAACGTTGAGAAGGCAGCAATCAGATTAAATTTGTACTGCAAGGAATGAGAAGAATTTACATGGAGAAGAATGACATGGAGGTCTTGAGATTACGTGACCGTAAGGATGACAGTACTAGAGGAAAAAACACGAAAATCCAGCAGAGGGACTTGTTTCAATGAGAAACAAATAAGTACTGGTTTAATCTCGTTGAGATAACAGCGAGACACTGAAATAATAACGTCTACCAGGAAGTTGGAAATGTGATAAAATTTTAGAGTGCTTTCCAATTTTTCATATTGATGAATATTCATTCAATGCTCTCACTGTGCTCTTTTGAAATTTAATAATCAAACCAAAAATGTTATTTTCTCCATTTTACAGAAGAAGAAACTGAAGCACCTTGATATTTAGTCAGTTGCCCAAGGACATAGAGCTAGGAAGTGGCAGAGCTGGGATTCAAAGCTGGCAGCCCAGCTGAACCACCATCCAAACCAACCAACTTCAAGCTGTAGGGCTTCCTTGGTCTGCTCCTTCTGGGACCCAGAATCTTGACTGCAGCCATCAATGGAGTCCACTCATTCTCTACTCTCACACTTAGAGGAAAATTTCCCACAAGTGATTTTCAAGAGACACTGGTTCTACATGGTATTAATATATATTGCTCAGAAAATGTAGGGGGGGGTGGTTGGAGAGAGGTTGAGAAGCACTCAGTTAGAATTGTGTATTACAGGACTTCTCAGAGTCTTTAATATGCTAATAAGCATTGCAAATCATCAAGATCAAAGTAGATTATAGAGCCTTCCTGGACTTCTAGACCAAACTATACTTTATTTTGCTCCAGTTATCTCAAAGGGCTGGCACTTCATGGGCCCCACTTTCGAAAGGGGTGATCAACTTAGTACCTTATGAAAACAACAGTTTTATTGAAGAGGTCTGAACACATGATATGGAATAAAATGAAAATACTCTTTAGCATGGTGGTTCCCACTCTTGACTGAATCACCTGGAAACATTTTTTAAAATACTGAAAGCCAGGCAACACTCCTAGACATTCTGATTTCATTGTTCTGAGGAAGGGCTTGGGCATCAAGAGCTTCCTGGGTGCTTCTAAAGTGTAGCCAAGTTTAAAAAGATCTGTTGTAGAATAATCGTAAGCATAATTATATACATAAAACTACAAGTGACTCAGATAGGTGTTCCAATATCAATTTCTAATTTCATATCATTAGGAATTATCAGCAACTATTAGAGATTCATCACTGTTCTGATCAGGACCTGGATTTCTCTTCTTTTGCCTCATCCAGATCCTTCTATGTGCTCCGCTTTCTTCTCTGTCATGCACTGGTCCATGCTTGGATGCCATTCCACCTATCAGATCCCTTATTCCATTGTATCACATTACATTGCATTCTTTACACTTTTAATTGCCCAGTGTTGACACAAGTACAGTTTTTATCAATAGCGCTAAAAGGCTTCTTCCAACACATATTCTGCTAAAACCCTGACATCAGTAATTTATACTTCTCCTACTTGTGCTACCTCTCTCGTTCTCTCTCTAAATGGAGCTCTCACTGGCATTGCCGGTGGCCTCCATGTTCTGCCCCTGTGCAACGTGTTCTGCCTGTGACAGAAGATATAAGATGAGGATCTTATTTTGTTTTTATTTCTGGCAAGGTAAGTTTTTATTTCTGGAAAGGAAACTCAGACTGAGTTTGAGGTGGAAATAGATCCCTCATTTCAGGAGAAAAATATCTACCCTAGGACATACTCTGCATGCGTCTATTAGACATTCTTCTTAACCTTAGCAGCTCAGCAGTTCACTCTTTCAATATTTCACTGCCATTTCCATGTGGGTGACTCTCCAGTCTAGGATGATTGCTCCCATCCTTCTTTAGTCCCATCACAGATGATCAGCCCTGCAGAAAGTCCAAGTTTCTGGTTCCAGAGGGAGGTGAATCTCTCTACATGAGGAGATTCAGGACCATTAAAAGCTCAGCCATCACTTTAGCCTAAGTGACTCCAGAGACACAAAGTGATGCCCACAGGAGTCTGCCATGCAGTTAGAGGTTAGGGAGGGTCAGCAGGGAAAGTGAGGGAGTAGGAGACTGGATAAAATTGAGAAGAAAGTGAGGAGAGACAGGAAACAGATGGAAAGGAGAGAAGGAAGAAGAGAGGGAAGTAGAAGGGAGAAGAGGAGGGGGAAAGGAGGGGAAAACCAGGACAATTTCAAGATATCATCCATATGGCCCCAGGTGCCATTTAACTTCATACTTTAACTAATCCTTCCCTAGACATCAAACAGATCATACCAACATAACTAACCCCTGTTCTTCTCTAAAAGATTATGATCAGTAACAGTTTTACGAATGGTGGTGTTAGTTAAGTGAGAGCAATCAGCAATTGACTAGAATTTAGAAAATAGTCACCCAGTTACCCAATTATTTGGGAAAAAGTAAAGCTCGACTTTTAATTCTAGTAATATATTATCTCATGGACTTATTAGGAAGATTTAAGGCTACCAGGACAAGTACAGCCTGCCTTTTTTAATTGGTCATGTGGAAAGCTATCTCCTGTCTACAATGTCTTTTATGATTCGGATTAAGCCTTTCCCATGGACTTAATTGCTGGGGCTCTTTCATCAAGCTTCTTGTTAATATTCCTTGTAATATTCCCACCTGTTTTGATGCCAGTCTGGCTCATCCATCACCCCTGCAGGGATATTGTTGCAAACAGGGCCGCTGGCTCATTCTGCATTGTGGCGTACACTCTAAGGCAGCTGGAGATTTATGACCTACCTCTGATTCTATCATCTCAGGCCAGGCTGGTCCAGGCCTTTGACTCACTCACTGTACATCTTGATAGTGTAATTGTGTTTAAAAGTTTTCCTCCACCACTGGCAGAGTCCAGCTCCAAACAATGCAGAAGGGAACTATTTTCCATGAGTCCTGGAACAGGCTCATCTACTATGGATCCCCCTAAACAATTGGGACTCCAAGCAAATATGGAACAAATTTCAGGCACAGATGGAGCGTGCACGCACACACACATACACAAATGCCCTCCCTCCCTTCTTCTTTCTCTTTCTCTGTCTCTTTCTGTTTCCTCTTCTCTCACTTTGCCGAGTTATTGAAATGAATTATGCTATGAATTCATATTTCTCATCACTATTCTGTAATCTACCAAGTCACTTATGTCACTAAGAATGTTGGTGTTTCCTTTAGGGTTAATTCCTTAAAAATGTGTCCATATAATTGGTGCTATCTTCCTGCAAGTAAGGCTTGGCCTCCTCCAAAAATGCTGCAAATTCTTATGTTCTCAGTGAAAAGAGAAGGCTCCTCCAGCAAGGCTGCGATATGGCTTTTTAGTGGCTCCTTTTTGATCTGTAGGTAAGAGACGAGTAAGATTCAATTATACATTGGAGAAATAGATCCTGACACCACTTACACTCTAAATTTGAACTCAGTTCAGTAGTCATTTCTTCGCCAATGTGGCCACGCAGTACTTTACCTGCTTTCTGTGGAACCCACATGCTTTGTGTCTGAGCAGGCAGGGTGGAGAACTGCCCAGGGACTGCAGGCCTTCTATACACTTTATTTTGATGTCGCACCTCGAGGAACAGGTTCCATCGGGGTGGATGTTCTGCTGGTTGTTGATTCGGTCTCAGCTTCCTCCAGTGACAGCCTGTCTCAACACTGTCAATACCTCTTCAGTGTTGACAATAAGCAGACACGATGGCAGGCTGTTCTTGCCTGCTCACTTAATGACTTCACTGATGACATGCAGGTGTGCACTGGTGATGCGCCTAGTCTTGAAGCTTTCGTGTTCTCTTGGGTAGTTGGAGGGCTGGCTCCATTAGCTTCCAGCCTTGTGAGAGTATATAAAACTGTTCTGGGTGCTTGCCAGCTCGCGATGAGCAATGTATGGTCATAATGAATCCCCGATTCATAATTTTCAAGACAGCATTAAGGAAATATTAGGTCACTTCATCGAACAGACTCAAACGCATCAAGACCATGCTTTCAGTTAGAAGCGTCTGAGGAAGTTATTCTACACCTGACATAATACGATTGTAACATTGTTCAGCCTTTTAAAGCAAGGAATCCAAACAGGATTCCAAACATTCAATAACAAATCCGCTTCACTCGTTTTATGAAGTTTCACTCATTCTTCTAGAACATGAGAGACAATAAAGCTTAGTGTTTATGCACGTGAACTCTTAGCTGTCCTGATTTGAATCCCAGCTTTGGGCAAGGCACCTAAACTTCCTAGGACTCAGTTTCCTCATATGTACCACTGGAATAATTAATAGTACCTACCTTCTATGGTTATTGTTAAAATCAAACCATGCCTACCATATAGTAAATGCTCAATAATGGTGAGCTCTGATTAATGGAACTGAAAGCAAAAAGGAAGTGAAATGATTTTTCTTTAGACCAGAGAAAGGATCTGAGACAGGCCTGGGAATCCAAAGCAGGTCTTGAGATCACCTTTCCACAGCTGCATCCAACAGATAATATGCCCCCGGATGGTGCGGGCCATGGGTGGTGATGGAGTGATTGATTCCCGTATATCCGTTTGCTTGTTTACTCGGCTGCTCACCACTTTTAAGGACACCTTTCCCCTGCAGTTGTTTGTTCTTTTTCCTAATTGTCGTCTTGGGTATCTAGTGCTGACACTGCTGCTAAACCTCGTACTGACTTTGCATCTGTCAACACAGAGCTCGACTTTGCCTCTGACGCACCAGTTACCAGTCGCTCCAGAATGGAAGGTGATGAAGGGACACTTGTGAATACATTGATTTGCTTGGTTTCCTTAATTGAACCCTCAGGACTATGCACATTTGTATGGGTCTAGACTTAACTTAGCTAGTCATCAAATATTTATCAGATATCTATTATATGCAGGTAGCTAGGAAGCCAGAGGGATAAGTAAAGAGAGGAAACAGACATTTTTTTCGGGGCCTTGGTTGTGCTGGGCACAGGGCTAGGCATTTCAAATAAATTATTTTGTTTAATGCTAATGCCATTTCACAGATGAAAAAACTGAATCTCAGAGAGGTTGTTTCAGAAACAATCAAACCCAGGATGACTGACTCCAGAACTGATCAAGAACAGTTTTATGAATGGAAGTAACTGGTACATAAATGAAAGCAATGAACATCACTTGGGGCCCTAAGAGACAACAAGACCTGTTTTCATTCCCACTTGATGAATGTCTTATCCCTTCTCCTTACTAGAATTAATTCCTTCACCTGTTCCCTGGATCTCATCCTTTCCAGGGCCACAAGATCTTATTTGTTCCAGTACCAGGTCACTCCACCCTGCCCGAATCCCATTCCAGGTGTTCTATTTCTGCACAGCGTTGTTTGCAGGTGCTGCTAGCCCTCTCCAGCTCTGAGTCCACTAACTTTTAATCCTGAAGAGTGTGCATGAAAGCCAGAGGCAAGACGCAACAGGAGAGGCAATATAACGCAGCGGTCAAGAGCTTAAGCCACGGACTCAGACTTGGTAGTATCATGGCTTCACCATTTACTAGCCCTGCAGCAGTCTCCCCATCTATAGAAAGATGGGCTAAGTTGTACCTACGTCCTAAAGTTGAGGTGAGAATTAAATGAGTTCATACAGGTATAGTGCCTAGAACATCACCCGCCACAGTAGGTATGCTCAGTAATGTTAACCCTTCCAAGTACAGATTGAGGTTCTCCTTTACGTTTCTGCTCTCCTTTGCAGCTTCCTCCGTCGGGCCCTCCAACTAATTCTGAAAACACCAATGTATGTTCTGCTTGAGCTTATCAACTTCAACACTCATTTAACTTTCCAGTGCACACACAGTCAGTCCCAGTTCCAGCATCAGCTGCAGATCTGGTGAGAGCTTTCTTTTTAATTATTATTAATTTTTTTTTTTCTCATGGCCTGTGGCCCATAGCACCATTGCTGGCCGGGCCTCAACCAAAACAGAGAATCATACTCAAGTCCTTAGGTCCTAGAACCCTTTACCCAGTGGCCATACAACCAATGCCATGGGATATAAACACAGTGCGAGGTGTAAGGCTCACAGCCCTCACAGCCCAGTCAGCAGAGCTAGCCATTTTAGTCTTCCAAATGCTCTTACCCTCCTGTTTCTTCACACTCCATGCCCCTGAGAGAGAAGGGAAAACCCGTCAGACTTCCCAGCTTCCTGCTAATATGGCAGCTCTACACAGGAACAAACTGCTCGTCATTCACTGTAGAATCCTAAAAGGTAAGAGGATAGTTGTGTGGAACTGTCTGTTGTCCTAACTGCTATAAAGAATGTATGTGACACCCCATGGAACAAATTCTGTCCTGTTTTATGACCGCACACCAAACTTTCCCCTCCCTCTAAAATTTTCTGTGAAGCAAGGTTTGATGCTTATTCACACCTCCTGGTATCTGTCCCAGAACAGAGTGAGTGGGAGAAAGAAATACATGTAGCCAATTTCTCTCGTCAGCCACCTGCTGGTGCTCCCAGAGCAGACTCTCCATCCTTTGTAGCACCTAATCTTGGAGAAACAGCCACTTAGTACTCGGGGATCAGGCCTGGAACACCCCACCCAGTCCAGAAACAGCCATGGCTTATTAGTATAAGATGAACTAACTTCACCCTGCATTGTCTCCCAAAGTACCCCAAGCCCAGCTACCAAGCATCATTTTACATCCACTTGAAAATGTCAGTAGTGAGCATTTGCTTCTATATCAAACCATAATAAACTAGGGTAACTTGGTTAAACCAAGCCCTGAAACCCCAATGAGAGATATCCATCCCATCCAAGCATACTCCTAAGTGAATAAACATGATCCTGGGTAACCTCCACAGTGGGAAGATGAAACCATCCGAATTGAGCTACATCAAGGAGCTATCTCTATCATTAATCATCGTTCACAGGTCTTCTCCTGGCTCTCTATCCATAATGCCTCTGTTATCTGGGAAATCCATACCCTGTAATTATTATGGTGTTACCACCAACAGCATTCATAGAATTTGCCAATAGCATTGTCTGCATGCTCCATAGATCTCCCTTCTACCCACCCCCGGAAACCCAAACATGTAGCTCATTAACAAGCAGGTGATTTAGATCAAGATTTAGAATACTTTTTGGTGTCCCAAGTATGAGGAAGTCCAGACAAATCTCTAGAGGCTGTACCCCTACTAGCAAGGATGCTTGTTTTGTGAGCCAAAACTGAGGCCCTCTGCTCATCTGTAAACACCAACTCTTAGCCAGTTCATTTGTCCCTCTATCTCCTGCTAAGGGAAGCTGTTATTCGTTGGAAAGAAGAATGAGGCATTCTGTAACGTTGAGATTAATGTAACATCAACTTGAATAGCCTTAGAGCCTTACCACCCTTTTTTCTTTGAGTCCTAACTACTCACATCAACCCTGTGGAGGTCAAGTCTTCATTGGAGGCTCTAGACCTGCACTGAACAGCACAGTAGATGCTAGCCTTTGAGAGTGACACCAGCAAGAATAGTAGAGTAAGGACTTCTGAAAATCTACTCCTCCATAAAAACAACAAGAACACTGGCCAAAAAAATGGTTGAAATTAACATATTTAGAACTCCAGAACTTAACTAGACTTACAATAATCTGAGACTTACAAATAAAATCTGAGGAGTATTGATACAAGGAAAATGTTGACTCTTGGTGAAAATAACTAGCTTTGTAGATTTTTGACTTACCCAATTCTAATCCCTCTTTCCTCAGTTCTGCAGTAGCCTTGGAAACCAATAACCTAATAACCATAGTGGCTTTGAAACTAGCAGCCTAGCAGCCACTGGAGAGAGAAGAACAGATTTGGAGCTCCCCAAAAACACCATTCCAGAGAACTGACGATATTTGACCTGTCTGGAGGTGCCCTGGAAAGCTCCATTTGCAAGGCTTGCTTTTATTTGACCTAACTCACAGCTTGATCCATGGAAACAGGCGGCATTTGTTGAAAGCAATCAGTGACAATTGTTTAAAGAGCACACCTGCCTAAGGCAATATTAACAACTGGGACAAACAAAAAATTGACTAAAAACATTCTTAAGGAAAAGCTGGAAAATAATACATTCATGCGATGCTTTGCAAAGTTCTAACATAGTCCTGGAAGTCTCTAGGCTAAATGCATGCATAAGGCTGTGCACATACCCAGGGCTGGGTAGGGGCTCAGGAAAGACTTGAGAAATCCCTACACTCTCACCTCTTGCTGACCTTGAGACTCTGTGTAAGCAGGAAGTAAAGACTAAGGTAGAGTTGTGAACTGCCTGCTTGAATGTTAGAAGGCGTGCCCCAACACCCACACAGAAACTCTCAATAAAGCCTGAGAGACTTATTGGTTCCAGGCATTTAAAGAATCTCTGTACAAAAAGCAGCCAACCACTAATCTAATCAAACAGAGACTTCAGTGGCCAGTGACAAAGAATGCAGACTTACAGAATTAACTCAACAAAACAACTAAACAAATAAAGGCAATAGCAACAACAACAACAAACCCTGAAGTGGATGTAAGTCTGTTTTCCAGAGTTGCCGCATTATTTTAAACACCCAATTTTCAACAAAAATATTATGAGACATGTAAAGAAACAGGAAAATATGGGCCATTCACATTCACATGAAAAAATAAAGAGCACTGATAAAGTTTGGCAACATAGGTAAATTTGAAAGGCAGTGTCAGGTATTTTTTACTTGTAATGCTTTATTTTTCTCCTATCTGATTTAATAGATGAATGAAATTTGTATAACAATATTAGCACAAAGGAGTGGGGAGGGGACAGAGCTCTTTGGAGTAAAGTTTCTGTACACTATTGAAATTAAATTGGTGTTAATCCAACTTAGCTTGTTATAAATTAAGATGTTAATTCTAATCTCCAAGGCAATCATAACAAATTTTCAAATTATAGTAAAAGAAACAAGGGAATTAAAATGGTACCCTACAAAATATGTATTTAACACAAAAGTAACAGTAATAAAGGAATAAATGAACAAAAAATACATAATACACAGAGAAAAAATAACAAAATTGCAGACATAAATCCTACCTTATCAGTAATTACATTAAATGTAAATGGATTCAACACTCCAATCCAAAGGCAGAGACTGGCAGAACAGGTTTTTCTTTTTTTAATGATCCAGTTATGTGCTATCTATAAGAGACAGAATTTAGAGTCAAGGACACAAATAGCTTGAAATATATGACGCAAAAAGTGACATAATTGAAGGAAGAAACAGACAATTCAGCAATAATGGTTTGAGACTTCAATAATGGAGAGAACAACTATAAAGACAATCATTGAAAAAATAGAAGACTTAAAAAACACTGTAAATCAACTAAGACACATCTCTAGAATATCACCCAACAACAGCAGAATATGCATTCTTCTCAAATGTACATGGAACATTCTCCAGTATAGATAATATGTTAAGCCACAAAATAAGTCTCAATAAATTTAAAGGATTGAAATCACACAAAGCATGTTGTCAGAACACAGTGGAATGAAGTTAGGAGTCAACTACAGAAGAAAAATTGGGAAATACACACGTATATGGAAATTAAACAACAGATTCCAAACTAAGCAATGGGGCAAAGAAGAAATCACAAAAGAAATTAGAAAATACTTTGAGATTAATGAAAACACAACACACCAAAATTATGGAATGCATTCAAAGCACGCTTAGAGGTAAATTTATCACTGTAATGTCTATATAAAAAAGATGAAAGATCTTAAATCAATAACCTACCCTTCTCTCTTGAGAAACCAGAAAGAGGGGGCCAACCTGGTGGCCAAGTGGTCAAGTTCATGTGCTCTGCTTCGGCGGCCTGGGGTTTGCCACTTAGGATCCTGGGTGCAGACCTACGTACTGCTCATCAAGCCATGCTGTGGTGGTACCCCACACAGAAAAACTAGAATGACCTACAACTAGGATTTATAACTATGTACTGGGGCTTTGGGGAGGAAAAAAAATAGGAAGATTAGCAACAGATGTTAGCTCAAAAATCAAACTTACAAAAAAGAAACTAGAAAGAGAAGAGTGAACTAAAGTCAAAACAAGCAGAAAGAAGGAAATAGTAAAGACAAAAGAGGAAATAAAATAGAGAATCAAAAAATAATAGAGAAAATTTATAAAACCATTTCTTGTTTCTTTGAAAAGATCAACAAAATTGACATGCTTTTTGCTAGATAAGCCAAGAAAAAATGAGAGAATATCCAAATCAGTAAAATCAGGACTGAAAGAGAGAACATTATTACCAACTTTACAGAAATAAAAAGAATTATAAGGGAATAATATGAACACCTGTATGCCTCCGAATGTGATAATCTAAAAAACAGAGAAAAATTGCTAGAAAGACACACACTAGTGAAACTGAATCAAGAAGGAAATAGAAATAGACCAATAACAAGTAAAGAGATTGAATTAGTAATTAAAAACGTTCCCACAAAGAAAAGTCCAGGACCAGATGTCTTCACTAGTGAATTCTATCAAACATTTAAGGAAAAATTAAAATCAATCCTTCACAGACTCTTCAAAAACTAGAAGAGGAGGGGAAACTTACTAACTCATTCTGTGAGGCCAGTCAAATGCATGAGATGGAAAATAGATTTGTAGCTGCTGGGAGCTGAGGAGAGGGCAGAATGGGGATTGACTGCTAACGAGTATGGGCTTTCTCTCTTGGGTGCTGAAAATGTTCTGGAATTAGAGAGTGGTTATGGCTGCACAATTTTGTGAATATACTAAAAACCATTGAAGTATATACTTTAAAATGATGAATTTAATGATAGGTGAATTATATGCAAATTTAAAAATTAAACTACTTGAAATTAAATAAAATTAAAAGTTTCCTTTCTCAATAGCACTAGCCACATTTTAAGTGCTTAATAACTATACGTAATAACCTAATGGCTACTATATTAGATAGTGCAGATATAGAGAAGGTCTATCATCTCAGAAATTTCTATGGAATAAGCTGCGGGAAGGATTGTGTATGGAACTGGCCTTCAAGGCACACCCTGGTAGGCATTGTAATATTCTACAGGATATCCCTTTAGGAAGGAAAGACTTCATCCCCAGATGCTGGGAGTACTTCTGGCAGATATTTCTCAACTCTCAATCCGTATACATATTGTGTCCGCTGAAGAAAGTCACCTAGCCCAAGCTTATACCTCATCCAAGGGCAGCCCACATCGATTGACTGATTGATGTGGGGAGATTTTATGAAGGCCTGGCCCCTGGTCCCAGTATGGGAAACTCTGAAAGGTCCTCCGATCCTCTAAACTCCCCATAGGATCGGTTGGAGCCTACACTGAGACTGCATCACAACCCAACTTCTTCCAAATGCTGGTTTCTTACCTTTCATTTCCAGGTGTTAATCACAAAAGCAGTCTCTAAATCACTCCTGCATGCTAACCTCCAGCTCAATGTCTGCTTCCTGGGAAATTCACTCAGTCATACTTTGTGAAATGGAGCCCTGTAGCTGATGAAGATGACTTTGCTTGATTTCCCAGATAGGAGGGTTATCATCGACCTAGAAAATATTTGTGTCTGTTTCCTGGATGAGGATTTACAGGAACTCCACAATAGAGCAGATTGAGATCAGCTATAAAATCCTGGCTGTGGGCCATCCCGGGAATGTAGACATTCTCACCTTGCCCATTGTATCGGAAGCCCTGGAGTGGAAAGGCCTAGACCATTCAAGAGGTCCAGATGTTGCTAGGGTTCCCAGGGCTCATCAGGAATGATCATCTCCCACTTCTCAGCCACAGTTGACCCAAAAACCAATCTCCTCAGGAAAGGGAAGAAGTTTATCCAATTTGGGGCCATGGTTGTATCTTTTCAGCAGCTGAAAATCGTCCTCTCTCATACCCGGATCAACTTAACCAACTAATTCAATCAACCAATTCAACCCAAACCTGCTACCAAAACCAGAGCAATCAGGTTCCTAGTGAGTAACTGCCAAAGTGAGAAGTAACTAGTAGGCTAAACTCACTGAAGAACTGGCTTGCTTTATAAGCTGATAAATGTGCTGCTTTTTACAGAACTGAAAACTGCTCTTTCAAAACTCCAATGGATTTTCCTCAGCACTCACATTTCAGGGCTTACTGTGGTTGCAATATATTCCTTTGAAATCTGTCGTGAAAGCGTTGTGATTGTTGGAGACAATTCAGTCACTCAATTGTTCCCCTCTCAATCTTGATCCATTCATGAAAAGACAGAGGGTGCAGGACATGGGCCTTTCTGGAGAATACTGCACAGCTGCTCAGGAAATTTCCTCTCTGGACCTTCCCAGAAAGCCCTGAAGGAAAATCGCAATGGGAGTGAGGTCATATGTTCACGGCATTACCTTTGTTATTATTATGTATTATTGTTTGCTACTGTTTTGTTGTTCCAGCTAAAAGAAACAGCTTGTTCTCTAAGATGTTGTGTTTCTTTGAGATGACCTGAGTCATCGAACTCCCACAGTCCTTGGGAGTGGAGATAAGAGTCTGTGGTTATTGGCTGCTGTTTATTTGAGGTGGAGGAGAAGACATGGAGGGCAGCTAATACTTTTCAAAAATTTGGTACTGGATGGACAATAACAACTCCTCCAGCTCTGTGTGTGACACCTCTCCTTTTTATTCTTGCAGATTTTCAGCAACAAACAAATCCTTAGCAATTGTGACTAAATTTCCAATCATTAAAAAAGCATGTGAATGAAACAAAAAGGAGAACACACATTCTCAGTACAAGCTCTTTTTGTCCAAGAGCAACAGAAAAGTATCTCTGTGTGTTCCATGGAAAAGAAAATACCTAGAAATTGTAGAGAAATTCTAGTGATTTCTTAAAATTCCCCGAAGTTTTCCATATACAGATATGGCTGGATGTGTATCATCTCTTTGTCGTTGAGCTGCAAGTGTCACTATTTGGATTTTGCACTATAAAATGGTCAAAATTGCCTTGGATTCAAAACTGAGCTCTAAATTTGTATGTTACAATGTGCACTATCTATACCTAGGATGGTACTTGTCCTTATCAGGTCATAAATGGAAAGAAACTTAGTCATTGGTGGCTTGCTTACCATTGGTGGGTGTGTTTGACATCGTTCACTGTTACCATATGGCAATCTTTCATGACTACTCCCTTACTCCACTGGAAAATAATCTGGGAGGAGTAGGGAAAAAAATAACTGTGGATAAGGTTGCCCTTCTTAAAGAAAGCATAGACCAAGAGCCAGCACTTCTTATCATATATTGCTTGATTCAAATGAAGCACAGAAATGTAAAAGAAATTTTAGAATTTTCTGACACGAACTTCAGATGGAAGACTATGAATTTTTATGGTAGAAAGAAGTCTGGCACACACAATTAACTTTTATCCTCAAAGGGAAAAATTCTGTATGCTTATATTTTATATTTATTACAAGGACAACATTTGAAATTGTACATAGATCTTATTTTAAGGAAAACAGCTTATGAAAAAGTAGTGTGTTTTTGGTTTTTTTTGAGGAAGATTAGCCCTGAGCTAACATCTGCCAATCCTTCTCTTTTTGCTGAGGAAGACTGGCCCTGAGCTAACATCCATGCCCATCTTCCTCTACTCTATCTGTGGGATGCCTACCACAGCATGGCTTGATGAGCGGTGCCACGTCCACACCCGGGATCCGAACAGGCAGACCCCAGGCCACCAAAGCAGAACATGCGCACTTAACTGCTGCACCACCGGGCCGCCCCGAGAAAGAAGGTTTTATACAATATAAATTTGATAGACAAAAATTCACTTAACAAACAGATTTTTGTATTTCAAGTTTACTATGGTATTTTTTCTGCTGAAAAAGCACAAATAAAAACTTTGATTAACAAAAATGAGACATGTGACATAGTATAGCATGGTGGTGGAACACAGCTCAGGGAACCTGACTGCCTGCGTTCAAGTTCCATCCTTGGCTGTGTGGCCTTGGGCAAGTTATTAAACTCTCTGTTCCTCAGTTTCCTAATCTTAAAATAGGGTTAATGGTAAAAATGCCTAACTCATACTACTGTTAGAAGGATTAAATAAGTATATTTTTGTAAAGTCCTTAAAATAATGCCTGATACTCAGGAAGTGCCATACAACTGTTTGCTAAGTAAACAATAAAGTTTTCAGGGCCAGCCTGGTGGCACGGCAGTTAAGTTCGCATGTTCTGCTTCAGCGGCCCAGGGTTTGCCTGTTCAGATCCCAGGTGCAGACATGGCACCACTTGGCACGCCATGCTGTAGCAGGAGTCCCACATATAAAGTAGAGGAAGATGGACACTGATGTTAGCTCAGGGCCAGTCTTCCTCAGCAAAAAGAGGAGGATTGACAGCAGATGTTAGCTCAGGGCTAATCTTCCTCAAAAAATAAAAAAATAAAGTTTTCAATAACACACCTAGTTCAGAAATTAAGGCTAACTTGTACATTACATCAGATTATCTGTGTATTAAGATGTCAATGTGGGGATATATTATATTTTTTAAATTGCTAGATCTGCTTACATATTTGACTTTTTAAAAAATACCTCAAGGACACTTATCAGTCTTAGGTAAATTTTGTTACTGTACCACAATCATGATTTTTACTATAATCATAAGCAATGATAGCCAATGCCTTTACAAATACTTATATTTAAGCGTTGCAGCGTATTTTCCTATGACCCAAAACATAATGGTGCTTGTTTTAATTAAAACAGGGTGCTGGATTCATTTATTTCGTTTGCAAGCCCTGCCTCCTTTTCCTCTCCAGCTGCTCCCCTCACCTCTTCGGTGTTACTTGAAGACTAAAGTGGTGGGGGAGGGAGGGCCAGAGAAAGAAAAGTACAAAGTTAAGACGGAAATCAAACCGAGTAAGTTATCAGTAAATTGGGACTAGCATTGGATTAAATATCACCATGACCAGAATAACAAAATTTAAACACATATACTTTACTTTGTTTATGTAGACAGCATATTTCTAGAGAGTATCTTTTTTTTCTTTTTTGCTTGAGGAAGATTGTCACTGAGCTAACATCTCTGCCAATCTTCCTCTATTTTGTACGTGGGACACCACCACAGCATGGCTTGATGAGCCACGTATAGGTCCACACCCAGGATCCAGACCCACAAACCTCAGGCCACTGAATTGGAGCATGTGAACCTAACCGCTATACCACCCAGCCGGCCCGTGGAGTTTATCTTTTTAAGACCGAATACTCCAGTGGTCTAAGGAGACACCAAAGGAACCCACTTCTGTGTGAACCTGGGAATTTGGGGAATAAGGGACGCTCCAGGCCCTGGAGGAATCATGAAAGCCAAGTGTGATTCATTTGCTCGAGGGGTCCGCCTTGCCTTTTCTCCTTGTAAGAAAATTCTGTGTCTTGTTGTTAGATTTTATTTTTCCTGGGGAGACAGTCAGAAAAGTATCTTTCCATCCTCACGTGTTCACTCATAAAAAGGTTAAGATTATCCTGCAAAAACTAACCTAAGTGTTTTCAAAATGTACAAGTGAGCAAAATTTAGGAACTTATCTTGAAAAACAAATGGGAAGAAATTTAGTTTCTATATTATACTCAGCATGTAGAAATTATGATATAAAAATTCCCTTCCTAAACATAGGGTTGCTGAAATTGGACAAGGAAAGGTTTCATTTGTGCACTCATCTAAATAATAGTTTTCATGTCCAACTTCCATTTATCTTCATGTTGTTCACTCATCTAGTCATTTCTCATACCTTCAGGCTTAGCAAACTTATCCTTTTTACTTCTCACATGGTCATTTCTCATTTTTGTCCTGTTTGTTTCATCTTTTTTGGTTGTTTGATTGATTGCCTTTTTTGAACCATATTTCTAAGCCAATGGTTTTTTTAAATATACTTTCCTAAACCAGAAAAGAATACAGGAGAAAAATAAAATCAGTATAAAAAAGTGCACACAGAACCAAGGAAGTTTTAGGGAAGGTGGACTTCAGCAGAGAAAAGAGAGGAAGAATGTGGACATGTGTAACTTGTGTTTTATAAAATCTGTAGTTTTTGCATTACTGTGTTAGTTTCTTAGGGTCTGTCATAACAAAGTACTACAAGCTGTGTAGCTTAAAATAACAGAAATTTATTCTCTCACAGTTCTGGAAGCTACAAGTCCTAAATCAAGGTGTCAGTAGGGCCATCCTCCCTTTGGAATTCTGGACAGAATCCTTCCTCGCCTCTTCCAGCTTCTGGCGGTGGCCAGCAATCCCTGGCATTCCTTGGCTTACAGCTCTGTCACTCCAATCTCTGCCTCTCTTGTCACATGACATTCTCTCTGTGTGTCTGTCTCCACAGCTTCTTCCTTCTTCTTATAAGGACCCTAGTCATATTAGATGAAGGGCCACACTACTCCAGTATGGCATCAGCTTAATTAATCACATCTACAATAACCATATTTCCAAATAAGTCATATTCTGAGGTACAGAAGGTTAGGAATTCAACATATCTTTTGGTGGGAGAAGGGGCACCATTCAATCTACAACAATTACTAACAGTAATAGTAACCAAGACTGTATATGCTCTACATTTCTATCTCTCTTAATCTCACAATAAATACTATTATCCCTCATTTTACAGATGGAGAAACTTCTGCTATAAGAGGTTAAGCCCCTTGCCCCAGGTTACAAAGCTAATAAAGCATGGAGTCAAGAATTGAATAAAGACTCTAGAGCCTGACTCTTCACTATAAAATTTTACCAAAGAAAGGGGTTTACCATTCAACTCAGTATTTACTAAGCATGTAGTATGTACCAGGCATGAAGCCTTAAAGGTCTCTAACACTGTGAAAACAAGTGCAACCCTAAGAATGGGAAATTAGGTGGGAGCATTGAGTAGTCTCTATAAGTCAATGTCGGTTTTGTAAGGGGAAGAGTGGACGCCCTTTACTCCCCAGGCTCTGGGGTTTCAGATCTTACAGTTGGAACAGCCACTGTGCTTGCGATATAACCTGAAACAAAAGAAACCCCCAGATTATTTGAATGACTAGTGCATACATGCTCTTGAGTTGTAATATGCCCAGCTACACTTTTCAAGCCAAGAGAGAGCGTCTTATTTGAAAATTCCACAATATTATTTTCCTAACCCCTATTACATAGTACTTTATAGTATTCCAAGATTTCTAAAATATTAACCATTTACATGTCAATTCCAAAATCTTGTTTTATCAGCCTACCACCTACACTCAGTACTTTTGTTTTTCACTTGTTTTACTTAAGTAGTCTTGTTTAAAAAAAAAAAAAAAACTTTTGACACTTCGGTAGTTTGAAAACCAATATTACATGCTATAAATAGAATTATAAATTATATTTGTTTTTGGACATAAAAATCTAATTCAAATGAACAATATCATCAAGTTTTTAAGCCAAAAATAAACAATGAAATAAAAGCTTAAAGAAAAGATATTCAACTGAAAATGTTCATCTGTAAACAAAGTTCCTCAATGAGAGGAACTGGAAAAGTGTCGTATAGAGTTTTTTAATCTGTTATGTGGTTTAAGACCAAGATGAGTTCTACATGAACAATGCAGTTTTTTTCTGAGTTTTGATGATAGCCGGCACTAAGAACCCCAAGTCGCCGGAGTACAGAGTTGGAAAGGGGGAAAGATGCTTAACCACCTTCTCTGATAGATCGGACGCTCACTATTAATTCCTATCAAAATGATTTAGGTAACTTTGCGTCAACAAACTTTTATTTCAAGAAATCATATGAAGAGATCTCAAGAATTTATTTTTCTGATGTTATCAAAAAATTTATAAGCGTCTGCAAAATGATGGAAAATGGGTTCCTGAGGTACACGAGCAGTGAGCGCTACTTCTGCCACAGAACCATCCTGGGCCACGAACTCTGCTGGCCAGAAACCTTGTGGCTAAGTCAGAGCCTTAGGGAGTGTGAGCCCTGAGGGTACCTCCAGAGGTCCAATATGCTTTATCCTTTCTCCATCCCCATCCTTGCCTCCCTTCTGGTCATAGACGATGCTCTGGAAGCCTAAGCAACTTCCAACATGTTCTTCAATATCAACTCCCAGGCCACCACCATTACAAGAGGGTTCAAAGCTGCATTCTAATTAATATCTTATTTTAGTAGAGGAAATTAACTTTCAGTTCATACTTTGCTGGGATTGTAATCATAACATGCATTACTTCACTCAACTCAATATTTACTAAGCACCTATTATATACCAGGCATGGATCAAAAGACCGAGTATACAGCAACAAATAAGGTATATATTTTTGATCCCACTCTCCTTCTTTCTCCACCTTCACTTACAGTCAGGAATAGAAGAGAAGCATTGAAAAAATCAATTCTAAAGGAAATGTGTGCTGAGTATAGGGTGCTATAGTCACATATAGCAAGAGCCTAACTTAATCTTGAGAATGGGGAAGATCTCCTGGGAGGAGTGACCTCCAGGAGATCCCTGAAGAATGAGTAGGAATTTGCCTGGTCAAAAGGAGAGAGTGGCTCCTGAAGGAAAAGAGAGTGAAAGAAATCAGATTATTAAGGGTCGTACTAAAGATCCTTTAGGATCTGATCCTGCAGGCAACAGGAAGCCATTGAGAGCTAACTCTATGTCGAGTTCTGTCCTACACGTTCTATTTGTGCTATGAGATTTAATCCTGATGACCAAGAGGTAAATATTATTACTCCAACTTTTTAAAATGGAGAATAGAGAATTTACTAGGTCTAACTAGTGACTGTATAAAACACCATAATCTAAAATCCTAACTCTATATTTTCTAAATAACTTAATCACACAAGTCTCTTTAAAAAACATCTAGCAACTTCCTGTTAAAAAGTGATAAATGTTTTCAGTTTCACAGAGAGCTTATAATTTCTTTAATGAAAAGGGTAAGAAAATAGAGATATGTACATCCAAGTAGAAAAGAAATTCTCCTTCTATAATTGCAAAATACTCTTAGTTGACAATGACGGTAGTAGGACAATTTGTGCTTGATATTTTTCATCAGTTTTTAATGACCATTGTAATGGGCTGCTGGAAATTCTTCTTTCCCATGTTTCATGCACCCAGCAGGAAATACAGTTGAATCAGTCAGATTCACACAGTCCTCAAAACCTTTATGCGACACTTAAACCCTTGTAAAGGCTGCTTCAAAGCAAAGAGAAATAAATAACGCTAGTAACTACTCCTTACTCTCAAATAGGATTTCCTTTCAAAACTCGTTCACACATCTGTTATCACCATTTAGTCTCACAACCTCCTTTTCTGTCACCTAACCCCTTTAAGGATATTGTTAGCTCCATTCTATGGATGAGAGAATTAACACAAGACTGAAGTGATTTTCCCAAGTCAGGAAGCTATTGATGGATTTAAGAGAGACGCAGATCTCAGAATCGTAATCTCATGATCTTTCTGCTAGATCAGACTTTCTTAGTCTCAACACTATTGAAGTCTGGGTTGGATAAGTCCTTGTCCTGGGCTTTATAGAATGTTCAGCAGCATCTCTGGCCTCTACCCACTGGATGCTGGTAGCAGCCTCCTCCCCCAACCAAAAACATCTCCAGACATTGACAAATGTCCCTTGGAGGACAAAATCACATCCTAGTTGAGAATCACTACCCTAAATGATTCTGCTTGCACTGAAACCCTCTAAGAATGTATATTTCTACTGTTAGAGTTAGGCATATATTTTTTCATGGTGTCATTATTTGTATTATAGATGCATATTTTTATCAATCCACTTTTCTTTCCACATAAAAATTAATGATTGCAAAATTAATATATGTCTTTGAAGAAAATTTGGAAAGAGAAATCCATAAACGCCCCCTTAGAGATAGCCACAGTTAATATTTTGATGTATTTCATTTAAAAATTATGCATATTAGCTTTCATATTTTTAAATAAAATTAAGTATACTGAATAGAAAAATTTATAAGTAGCACTTTCTAAGCCCATTAAATATTTTTAAATAAGTTTAAAGACTGTCTAGCATCCTATCACATAAATATATTGCATATACAGGTATATTACACCTTACTTAAAAATTCTCCAAGTTTCATTATTGTAAATGTCTGTTGTGAACACAGTTTTACTGAAATCTTTGAGAATATCTCTGATTATTTCCTTAACGTAAATTCCGGAAGTCGAGTTACCAGGTTAAAGGGAATAAAGTGGTTTATTGTCATAGGGTCAAATGGAATTACACTCCCAGCAGAGAGAATAGAAGCACTTCTTTCCCCAAACCTATGACATTAAGTTGTTTGTTCTCACTTTTACCAAACTGATAGTTGAAATTTTCATTGTGTTATTATTTAATTTGTCTATGACAATAAAATTTCCATACATTTATCAGTCATTCTGTAAATTACCTGCACGAGTTCTTCATCCGTTTTTTCTGTTGCATTATTCATCTTTTTCCTTCAAGATTTGCAAAGACTCTTCAGAATTTAAAACTTTAGCTGTTGATCAAAAATGTAATTTTTTTCAAAGTTGATCATCTCTTTTAATTTTTGGCAATGTCATTTGATTTTCATTCCGGACATCAAATTCCAAAAAAAAATTCTGTTTTGAATTTCTATTGAGTTGTACCAAACCTAAAAATTGATTGTGGAGGAACTAGCATTGGTGTGATACTGAGCCTTCCCATCTATGAATATTTGTTCATTTCCTTCTTTTTTTTTTAATGTCCTTCAGTAAGATTGTCTCCTTCCTAAAGGGCCTACATATATCCTATTCCTAGCTTCATACTATTTTGTTATCATCTAACAGGTTTTATTTTTCATTGATCTTGGTAACTGGTTCTTTTTGCTATGTTCTCTCTCCTTTATTAGATTCTTTATTTCTAGAAGAACGTCTAGTCCTCTGCACGTAGTGGGTATTTTTATAATGTTGTTGACTTGTAGTTGTTCTTAATTTCTCAAGGCTTTTAAAGTTATGTTAGCAGTTGGTCTGTGGGCGATCTTTTAAGGAATTGTTCAAATTCATATTCTACTTTCCTTTTTGCATTATGCTGTAGGGTACTTCTGGGACATGGTACATATCACTCTGATAAAAAATGTATTAATGATAGGGCATATTGATACATTAAGAAATCTTCTACCAGGCAGTTTAATAAAATAAGCAACAAAATAGGGATCAGAAAACTGAGTTTTAGACATACGTACTAGTTTAGAAAGTAAGTTTTGTATTACCTCCTTATTACACTTATTTAAATACCAATGGGGGCTGGTCCGGTGCCACAGCAGTTAAGTTCGCACGTTCCGCTTCAATGGCCTGGGATTCACGGGTTCGGATCCCAGGTGCTGACCTATGCACCACCTGTCAAGTTATGATATGGCAGGTGTCCCGCATATAAAGTAGAGGGAGATGGGCGCGGATATTAGCTCAGGGCCAGTCTTCCTCGGCGAAAAGAGGAGGATTGGTGGCAGATGTTAGCTCAGGGCTAATCATCCTAAAAAAAAATAAACAAATACATTTTTTTTATTTTTAAAGATTTTATTTTTTCATTTTTCTCCCCAAGGCCCCCCGGTACATAGTTGTGTATTCTTCGTTGTGGGTTCTTCTAGTTGTGGCATGTGGGACGCTGCCTCAGCGTGGTCTGACGAGCAGTGCCATGTCCGCGCCCAGGATTCGAACTAACGAAACACTGGGCCTCCTGCAGCGGAGCGCACGAACTTAACCACTCGGCCACGGGGCCAGCCCCTAAACAAATACATTTTTAAAAGTAAATAAATAAATAATTAAAAAAATAAATACTGATGGATAAAATTGAAATACCAATTTATATAACAATATAGATTTGGTACGTCAAATTCAGAAGGTGTCAAAATATCAGTATTTACTCCTTCTTGGGGGGAAGATGGCAGACAAAAGCAGAATTATTTGAGGAACTTCATTTTGTTACTTACAATTTTGCCAAGTAGAGACCTTTTGAATAGTAGATGTGAATCTTTTCTAATTAGCACATTTGATGCTTTATGTAAAAGAGTGTGACTAAAGGGATTTAAAAAATTTGAAAGCAGTTTAGCCAGGCTAAGCGTTCCTTTTGCAATCTTAATACTCTGAAAATGCTTACTGTTGGAATCTTTTTATTTTTCATTTATAGTACAAAGATAAGGCAGCTTCCACTCATTACCACAGTACAGTTTCATGGTATTTATCGCCTCGACAAGCAGGTGCTTTAAATTACTAACAACCTGTGCAACCTTGAGTAAATCACCTAATCTCTCTGGACCTGTTTCCTCACACATTACAGGAGAAAGTTAGAATCAATGATTGCTAAGATCCCTTTTAACTCTCAAATTCTAAAAGTCTATAACTCAAAATTGAATGCTAAGGGCTATCTTTTAGCATACAATTTGTACTCTGCCATAAAAAATAGGTAAGCATTCATATAAATCAAACAGACTGCTTAAAATATGAAACAAGAGGTTAAAAATGTAAACTTGGGTTTTCACTTTGAGCCATGATTGAGTAGCTGGTATCAGACTATCCCTCTTACATTAAACTAGAACAAAAGTGGACAAATATTCAAGACATTGGAAAATAGGCAATGCAAGACTGTGATCCTTGAGAGTTGAGTAACTCACCAGGAGAGCTCCACAATCAATTGGGTCCTCTACTGAGGGGCAACTTCCTATCTGTGATATGCAGAGCTGGAATATAAATAAGCATGGTGGTCCCACTGAAAGGAGGCAGCAATCAGAGTTTGGAGCAGCTGGAGTGGCTGGAATGTGCAAGGCAGGACACCAGAGAGGAGAGAAATGGGTCCAGTGAGAGCTCCAGAAGTCTGTGTGGGGTTAATCTACAAGTCCTTGGCCAAGGGCACAGGGTGAAACTACTTGAGGGCCTATCATAGAACAACTCCCACTGGATTAAGAGAGACAGATACACTAGAAGTTGAGTAGTGCTGGGGAAGTTGAATGTCCTGCCCAGAGTGGAGAGATATCTTTAACACCATGTAATATCCTTTGGTATCCAGTGGAAACATCAGAAAAGCTGTACCATAGGAGTAAGTTCCATGCTCAAGAGTAAGTCTCACTTTAGATCTCCGCACCACAGGATAAAACCAAGTCCTGACAGGATCTACAGAGGAGAGAGTCCCGTCAATTAAAAGGGGCTTGGGAAACATCTTGGGCTTTCCAAAGATCAACCCTAACAAAGTATAAAACCAAGCTTGCACAATAGAAGATGATCAGCCAATGATTGAAGTTGCTACTAAAACAAAGATCATCACTTTTCAGAGGAAGACAACAAAATCTGGTATCATGTATAATGTCCAGAACACAATCAAAATTACTAGATATGCAAAGACAGAGGAAAATGTGACCCATAGTCAAGAAAATAAAATCAATAGAAATCAAATCTAACATGGTTCAGATGTTTGACTTAGCAGATAAATGTATTAAAATAGTTATTATAAATATGTTCAAAAACTTAAAAGAAAATATGTTCAGTTAAAGAGAATATGACCTTATAATCATCCCAATATTTTCAGAAAAAGCATTTGAAAAAATGTAACATCCTTTCATGACAAAAACTTATCAAACTAGGAATAAAAAGGAACTTTTTCAACCTGATAAAATTCCTCTCCAGAAAAAAAACACTAGAGATAACTTAATAATTAATGATGAGAGATTGAACAGTTTTTCCTAACATTAAGAAAAAGCAAAGAAAACCACTCTCACCACTTCTATTCAACATTGCACTGGCATCCTAGCCAGCACAATAAGGCAAGAGAAAGAAATAAAAGATACAGAAGATGCAAAACACTAAGCAAAACTGTCTTTATTTGCAGATGACATGATGTGTATGCAGAAAATCTCAAAGAATCTACCAAAAAGACTACTAGAACTAGTAAATTATTTCAAGGCCAATGTACAAAAATCAATTATGTCACTATATGCTAGCACCATCAATTTGAAAACAAAATTATCAAAATAACACCATAGATAACAGCATCAACAAACATAAAATACTTAGAAAAAAGTTCAACAAAAGACGCTTAAGAATTCTCCTCTGAAAAATGAAAAATACTGATGAGATAAATTTAAAGCAACCTAAATAAATGGCAATATATGATCTATTCATGGATTGGAAGATAAATATTAAGATGTCAATTCTCATACTGATCTACACTGTCAAAGCAATCTCAATCATAATCTCATCAGCCTTCTTTGTAGAAATTGACAAGCTGATTCTAAAATTCATACAAAAATGCTTACAACCTCAATTTACAAAACAATTTTTAAAAAACAATTGGAGGACTTATACTTCTTGACTTTAGGATTTATTATAAATTTACAGTGATCAAGACAGTGTAGTACAGGGATAAAAGTAAATAAATAGATCAACCAAACAGAATATAGAGCCCCAAATGGACCCACAATTATATAGTTAAATGATTTGACAAAGGCTTCAAAGCAGTTCAATGGGAAAATGGAAGACTTTTCAATAGAAGATGCTAGAATAAAGGTATATCTATGTAGAAAAAAGAAAGAAACTCAATCCCTACCTTGCATTGTATACAAAAATTGATAGATCATAGACCTAAATATAAAATCTAAACTTATAAGCTTCCAGAAGAAAACATAAGAGAATACGTCTGTGATTTGGTATCTGGTAAAACTTCTTTAGATTGAACACAAATAACAAATACAAAAGAAAAAAATTGATAAATTAAACTTCATTAAAAATTTTAAATCCTGCTTATTGAAAGATACTACTAAGGAAATAATAGGCAAGCCAAAAAACTAGGAGAAAATACTTGCAAAACATATCTCTGACAAAGTATTGGTACCCAGAGAATATAAAGAATTCACACAATTCAGTAACAAAAAGACAGCAACCTGGGGGCTGGCCCCGTAGCCAAGTGGTTAAGTCCGTGTGCTCTGCTTCGGCAGCCCAGGGTTCGGATCCTGGGCGCAGACATGGCACCACTCATCAGGCCATGCTGAGGCAGCGTCCCACATCCCACAACTAGAAGTACCCACAACTAAGATATACAACTATGAACTGGGGGGATTTGGGGAGAAATAAAGCAGGAAAAAAAAAAGAAGAAGAGATTGGCGACAGTTGTTAGCTCAGATGCCAATCTTTAAAAAGAAAAAAAAAGACAGAACCAAACTTTTAAAAAATAGTAAAAAACTTGAACAGATGCTTCACAAAGAGGAAAAACTTACAAAAAGGAGCTCAACAGCATTAATCACTAGGGAAATGTAAATGAAAAACACAATGTAATATCACTACATGGTCACTGAAACAGCTAAAATTAGAGATTGACAACACCAAATGTTGACAAGGATGTAGGGCAATCTCAAATTCCACACGTGGTTGGTGGGAGTGTAGAATGTTAAAACCACTTTGGAAAATGGGCCTGGTTGCTTCTCATATAACCAAACATACACCTATCCCAGAAAGTCTACTCCTGGGTATTTACTCAGGAGATATGAAAGCATATTCCACAAAAAGACTTGCACAAGAATGCTCTAGGGGTCAGCCCCATGGCAAAGTGGTTAAGTTTGCAAGCTCTGCTTTGGTGGCCCAAGGTTTTGCCAGTTCGGATCCTGGGCATGGACACAGCACCGCTCATCAAGCCATGCTGAGGTGGCATCCCACATAGCACAACCAGAAGGACCTACAACTAGAATATACAACTATGTACTGGGGTGCTCTGGGGAGAAGAAGATTAAAAAAAAAAAAGATTGGCAACAGATGTTAACTCAGGTGCCAATCTTTAAAAAATAATAGAAAAAGAATGCTTCTAGCTTTACTCATAGGACCAAAAATTGCAGGCTGCACGTTCTCCTCAGTAGGAGAACGGCTAAGCGAACTGTGGTAAACTCATGCAATGAAATACTACCAGCAGTTTAAAAAATATATGTGCCTCCAACATGGATGAATTCAAAAACATCACGCTGATTGAAAGAAATCTTCCTCAAAAGAATACATTTTGCATGACTGTATTTGTTTAAAGTTCTAAAATGGGCCAAACTAATCTATCATTTAAGAAACTCAGAATAGCAGTTGCCTCTGAGAGTGTGGGAGCAGGGACTGACTTGAAAGGGACATCAGAAAAGCCAAGTGTTATGCATCTATCAAAAGGTATCAAACAGTACACTTAAGGTTCGTACATTTCACTGTAGGTAGATTTTACTTAAAACAAAGAAAATATAAACAGTAATTGAATTCCAGTGAATGATACATGTGCTGAAGTGCTTGGGGTGAAGTATGCTGATGTCTGCAACTTAGAAATACACCAAAAAATCCAGTAAATAAGATAGATAGAAGAATAGATGGATATAAATGTGATAAAGAAAATATAGTAAAATGTTAATTATAGCTTCTAGGTGGTGAGTACATGACTATTTAATGTAGTTTTTTTTCAACTCTTCTTTCTGTTTAAAAATTTTCATATTAAAATGTGAAGTTAGGAGCGGGTCCAGAGGAGTGGTGATTAAGTTTGCATGCTCTGCTTCGGCAGCCTAGGGTTTGCAGGTTCGGATCCTGGATGAGGACCTACACGATGCTCATCAAGCCACGCTGGGGTGGTGTCCCACATGCGAAACAGAGCAAGGTTGGCACAGATGTTAGCTGAGCAACACTCCTCCTCAAGCAAAAGGAGGAAGATTGGCAACAGAAGTTAGCTCAGGGCCAATCTTCCTCACCAAAAAAAAAAAGTGAATTTAGCAAAGTTGTAGGACGCAGGTCAATATATAAAAATCTATTGTTATCTCTGTGTATAAGCAAAAAATAATTGGAAAATATTTTTATCATAGCATCAAAATCATAAAATGCTTAGGAATAAATTTAATGAAAGGCATGTCAATCTATGCACTGCAAAGTACAAAAATACTGATGACAGAATTTTTAAAAGGTTTAAATGAATGGAGAAATACATCATATTCATGAATGAGAAGACTTAGTATTTCTAAGATATCAATTCTCCACAATTTGGTTTGCAGACTCAATGAATTTCCAATCAAAAGTCTAGTAAGCATTTTTTAAAAATTGATAAGATGATCCGATGATTTAAATGGAAGTACACAGAACCTAAAATAGCCAAAGCTATTCGGAAAAAGGAAAACAAAGTTGGAAGAATTGCACTCCCGATTTCAAAATTTATTATAAATACTTATGCTAATCAAGGCAAATTGGTAATGGCATAAGCATAGACCAGTAGATTAACAGAACAGGAACCAAGAAATAGACCCACATATACATGCTCAGTTAATTTTTGGCAAAGGTGCCAAGATAATTCAATGAGTAAAGGATGATCTTTTCAACAAATGGTGATGATACAACTGGATGTTCATATTTTTAAAAATGAATCCTGATCCTTACATCATTGCATACACAAAATTTAACTTGAAATGGGTAATAGAAATATAAAAGCTAAACTATAAAATTTCTAGAACACTTCTAGGAAAAATATCTCCATGACTCTGTAGTAAGCCAAGATCTGTTCTTTGGACACAAAAAGGCATCAATTATTTTTTTAAGAATTGATAAGTTGGACTTCATCAAAATTTAAACTTGCTGCTCTTCAAAAGACATCATTAAGAAAATGGATAAAAAGGAAGCCACGCAATGGAAGAAAATATTTGCTATGCATATATTTGAAAAAGGACTTGTATCCAATATATATAAAGCATCTTATGATTCAATATTAAGAAGAAAATCAATTCAATTTAAAAAAGGCAAAAGAGTTGAACAAAGACCTCAAAAAATGATAAATGAATGGCCAATAAAAACATGAAAAGATCTACAACATCGTTGGACATTCAGGGAAATGCAAATTGAAGCCACTATGAGAGATGACATCGCACTCACTAGAATGGCTAGCCGCTTAAAGGCTGACCATACCAAATGTTGGTCAGAACTATCATACACTGCTGAGAACACAAAATGATAAGACCACTGTGGGAAAGAGTTTCATACAAAGTTAAACAGCAATTTACCACATGGCCCAGAAAAAAATCTGCCCACAATACCTGTCCACAAATGTGTAGTAGTTCTGTCCTTAATAACCAAACACCAGAAACAACCCATAGGTCCTTCAGCAGGTGAATGGGATAAGCAAACTGTGATCCATTCATACAATAGAATACCAGTCAGCAATTAAAAAGAACGAACTGATGATATGCTCAACAACGTGGGAGAATCTCAATAACGTTATGCTGAGAAGAATAAGCCAGAATCCAAGAGTACTAGCAGATTACATGCAGTTATAGAACCAACCCAACTCATCTATGGTGATAGATTATATTGATGGCTTCACATGGGGTGTCGGGAGGGGGATTGACCTCAAAGGAGCGAAAGGGAATTTTCTGGGATGATTTATTGAGTTAGCGGTTACATTAATATATATATTTGTCAAAACTTAGACTGTGCAGTTACAATGTGTGTGTCTTACTGTATATAAATAACACCTTTAAAAAGTTGGTTAAAGAATAAATATGAAGAATTTAAAAATAGTAACAGCAACTAAGACTAATTTTTGGGGACAATTTTTCTTGGTAATATTTAGGGAGACATTCATGGTTTTAAATCCATTTTTCAAATGTGTTTGGATTGTACCAGGTAAAGCTTAAAAGCCTATTAATGCTAAAGTCACATCTTAACCTCTTCCACACATTAAAACTGTCAATCAAATTTTATTACATGAATGAAGTACTTTACCTTAAATCTGTCAAGATAATTGCTGAGATTAAGTTAAATGGAAAGAAAAATAGAAGTAAAATGTGGAAAGTTATTTTTAAATTAAGAGCAGTTTCTATAAGGAATTATAAAGCAGGATGGTGATATGATATATTGGTTTTTCGGTAGTATCTTTCCATCTTGGCCAATGTTAGAGAGGGCTGACTTTCACAAACATACTCAAGAAACCAAATGCATCAGTTGTGGTGCCTTCGGCTACAAGGAACAGGAAACCCTGACTCAACTGACATTTATTATCTCATATAACGAGAAGTTCTCCAGGCAGAGTTCATTCCGTGGCTCAACAGTATCATCTTTCCACTCTGCATTTGTGCCCCCGGCAGCAGCCCTCCAAGCTCCGAGAGTGTATGTGTGGAACCACGACCACATCCAGGGAAAAAGACACCATATCTTTCTGCTTGTCTCTTTTAAATCATCAAATAATCTTTCCTAGCGCCCTTCTTACATTTCTCTAGTCAGAATTTCATCACATATCCACACCTATATAATTTATTAGCAAGTGGAATAAAACCACCAGGATGGACCTAAACCAGCTCTTGTTAGCAGATGGCCAAGGGGAGAAGAGTGGAGATCTGAGAGAGGTTGGTTCTCTTGGGAGGAAAAAGGGGACAGGAGGGAAGGGCAGCTGAGTAGACAGTCAAAAGTGAGTGCAACACTGGGCAAAAAGGAAAAGAAATTCTGTTCCTAAGTTCTATTAAATTTTCTTTTAGCTTGATGCAAATACCTCTCTCTGGGGATTTTTGTTCCCAGTAAAGGAAAATCACCTTGAAAAGCACCAGCAACCGAAGCCAGTCTCCGAAATCCTTCACCCCCCTTAAGGGGCCCAAGAACATTTGCTGACTTTTTAGTACAGAGGAAATTAAAGCACTTCTCACTCCTTACATGCTATTTACTGCTCTTGCATCACTAAACCATATTTATTTCTTGGTTTGTAGCACAGAGATTGTAGAGTAAGTGCCAGGCAGCAAATAACTTCCCTACCGCTGAAATTGGTAGTGATTTTGCTCTCAGTGGAGCATATTACACGACCCTTCAATGCTGGTAAGTAGCCATGGGCACTCTCTCCTTCTAAGTGCCATGATGTGTAGGATGGGTGAGTGGTAGTTGTTTCTACACACAGTCAACAACTTTACATGGTAGCATAAGATACTAAACTTTGCAGTATTTTCTCTATGTAATACATGCTACTGGCCAATGTCCAAATAGTCTTTGTCTACTAGAATGTTTGTGCTGCCTTTAACTTATTTCTTTTCCATGAACCAACGTCTCCCCCATATGCCATCACTTCTACACACACAGAAATTAAGCATTTGTAGAATTCTCACTCTCAAGTGAAGTTGTGTCCCATGCTATTAATGAATGTTGGTGTCTGATTGTGGTTTGAACTAACATGCAAGTCAGTTCTCTCTAGTTCATCTTTTACCCTTGAAAGAAGCAGGATTAGCCATTCCATCATTATCAATATCCTGGCCTAAACATTTCCCAGCCAGTCATAGGACAACTCTTAGCATCAATGTGTTCAGCAAGCCCAGACCATTAAAATGTCCTCAAGTCTACCCACCATGGTAGAAAAATTATGATTCTACAGTTTCCTCAACCATAAAATGAGAATGCAGCTAAGGGAAGTCAATAAGTGGGATGCAGCCCAATGTTCCTCATTCCCATAGCAGGCAATGTAATCATTTCCTATTAAGTCAAGACATGGACAAGAAAGCTTTTAAACAACTTGTTCTCTAACATGGCTGTATGGGAATCATCTGGGGAGCTTTAAAAAGTTCTGATGCTGGGATTTCAGCCCCTAGTAATTTGGATTCAACTGGTCTGGGATGCGGTCAGAGCATGGGGAAGTTTTAAGCTTCTCAGGTGATTCTAATGTGCATCTAGGGTTGAAAAACACGCATTTAAGGAGTGGTTCTCGAAGTATGTTCCCTGGACCAGCGGTATCAACATCACCTGGGAAGATGTAGAAGCACAAATTCTCCTGCCTACTCCAGACCTACAGAATTAGAAACTCTGGGGCTGGAGCTCAGTAATCGGTGATTTACCAGTCCTCCAGGTGATTCTGAAACATGCTCTCGTGTGAGGACCACTGCTGTAAAGGCAAGTCTGTCCACTTGTAAAACCCTGTGATTCTACCTTGCCTGATAATCTTCACCAACTCGAAACTGTAGTGAACTCCGTATCCTCTCATTAAGCAGACCTCTTGGCCTCAAAAGGAGATGTAAGTCCTTGGAAAGAGTTAGTGATGCGACCACTCAATTCCATGGCCTCAGTGTCTTACCAAGCCCTTGACTCCTGGTGTTTGTCCTCATAGTCCCTGTGCTCTGTGCCTGTTATTAAGGTCAGAAGAACCTACTCCTGCACCCAAACTCACCATCTGCTTACCCGGCAGGTGAGTTTGGGCAACATTTTGATTGACTTTCACCTATTCCAGATGAGAATCTTGAAAAGAGATTTGGGAACCTTATTTCTCCTGTTTGACCACTAAAACTGTGCTTAGACCTCTCTTGCTGTACCGCCATTGTTGTAGTAAACACCGAAGTTCCCGGTTCTGGTGCTGAATTAGTCCCTTAACAATAATCTGCTAGGTGTTCTAGTCACTGACCTGCATTCGTCCTCTAGTCCTATTCTGGGGCCCTTAGTCTCTGTTAGGACTCAGTTGAATCCTTCCCTCATACCCAACAAATTTGTATGTTGGAGTCCTAACCCCCAGGACCTCAGAATATGGCTATATTTGGACACAGACCTTTAATGAGATAATTGACTTAAATGAGGCCATTAGAATGGGCCTTAATCCAGTATGAACAGTGTCCTTAAGAGGAGATTCGGACACAGATGTGCACCAAGGGAAGACCCTGTGAAGATACAGGGAGAAGACGGCGTCTGCAAGCCAATGAGAGAGGCCTCAAAAGAAATCAACCCTGCCAACATCCTGATCTCAGACCTCCAGCCTCCAAAACTGTGAGCAAAATAAGTTTCTGTTGTCTAATCTCCCCAGGCTGTAGTGCTTCGTTATGGCAGACAGAGCAGACTAATACAGGGCCTAATGCTAGTTTCCTGGCCTGTGTTCCAGCTCCTGCCCCTGTTCCCACTACCCCTAAAACCCCACAACAAACTCCTTAGGGAGGAGAAGGGAGCAGCAGCTTCCATCTTTACTGACATGAAATGAAAGACTTGAGAGTCTGATTCCTACAAAATTCCTGAGACAAAGGCTTATGAGTTTACATCAGCAATATTTTTGTTTGTTTTATGCCACTTTCTTCTAATTTTACTATCTATTTTCTTCTAAATATGACACCAACTTCAGAGTTCTCCACCTCTGGCTATGGCTCTCTACACCAACTGGGACTTGGGCTTTATTGTAGTCAACAAACCGTATTTGAATGTCTACCATAAGCAAAACCCTGTGCTAGGTCCTGTGGGTTAGGGAGATGTCAACATGTATATGAATGTGTAAATCTATGTATAATCTCATTGTATATAGATGATGGATGCATACCCAAAAAAATAACCAGAAGGCTAAGCAGAATATGAAAACTTCCAAATGAATGCAACAGTCACTGTTAACAAACAGAGTGGTAAGAAAAAAGCTTCAATTTGGAAGTGATATTTGAAATAGGTCAATTTTGGACAAGTGGATAAAAAATGAGATTTTAAAAAATTTTCTCATCTTTTTAGGGATATTTCTTCTCTGTATGATGTGAAATATGTTGTAGGAGAGACTAGCTAGAGTACAGTTTTTCCCCCACATTTGGACTGTTCAATTACGGTCACATGATGGTGTCATTGTCCCTCATAAGGTAAAGAAAATGGGATATTTTAAGTGTGGGATGTGACCAAGGAACAAGGTTTCCTTTGGTTTGAGTTCACTGTCCCGCGGCCCCTGCCTAGTGAAATTTTCTGTGTTCTTTAAGCCTGGCTCCACTATTCTCTCCTCCATAAATCATTTCCTCCTCCTCTAAGAAAAGTTCCTTGCTTCTTTTCAATATTTGTAAAGCCTTTTGTACGTATATATACAACTTATCACACTATGTTTTAGTAAGTGATATATGTCTTTCTCCCTTTAGTTTATAAGGTACTTGAGGACAAGGACTGTTTTATTGACTAATACACTCAGCTTCTCAGTATCTAACTCAAACTGGATATCAAAAAAAGTGATGGTTGAATTTGATCAAATTGAAATTGACGGAATGGGTGTGGTATAGAGCTGGAGAATGAGAAAATGAGACTGCAATGGTTTTGCAAAATACTAACTACATTGTGCAAGGACAATCTTTGCAGACCATTTGGTTTTCAAATAATGCTTCTTTTCCTTAGTATGGATTTAAGTTCTACCATCTTGGAGAATTACTGTTTGTCCTTTGGAGGAGTGTGTGTGTGTGTGTGTGTTCCATGTAAGAGTTCCCCACAGGAGACCAAAATGACACAGGCAGAAGGGCAGGCACAGATCTTTGCCTCCTGCTCATGGAAACATGTTTAAGGAATAGTGGTTAGAATGTAAGTTCCACCCTGGACTGTTCTGTTCATCTTTATTCTAGGCCAGGTGACTCAAATGTGTGGACTTTTGCTGCTGAAGTATTGTAAAGATGGATTATTCTGACCTAGGAAGATGTGAGACCATGCCAGGGAGCTGAAGACAAGGTTTTCCTGAAGGGGAAAGGAAGGTTTCATTGTGAAAGATCTCTCTCTCTCTCACTCTGGAGAAGGAGGAGGAGGAAGAAAATGGTGAGATTCTTAAGACAAGGAGGCAAAGCTTTTCCTTTTTTCTTGGTTTCTGGAAATAGTCATATTTAGAACACAGTTTTTCTACATTATAATTCCCTCTAGTTACTCTTCTCCTTAGCCACTAAGTTTAATAAAGGCTGTTATACAGAAAGCAACTTTGTGTTAGTTGCATGGAGATAATGAGAGCCCAAGGCAATAGAAGGCACCATAGCCTTCTTTGCCTCTGTTGGAACCAGCATGGCTGCAGCAACATTGTATCATGGGTACTCATCTCAGAGTTCCAAGAGGCAGAAGTCAACAATAAAGCAAGTGGAGACCCAAGGTGAGCTGAGAACAGGTAGTAGAAACAAGCAGCAGTGGTCAAGTGGCTCAGGCATCTATTCACTTAGGACTGAAGGTGAGAATTATCTTCACCCCAAGGGGAAGTAGCTCTTGAATGCAGAGCTTCACTTGAGTTATAGTAAAGATGAGGGCAAATGATGCTTTAACGGAAGGCTCTTCTGTCAGTTCAAAAAGTCTTGAATATTGGGCCGTATGCATTGTTGGCACATATCCCATGTGTTGTAATTTTTTTGTGGATAGTGTGATACACATTAGTGCCTCCATGACTGTGCTAAAATTGGGATTTTATTTGGTAGTAAAAACCTATCAGAAAAGAAAATTTGAGCTTGCATTCCCAACACCTGTAAACTTTTTATTTTATTTTATTTTTCCTTCTTCTCAAAGCCCCCCAGTACATAGTTTTTAGTTGTGGGTCCTTCTAGTTGTGACATGTGGGACACCGCCTCAGCATGGCTTGATGAGTGGTGCTAGGTCCGCACCCAGGATCTGAACTGGTGAAACCCTGGGCCGCCAAAATGGCATGCATGAACTTAACCACTCGGCCACAAGGCTGCCCTCCCCAACACCTGTAAACTTTTGCAGGTATTTTCAACATGTGCTGATTGACTTTTCTATCATATGCATTGTAAAACATACAAACGTGGAATTTTCAAAAGACAAAAAAATGTTTATCTAAGTAAGAGTTCTAACACATTATTCCCACACCCCGATGTATCATCCAGCACAGCCCCTGAGGAGCTCACACTGTTTGGAACCCTTGACTTAGAAGTGAAGATGACAGACCTTGAAGTCAAACAAGTCTAGAGAAGAATCTCAGATTAGCCACTTACAGTCTGTGGGATTCTGAATCTGTTCTCTCAACTCTAAGGGGGTAATAATGCCCCTCAAAGGGTTTTTGAAAAGATTTGCATAAAATGATGTTTACAAATCATTTAGCAATGTCCCTATGCTTTTGTGCCTACCACATAGTAAGTCAATAAATGCCGGCCATTGTTACTAGTCACCATTACACATCTGAAGCCACGCTGGGCCAGAGGAACCAGGATAACATCTTTCTCTGTAAAAAGAACCCCACAGGACATGTTTCTGTACAAGGAAAGAGTTAATGAAAAGTCCTTATCAATAGACAATAAAGAAAAACCTAGCAGGACAGACAGAAGTGATGGTCTAAGATATGGTAAGTAGTTACTCACTGTATTTATTATCCAGAGAGGAATACAGATTATACATTTCATGAGCCAGATGGGAATAGTTATTTAATCCACAGTAATGACTACTCTAAATGGTTCTATTGAATCTCTACTTGAAAGTGTACTTCAGAAGAGTTGCAGGCTATGAGGGAATAAAGCAAGAAACAAATGCAATGGTTAAAGGATATTTTTGCTAAAGCTTAATTAAACTTGAGATTTTTGTATCATTCCGTATATAATCTTCAAAAGATTTTTTTTTCTGAAAAAGGGACCAGAAAGGGTGCTAAGAAATTAGCCTTAGAGCTATGTAGAGTTTGAAGGACACTTAAGGAAAAAAAAATGCAAAAAAAATACAGATTTCAATTTGCAGCAAAGAAATGAAATTGCTTTCTGGCATCCCACACTTTCAGCAACATTGGTACCTACTTGAAATGAACAACTGCTAAAGGAAACAGCTGGTAGAAAGCTGTTTCTGCAAAGCAAAGTGCAATATGCACGCTGTAATTAGTTTGCAATCATTACTCAGTCCACTGTTGGAGAAAAACCTTGATTTGATCACAACCCATAGCATTCCTATCACTGAGCAAAATTCAGGACAATTCTTCCCAAAATAAAACTCTCACCTCCACTATAGTTGATGATAACATGATGATTTTTTTTTAATGTGGTCAGAGTGACAACTGGACCATAAAGAGGTATGTAAATCAAGTATTTTTTGTTTATACGAAAGTGAGAAGCACCCTAGCATAATAGCTGAACATTTTACATTTTTTGCTGGTTTACTATGTACTCCATTGGTACTGTCCAAAAGAAATATAATGCAAGCCGCAAATGTGAGCCACATGAGGAAAGTCAAATTTACTAGTCGCCACATTGTTTTAAAAAAAGAAATAATATCTTAGCTCCGGCTGCTGTAACAAAATAGCATAGATTGAGTGGTTTAAACAACAGACATTTGTTTCTCACAGTTCTGGAGTCTGGAAGTCCAAGATGAAGGTGCCTGCAGATTCGGTGTCTGTTGAGAACTTTCTTCCTGGTTTGTGGACAGCAGTCTTCTTGCTGCATCCTCACATGATGGAGAGAGAGGGCTATGGTCTGTTCCTCTTCTTATATGGGTGTTAATTCCATCACGAGGGCTCCACCCTCATGACCTCATCTAAACCTAATTATCTCCCAAAGGCCCCACTTCCAAATACCATCACATTGGAGGTTAAGGCTTCAGCATATGAACTGGGGGGGGGGGGGGGGGGCACAGTTACTCCATAGCAACAAGTGAAATTAATTTTAATGCCATGTTTTACTTGATACCATCTATCCAAAACATTATCTTTCCAGCATGTAATAAATTAAAAAAATATTAATGAGGTATGTTACATACTTTTTTTACTACTAAATCTTCTCAATCTGGTGTGTAATTGACACAGCACACTGCAGTTCGGACTAGCCACATGTCAAGTGTCAGTAGCAGCATATGGCTATTGGCTTCCATATCGAACAGTGCAGTTCTAAATGATTTACATGGATTACATCCTTCAATGCTCTCAATAATCTCTGATGAAGTAACATCAGAATTATCGCTTTTTACTGATGAGAAAATGGAAGCACAAGGGCAAGAAATAACTTAAGCTAAAGGGGGAGACTCAGGAAGAATCCAGGCACTCTGCTTTCAGAGCCCTCTCTCTTTAGCACTGTGGTGTCCTTCCTTGTGTGCTATTCTGTGTAGCTAGCAGACCATGCTTCCTGTCCAGCAAGAGAATTTGAAAATTATTAAGATAGCCAGGAAAAGTTAGTAATAGACCATAATTACGGTCTTTATTTTTGAGCCCTTTCCATAACAACCATCTTATAGAGTTGACAGTGTTGTGTTATGCCTGTTTCACAGATCTGAAAACTGAGAAACAAAGACATTGAGTCCCTTGCCTAAGGTCACAGAGCTAGGATTTGTGGAGGTATGATTCAATCCTGGGTTTTCTGACTCTAGAATCTAAGCACTAACCACTAGTTAGTAAGGAAGAAGACATGGAGTTTGCCATGTATGAAGACAAGCTTTTACAAACTGCTTGGCATCATGAAAATGGATGGATGGCCCAGCAGCTCCCGGAATTTCCATTTCATGGCTTACTGTGGTGTTGTCCTCACTTGCCACTTCTTCCAAAATTTCTACCATTGAAACCACTGTTGAGGATTAGACGATTAGATGATAAAGGCCAGCACATCAAAGCAAGAACGTTAAGTAATCATTAAAGATGTACATAGGAAAGATATCCCAGATACTGTAAGTAAACATAACAAGTTACAGAATAGTACATATGCAGTATGATAACCAATTTTGTTGAAACAGTAGTAACAAAAAGTTAGAATCCATATAGAAAACAGTCTGGAAATAATGTATATCAGTGGTTATAAAAGTGTAGAGAAAATTACACGGAACCTTAATTTTTACATTATATATTTCTGTAATATTTGAATTTTTATAACTAGAATAGATTACATTGGTAAACAAAATTGATGGGTGATAGATGAGAGAGGGAGAGATGTTGAATGGAAGAAGACAGACACGAGAATACATATCGAATGTTTCTATCTGTATCAAGTTTTTAAAAAGGCAAAACTAATATTTGGCAATAGAAATCAGGGTATTGGTCACCTTTGAGTGGTAGTGCTGAGAACGGGCAGGAGGTGGCCTCTTGAGGGAATGCTTTATTTCCTGATCTGGATGTTGTTCACATGGGTGTGTTCAATGTGAGGTCATCCATTATGCTATTTCCATCTTTGTGTACATTTCTGTATGTATATTTTAGATTTAGAAAAGATTTAAAATATATTTGAGAGAAGATCTCACAAACTGACAAACATATTTTCAGATAAAGAATGTAAATTTTTTTTTTACATTCCCTAAATAAGAATAATTTTGCATAATCTCTGAGTTCTTCGCCACTTCCTTTGGTCTTAGAAATTCAGGTCAGCAGGTGCCTTATCCGTCTTCTAGGTGCATTCTTCACAGCAGGGTCGTCTGCTGCCCCCACAACTTCTTCAAAGACTGATACTTTGAGCAATATTAATAATGCTCGTGGGGTTAATTGTATCCAAGTTGTTCACGATAATCTATAACTGCTAACTAATTATTTCTTCTATGATTCCTGAGAAATAAAAATGGATTTAAATTTTGCTTTCCCAACTTAAAAGGTAGAGAAACTGAGATTAAAAACTGTAAACTGAGGGGCTGGCCCCGTGGCCGAGCGGTTAAGTTCGCGCGCTGCGCTGCTGGCGGCCCAGTGTTTCGTTGGTTCGAATCCTGGGTGCGGACATGACACTGCTCATCAAACCACGCTGAGGCAGCGTCCCACATGCCACAACTAGAAGGACCCACAACGAAGAATATACAACTATGTACCGGGGGGCTTTGGGGAGAAAAAGGAAAAAAATAAAATCTTTAAAAAAAAAAAAACTGTAAACTGATTTGGACGAGTACTCTGGGGGGTAGGGCAGTGGAGAAAGAGAGACAGGAGGATAAGGACAAGGGCAGGGGGAGAGAGATGCTGGAGGTGAGCAGGGAGGGAGAACAGAATGGGACAGGGACTGGAGGACAGGGAGAAAGAGGCTTCATATTTGTCTGTAGAACAGGAAGCAGACATGCTAGTTTGGAAATGCCCTGGTATTTGTGTTACTTGGTTGGGGTGCTGGTTTCTCTCCCTGAACATGATCTGGCCTTTGGGATTAAGCCATGAGAATAAAAATAGAAGCAGAAGGCTGTGACTTATGGAAAGTCCAACAAAAATCAAATACCAGGAAGGAAAGGTAAAAGTCTTGTCCCATGTCCCTCAAAGCCAAGCCTTGACCTAGGGAGATGGCTATAGAAACATGAAGATGGGTACAAAGAAGCCTGAGAATATCAGGGTTTGGTGGATGCTACAGGCTTCGGGAAGTATTGCTGCTTTTGGCTGGATACTTAGTTCAACATGGAGGTGATGGTGGGAAGAGACTTGGACAATTGTCCCTCAGACAGAGCAGATGGAAAAACAGAAATTCTTCCTGCTGCCGTAAAAGCGCACCAAGGTGCAGAGAGTGCTACAGGACCTGTCCTGGTGCTCAGAATGAGAGCGCAGAGGCTGCAATTTGTGCAGAGTCCAGATGCAAATGACGGAGGCCACTGACTCCCACATCAGGGCCCATTCGTTGCCCAAGAGGCCTGCTGAAACCAGCAAAGTGGTCAACAGTCCGGCCACTCCCAAACAAGCAATTGCAAGGGTCAGCCCGTCCAATAACCCCAAAATATAGTCAAACCCTCATCCCTCCCTTCTGGTGCCATCGTGCAGAAAAGATAGCGCGTGGGGCAGATGTCTAAAAGTCTGCCATTTTCCCAGGGGGATCAAGTACAGACACTGTTTAAACAAAGTGAATTGAACTTCGGACTGAAAGGAGGCTATCTAAACCAGAAGACTTTAAGCTATTTTTTAACTGACAAGAATAGGTTTTCCTGAGACCCTAGCATCTTACTTTGTAGAAAATACAGAAGCTATGTTTCTTTGCACATACGAGTGCCATGTGAGCTCATTGGTGACTGCACTACACCAGACAAGAACACCCCAAGTAATCCACACCTAATTAAATATTCCAAACAGGGAACCCTTTCCAACCAAAATGCATTTTAGACCACCAACTTTTTTTAATGTTATTGCTCTTATGGAAGATATTTGATGAAACCTCCAAGAAACAGTTTTGGGTTTTTTTAATTTCTTTTAACAAAACAGATTAGTGACCTCTACATATTTTCCTCTATCAGCCATGATTTTCATCAAAATGGCAGCTACAGGAGATAAGAAACATTGTGAAAGAAGACACCAAATATAAAGACCTATATCTAAGATGAAATACAGTTGTGTGGACCATAGAGGGAAAAGATGATCTCTCTTTTTAACACTGTTACTGTGAAATATATATCTTTAGGTATTATAAATATAACATACATGCTGCTAGGAGTAAAGTTGAGTTGTCAGATAAAAGGCTTCCGTCTCTTCAACTGTAAAATGGGTGATGTGGAATGGAAAACCACGAGAGTCCCTTCGAGTTCTGAAATACTATGGCTTGACGCTGTAAGCATTCAAGATGGAATGATCATGAATATACTGCCAATGTGATTGCCTATGCTCAAGATGGGCGAGGCAGTAGTTTTACCTTAGGAACCAAATCAGCACCTAGAAGAATATCTCGGACATAACAGTTATTGGATATTGGTTCGTGCTTAGGGAAACTCCTACAAATGGCAAACATGTCTTCTGGTGTGGCTTCTCATAACCAAATTTTGTAACAAAATACAGCCTGCTTCCGGGAAGGAGACTTCAGCTCAAGGGATGTTAAACACTTGTATCAGGCTTTACAATTACTAAATTTTTCAAAATATATTAATAGACAGTAAATGGATGAGGTCTTATGCAAACATGCCTGTGACATGAATTTGCTGCTTCAATTTCATTCATAAAGTTAGAGAAATCCAGAGCTAGGAGGAAAGTTAGAGTTTAACCAGTAAAATTCCTGAATTTGAAAGATGAGAAAACTGACAAAATAAGTAACATTCCTGACGTCAAATAATTATTTCATGACGTAGTAGGTTACCTCCTCTTAATCCAGTGCCCGGTCTCTGTCTGCCTACTGCACAGCATAGTCACCTCAGGAGCATGAGCTATTGGCTGGATATTTCCATCTGAAACTTATTATTATTGTTATTACTAATAAGCAGAAACCAGGATACTTGGGTCCTAGTTCTTTTACCTACTCGTCGTGTGATCTTAGGCAATCACTTAACCTTGTGATATTTCAGCATTTCAGTTTTCTTTGCTATAAAATTATGGGTTCAATTCAGATAACCAACAGTACACTGATATATTTTAAGGGTTGGAGATAAAATTTTCTCCTTAAAAATAGCAATCTTTTCCTTGTGAGTACAGGACAAGTGTGTGTCTGCAGGGATGAAGCAGGATTTGCCTTTGATCAATGAAGACCTTTAATATGGCAATTTCAGACAAATGAATCCTTTCCTTAACTTATGAGTTGATAGACAGGACCCATTTTCAGCATCATCCAGATTGTTGTCCAACTGTCCTCCTCTTTCCGTGGAAACACCAGAGTCTAGATGCTGCAATTGTCTGGTGGATTTGTAGTGTGCAAGCTAATCCAAAGTGCTAAGCACAAAATAAGCACTCAACGGTTTCTGGTTTCTTAAAATCCTCAAAATTCTGAATTATTAAGTACATTTGCTGTTATGTAGACAGGCCTTGCATTTTGAATGCTTCACTTACAAGGAAAAAACTTGGTATGAAGAATTATATACTATTTATATATACTAGTTATTATAATTGATTTAACATTATTTCTTTAAAACATTGATATAAACTCTGAGCGGCATTTATCCAGTAAACTTCTAAAAATGTTAAAATCTTCCTAGGCACAGGATAATGCAGACTGTTCTCATTCCAGTATACTTTTCCGAGCTGTAGTAAACAATCTAATTCTCAAATTCTATTCCTAGGTTTACTTGGATTACCAAAGAAATCAAAACAGCCTATTCATTTCTTATTGCGTTATTATTCTGATTAACATAAGTCACACAGGTGCAATGTGTGATGGGAGCCATTTACAAATTAATAAATAAACACACTTCAAGAGGACTGTGCCTTACGAAAATAATGCCTCACTAAAAAAAAAATGGAGACTGCTATTGTGCAAGATCTGCTTGTTGGGTTATTGGTTTATAAGCAAACAAACAGAAAAATGACAGTGAGAAATTTCAAACAGTAACCTCTCTGGAGGGAAACAAAGCCATTCAATAGGAGTATACAGCTGTACATAAAAGACCAAGTTAAGGGTAATTAAAAAAACTCCCGAGAAAGTGATAAGCTCAGTGAATATCCTTTCAAAAGAAAGGAAGAGAAACAGAAACCTGGGATTGAAATAATATTTCGGAGTTTTACAAAGCTTTTTATCCAAGGGCCCACTCACTTTACAAAAACAAATTAGTTAATTTTCCGCACACCCTTTGATTGCGGGTAAGTGCTATGTTATTACCACCTTTTGTAGACAGAAGAGATGGAAGCAGAGGGAACACCCACAGCACAGGATCAGTCATCAGCAGTGCTCAGAACAAGGCCTTGGACTCTTCTCTCAATTCAACTGTTCCAGCAACTCTCCTGTTTTCCCATCTTGCTTGGAAGAGCGCAGACCAACGGGTAACACAGATGAAAGCAATGTTACTATAATACTCAGTATTTAGAATAATACCTTTATTCCAGGGTGCTCTGCAGACATTACCTCATTAATCTTCATAACATCTTTAAGAAAGGAGGAGGGAATGGTTTCTGCCCTCATTTAATGGATGGCGTAGCAATGGCTTAAGGCCAGGACATGATTCAGTGTCATGGCTGAAACAAAGCCACATTCCCCAAACCCTCAGGTCGGGGCACCATCAGCCGCTTCAGGAGTAAGCGTAGCTCTTTGGGGTAGCCAACAGGGAAGGGATCCGACTCCAACACTGGCAGATGTGGAAGGAGACCAGATGAATAAGATGCTACTCACTGTTACCAAAAGCATCAAAAGACACTACTCATTTGTTATTATAACAAATATTTGTTGAGGACCTGCTAGGAGCACTTTGTTGTTGGAAGGAGCAAGAAAGGGAAAATGGGGGAAAGCATGGAAGAATGACCCATAAATCAGACAGGAACACTCCACTCAGAAAGTTTACATTCGTTCATTCATCAGTCATTCAACAAGCGGAAGCCTCTCAGATGCCATTCAAGGTGTGGGGGATACAAATAGATACCAGACCTTGCCTTCAAGAGGATTAGTCTATTAGGCTAACCAAATTTTTAAAACTTGGAGCATAGAGCAATACATGTTGAAGAAAATTTATGCTCATATTGTTACAGAAGTGCAAAAGAAGAACGTTCAAGTCAGCTTGAGTGAATCAGGGAAGGTTTCTCAAGGTATTCGTGGCCTGTGCTAAGACTTGCAAGATGAGTGAAGTTTAATTAGGGGAAGGGTATGCTAAGTAGAGGGATGAGCTCCCAAGGAATTGCTGTGTGAAACTCCGAAGTCATTTGTCTTAACTTGGGGAGGAGTCTCTGCTGGTGGAGACCCGGGTTGCAGATGGGAGGACGAGCCCCTAAGAAAAAGAAAACGGCAACGTCAGAGCACGAGGAGCTCATGCAGCAAGTTCAGGAGTTTAGACTTTACCACAACGGCTTGGGGGACCTACAAGGATTATGAGGCCATTTAGTAGGATTGTTGCTGCAGTAATATATAGCACACAGGCTAGAATGAGAGGTACCAGCCACCCCTTTTGTTGTATCAGGCCTGAGTGTTCAAGGCCTGTTTGCCTGGGTCCATCCAGGCTGGGGGTGATGTGAGCCCCGGGAAAGAGAGGCAGAAGTTCAAGAGACAGAGGTTAACGTCTCTACTCTCTGCTCTGACCTCCCTGCCTTCCAGGGTCTGGTTAGACCAGACTAGAAAATCTGGAGTTAACGCAGAGCAACCATCAAAGACAACAGTGGAATAGTAGACCAAGTGTTTTTCCCATGTTCTATCCTGATGGGGGCTTAGGGCATTCAAAGAGCTCAGCTTCCTACCCAGGACTTTGGGACATCTTATTGCATTACGAGCACACCCTCGCCTCACGTGTTCTCCATGCTTATTACCGTTTTATATTCAGACAGGGCAGGGTAGGCATGGTGAGCACCTGCAGGTTCCTGCGTATATCTGCATCATGGGATGTAAGGGTGACCTAGTGTAACTAAACACTCTATTTATAGATGAGGGTTTGCATAATGTTTTATATACTTTTCAAACATGGTACTCCACACATTATCTCATTTTGATCTTTACAACATGTCTGTGAGTACGCAAGACCTGTAATACCATGCCTGCTGTTGACTAGAAAAAATGAAGCTCGGAGAGTTCAAAGATTTGCCTGGGTTAAAACAGAGAATGTGGTGGAAAGGCAGACTCTACACGAGGCTTCCCGACTCTTTCCCCACGCAGACATTTCCTCAGACCCCCTAATGAGGCCGAGCGAGTCTGAAGAGACTGGTGATAGACAAGATCACTGGTTGGCCAAAACCAGATGAGATCCATGAGAACGGCAGAGTAGACTCCCTTCGCCTCAGTCCCTGATGTGTTCCAGCAAGTTCTCACAGGTGTCAAGGACTGAACAGAGTTAGGAAATCCTCACAGGGAGCATGCAGGTGGGAATGGAACCATGCTCTACTTTCAAACTCTCCTTCCCATGTTGGTGGGAACAGGAAGCCAGCTCTGCCTAAAATCCTCTAACCTAAGCATTCTGAGTACCTATGATTCCGCCTCCTTGTGTGTACAGGGGGAAACCACTGACACCAGACTCTATTATCTTCAACTGTGAATGACAACAGCTCTTGGAGAGAATTCCAGGCCACCATCACAATGTTTGTTTAAAGATGTACTTCACGCTAAGTCAGGTTGGAGAAGATGACATGGGGCAATGTAGCTGTGGCTGCATTATACATCTTTGTAGATTGAAAGAAAGAGACTGTTTTCCAGTGGAAAATGTACAAATACCTTTACTGCTGAATTTCCTTCTGATTGTGCTTTCTGGATTCATTCTAATAAATAAACTCAATCCTCCTAAGCACTAAAGCTAATATTCCCGTATGCCAACTTAATCCAGAAGCCTACTATGGATACTGAAATGACTTCCCAATGAACACATTTCTCCTAGAGAACCTATATACCGTCAGTGAGACGGGAGTTTCATCACGCTGGTCTTCAGGCCCTTATCTCCCCCTGAATCCAGTTCCTCTGTTATCACCACCACTCCCTCACCCCTTGTTCTGTGCCTTTTCAAAAATACTTCCACAAAGATTTCCTTGCTCTCTTCCAGTAACCCCACGAGAAAGGCATTCCTTTAGTGGCATTCAGAGGTTGTATTATAATTATCTATTTTTATACCTATCTGTTTGCATGGTAAGCTCAATTTTCATCTTTATGCCTCCAGTGCCTAGAACCATGTGTGATACAAAGTTTTTGGTGGTAGTCAGAGGAAGAAATGAAGACAGGAAGGAAAGGATAATAGGTATGCTATGCCCAATTTACAACACAGAAACTTCAGTGGCTTGATCCTGATGGTCACACAACTGTCCAGCAGCAGATCTAGCTGCAGTCCACAGTTCCCACAGTTCCATGATGTTAATACCCAACTCTGCTGCCAACAGCATTTGGGGGATGGGAAAATTCTAGCTCCTTCTCAGTAATGGGCAGAGAGAATGGGAAGTTTGCTCAATCCCCATTTCATCTTCTCTGTGACTTTCCCTGGGCAGAAAGAGTGGGTCTGTTCACTCTGCTCCTTGTACTCATCTCTCCTCTCAGGCATTGCCCTTAGATCATTTGTTATGTTTGTGAATCCCTCACAAAGATGGTCAATGCCCTGCCATCAGGACTTAGCATTCAGTTAGTACTGCACTCGGTAAATGGATGAAGAAAGAGACAGAAGAAAGCAAGCAGAGGTGAACAAAATAATGTACCTTTTAGTTTATTTATGAAACAAGCATTGCCAAGATAACATCCAAGCCACTCTCTTATGAAATAATGCTGCCGAGCAAATCACGGGAAGAACGTCTCACAAGTTGCTTTTTAGAGCAAAGCCCACATCTGAACTACTGCTATACTTTATTTCAGTATTAAATACATTTTTAGAAGATAACAAAAGCAGAGACATGGAGAGCAAACCCTCAAAGATACGCTAGTAGGAGTTAGAAATGATGATGCCTTTTCTGCCAATGGAGCACGTGGCAGAGCTGAAACATGCAAACCAGCTCTCCTTCCACACACACATATTCCATCCCATTAACACCCAGCTCCCAGGGGAACAGGTTAATACTCACAGGCTTCCTGAGAGGAGGCACAGCACAGAGCTCTGCAAACATGAATGCACGGCCTTTGACCAATTGCATGCTTCCTGGGCCCTTGGATTTCAAAGCCCAGTAAATTCCCATGGGGAAGAAAATGGGCTTCTGATACATAGTTACATATAGTTTATTTTTCCCAAAAGAAATATCATTTTATTTTATCATTGCAGTAAAAATTCATATTAATTCAAAAAATTAGGAAGGACATCTCAGAGTTAAAAAAAAAGATTATTTTAAGTTGCATAAAATTCCCTTTGTGAAAAATCACTTTACTGGCCTCAGTTTCCTTTTTGCTGCAAACTGGTGCAAACCTCATCAGGGATCTGTGCCCATGCACTGTCCACATCTGGGTGCCAATTTACGAGCAGGCATCAGGGAATTAATGCCCTAGATCATCACATCCCAGGGTATTAAGGAGGAGATATTAAGCTCAGGGCAAGTAGAAGCAACAACACGCAGTGAGGAGTAAGTCAGTACTACAGAGACCGTGAGCTCTTGGGATTTATTCTCTCTAGCGTATTAGAGATCCGCGATCTAATAACTGAGCATGTGGAACGATAGATCTGTGAAAGGCGGGGCTGCAGCCGTGGGCTCTCTATGTAACCCCGTCAGTGGCACTAGACCCACCAGCAGGATCGACCAGGGCAACCTTCTCAAACGTCATACTCAGTTTATCCTCACACATGCTAAGCCTGTGGCGGAGAGAAGAGATCCTCAATCATCCCAGGACAGCATGTCATTGATGTTTTAATAACATTCACAGAAACAAGATTAAGGAGAATTTGCATTTCTAGAAAATGGGAAATATAGCCATGAAAAACAGAATGGTGGTTAAACTCAGTATCTCTGTCTCTTTCTTTTTCTTCCTTAAACATGTCGAGCTTGATTGTCCTTAGGCCCTTTGCATGTATAGCTCTTCCTGGAGCTATATGCCCCACCATTAAGGGGCTGGTTTCTTGACATCATTCGGAACTCAGTCTAAATGTTGCTCCTCAGAAAGGCCTTTCTGGACCACGCTACCTGAAATAGTCATGTGGGCACTTTCTCACGCATCACCATGTTTTGTTTCTCTGCATAGCACCAATCCTGGTTGATATCTTTTATCATTTGTTTATTTTCTGGTCAGTCTCTGCGCAATAGAATGTAAGCACAATGAGGGCAAGAACCTTGTCTGTATCATCACCGCCCGATCAATCCCTGAAGCCTGGAATAGGGGATGTTTCATAGTAGACGTTCAATAATTACTTGCTAGATAGAATGATCTAGTCCAGCGTAACCCTCCTTTACAGATAAGGAAGAGAGGTTCAGGAAGGCAGAACGAACTCAACACACAGTTATTTGGTAGCAAAAAGAAAAAGATGAGTTGCTTAGTTTCTAGACCCATTTTCTTTTTAATGGTTTTGTGTTCATTTTACCCTGGTTCTGCCTGTGTATTCAGGAAATAGATACAATAAAGGAAAAAATGGAGGGGCTGGCCTCATGGCTGAGTGGTTAAGTTCATGTGCTCTGCTTTGGTAGCCCAGGGTTTTGCTGGTTCAGAGCCTGGGCGTTGACCTAGCACCGCTCATCAAGCCATGCAGAGGCGGCATCCCACATGCCGTAACTAGAAGGACCCACAACTAAAATATACAACTATGTACTGGGGGCTTTGGGGAGAAGAAGGAAAAATAAAAACTTAAAAAAAAATGGAAGTGTAAAAGGTGGCATGGAAGGATTTGCAATGTAATTTGACCAAGGTCTTAATCCTCTGAGATTATTCTGCCTTTAAAATTCCTACCAAAGTTAAAGAATAGTTATACTCATCTACCTAGTATAAATTAGGGACCATGATGAAATACTCTCTCTTTAAACACTTCTTCACGAGCTAGAGTGTCTGTAAGTTATTCCATTAAAAAGCTATTCCTTAGGATTGAGGCATTGACTTCTTAGATGTTCCTTGTCAAAAGCTAATTCTCCCTGGACAGTTAGTTGATTAAGCCGAGACTGTTCTCAACTCCCTTCTCTCCTGCACTCTTTAGAGTCTGGAAAAGCTAACTGCTTACATTCCCAACATCCCTTGCAACCAGAGGGATCATATAACAAAGGTCTAGCCAATGAAACATAAGTGACATCTATGAGAAGTCTTTAAGGAAATTTTTCTTTTTTCTAACAAACTGTCAGACATTGAAGCTTTCTTCCTTTCCTCACTTCTTTCTGCTTTGAATGTGTACTTGATGTCTGGAACTTTGGCAGCCATCTTGTAACCATGAAGGAAATATCAAGGAGATCTGAGAGATTCCAGCTTGACATCATTGAGCCACTAAAATATCGCCAGCAGCTGCCTGCCTCCAGAGTTCCAGAATGTGAGAAAAATAAACCTATCTGCATAAGCCACAGTTGGGTCAACCCATAATTAGTTAGGTTCTTGTTTACATGCAAAAGAATTCCTTTTTGACACAAAATTTTAAATTATCTGAATTATTTTGCAAGGAAAGACGTAGGGCACTACATATACCAGCCTCACTCTCCTGCCATCAGTCCCTCCCAGTTCTCCAGAAGCCAAGACAGCCTCCTGCAGGGGCCCAGAACATGGTGGAAAAAGATGGGACGTGGATCTGCAGAGGCAAAAGGAAGATAGCCAGGACAATCACTGGTTTCCAGACTTCTTTTCTTAGCAACACAACCCTTATATCAAATGAAATCACACACCCAGTTCCAATACCCAAATCAGATGAGAGCAGAGGAAGAGCCAGTGCACCATGCTGTCTACCTCCCCCTTACCCCTTTGCCAGCACCTGCCCCTCCCCAAACCCAAAGTCACCTCTGCCGAACTTTAGGCAGCCTTGAAAAATAAATTTGCAAACCACTAATTTATAGGATTGTTAGATAAAATGCCAGACATCCTTCCATTAAATTTGAATCACAGATATACAACAAATAACTATTGCATTGGACATACTTAAACTTGATTTTTATTTGTTGTGTATCCGATATTAAAATTTAATTGGGCATCCAGTTATTTTTGTTTGCTAAATCTGACAATCCTACTAATTCATAACATTATTTAGCACAGATCTGCTGGGACAGGACACAGGAGAGTCAAGTTTTTCTAAAGGGGAAAGATATCTCCACAACATAGACATAAAGCCTAGAGGCTCTGAAAGTGAAAGAGAAATAGAGAAAGGTAACCTAAAAAGGCTTGAAAACAGAATTTATCTAGTTCGTGGTTTTGTTCAACTGGCTATAAAAAGACCACAGTACCTTTTCCCCCTAAACTAGGCATCTTTCTTGCATTTCCAAATGTCCTACGCATAGTCCGTTTGCTGTTTGAAAAGTTTAAGATCCTAAGACACTCATAGGGAGGAGGAAGAGAGACATGAAGCATTGCCAGCGACGATGTCCTCAAATCCTGGCTTCTCGACTCCCAATCTGGGACATTTGGCAGTTTTAACAGGCAGAAAATGTTCCTCATCCAATTAAATAAAATGAAGCAGAAGCCAGGTGGAATGCTTCCAGTTAAATACTTGCTCCTCTTATCTTCTCGTTCACACCCTTCCCCTCATTATCACAACAGAGCACATCAAGCGCACTCTCTGTTTCTAATGAAGATGTTCCCACTGTATTCCTAATGAAAATAGCGCACGGATAATAGCCTCTTTCTTTTATGAAAGATGTGAGTGACACGGGAGCACCAAAGTTGCCGGCAAAAGCTGGCACACTGGTCAGTTCCCCTCATGAATTCCTGGTTACAGCAGAGAGGGATACAGAGTGTGTAAAAATTCCTTTATTAGGAACTCAGTTCGGTAGGCATCATGTCTAATCCCAATTTATAAAATTTTTTAAAAGAGTCACAGAGAAGTTATATTCAGAGTCTTATTAGAAGGTAAACAGAAACACACCATCAGTACAGGGTATCAAAATCTGTCGCTTTAGGGGTACCTAATTGGCCCAGCTTGTCAGGTTGAAAACTAAAGCAAAGACTGAGTCGTGTTGATTCAAACGAGGAAAACAAATTGGAACAAACAACCAAAAGCATTGCTCATGTTTATGAGCAGTGTGGTTTATTATAAGAAAAGCCAAGCCCGAAATACACGAAGTGACTGATACTTGCAAAACACAATGTTACCTGGGCAGGAAAACAGAAGAAAACTCCTTATAGAATTAATGATTCATCCGAAGGAGATTTTTTTTTAATTCAATGATGGAGAAGATTGGGACATACGTGGGAGGTGGAAGCACATGAAGCCATCTCCAGTTTATCCTAATTTTAGAATAGGAGATGAAATCACTCAGGGAAAAGGGAAAAAGCCAGAGTACATCATTTGGTAGAGTTTTGTTTTGACTCCTAGTTCAATGACTGTGCTGTGGGGTGGTATGAGGGCTAGGTCTTTAGAGACTGTGCTCCTCCCAATGGACTTTGAAATATTTTTCCTGATGCTACAAAATAACCACTTCAAAAATAAGTATTAAAAAGATGACATTTGGTTTTTGGATATTTTGGAGATCTCGCTCATCTATCTATCTATCTATCTATCTATCTATCTATCTATCTCTATCTATGTAAAATATCCAGTATCTCCAGTATCCGAAGCAGAAAGATAGATAGAAGTATCCACTTCTAAAGGAACACTCTTCATCAAATGGTAAACAGGATTCTCAAAATTCCTAATTAATAAGGAATCTTAAATTGTAACATCCACCTTATATTAACTGCTCCACCAGCCAAGTCCATTTGGCTTTTTAATGTCCTTCGTGTGAAAAAGATTTTCTCGCTTTTTATTTTAGTGCATGTATTTCTGTTCCAAAATAGATACAGTTTAGATAAACTAACTTCCCGTGCCCTGCTGGGGGTCTGTGTGATGAGAACTATTTTACCCAAACTTAACACAATTACCCTGCTGCTGGTCATGCAAGGCTGGAGTAAACAAAAACATTAAGGGGAGTTAGGATGTTATTAGCCAAGTGTTTTCCTCCATTTCTGGCTATGCATTGAAGCAGTCACCCAACCTGAAAAAGATTAAATGTGCTCAGGCACATTTCTTAAACCAGCAGACATTAACATTCAATGACTTAAAAGTCATTTTCCTTGACATCACTTTTAGATTTAAAGAACAAGGAGTTCCACTTTTATCACGAAGCATTATTATATAAATAGGATCATATCATTGATCTCATTTGATGGAACTACAAGGTTAGATATACACCATCCTTTTTAAAGAGTGGTAAAAATTGATGCAATTTATTTGAAAGTACCGTAACAGTAAGTATCTGGTTTATTTACTTTCTTATGAAATTCATTCAACAAATATTACTGAGTTTCCTACTACTGTGTGAAGTATCGTTCACGGCCCTTGGGAGGTTCAGGAATGAAATCTCTATTAACGAGCACATCTGTACTTGTGCAGAATATCGACCTTCACATATGTTCCTTGATTTTTTCCACATTCCCAGGGTGCCTACTGTGTGCTAATCCCAGGCAAAGTGAGGCATCGAAAAATTCTAGAGTTCCTTTTGCATCATAAAATGAAAATATACTTAAGCTGTGGTGCCTCCCATTTGCCCCTGAACCAGCAGGCTAGTCAACCTGGAATCTTGTTCTCTGGCCTTCCCGACAGCTTTGAAAGCACCTAATTCCTGTTCTGCTTAAGATATTTGGAGCAATTCATTTTTTTGCAACTAAATTCTGACTGATACAAATGCGTTTTATTATATCCTAATTTGAAATCAGTGAATGAAATACATGGCAATCCTCTATTTCATTAAGCAGAATATTGTGTTAACTAAAAAGGCTGAACAAAAGCATTTATTCTCTTCCCTGTACTCCATAGGGCCTTCGTCCGACTCCAACAAGCCATATTTCTTCGCATCTTGTCTTTGAGCGTGCTGATCTTCCACCAGGGTTAGATGCCTTCTAAGCCAATGACATTTTCTCATGTTGTAATTTTACTTGCTTTTTAAGACCCATCTCAAAACTTTTTCCTCTTTGAAGCCATTTCTGATCTTGGCCTCTTTGTCAGAATAATTTGGCTCTAACGCCTGCATTCATATAGCACCCTTTTCGAAACTCTACTTAGCGCTCTTTATTCCACCTCACCTTATGTTGTTCTGAAAGAAGCATAGCAAACTCAAACTTTTGATTACTTAAAAGTAAAAAGGAATCCATTGATGTAGTAATTGATTCTCACTCCCAATAGCTGGCATTGGGACAAAAACTTTCACATGAAAACTCTAGAGACAATTGGGTTGCCTCTGGTAGGAAGGAAGAGAGGAGGATTGACGGACCTTGAGGTCAGTAGATCAAAGGATTTAGGGCTTCTGCAGGTTCCATTCTCTTGCCCCTGACTCTTGCCTTGACCTTGCAGCCAGTCAGCCTCCCCCTCGTATCCAGGTCCTACAAGGAGTGAGTCACCTGTCTTATCCCCTGAGTCCCTACTAGGAAGTGATATCTCCCGTACAGAGTCCTCCCCACATTTTCAGCACGATGTCTATCATAGAATTTACCAGCACTATGCTTGACACAAAGCAGGATGCAAAAAGAGATGAACTAGAATAGCGCTTTAGTTATTTTGAGACTCATCCAAGTTGTTGCATATATCAATAGTACATTTCTTTTTACTGCTGAGTAGTTTCTATTATATGCATATACCACAATTTGTTTACAATTCAGCTGTTGATGAACATTGGAGTTTTTTCCAGTTTGGGGTTATTAGAAATCAAGCTACTATAAACATTTGTTTACAAGTACTTGTCATTTCTCTTGGGGAAATATCTAGGAATAGAACGCCTGGATCATATGATAGATGTATGTTCAACTTTTTCAGAAATTTCCGAAGTGTTTTCCAAAGTGATTGCACCATTTTACAGTCCCACCAGCAGTGTAGGAGAATTCCAGTTGTTCCACACCCTCAGCAACACTTGATTTCGTCAGACTTCTAATTTTAGTCACTCTAATAGTTGTGTAGTAGTATCTCACTGTGGTTTTAAGTACCATTTTGCTAATGACTAGTGAGGCTGAGTATCTTTTCATGTGCATAATAAAAGATCTATATATCTTCTTTGATGAAGTATCTGTTCAAATCTTTCGCCAATTCTTTTTTTATTTTTATTTTTTCGGATGTACATCATATTTCAAATTCTGGATACGTTACATCATGTTCACCACCCGAACACTAATTATAGTGCATCCCCTCACATGTGACCCTAATCACCCCTTTTTCCCTCCCCCCCCTTCCCCAATGGTAACCACCAGTCCAATCTCCAATGCTATGTGTTTTTGTGTTTTTTTGTCGTTTTGATCTTCTACTTATGAGTGAGATCATATGGTATTTGACTTTCTCCCTCTGACTTATTTCACCCAGCATAATACCCTCAAAGTCTATCCATGTTGTCACAAATAGCTGGATTTCGTCATTTCTTATGGCTGAGTAGTAGTCCATCGTGTATAAATACCACATCTTCTTTATCCATTCATCCCTTGATGGGCACCTAGGTTGCTTCCAAGTCTTGGCTATTGTGTATAATGCTGCAATGAACATAGGGGTGCAAGTATCTTTATGCCTTTGTGTTTTAAAGTTCTTTGGATAAATACCCAGCAGTGGAATAGCTGGATCATATGGTAGATCTATCCTTAATTTTCTGAGGATACTCCAAACTGCTTTCCATAGTGGCTGCACCAGTTTGCACTGCCACCAGCAGTGAACAAGGGTTCCCTTCTCTCCACACTCTCTCCAATATTTGTTGTTTCCTGTCTTGTTAATTATAGCCTTCTGATCGGAGTAAGGTGATACCTCATTGCAGTTTTGATTTGCATTTCCCTGATAGCTAATAATGTTGAGCATCTTTTCATATGCCTGTTGGCCATCTGTATTTCTTCTTTGGAGAAATCTCTGTTCAGATCTTTTGCCCATTTTCTAATTGGATTGTTGGTTTTTTTGTTGTTGAGCTGTATGAGTTCTTTGTATATTTTGGATATTAACCCCTTATCTGATATGTGGTTTGCAAATATCTTCTCCCAATTGTTAGGTTGTCTTTTCATTTTGTTGATGGTTTCCTTTGCTGTGCAGAAACTTTTTAGTTTGATGTAGTCCCATTTGTTCATTTTTTCTTTTGTTTCTCTTGCCCGGTCAGACATGGGACTCCTGGGGATGCAGGGATGGTTCAACATCTGCAAATCTATCAACGGGATACACCACATTAACAAAATGAAGAATAAAAATCACATGATCATCTTGATAGATGCAGAGAAAGCATTTGACAAGATATAGCATCCATTTATGATAAAAACTCTAAATAAATTGGGTATAGAAGGAAAATACCTCAACATAATAAAGGCCATATATGACAAACCCACAGCACATATCATTCTCAATGGAGAAAAACTGAAAGCTATCCCTCTAAGAACAGGAACCAGACAAGGATGCCCACTGTCACCAGTCTTATTTAACATAGTATTGGAAGTCCTAGCCAGAGCAATCAGGCAAGAAAAAGAAATAAAAGGGATCCACATTGGAAAAGAAGAATTGAAACTGTCACTCTTTGCAGATGACATGATTTTATATCTAGAAAACCTTAAAGAGTCCACTAAAAAACGTTTAGAAATAATAAAGGAATACAGTCAAGTTGTGGGATACAGAATCAATGTACAAAAATCCGTTGCGTTTCTATACGCTAACAACGAAGTAGCAGAAAGAGAAATTAAGAATACAATCCCATTTACAATTGCAACAAAAAGAATAAAATACCTAGGAATAAACTTAACGAAAGAGGTGAAAGATCTGTACACTGAAAACTATAAAACATTGTTGAAAGAAATCGAAGAAGACACAAAGAAATGGAAAGATATTCCATGCTCTTGGATTGGAAGAATTAACATTGTTAAAATGTCCATATTTCCTAAAGCAATCTATAGATTTAACGCAATCCCTATCAAAGTTCTAACAATATTTTTTACAGAAATAGAACAAAGAATCCTAAAATTTATATGGAACAACAAAAGACCCCGAATAGCCAAAGGATTCCTGAGAAAAAAGAACAAAGCTGGAGGTATCACACTCCCCGATTTCAAATTATACTACAAAGCCATGGTAACCGAAACAGTATGGTACTGGCACAAAAACAGACACACAGATCAATGGAACAAAATTGAGAGCCCAGAAGTAAACCCACACGTTTATGGACAGCTAATATTCGACAAGGGAGCCAAGAGCATATGATGGAGAAAAGAGAGTCTCTTCAATAAATGGTGTTGGGAAAACTGGACAGCCACATGCAAAAGAATGAAAGTAGACTATTCCCTTACACCATGCACAAAAATCAACTCAAAGTGGATTAAAGATTTGAATGTAAGACCCGAAACCATGAGACTTCTAGAAGAAAACATAGGCAGTACGCTCTATGACATTGTTCTCGCCATTTTTTAAAATTTATTACTGATAACATTTGAGACTTCATTATATATTCTGGATCCAAATCCTTTATCAGAAGTGAAATTTATAAATATTTTATACCATTCAGTGGCTTATCTTTCCATTCTCTAACAGTATCTTTTGAACAGTAGAAGTTCTGCAATTTGATAAAGCCCAATTTATCGGAACTCTAGGTTGACAGGTTTTTTTTCTTGAGTGTATTAAAGATGTGCTCCACTGTCCTCTGACACTCATTGTTCCTGATGAGAAATCTACTATCATCCTTATCTTTCTTTCTCTGTACGTAACTTGTCTTTACTCAGATTTCTTTTAATATTTTCCTGTTATCACTGGTTTTACACAATTTGATTATGCCGTATCTGTCATATCTTCATGCTTCTTGTGCTTGGGGTTCATGGAACTTCTTATAGCTGAAGTTTTATAATTTTCATCAAACTTAGAAATTTTTCAGCCATTATTTCTTCAAATAATTTTCTTCCTCTCTGCTCCCCAATTAAACATACATTACGCCACCTGAAGTTTTTCAATTCTTTTTCTATTCTCCATGTCTCTATTTAATATATTCAATCTTTCTTATAACTTTTTAAACATATGGAATAGAGTTATAATAAATGTTTTTAAAGTCCTTCTCTACTAATTCTATCATCTGTGTTATTTCTGGCTCAATTTCAAATGATTGATTTTTCTCCTTGTGGTTATTGTTCGGCTTTTTGTTTTTTGGGTTCTTTGCTTCTTTGAGTGCCTAGTAATTTTTATTAGCTGCCACTCTATGAATTTTGTTGGGTGCTGGATCTTTTCCGATTTCTATAAAAATTCTTGAGCTTTTGGGATGCAGTTAAGTTATTTGAAAAGTTTACTGTTTCTGGGTCTTGCTTTCAGGCTTTGTTAGGTGGGGTCAGAGCAGCATTTAGTCTAAGGCTGATTTTGTCCTGCCACCGACCCAATGCCCCATGAATTATGTGGTTTTCTGCTCTGGTTTGGGGGAGCAGGAACTATACAAAGCCCTGTGTGAGCTCTGAGGATTGTTCTCTTTACTCTTATCCAGCAGCTCTTTCTCCCACCTCTTGGTGGTTCCCTCATGCGCACAGATTGATCAGTACCCAGCTGAAGACTCAAAGACCTCCTGCAAATCTCCAGAATTTGTTCTCTCTCTCTCTCTCTCTCTCTCTCGGCAGCTCTCTCTTCTCTTGTATTCTGTCTTGTGGACTCCAACCACATTGGCCTCCCCAGACTCCCAACTCCATCCAGCAAACTCAGAGAGACAGTCAGGCTCTGCTGGGCTCCCCCTCCCCGTATTGTGCCCTGGAGACTATATCAAGACTACAAGCTGAGGCAATTGTACGGCTCACCCCATTTGTTTCCTGAGTCTCACAGAGCACGGTCTGTTGCCTCATTTCTAATGTCTTGAAAACTATTGTTTCATATATTTTGCCTAGTTTTTAAGTTGTTTCGTGTAGGATGGTAAGTCTGGGCCCCATTACTTCATCTTGGCTGAAAGCAGAACTCATTTTCTGTATTCCTTTTTCTCAGGCATTCAGATGCCTTTATATTAAAGTTATCCTTACCCATAATTGCTTAGAGCATCTCCCACTCAAGGGTTTACAATTAGAATTATAGATCTGTTGGGATTAAGAGATCTTAGAAACTGTTAGTCTGAATTTATCTTTATACATGTGAGGAAAATGAAGAGCAGATAGTTGAAGCGAATTCCTCGAGGTCACACAGCTGCTCAATGGCAGTGGAGCCAGTAATAGACTTCAGACCAATTAGTGTGTGGCCTTGTGCTCTCCTGAAACCTACACAATACTATGAGTCTTTCTTTCTTTATCAAAAAACTGCCATCGAGCAGCAGAAGGTTCCAGATTTATAGTCCAGGATGTGATCATTGACTTATCCTGATGGTTTAGTCTAATTCTACAATGTGTCAACTTCTCTGTCCCTAATATGAAATGAAGATTCTTAGCCCTGGTGGAAAGAAAAGGAGTCCTGTCTTTTAGTAGAGAAAACTGGGAAAGCAGAGGCCTGACTGTGGGTGCCCACATGTCCCACCCCCCTTTACTGTACTTTACCCCATGGAATGCTTGTGGAGTTGCTGGCCCCTCCGTTGGAATCTGAGTGCTTGTCCTTATTAACTGCATCTTGTCCTTGGCCTCTCTGACTTCGTCACCTTGGTCTTTGCCACTAGCAAATGAATATGGGTAAGTAGTCAGCAAGAGACGGAAAAGTTTTCACCTCTATTAAGAATTTTTTTGAGGGGAGGAAACAACTTTTCCTCTCTGTAATCATAATTTTACAAAGACAACAGCTTCGATCAATGAATTGTCTTCTGGAAAATTTCTGATATCACAAGAAATTATATTTTCTAGCATATTTCCTTTGGAATATATTGCTTGATAATAGTGATTTATTTCTCATATATAATAGATATTTTCTTCCAATTAATAAAGACATTTTAGCATACATAACATATAAAATAAAATATACCAGGAAGAAATTTTTATCTCCCTATGTGTCAAGAAACCTCTGATTCCTTATGCTTGTTCTACATTATCTTGCACAAGTTACTTTACCTCATATAAAGTTAATTTAATTTTCAGTTAACTGAAGCTTCAGTAAATGGTAATTTCCACATGCTCAAAGGAAATGTCTTGAGAATCAAAAAGTTATGATTAGAACAAGGCTGTGATGCCATAAAAATGTGAAGCATAAAGGAAAATGAGTATAAGGAGCCTCTGATAGAATTTGCCTAAACATGCCCATTCGTTGGGACTTCATAATTCAGACAGTAGAAGCATGGGGTGTTAAAAGTGAGGACCGGTTGTATACAGAGGGTTTTGTTTATTTATTAAGACCACTTTAGCTATTTAGCTCATGCTGTGTGAAATTTTACTGAAGCACCGGCCTGTATAAAAGTAGCCTGCTCTCAGCTAACAGGTTTTCCTTTATGAACGATGTCACCTCACTGCAGTAGTTTGGGTCATATCTGCCCAGAAAAGCGTAGTTATATGGACTAGTTCGAATACATTCTACTCAGGTCAGGGGGACATACCAATAGTCATTCCCAAGGCTCCAACCAATGTTATGATTCTATGGCAATGGAGCTTATAAAATTAAAGTAGAAGGCTATAATCCTTTCTAAATAGTTTCTGCAAAATAAGAATGTCCATATTTTGCTCAAATAACCACTAAAAAATAATAAAAGTTAACAATATTATTTAAAAGTGGGATATTTAATTAAATATATGAAAATACATAGAAAGTACTATCAGGCATATTGTAAATATATCTAAAACACTGTTATAATGGCAATGAAGGACAATCAAAACATTGAGTGGACAATCCATAGGCCTGGGATTAAACAGACCCACTTTCAAACTCTGGCTGTATCCTTCATGAGCTGCCTGTCCTTGAGGAAGTCACTCATCCTCAATGAACACGTCTCCTCATCTGCAAAATGGGAATGATAGTGCTCTCCAGGGTTATTATGAAGTTTAGGGCTAATACAGGCAGAACACACAGCACAGTGTCCAGCTCCAGGTGTCGTGGCTACTAATGGAAGCCACAGTGGGATGGGGAGGGAGAGCGTGAGCTTGGAAACCAGCAGACCCATCCCAGGATTCTAGCTCCGACACTTACTTTCTCTGTCTTGGCAAATCACTTCAGTTCTCTGAGCTTCTATTTCTCCTAGAAGTTCATGAAGATAATTATAAAAATACCTTCCTGGCAGGGCTGTTGAAGGAATAGACACAACATATACATTAGAAGTAAACTTGTTCCTCTCTCCAGTTTCTAAAAAGAAGGGTCCATGGAACATGGGGGTGAGGGGTCATGGAGAAATAAATGTTCCAGTGTTCCCAGGAGTAAAATGCTCCCGTCCGGAAGGAGAAGTGACTCTCTGATCCCAGCAGAATAAGCCAGTTCTGAGTTCTACAAAGAGGAGGGCACTCAGTATGCTAGGTATCAATATACATCCTGGATAAAGACATTTAATCTGTACCCCTCTCATGGCCCCTGCTGATAGGTCCTAAAACAATCTTCCCCTGGGGCCACACACACTTTCACAGGCCCTGAATGTGTTTCAAAAACAGGACAGGGCTCCCCTCTCTGTTTTATTCCCCACCTGGCCCACACATAAGTATGCAAAGCAAAGCCTGTTGCAAGCCGCCTTCAGTGGGACCTCACCAAAGCTGGAGGGGGAGAAGCCAGGCAGCCATTCTCCCTACTCCTTCTGGCTGGGTAAACTGTGCAGGCCTGAGTCAATGGACCAAGCCTACCTGACTGAGCCATTTCTCCCTGAAGGCGACCTCATGCATGTCTTAAAGCTTAGATCTGGCACAAAAGCTAAGAGGCCTCCATATACCAGTCATTGTTGTTCATGTGGAGAGTACATGACATTTGCATCTCATTAAAAAGTCGATATTTTGTCTGCCTTTTAATAGTAGTTTTAAATGTATCCTTTATCATCCTGGACTTTGGAAATAGTGGAAGGGTGACCTTTAGCCCCCAAACTCTCAATGGTTGATAAAGCATATAGCACACGGTCAGTAGTCAGTAAACGCCAACGTAATTACCAATGTACTAACTTTGGTTTTATTCTTGGAGGTAGTGCAGTGGCTCAAAGACAGATTTTAAAATCAAGCAGACCTGGATTTAAATCCTGACTCTGCCATTAGCTAAGGGTATGATTTTGAAAAACATCTGTGACTTGTGTAAGAGTCAGTGTCCTCATCTGTAAAATGACAGCTGAACTAGTACCCACGTCCTCGGGCTGGGTGAGGGTTCAGTGAGATCGCGCACTGATGGTGCTTAGGACTGTTCCTGGCACATAGGAGCTGCTCAACAAATGTTTGTTGTGGTTTTAGCTGTTATCACAAGAATCCTACCTGGCCTGTACTACTGCTCAGCCTCAGCCTCAACACAAAAGCAAGTTTAGGAAGAATCCCGACTCTCGCCAAGCTTTCCTCACTTTTCTGTTGCAATGTATTTGGGCATCTGTCCCTTCTTTGCATTCCCACTTTCACCAAAATAGTTCAGGCCTTTGTAATTTCATAGATAATTTATTATAATCACTTAGCTAATGGTCTTCCCTCCAAATTCTACTCCTGCAAACCATCCTACACACCATTGTCATTGAAATCTTCATAAATTCTCACTTTATCAACAGTTGCCACTGTCTACATTGGTGTGTCCCAAAAATAGAGTCCAGAATTTCTGCTATACATAACAAGTGCACAATAATTTCAAAGTCTGTATTTTACGGATTCTCATCATTGTCATTTTTAGCCTGTATTAGAATCTTGTATTATCTGTTAAATTTACCAACACCATGTGGAATGTGGTTACCTTCATAGTTTACATATCTACTCGTCTATTATTTATCTATGGCTGCATTAAAAACTGCTCTAAAACTTCAGAGCTTAAAGCAATACACACACATTATCTCATAGTTTCCATGGATCAGGAATTTGGGAGTGGCCTAACTGTATGGTTCTGGCTCACAGCCTCTCATGAGGTTGCAGTCAAGATGTCAGCTGGGGCTACAATCATCTGAAGGTTTGATGACTCTGTTAGCTGGAGTCCTCAGTTCCTCTCTGGTTGTTGGAAGCCTGTCTCAGTTCCTTGCTAGGTGGGTCTCTCCATATGGCTGCTTGAGTGTCCTCACAACATGGTAGCTGGCTTCCGCCATTGTGAATGATCCAAAAGAGGGGCAAAGCAGAAGCCACAATGTCTTTTACCACCCAGTCTCAGAGCCATGGACCGTCATTCCACAATATCCTAATAGTTACACAGGTCAGCCCTATTCAAAGTGGGAGGGGACTGCACTAGGGCACGAATACCAGGAGGCGGAGACTATTGGAGCCATCTTGGTGTCTGGATACCACAGCCTGGATCAAGATTGTGATTCAAATCACCATACCACCCGTGTCTTCCACAGTTAGATCAGCAGCAGTTTAAGTTACATTCATGTTAATAACTCAGAGTTCAGTGGCTCTTATACCCTTCTGCTTTTGCAGGAACTGAAACTTCATAACAAATATCCCTTGACTATTGCTGGGAGATGCCAAGAGATCTTTCCCACGTGCTCACAAACAAGCGCTGTCTGCTATCGTCCATGGTTTCCCAATTTCTCTCCCCCTTGTCCTGGTCCCCTTCCATGAGGTCTCCTGCAAAAGCTTCTTATAAAGCCGTATGAAAGCATATTTTTCCGACCGCCAGTGCCCCCGTCAGTCCTTCTAGATGCTTCTCCTACCTCTGCCACACATAATGGTTCCTTCTTATGATGGCAGGAACCTTAGCACTACCAGTTCCAGCAGCCAGGCAGTTATTCAACCAATATTTATTGATTCTCTGGCACTGTGCTAGATTCTGGGGACACACACACAAGAGATATATGGTCTGTGCCCCTAAATTTTGTAGTCTGGAATTCTAGACCATCAGACTGTGTAACCAGTCTAATGGCCAAGTTGGAAGTATACGTTGGTCTCCTTACTGAAGTGGGCTAGCAGGGTTCCCCAAGAAGTGCTCCTGGTGCCCTGACGCCTCACAGAGCTTAACTCTTTCAATTTTAGCTTGTAGGTATTCTTCTCTCAATTTGAATCATACAAAAGTCCATGGAAGGCTGAGCTAGAAAACAAATTCAAAATATAAACTCCTGCTCTATGTAGAAGCCCTCGATCCTCCAACATCTAAGTCTTTGTTACTGGGCCAACTTTATCTGGTGAGTTCATTCTGCTCTTTGCATGACACATGTCTCAAGAGGGTCCTCAAAACACCATGCAAAGAGGCTTATGGGGGCCTACCACAACTTTCTGCTGCTTGATGCCCAAGCAATTGCATTCTTTGTTTTTAAGACTTTATTTTTTGGAGCAGTTTTAAGTTCACAACAAAATTGAGAGGAAGGTACAGAGATTTCACATATTCCCCCTGCCCCAAATATGCAAAGCCTCCCCCGTTATCAACAACACTAACCGGAGTGGTACATTTGTTACCAAGGATGAACCTACATTGATACATGGTAATCACCCAAAATCCGTAGTTTACTTTAGGGTTCACTCAGGATTGTACACTCTATGGATCTGGACAAATGTCTAAAGACACGTATCCATCATTATAATACTATACAGAGTATTTTCGCTGACCTAAAAAATCCTCTGTGTTTACCTATTCATACCTCCCTCCACCCCCAACCCTCACCTCCACAATCACTGATCTTTTTATTGTCTCCAGAGTTTTGCCTTTTCCAAGATGTCATATATTTTGAATCATATGATATATAGCCTTTTTAGATTGGCTTCTTTCACTTAATAATACGCATTTAGGTTTCCTCCATGTCTTATAGCTCATGTCTTTTTAGTGCTGAATAATATTCCATTGTCTGGATGTACCACAGTTTATTTATCCATTCACCTAATGAAGGACATCATGGTTGCTTTAAGTTTTGGCACTTATGGATAAAGCTGTTATAAACATTCATATGCAGGTTTTTGTGTGGACATAAGTTTTCAACTCCTTGGGTAAATACCAAGGAGTATGATTGCTAGATAGTGTGATAAGAGTATGTTTAATTTTGTAAGAAACCACCAGACTGTCTTCCAAATTGGCTGTACCATTTTGCATTCCCACCAGCAGAGTATGAGAGTTCCTGTTGCTCCACATTCTCACTAGCATTTGGTGTTGTCAGTGTTCCGGATTTTGTCTATTCTAATAGGTATACGGTGGTATCTCATTTTTCTTTTAATTTGCATTTCCCTGATGATATATGATGGTGGAACATCTTTTCATGTGCTTATTTGCCATCTGCATATCTTCTTTGGTGAGATGTCTGTTAAGGTCTTTGGCCCATTATTTAATTGGGTTGTGTGTTTCCTTATTGCTGAGTTTCAAGAGTTCTTTGTGTATTTCTCATAACAATCTTTTATCAGATATGTCTTTTGCACATATTTTCTTCCAGTCTGTGCCTTGTCTTTTCATTCTTTTGACAGTGTCTTTCACAGAGCAGTTTTTCATTTTAATGAAGTTTAGCTTATCAAGTATTTCTTTCATGGATACTGATGTTATTTTTATACCTATAAAGGCATCACCACATCCAAGGTCATCTGAGTCTTCTCCTATGTTATCTTCTAGGAGTTTTATAGTTTTACATTTTGCATTAACTGTATGATCCATTCTGAATTAATTTTTGTTAGCAGTGTAAGGTCTATGTCTAGATGCATTATTTTGTATGTAGATGTCCAGTTGTTCCAGCATGATTTATTGAAGAGACTATCTTTGCTCCATTGTATTGCCTTTGCTCCTTTGTCAAATATCAGTTGACTATATTTATGAGGGTCTGTTTCTGGGCTCTTGATTCTGTTCTGTTGATCTATTTGTCTATTCTTTCATCAACACTATACTGTCTTAATTACTATAGCTCCATAGTAATTCTTGAAGTCAGATAACATCAGTCCTACAACTTTGTTCTTTTTCAATACTGTGTTGGCTATTCTGGATCTTTTGCTTCTCCATATAAATTTTATAATCAATTTTTTTGAGATGCACAAAATAACTTGCTGAGATTTTTATTGGAATTGTGTTGAATCTATAGATAATTGGGGAGAACTGACATCTTGACAATATTGAGTCTTCCTTTCCATGAACATGAAATACCTCTCCATTCATTTAGTTCCTTTTTGATTTCATTCATCAGAGTTTTGTGGTTTTTATCATATAGATTTTGTACATATTGGGGCCAGCCCTATGGCTGAGGGGTTAAATTCGTGGCCCAGAGTTTCACCGCTTTGGATCCTAGGCGTGGACATGGCACCACTCATCAAGCCATGCTGAGGCAACATCCCACATGCCACAACTAGAAGGACCCACAACTATGTTCTGGGGGACTTTGGGGAGAAAAAGGAAAAGTAAAATTAAAAAAAAAAGATTTTGTACATATTTTGTTAGATTTATCCTAAGTATTTCGTTTTCGTGCGTGCTAATATAAATGGCACTGTGTTTTTAATTTCAAATTCCACTTGTTCATTGCTGGTGTATAGGAAAGTGATTGATTTTGTATACTAATTTTGCATTTGACAATATTGCTATAATCACTTTTTAGTTCAAGGAGACTTTTTGTTGATTCTTTCAGATTTTCTCCATAGACGATCATGTCATCTGAGAAAAAAGAAAGTTTTTGTCTTCCTTCCCAATCTGAATACCTTTTACTTCCTTTTCTTGCCTTATTGCATTAGCAAGGACTTTCAGTATGATGCTGAAAAGGAGTGGTAAGAGGAAACATCCTTGCCTTATACCTGATCTTAGTGGGAAATCTTCAAGCTTCTTAGCGTTAAGTTTGATGTTAGCAACAGGTCTACTGCAGATAGTATTTACCAAGTTGAGAAAGTTTCCCTCTATTCCTAGTTTACTGAGAATTTTTTCGTGAACGATGTTAACTAGTGCATTCTATATCAGGGAGAAACACATTCCAGTATTGCCCTGATCCCGGGAGGCATTCTAATATACAAACATGAAGAGAATAACCATTGTACTGTTTTGAGATAAAAAATGCTTTAGAGATTTCTAGTTAAACATGGGGATTGAACACCCATATTTCTCTCTGCTATCTCCAAAACACCCACTAAAATGATAGGAAGTGATTTTTTTAAAATGGAAATAAAAATGATTAAAGCGTGAGCCAAGAAGAGATCTGACAGCAGCCCAAGAGATGTCAATAATATGTTGGAAGCTTGAAAACAGGATAGGTGTTAACTGACTTAGCAGAGAGGAGAAAGTTAAAAACTAGGTGTCTATAGGAGGAGAAATCAACAAAAAGAAAACCAATTAGCTCCACACAACTCCAGAAATTCTGAGCATTGGAGATGTTGAAAACACAAAAGTTTCTAAGTTGTTCTAACGTACTCTTAAACTCCTGGATCCCCTCTACCCTTCTCCACCACAATCACCAAGGTGTGAGAAACTGCAACTCTCCCACAGCCCACAGTCCTCAATAAGTCCAAAAGTTTCTGGGCTTGGGACCATCTGGCAGACCCAGGAGCATAGCTGAAGAACTTTGATGAAAATAGAAGGGTCAAGTGAAAGCTACCTATTGAAAATTGATCCCTCCCCACCCCATCCTTGCTTTCTTCTATTGGTCAGAATGATATCATATTGCCAGTCCAAGTAAAATTACTGATGAGGAGTTCTGTTAGAAGCAGCATTGTCTTCCACAAAATTAAAGGAGCTGTTCATAGTAAACATATGAAATGATGTAGTGAGCCTTCTGTATGCCATTTATGTTTTCAAGTAATTACCCTACTTATAACTTAAATGTCTCTCAGTACATCAGCTTGTCCTGAGGGAGTCCCCTAGAATCCTACCTCCTGCTGACATTAGTGATTAGGAGGCCATGGGAGGTCAGCAAGAAGTAAACAGATCTGTCACTCTTCTGTACTCTGAAAAGATTCTACAACAGGAGGAATAGAGACCATATTCCTTCGGGAAGTGTCACCAAGAAGGCTTTTAAAAAATCTGCTGAATGTTTTCTAGGTAGTACTTTAGCTTTGAGGGCTTTAGTGCTGTTGTTGTGGTCGTTGTTCTGTTTTCTTTTTTGCAATTCAGAAAATTTGCACAATAAAATACTTCCATTTGGGAATCATTCTTTAATTTTCCAAGCAAGTTTCAATATATTCAATATACTTACTATTTACTATGCCTTATCTAGTACACCCCATTCTATTTTATTCTCCATTCAACTTTGTAGAATGTGGTACTACAAAAGGGTTTTATGCTGCTGTAATTTGCTACTGTTGTCTGCATTTATTTCTTTAATGACATAAAATTAAAAAGCTGGCAAAGAAACAAGTTAGGACATAATTTAGAAAATTTCTTTGGAAAAATAACCTTCTAGAAATGTTCAGAATGATTTGTTATTAAAATGTTATCAGAGCACATAAGCCTTCTTAATATACAGAACAATAGCCCTGCTGTCATAGAGACAAAGCATTTCCTCAATAAAACATCCAGTCTCAATTCCCAGCCCCAGAGCACATAAACTTGGAAATGACCTTGGCAAGTCTCCTTCAAACTTAACTGGTTTCTCCTGATTGTATTGCTAAAAATCTGTAAAGGAGCAACAAATTACAAAATGCACTTGGAATATTTTATTAACACTAGTCCAATTGTGTAGACATAGAAAAGCTGAAATAATCTCTTTCCACATAGCAAAATTTTAACCTTGAAGTTTATTTAATAAATCTAATGTTGAAATACAAAGAAACTAGTACAAAACCATCATAGACATGTTGATCTTTCATTAACTGGCCTCTAAGTTTTGGATATACTCTTAATTTTACAAGTCTCTCAACAAGTAAATGAAGCTATTGCACATAAACTTGGCAGACATTCAGTTAAAGTTAATGTGTGGATGTAGTAGATAACCAAAACACTAAATCAACACAATTCACTTCTTTTGCTTACAAGGAAATCTTCAGGGACATAGCTTAGCACTATATTATTCTCAATATAGTCATTACGAAGATGAAAACCAAATGTCATTCTCAGACTTATCCAGCCTCTACCAGTTGAAGTCAGTTATGCCTATGCCAGAAGGTTCAGCTCCATGGTGCTGCGCCAGTCTTGCCAGAAAAGTTGTCTTACTCAAGCTTCTCCAGAGAAAGAGAACGAATATGAGGAAGGAAGAAAGGGGGGAAGGGAGGAAGGGAGGAAGGAGGGAGGGAGGAAGGAAGAAAGGGACGAAGGGAGGAAGGAAGGAAGGAAGGGAGGGAGATAGGAAGGGAGGAAGGAGAGAAAGAGTGAGGGAGAGAGGGAGGGGGATAAGGAGAGAGGGAGGGAAGGAATTTATTTATTATGAAGAATTGCTTCACACGATTGTGGAGTCTGAGAACTTCCAAGATCTGTGGCCAGCAAGCTGGAGACTCAAGAAAGCCCATGGTATAAGTTCCAATCCCAAAGCTGGCAGGCTCAATCAAGACCTACGTACAAAGAGGCACTTTTCCAGTTCTAGTCAGAAGGCAGGAAAAGACCAATGTCTCAGCTGAAGGCAGTCAGGGAGAAGGAGTTTCCTCTTACTCAGCTTTTTTGTTCTATTCAAGTCTCCAATTGGAGGAGGCCCACCTACATGAGGGAAGGCAATTTGCCTTACTCAGTCTACCAATTCAAATATTAATCTCACCCAGAAAAACCCTCACAGACACACTCAGAATAATGTTTGACCAAATGTCTGTGTACCCTATGGCCCAGTCAAGTTGACACATAAAATTAACCATCACAAAAATATACTGGGGGCCTGGGACTAGGCTGCTAGGACTGCCAAAAAATTCGAAACCCCTTAAAGTGACATACGTTCCTGATTATGAAGTCCATCAGCATCCCCACTTCATTCCACTGTCTAGTTTTACTCAACTATTTGCATATAATTCCTGGAATACACCACATTCTTACACCTTCCTTTCTCAGCACATGCCGCTTCCTCTGTTTAAATGCCTCTCCCCAACGTCATTTCCTGGCTAAACCCTGTTCAGTATTTTAGGACTCAGGTTAGTTGCCACTGCTCTAGGAAGTTCTTCCCTCCCTCACTCTCCATGCCCAGCCTGAGTTAGATGCCACTGCTCTGCTCTTGTCTCTAATAAAACACCAAATTGTAATTGTCTAGTTAGTAGTTACTCAACTATCTCCCCTTGAAACAGACTTTGAGGGTGGGTCTTACTAGTTTTTGTATCCCTAGTAATTAGCACAGTGTTTAGCATACAATGGGAACTCAAAAACAAAAATTTCTGATGGATAAATCTGAAAGTACTTCAGCTGCCAAATACCCAGGATCCAATGGACCTGAGTGAGCCCTGAGCCTTGAGGCAAGACTCCCTCCTCTGCAGACATATTGTTCCAATCTCCATGGCTCTTCTATTTTGGTTTCCCCACCCAATAGACCAGCTTTCCTCTGGATCTGGACCCTGTTTGAATCCCAGGCTGGAAGTCACTTCTAAGGTAATGAATCCTACATCCCATATTGCTCCCCATTGCCATGTGGCTTGTCAGCTGTGACCTGTCTCTTCCTGCCTGACCCCCAACTCCCCCAACACGCTGAAATTCTCTCCTCAAATACCAATTCTTGTTCAAGCCAACTGGATCGATCATTCAGAGGCAAGCCTACTCTCAGGTCAACTTTCCAAGTCTCTTAGCCCACATAGTGCTGGCTTCTTCCTTCTTCCTACCAACCAAGATATGACCAACTTACTCTCCTTTTATCTTCTATTCTAATAATTAGCTTCATTCTTGGAGATAATGTCAGCAACAATGTATCAGATTTAACTCAAAGAAGAAAAATCAGAGCCCAGAAGTGGAAAGATGCATAAGTGAATACTGATCTCCTTTGATTCAGGTACAAGGCCTGATTACAAAGGGAGACTGATTTCATTTTATCAAATATATCAAGATATGAAGTTCATCTCACTGAGACTAGCCACTCATTTCACAAATGCATCTGAGCCACTGTGCTAAACATATGAGGAAATTCAGCCTAAAACTTTTATTTTGGGTTACCCAAAAACTTGACTCAAAATAACTTAGAGTTATTTTCAGAAATAAAATTCACCCTTAAAAATAAACATGTGCCATCATTGAAGATATTCATATTAGTGAGCTGCAAGCACTGAAAGCATTTCTAAAAGAGAAATGTATTTAATATTATGAGTAAAGTTGTAAAATTTCTGTATTTTAAGGTACAAATTCTGGTGCATCTGCCTTCAAGAGAAATCTAATTATCTCAGACTTCTATTTCCTTTTCTTGCTCAAGCAATTTGGAATATCATATCACATAATTCCTTTTATTGAAGAATCATACTTTGAAAGAAATATATCACAGAAACTTCTAAAATAACTACTTTTCAAATGTAAAACTCCCATTGTCTAATATTGCCACACAGCATCTTTGTGCTTGATATTAATTGAGATTCAGTCATTTGAAGAAATAAAGGATATACTGATTTCTTTTTCTACAACAGTAGCATCAGTTTCAAAACGCTGAGAAATTGTCCATAGAAAAGCAAAATTATCTTTGTTTCCTGGATCTTACCTTCAAGGCTCACTTTCTACACATCTCCCCTTTTACTTGCTTCAGCTGCTTTAGCTTTGGGCAGAGAGCAGAAGGGTGGTCTCCCTGTACCACCCAGCTGTTATGATCTTCACATTAACAAAAGCCCATCACTTATATGTCTAATAGGGACTTTTCTCTGTAACAATGAGAAAACTAAAGAGGGCCACACCATAGAGAAGAAATGGGACTCTCCCCTATTCTCATTTCACTCCTAATGTACTCTGCCCAGTGTGGTTGAATGACTGCTCAATCTGCCTCTAAGAGAACAGTTAAAGAGAAAAACCCCCAGCAAGGTAGAAAATGGTTTTTGCAGCTGGTTGGGTTATCAGATGATTGGAAATGTGGGGATTTAGGGATTGGGGGCATTTTGAGGTAGCACTCCCAGGTTGCAATCTGCCTACACACTTTTGTTCTCCAGCCTATAGCTATAATAGCAAAGCAGCTAAATCTATTGTCCACCTTTTGTTAATCTTTTTTCTTTTCTTCTTCAAGTCTGCATTTGTGTTCATTTTTACCTGAGTTCATCCACTGAAAATTACAGTGAAGAAACTTTATCCATGGAAGCACTTGGGAACTCCAACCTTCTTTCTTCAGGTATCATAGAGAATGGCCTGCCTTCATCTGTCTCCACTCTAATCACCTATTACTCCCCACAGGATTTCTTCCTTTCAATATACTAAGAAAAAAAAAAAAAGAACAGTTTCCTCTCATTATCCCCATCCTCCTGTCCCTACAGCAAACACTGAGCTTTGGTACCATAGCGCAAGTATCCTCCGTATTAGTCAACTAGCAACTCCGTATCAGCCACATAACACCAACTTCAAAATCTCAGTGGCATGCACAATAGCATTTATTTCTTGTTCAGTCCTTGAGCTGGGATGGGTCTGCTTCACGTAGGTCTTATTCTCCTCCTCAGAACAACTGGTAATCCAGGGCATATTCTTCTTTTGGGGATGACAAACACGCAAAAGGGCAAGCCCTGTGTCCAAGAACATTTCAGGCCCCTGGTGTATCATATGTGTTCACATCTCATTGGCCAAAGCAAGTCACAGGATGAAGCCCAAATTCAAGTGGCATGGAAGTATGCTACATCTTTTGTGGGAAGGACTGCTACGTTTACATGAAAAAATGTGGAGGGAGGGGTGAAGTATTAAGGCCTATAATTCTATCTACCACATTCTCAAACTTCATCAACTTGTAGGTACAACTTAGTCAAAATATCTGTATGTCTACATTTCAACAACTCAGTATCCCCACCTGCCTATAAGGAATGTCCTCAGCCCGCTTCGAAGGTTCCCTACCAATATGTCAGAGAGAGTCTATTGGAATAAGAGGAGGTATCTTTTGTGTTCTCTCATCTACCCAGGCTTTAGCTTGTGCCTCCAGAGTCACTGGAAACAGACAGCCAGCGGAGATCCCTCCTCCAGTGGATTGTCCTCCCTGTTCTCAATTGTCTCAGATGGTTTCAGAACCTGAATTTACCTTAAGGACTGGGGTCACCATTACCCAGCTACCTGGGAATATCCTTGAGTATGCTCAGACTCCTTAGCATTTAGGACCAGAGAGTGGGGCGGGGGTGGGGCGGGGTTCCTCTCATCACCACCTTCCCAAACGTTTACTTCCTGCTGTAGAATCTCACTCTTCAAAGGACAACCAGCAGCAGAAGGGTCAGTTCTCTTAATGAAAGAAGCTGCCCTGATCTTTAAGGGTTTCCACTTGACTAAAAGATTCTGCTACCAAAAATCTTTGAAAATCATCATTAAAGAAATGATCTGCGCAAAGGTTGTGTTTATTTTTCCTCTTTTTATCATACTATATGTTTTGAAACAATAGTTTCTTAAACCTCTACTACTCTTTCTCGAGTTTAAAAAATAATAGGTCTTGTTTCAGCCGGGCCCCATTTCTAAGGTACCAACAGCAATCTCAGTAACAAACAATTGCAAATGTTCAGCGGCTTACAACCATAAAGATTTATTTCTAGTTCACATCACATGTGAGTCGCAGGCTGGCTGCAGATCTGCAATTCCCTTCTCCAGGCCTACATCTCCAGACTGGGGCTGAAAAACAGCCCCTATCAGGCCTACTGTTGCGCTGACAGAGGATACAGAGAGAGCACTAAAGAAAGCAACAGCTAGGAAAACTTCTGCATGGATGTGGCATATTGTCACTTCCACTCACATTCCATTGGCTAAAAGAGATCATATGGCCAAGTCTGAAGCCAGTGGGGTGGAGAAGTATACTCATCGCTGGGGAAGGTGTTCACAGTCACAGAACCATTGACAGGAAAGGTGGAAGAGTCAAAACGTGGGAGCAAGATAACAGTGAGTAGTACCACGCTTCCGAATTTCTACACCACTACTTTGGGGGTCCACTCTCCAGTGTCCCGGTGTGAGGGGAAGTTGAAGAGGTGGCTTCTTGCTTCCAATCTAGCACTAGTGGTAGCCTGAGAAGTAGCTCTTCCCCTGAGGAATCAGTTCCTGCTCCCCACACTGAGCCCTGACTGATTCTAAGGGTGAACATAACTATCAAAGCTTTCTCCCTCCTGCTCTCTCATTTTACTTAGATCCCTGCCAGATGGAAAGACAGCACATATGCGTGGTAAAGTTGAGTACAAAGGGCTAGAAGGAGCCTCTCCCACATCTCAGAAGAACAAGTAAATTCAGTGACTTTCCTCTGGTTGACGCATGAGCCAGCCTTGGCACATGTGAGGCTGACCTTGAGCCAGGCAGCAGGGCTGGGGAGATGGGTTGGAGAGAAGGGTGTCTGCTGGGGGCTGATGCTTCTCTTTGACCACAATCTGTGTGGCTGCCATGGATCTCCCCCTCTACCAGCTCTCAGCATAGAGAGATGGGTGGGCGGGCTGCTGGCAAAGTTGGGGAGGAAGAAAGTGAGTATTCAGTATTCCCAGTATTCTGGATAGGCCACAGGAGAAGAAAAAGGGAAAAGGTATTTTTTGAAAACGGAACACTGTGACTGTCCACCTAAGGTGGCAGTTTCAGGTGAACAGGGGCGTGTGTAAGCTGGCAGGTGTAATTCTCAGACCCTGTGCATAGACATCACCACAGATCTATTTGGTCTGCGTCTCAAACCAGACTACAGTGAAATTTTACTTCTGTCACCTCTTGAAGGCACTTGGTGGCCTTGTTCATCTTCTTTTTGCAGTACATCATAGGTCTTTGAGCTTTCTGAATGGCAGAATTTTATTGCCAACATTTTTTTTTTTTTAGGAAGATTAGCCCTGAGCTAACTGCTGCCAATCCTCCTCTTTTTGCTGAGGAAGACTGGCCCTGAGCTAACATCCCTGCCCATCTTCCTCTACTTTATACATGGGACGCCTACCACAGCATGGCTTGCCAAGCGGTGCCATGTCCGCACCCAGGCTCCTAACCGGAGAACCCCAGACTGCCGAGAAGCGGGAACGTGTGAACTTAACCGCTGTGCCACCCGGCCGGCCCCTATTGCCAACATTTTTTATTGCTAATGATTTGCCCTACTATCATCACTCTCTCCCCTAAACGTGCATATGTACAAAATATATAATATAGTAGATATGTGAAAATGTATTTGCACACACACACAATTATTCATATATATTTAGAGAGAGAGAGAGAAATGAGAGAAGAGAGATTACTATAAACATGATATTGAACATGATGCTACTCATTCTCCTACATTGGTATATTACTGAATTTTATATTTACTTTCCGTCTCTACTCCATTGAAGACCTTTAGAGGAAATGTGAAATATGGCAGTATTAGTCAGTATCATTTTAAATCAAATGTTTCATTTTTATGTAAATTGCTATTTACAAAACAATAACCTTTTAAAAATGTAACTATTATGTTGGTCTTTCGCTAACTTTCATGATATAATCCTCTATAAGCAACAAATGGTCAAAAAGATAGCGATGCTGGGATTTCTTTGGTCAATTCTTTTCTACTCTGAAATCATCACAGTTTAAATATTCAAATGCATCTCGTATATGAAAACATTCTTCTACTGCTCTTTGTATCTTCCCTTGCCAATCTTATGATTGAGTGTTTTGCTTGACTTGAATCTGCTTAAAGGATATTTGCCTTTATCCTTTTCTTATTCTTATTGCATCTTTCAGCTTAAGTGTAAAATCTTCTGGTTTTGCCGTTTTTATCCCACAGGACATCACTATTTCTCTTTAATCTTTCGTATTCATCTGATCTAGCTTTCCACTGTGCGTGGATTTCCCATTTGGCTTTAAGCTGCTTATAGAATTCTTATTTTGGCTAATTAGATTTAATTCTGAAAGCTGAGAAAGGACTAAATGTATCACTCTGCCCCGACAGCCCCCCCAAAAAAGTTCTGTCTCAGATGTAGGCGTCTGGAGCCTAAACAAATCCAAGTCCAGACATCCATGGCATAGCACATGTGGTATCATCTTAGGGATACAACGCACGTCCCTATGCCCCAATCTCTCTTCCTGCCAAATTTCTCCCACCTGCTGCCTGCTGTCTGCTGCTTGGAATATCTTTATCCGGGAGATAAACTTTGCATTCCACAATTACAGGTGGAATGCACAGACACATGGAGGAGGGAAAATGATTTCACCTTACTTAAATTTACATTTTCCTAGACTTCAGAGAATGTTTTCTTTCTTCAGAGCAAGTTTCAATAGGAGACAGATTCTTTGTGCCAAAAAAGTTTAGAGAATGACGTTGATCTACTTCCCAGTTTGTCCAGACATACCTAGGTAGTGAGATCCAGGCTCCTTCAAGGATCTGCCCCACATGAGAAGGACTGGACATAGTAAGGATCCAGACTGCTTTAGAATGTGCTTTGGGGAAGCACAAGTCAACCTAGAGCCTTTTTGCTCCTCCCATTTTACTTTATCTCTTCTAGAAGGCAACTTGAACCCGACTAAACCCCATGCTCTAATATTTGGAGCAACATTGAATAAAATAGACAGATTATTTTCTGCTTCTAGTGTGACCATAATTTTTGCTCTAAGTGTATAGTCCAAGAACAATATGTGGCATAATTATTGATGTTATTTTGAGCATGCAATTAACTTACTTTATCCTCCTGTGCCCGTAGGTATATTAACTCCTTAGCAAAACTGAGACCATATCAAAATACTTTTGGCACAGGCAGAGTTATAGAATCTATCAAAGCAAAACAAAGCAGGAAATGGCAACCAAAAAAATCAAAACAGAACAGTTAAACTCATCTTCTTTATGGTAGATTAATATAGAAAATTACAACAAATTCAGAAAAGCTTTTTAAAACTTAGCTATTTTCTAGTCTACTAAAAATATCAAATTTTAACATTAAAATACTAAAAGCACTTCATTTCAGTTCTGTAATGTTTCAAAGTACACATATGCACAATTAATACCAATCTTACCAACTGATAAGTATTTCAAAGTATTATAGTAAAATCATCATTCTAATAATTACCCAAAAGACCCAAGAGAATAAATTTTAAAAATAAATAAATAAAGCATAGAACCAAAAACTCTTAAACTTGAGTTTACAGATTTCCCAGAGACTTTGCAGAAACACTGTTCCTGTTTCTTTAGCCGGCCAACTCTTCTATGTCTTGAGTCTTGATTGTGTCTACTCCTTTCACGTCCTCAAACTTGCCCTATCATCGGTTATTGTGTGTATATATATCTATTCAATCCTTTCTGCAGGTTCCTTCACCTTTATCTACTAACGTGCTCTACTATAGCAATGTCCAAGATTCAAAGAACAAAATGCCACTCTTACAAAACACTTACAGTACTATCCCGTTGTCTATCAGATAGAGCAATATCTGTCTACTCACTTTTAACTTTTTTTGGATAGATAATGCATGCATATTGTACAAAATTCAAAACAACATGCGTTCCTTGAAAGCATATTTTCATTTGAATTGTTTTTACTTTATAAATACTTTGTAAATATTTTGCGACTGGGCTTTTTCACTTAATATATTGCTAACATTCATCCATATCATTGCGTGTCACTGTAATTCATTCATATTGACTAAAATATAATATTCCAATCTGGGAATATAACATAGTATATTCATCCACTGTTTCGTTAATGGACGTTTGCATTATTTTCAGATTTTTGCTGTTTGAAGAATGCACTGTATGTCTTTGGTTGTTTATGTGCAAAGTGCTCTTGGATAAATACCTAGGAGTGGAATTGTTGGATCTTAAGGAATGTGAATATTCCACCTTAAAAAGTAATGCCAAAATGTTTTCGGAAGTGGTTGAACCAATTCAAATATACACTCACCAGTTATAAATAAGAGACCCTGTGGATTTGCATCCTCTCCAACACTTGGTATAGTCAGACTTTTATATTTGCCAACCTAAGTTATATAAAGTGTCATCTAATTAAAGATCAAGATAATCAATGCTTTTGTATTGTTTAAGAAATCTTGTCTTATCTCAAGGTATAAAAGATATTCACTTAATTTTTTTCTACTGAGTCTTCAAATTTTTAAATTTAAGTTCTTAATTCATTTGGAACCACTGGGGCTGGCCCTCCTTTCCTTCTTGAGGAATAGTTTCACTGGGTCTAGGACTTGGGGTTGATAGTTCTTTTCTTTCAGCACATGAAATATGTTATGTTAGTTCCCTCTAGCTTCTATTGTTTCTGATGAGAAATCCACTGTCATTCAAATTATTTTCTCCTATAGTTAAGTTGTCATTTCTCTCATTGCTTTTAAGATTTTTCCTTTATCTTTCAGAAGTTTTACTATGATGTGGCTTGGTGTAGACTTCTTTGGGTTTATCTTCTTTGGGTTTTGCTCAGCTTCCTGAAACTGTAGGTTTATGTCTTATGCAAATTTGGAGTTTTCAGCCATTATCTCTTTAAGTTCTTTTCAGCCCTACCCCCTTTCTCTTCTCTTTCCAGAACTCTGATGACATGAATGCTAGATCTTTTGTTATTATCACATATGTCCCTGAGGTCTTTTTTCTTTTCTCCTCTCTCTCATGCTCTCTCCTTCTCTCTTTTTTTTCCATATTATTTTCTCTGTGCTGTTCAGATTGAGTAATTTCTATTTTTCCGTCTTCCAATTTGGTTATTCTTTCCTCTATTCCTCCACTCAAACGTTGAACCTATTCACTGAGTTTTTATTTTGGTTATTATATCTTGCAGGTCGAAAATTTTCGTTTGGTTCTTCTTTATATCTTGTATTTCTTTGCTAAGACTTTCTATTTTTCATTAGTTTCAAATTTATTCATAGTTCATTGAAGAATTTGTAAATAGCTGCTTTAAAAATTTTGTTGGATAATTCTAACATCTCTGTCATCTCAGTGTTGGCACCAATTGATTGTCCTTTTTACTCATTGTCAGATCTTCCTGATTCTTAACATGATGAGTGATTTTTCCATTGAAACCTGGTCATTTTGGGTATTATGTTATCAGACTCTTGATCTTATTTAAACCTCTATTCTAGTTGGCTTCTACTAATATCACTCCAGCAGAGGAAGGGAGGGATGTCTTGTTACTGCCAACTGGTTATAGAAGTCCAGGTTTCTCTTGAGTGTCTGTTGACATCTGACAGATGTGGCTCCTCCTTATTGCCAACCTTGTGCAGTCCAGATCCCCAGCAGACCTCCACTTATAACTCCCGGGCAGGCAGAGGTAAGAGTGCCTCATTTCCACTTCTCTGGTAGACTCCACTAAAACCATGCTGGGGAGTAGTCCCACTACCAATATGTGATGGTAAAAGTTCTAACTCTCTACTCTGCCTCCCCTAATACCATCCTAGAGAGGAAGGGGAGGACACCTTGTTAGTGCCAGGTGAGAGTAAGAAGGCCAGGCTCTCCATAGGGTCTCCACTGTAACATGCAGGAAGGGGGCCTCATTACTGCCAAACAGCAATAGAAATCTAGGCTCCCTGCTCAGTCTCCTTTGACATCATCCCACAACGGGGATGGCAGTGACTCTTTGAATTTTGCTCTATATATTTGGAAGTCATTTTATCATTTATCATTATTCCCATCCCAAATTATGCTTCTTTTTTGTGGGGGGAGGTCAAAGTGTATTTAGTTAGATACTAATATTGGTATATATAAAAAAACTTATTAGTATTTCCCTGCTTTGTTTTTTCATATCTTTTTACTTTCACTCCTTTTGTATCATGATGCCTAAGATTTGTCTACTGCAAACAGCATAATTCTGGATTTTTTTCCAATCTGTCAACATTTGTTTTTTGTCCTTTTATATATAATTATATATTTTTGAACAATTTTTACCTAATTTATTTCCCACTTTTTCTATATTTTTTTTGGTCCTTTCTTTGATTTTTTTTAAATTGGGTATCTGTATCTACCTCCTAATAAAACATCTTGAGCATGTACTTGTATGCCTCGGTTTCCCTTCAATCCTCATTAATGTTGGTATTATCCAGACTTCCATACTTAGATTATTATGGATATACAATTTTATTTTTTTCCATCTTGGTAGCTTTTTAAAGAAAACAAGAACAAAAAGCTACCAATGTATTAAATCACCTTTCCTTCATATATTTATTGCAGTTTCTCCTGAATTTGCTTCTTCACTTCTTTAAGAACTTCATCTAAAACTTTTTTCAGTGAGAACTTTTGAGTGGGAAACCTTCTGAGGTCTTGCATATGAAAGAATATTTTTATCCAGCCTCATATTTGAATGACAGTTGGGCTAGATACAAAATTGTAGCTTCTAAATTGTTTTTCTTAAACATTTTTAAAATACCACTATTTCTGACATTAAGTTACTTTTTTAAAAAATATGATGTCAATCTGATCTTGTTCCTCTGGATATATTCTGCTCTTTTAGAACTTTCTCCTTTTCTGTATACTATTTTATTAGAATATGTTTAAATGTGGGTTTTCTTTACTTACCACTCTGAGGACTCTTTTAAACTGAGGTCTTTCTTCTTTTACTTTAAAACGTGGGAAATGTGTTTCTTCAAATACTTTCTCTCCATTATTACTTTTTTTATGAGACTCCTATTATCCAGATCTTGTCACTATTATTTCTTTCTTCAATAGCATTTTTTTTCAATTTGTAATTTCTTTGTCCTTTCTTCCTTCCAGGGATTTCCTCAATAACATCTTCCAATCTACTAATTCATTTCTCAGCTATATTCATTCTGCCATTTATCCCATTAGAGTTCTTTTTTCAACTATTATATTTTTATCTAATATTTCTCCTTGATCATTATATTTTTTGTTCTTATTTCATATTGCTAGTGTTTTCCTTTCCTTATGTCTTTTAGAATTTTTATTAGGTCAGTTTTAAATTATTTCTATGTCTAACAGTTCTGCTTCTGATAGAATATGCAATCCGGTGTTTGTTTTTCTTTTGAAATGATTGTGCTTCTCTTAAGATCTGTTATTTTGGGCTGGGAGCTCATTGTCCCCTGATGGCATCAGTTATTTTATCAGGCCGTGGATGTGTGTATGTGTGTGTGTGTGTGTGCATGTGTGTGTGTGATGGAGAAAGGCCAGACTTCAGACCTTGTCAAGTTAATTAGTGGAGGAATGGGGTTGGGGTGAATAGGATGTAGAATGGGGGCACCAGAAAACCACAGTTAGTCATTCCTCACCCTACAAAACAGCTTAGGTCAGGGCTTGGCTGTTTGCCCTCCCTGGGAGAAGATACATTAAAAGACATTCCATAGTTTGTAAATGTTCTGGGGGTTTGGAGGTGAAAATAAAGGAGTGGAGAAGTGATCAGAGGTTAGTGAGTCCCCACCTGTTTTTCTCAGTACCTCACAAGCTCGAGACTTCCACATTGCTCTGGTTTTATTTTTGAGGACATCTGGACCAGAGCTCAGAGTCACTGTAGGTAAAATGCCATGCGTTATTTGTCCCAAGGCAATATTGGGAGAAGTAAGAACTGAACTCAAAACTCCTAGGCTGCATTCCTATTGTGTCCTCCCACATGAACACTGAGCTGCTTCTGTCTTAGATCAAAGCCTCAGCTCTCCCAAAACACAAACACAGAACTTCAAATCCTCTAGTGTCACTGCAGGCATTTCTCACAGTCTTCTCCATATTTTGGTATTTTCCCTCTAAGGCAGTGATTCTCAATCTTGGCTGCATAGTAGAATCACCTGGGGAGATTTTTTAAACCCTAATGCTCAGGTCACACCCCAGACCAATTCATTTAAAAGCTCTTGGGATGGGAACAAGGCATCATTTTTCAAAACTTCCCAGGATCTTACAATGTACAGCCAGATGTGGGAACTACCACTCTAGCTCCTTCGGGTTGACCTTGCAGTTAGGAACCACCAGTTGGGCTATTTTAGTTTCTTGGTAGAAACTGAAACCATAGATGATCTCTCCATGGCCAAATGCAATAGTCTTTTTCAGCTCTTCAACCTCACTGGCGTCTCCATAGCACTTGGCATGCCTCTTGAGAGTCTTTCCTCCGGTTGCTGAGACTGTACATTCTGTCGGCCCTTGTCTAAACTTATGCACTGCTCCTCTCCACCTCCTGTACCATCAAAACCCTAAGATGGATTGCTTCTCAATATTCATAGTCCATGGTTGCCTCTTTCTCTCCAAGAACTTTGCCAGTAAATGTATTTAAAATCCACATCTCCAGCCCTAACCACTCTCACATGTTCTTTCTCTAATACACCTCCATTTGGATGTTTCGTTGGCATCTCAAATTCAACACATGTAGAATGAAACTCGTAATTTCTACATAAAACAGCTCCCCCTTATGACTCTCTTCCACCAATCCGGCCACCATTTTCAGGGGCATCTTTGGCTCTTCCTTTTATAACCTATTTCCAAAGTTCAATTGGCCTCTTTTGTGCAATATCACTTTTACATTCTTATTACCATCTTTCAAGTTCAGATCCTAACAATTTCCTGTCTAGACTATTGAATCAGCCTCTTGTGTAATCTCCGTTCTTTTGATACTGTCTACCACGAGTAATCAATACACCACTGTCAGATTATTTAGTATAAGATATAATTCCAATCATGTAACTCACAACCCATTGCTCAAAACTCATTAATCGCTCACCGCCACATCACATTCAATGTACAAACCCCCCGGCATCGAGTGCCCTTAAGTATGGCTCAAACTAACTTTCTGGCTATGTTTGCAAGTATTTCTCCACACTAGAGGGGAATTATGTTTTAAGTGGAAAGAATATAAACTTTAAATCAGACATATTTGGTTTTAAATTTCAACCTGCTACTAGTAACTTGGATAAGTTCCTAAACCAACATGAGTCCCACTTTCCACAGCTAAAACAAAAAACAAAAACAGAGATAATATAGAATAACTAATAGAACATTTAAGGAGATTAAATGTAATTATGTATAAATTATAGTATTACGATATTTTTAATAGCTCCTAAACCCCCTACTGCACCTAGTTTAACCCTTTTATGAGCTAGGAGATAGGAAAGGTTTTGTTTGTTTGTTTTATTTAGTCTTATATGTAGTTGCTTCTCCTGGCTATGTTTTAGGCCAAGTGTTGACGAACTATTGCCCATAGGCCAAACTCAACCTGCCTTGGGTTTAACCCAGACTCCCATGCATTTAAGTATTGTCTGTGGCTACTTTCATGCTACAACAGCAGTTGAGTAGTTGTGAAAGACACCATATGACCTGCAAAAATATATTTGCTAGGCTCTCTTCCTTTCCTCATTCCATAGTCTCTCACTAAGTGTGGTGGTTTTAAAATATGTCCACAAATTCTTCAATGAAACTCACTTCAAAAGGTGGAGGCCAGTCCCCATCCCCTTGAATATGGACTGGACTTAATGACTTGTTTATAATAAATAGAATGTGGCAGAAATGACCATGTGTGTCGTCTTAGAAAGTCATAAAAGGCATTGTGGCTTCCATCCTGGCCTTTTGCATCACTAGTTCTGAAGGAAGCCAATCACTGTATCATGAAGGCCCTCACGCAGCCCGAGGGGAGTCCCAGGTGGAGAAGAACTGAGGCCTCCTGCCAAAAGGTGCCACCGTGTTGAGCCGCCTTAGAAGCTGATCCTTCAGGCTCATTCAAGCCTTCAGATGAACTTGCTGACTACAGCCTCAGCCAACATCTTGACTGCAAACCCAAGAAGAGACCCCAGGAAGACCTTCTGGCAAGCCATTCTTGAATACTTCACCCACAGAAATTGCAAGGATAATCAACGTTAGTGTTGTTTTAAGCCAGTAAGTTTTGGATTAACTTTTTATACAGAAATAAATACCTGATTCACCAGACGACCTTCAGTTACCATCCACAGGCCAAAGATTTTCAAATGTACAACCACAGCCTAGACCTCTCCTATGAGCTCAAACCTTTGTATGTAACTGCCTTTTCCACATCTCTTCTTAGATATCTCAAAAGTATCTAAAACCCACCACGTGCAAGCTTGCGATCTCTTCGCATTTGAATATGATCTTCCTCTAATATTCCTTATCTCAGTAAATGGCACAATGAACTTAATCCATAAGCTACAAACTTTGACATCTATGATACTTCTTTCTCCTTCATATCCCATATCCATCACCAAGTCCAATTACATTAACTGCTATATAGCTCTCACGTCAAGACATTGCTCTCCAGCAGTACTTTGAAGATACTGTTTCTTCATCTCTGGCATCTGTTGTTTATAAGAAGTCTGCCGTCAGGACAACTTTCTTTAGAGGTAAGCTATCTTTCCTTCTGACAGCTTTTGAGATTTTCTCTGCATCCTTGAGCCCAAAAACGGATTTGTTTTTATTTATCTTACCTAAGACTTGGCATGATTTTTACAGTCTAAAGACTTATATAGCTCTTCAACTCTCAAAAACTCTTAACTATTGTCTCCTTGGGTATTGCCTTTTGACTAGTCTCTCTATTCCTAGTGCATCAGTCAAGGTCCATTCAGGAGGCAGAACCTACACCAGTGATTTTAACAGGCAGAAGTTAATCTAAAGAATTTTTAATCAGACAAAAGATGAAAAGGAAGCACCAGGTATGGAAGCAGTAACTGCAGGAGGCTGTTACCACCACTAGGGTTAGGGGAACAAAAAGATGAGACTGGGATTATTCAAATTTAGAAGCTTGGAAGAGGGAGCCTGCAGAACTAAAACCAATACCTTTAAGGAAGACGTGCTGGTGAGCTGGTATGTGTGTTTCTGAAAGGGTACAATGAGGCTTGCTACACAAGTTTTGGAAAACTGCAAATTGGAATAATTGCTGCTACCGAAATGAACTGCCACTACCAGGACAGGCATTAAACATTGTTCCCTAATCTACTCCTCTACTCTCAGAACCCAGTGGTCCAAGTTTTGGTCACATGTTAATTTGCCTCTTACTTTCAAGCTCAGCTATGTATTTTTAGCATGTCTATGTGTTTGGAGCAGATAGGAGTTGTTCCCTCATGGGCTTTGTCATTTGACAAGAGTCTCTGTCCACTTCTCTTCATTTCCACTGTCCTTGTCCTAATCCAAAGCCTTGGTGTCTCTTCCCTGGACTACTAGTACCATCGTCTAACTTGTCTACCTGCGTTCAGTCTAGCCTGTCTACCATCTTTTCTTCACCCTGCAGCTAATGTTTTCTGAATGTCAATCTAAAAAGATAATGTCTTAAGTCCCTTCCCATCGCTCTTAAAATAAAGATAGAAATCTTCATATGTCCTATAGGGCCTTGCTCACCGCTCAGATTCTGCCTTGCATCATGCTCCTTCTCTGTTCTCCAGCCTATAACACTGGCCCCTTCCTCTAAACTTCTGACACACTCACATAGTTCACCTGGCATATTTCCTTCCTCTTCTGCCATGGGCCTAGCATTCTCAGCATATTGTTGATTAAGGTCAGAGGCCTCTATATTATTTTTGAATTCCCAGTATCTAGCACAGTGCCATTGTGCTAGTATGCAACCAACAAATTCTTATTATTCATGATAATGATAAGAACTTAGCACCATTATAGTTAAAACATGAAAATTTTGCTAATTCAATTATTCCCCCAAGTAGTGTACAACTTTTAAAGCCGACTCTTCTCAAGTAATTAAATGTTGTAATTATCTAACACACTATTAGGCAATGCAAAGTTTCATGGATGTTAGTCCATTATTTCCAGCCCTTTATATTTTAAATTGATGACATATTATAGTAATTTAGGGGGAAAAAAAAAACCTTTAAAATGCTTTACTTTGGCTGAAAACACAAATATCTTCAGATGGTGTTCAAAATGGTTTAAATTACCCAGATGTGGTGAACATGCAGTGAAATCTTAGAAAGACCCTAAAGAATTCTCTAAGAATGATACACGAGCCAAGGACATGACATTCATCTTGGAGGTTCTTTCTCCCCCTGAACAAGTTTGATAAAATGCCTTTTCTTCCACTTTGACCTTAAGCACTTAGAAATCATTTGTTTTACAAAATCCCTGTAGTCTAAGATTATGGCAAGCAGAATAGTGACTTCTGTCTCCTATTTCTCTTGTGCATGGTTTACGACTTTAGTTTAAAGGAATGCTTTTACATAAAAGTTTTTAGATAGATTTCACCCCCATGCCTTTGTTGGCCTTCTCCGGACTTCTATGAACAACAGCTTTGTGCTTTCAAATCTGGCTTCAAGGAAAATACCGTACCTCCATGGTCTTGTCAACTGTTACAATAACCCAGTTTTCCAGCAGCTGTGCACATATGCGCAGTTATCCAGGTTCCGTGCTGCAGCAAACTTCTTATCTTTGCCATTATATGAATCATGTTGATTTTATTTTAGCGCCCAAGCATGGTAGTATCTCACATCTTATTTTAAGAAAGAGGCTTTTGAATATTTTGTAGTATATATTTGTAAATTTTCGTCACTAGGCCATCAGGCTTACTACAGTGTGAGTTCCACTGCAGACCTCCCTAAATTTAGCTTTACTTTCGTCCATCATGACCATCCAGATATCCTAACTTCATATATCTAGGAGGGGAATAGCCAATGCTTTACCATAGAAATATTGGCATAAATTTTATGTTTCCACTTGACATCCAGAGCATCTCCACTGATAGTGATCTCAGGCCCTCTTGTCAGCATACCAAATACACCAACAGACCTTGTCATGAATTTTCCAGACATTTGTAGAATTATGAAAGTTTTTTCAAATTGAAATGAACAAATGTCTCATGAAGAAAATACTATTTTTCTATAAGATCATTATGTAAAATATAATAAGTTCTCAAATTTTATGCTGCATACAACATGTATTACAAGGGAACTTCATACATTTGTAAAATTAGTTACTATTAACATAAATTTATGAAGAAAAATTTAGCATACTGTTTTGTCCCCAGTTATTTAGAAATAAGTTGAGTTTTGTCTATTTTTCTATAAAGGATTATCCCCTGCTATCTTCCAATCTGTCATTTTACTATATATGTATTACTTTTTCCTAGCACTAGGTGATGTTGTCCATTTGTCAGCCTCAAATACATACTTATTGCTGTCATTAACCAAACAGATATTTTACAGACATACAAAAAAAGGTTCTTTTGTAGAAATTGATCTAAATACTTTATAGCTTGTTTCAAGGATGTGAAATTGTGGTTAATTCCAGTCCAGATCAATATTTTCCACACCAACCTAGGGCGTCATTATACTTGTTTCATATAAAACCAAAACATGTTTTTCAATGACCATCAATACACTATATTTAGCTAATGGGCATATCTAGTATTTTAACTTTTCCAAGACTTTTCAATGAATAATGAAAGAGGGGAGTCCCAGTAGACACCGCTTAAAAATAAGTTAACTCTATACTGGTGGGAAAAAAGATTATTAAAAATAATAAGCGCTACTTCAATAAAAATTTTGTCTTACGTTTAAAAAAAATAGTTAGATTCTATCAAATTCAGCCTGAAATGTGAAAGTTGAAATAAAGAAAGCAGGGGTTTAATTGGAAGGTGCATTGTTGTGATGTTAACGGCCAAATCAGTTGCCAAAAAAGCAGTGACTCTCTCAAATTCACACACATACACACACGCACACGAGTTAGAACTCCTTTCCTTACATCGTCCAGCTCCTAGAGAAGTTTCTAAGATTCTCCCTCTGAATCTACTGGGCGTGAAAGGAACTACCATGTGATCCAGCAATCCCACTTCTCAGTATGTATCCAAGGAATTGAAAACAAGGTTTCTGCACCCCCATGTTCACTGCAACATTATTCACAACAGCCGAGATATGGAAAAATCTTTGTCTGTCAACTGATGAGTGGATAAAGAAGGTGTGGTATATATGGATATGCAATGGAATATTATTTAGCCTGAGAAAGAAGGAAACCCTGCCATTTTTGACAACATGGGTGAACTTGAAGGCATTTATACTAAGTGAAATAAGTTAGACAGAGAAAGACAAATGCTGTGTGATAAAACTTATATGTGGAACCTAAAAAGCCAAACTTGTAGAAACAGAGAGTAGAATAGCAGTTATTAGGGGCTAGAAGTTGGGGGAGATGGGGAGATGTTGTTAAAGCGTACAAACTTGCAACTAGGAGCTGAAGCAGGTCTGGGGATCTAGTGCACAGCATAGTGGTTATAGTTAACTGCACCATATTATATTCTCAAAGGTAACTACGTCTTAGATGTTCTTATCACACACACACAAAATGATAGCTGTGATGTGATAGAAGTGTTAGCTAACGTTATGGTGGTAATCATATTGCAATATATAAATGTATCAAACCAACATGTTGTACAGCATAAACTTGCACAATGTTCTATGTCAATTATACTTCAATTTAAAAAAAAAAAAGAAAGAAAAGTCAAGATCATCTATTGCCAAGTCCTGAAACCAGGCAGTTGGCCTCAGAAGTGATTCTCATCAAAAATTAGTGGCTTCAATGTCCTCTATGAAGCCTTTCCTGACTCTCCTGGATACACTTGACCACTCCCTTCTGGTGTCACCTTTGAAACCATTGTCAGGACATCTACGACGCCTTCCTTCATATATTTATGCACCTGTCTGTTTCCTCTGACTGAACCCTAAAGCCTGCGATCCCAGGAATACTATGGAATTTCACACAATATCTAGCCCGTAGTCAATGCCTAATATGTTTGTTGAGTAAATTCTTCTGGACATGTTTATAAAAGGAAAACACAGACTCTAGCACCAGCAAACTCTGCAAAAAAACTGAGAAACAGAAACCACAGAATGTAACAAGCTAGAGTCATTCATTCTGAGCAAAAGTCTATAACCCGATATGAGGTAGGGCTGCAAAACAGATTTTTTTTTAGCAGCAAGAGTTACCATTCACAGGTCACTCCCTTCCGAGCCTTCATATTATAATCACATAGATTAGGTAATCTTTGGCACCAAAGTGTCATCTTTTTCGTCCAACTTTTTTGTCAATATTCAGAAATCGTAGCCAGGTTATTTCAGTGTTCAGTGATTGTAACTCCGTATGAAATTTGGCTATACAATCTGCGCTTCTCCCGGTTCATGTACTAGGTTTTGCCAAATGGGATACAGTCAGGAAGCATATTCCTTCATCATTTTTCTCTTACAAACAAAATTGCAACAATATATTATTTGCTTTTAAGTGGAAAAACATTCCATTTTCCAGATGCTGGCACTTCAGGAAATATTATAGATTTCTTGTTGAAATTTTTAAAAGTGATCACGTTATCATACATTTTACACTCCTGGTCAAGCTGTCATCACTACCAATGTATTTCCGTAACTATCTACATATGCCCATTTCCTTGAGAGAGAAGAAGCAGAATGATGCTAACTCTTCTGAAGTTTCACATCCGTTTGAATTTTTAGGTGTCAAGTCTCAGATCATCAAAAACTGAAGCGGGGAAATTTTCTCTTGGAACACTAAACCTACGTCAAATACTACCTTTAATGTAATCAACTTCTTTAAGAACCATAAATACTTCACCAATCTTTAGGCACTTATTCTCAGCAGTACATAGTACTCACGGACAAGAAATGAAGATGAGATTGTTTCTAGATAAATTTAGCATGGGAATAAGGAAAATATGATCTAATAGAGGAAACCTCCAAATAAACTGAAAATAGTGAGTGATGTGGGAATTGGGAAACTTATTGCCACAGATTCTTCCTTTAAATAGAGGCCTTGTCAAATACATCCTAGTTCATATTTCTAATGAAAATGTGAAACAGAAATCTACTTTTTCATCCCAGCTGGGTTTCCTCCAAACATGATGCCTTCTCCCTAATGAGTGGGAATCGTGTGCACCGTAAACAGCACAATGCATCCCAAAATGCTGACATTTCATTTTTAATTGAAATCAAACAGAACTACGTCCACTGGGGGAGAGGAAAGTAAAGCAGACTTTCGATAGAAATTAATAGGGGAGAAATTGAAATACTTTTCTCCATTATAAAGTAGTCCAGTGTCAAAGGCTGCCAGTCCTCTTGCCTGAATCTGAGATTATCTCCAGGATTACATTTGGTTAAAAGAACAGATTTTACGAAGGTGGAATGAGAAATCATATTTGGATGGACATATTCAAGAAGAAAATGAAAAACACTGCCTCTTTTTTTGAAAAAAAATCATATGAATACAGAGGTCATGGAAAAACTGTTTAATTTTACTGCAAACACAAATGATAACAAAAGCAAAAGAGTTCATATCATGAGCCAAAACATCTACAAAAATAAATCAGAAAACATATGCTTTAGAAGGTAAGATAAGCTTCCATTACTGGAACTAAAATCCTTACAACAATGAGGCAAATTTCTTTTAAAAACAAGTTTATAGTCAAACCTATAGCAATAGTAACTGTAGGAGTTGTAGTTTGAGAAGTGGCAATAATATTAATGAAGATTAACATTTGTATATCTGTATGTAGATTATAAAATATTGTATAAGAATTTTAATATTTGATCCTCCAAATAGTATTATGAAAACTGGCTTTCAGAAGATAATATTCTATTCCCCAAAAAGCTGGACTTCAAATATAAACAGTCATAATTTTAATGAAAACACTTATCTTTATGGTCGAAATTTCTAGAAATAATCTGTAGCACTTTATACAAAATGTTGGCTTTCCTATGCGAGTCCCTTCAAGACGTTGTTGAGTGAAGACTTATAGTAAGATGAATATGGCGGGATGTTTGACACTGAGGAGTTCATAGGCCAACATTGCAGACAGGTACTTAAAAAGATAAATGACACTATGATGTGATACCTGCCATAACAGAGATAGGAACAGAGTACTTTGAGAGAACAGAGGAGGGAGAAAATAATTCTGCCTGGGGGAATCTGAGAAGGCTCACTGAGCTGAGTACAATTGAGCCAGTAATCATCAACCATGAGGGGTTCACAGGGTGAAGTGAGGCAGGAGGGGATCCAAGTCAATGGGAACTCCATAGATAGTCATTGAAGGACATAAAAAGGGGCACTAGATTTACTTCGTCTTGAGTGCAAAGAATCCCAGGAAATGAGGCTAGAAACATAGTAGGCAGTAGAACAGTGGTCTGCAAATTACAGCCCACAAAGCCCAAGAGCTAAGGGTCGTTTTTATATTTTCCAATGGCCAAAAAAACCAAAAGGAAAATAATACTTCATGACAAGTGGACATTATATGAAATCCCAATTTCACTGTCCATAAATAAAGTATTATTGGAACACAGGTGTGCTCGTTCATTTATGTACTGTCTCTGGCTACAATCACACTACAACCCCAGAGTTGAGTAGTTGCAACAGAACCTGTGTGGCCTGCAAAGCCCAGAAAAAGTTTGCACATTGCTGAACTAGAAAATGTGGGGTTTTGTGTGGAGTTGGAAATATGGAACTTGCACTCCCAAGAGAGGTGTGTTGGGAGGAGGGATGTGGGAGTTGTCAGGATATAGATGGTGACAGAAGCCACGGGACCAGATGAGATTGCCTAGTATGAAGTCTCCAGGAACTCTGACCACTTCAGGGGAGACAGAGGAGGGGAGGGTGTTCTAGCAAAGAGGATGAAAAAGAAGAACCAGATTAGAGAGAGGGAATACAGTGGGAGTAGAGTCCCATGTTTTTATAGAAGGAAAGTGTTTTACATCCTGTTGGTTGCCCAGGTCTGACAGAGGCACCTCCTAAGTATCTCTTTGAAGCCAACTTCTGTCCATTCTCACTGTCAAGGTCTTCACTTCACACCTAGATTACTGTCATGTGAGCCTCGTACTCTCCTGTCCGAAGTCTCACCCAACATAATTGTCCATATTGGCACCAAAGTGATCTTTTTAAAAACTGAAGCTGGGAATATTTCTAAAGCACGTATTTAAATTGTTCAAAATATATCAGCAACTTTATTCACTTATTTAATATATGCATAATTGATCTATTGCTGCATAACAAATGAACCCAAAAGAGTTGCTTAAAACAGCAAACGGGCCAGGTGTAGTGGTTAAGTTTGGGTCCTCTGCTTTGGTGGTGGCCCTGGGTTCGCAGCACGGACATGGCACCACTCGTCAAGCCACGCTATGGCAGTGTCCCACACAAAGTAGAGGAAGATTCGCACAGATGTTAGCTCAGCGATAGTCTTTGTCAAGCAAAAAGAGGAAGATTGGCCACAGATGTTAGCTCGGAGCCAATCTGCCTCACACACACACACACACACACACACAAAAAAACAGCAAACGTATCTCCCAGTTTCTGTGGGTCAGGAAGCCGGCTATGGCATTCAGTTCCTCAGTCTTAGGGTCTCTCACCAGACTATAAGCAAGGTGTCAGCAGGGACTCAGTCATCTCAAGGATCAACTGGGGAAAAACCACTTCTAAGTTCACTAACATGTCTGTTGTCAGGCCTCAGGTCCTCAGTGGTTCTTAGTGGAGACATCAGTTCCTTGAACTCTGTTCTGTTATGCCTCGATGAGTCAGGTAACACTCAGTTCAAGCTGGAAAGGTCATATTGCATGTTGATGATAACATGGCAGCTTGATTTCCCCAAAGCAAGGGATCTGAGGGAGGTGTAGATAAAGAGAGAGAGAGAGGAGAAAGGGTGATGGGGTGGTTCTAAGACCAGTGAATTTTATGCACTCAAGCTCATTGCTATACTTTCTTTGTTATGAAATAAATTCCTTTAAAAGCAGTAGTGTTGTGTGGCATACCATGATGGTGAATAAGAGGTTAAGTCTCCAGATGATCGTGCCAGCAAAAACATTATATGCAGGAAGGGTAAATCCATGTTCACTGAGGTCAAATTGCTGCCTCCTCCATGATGGAAGGAAGTCAGTGTTATCAACCCGTCTCTTGGTAGCTTGCTGGTGCTCTAGAGTAGTGATTTCATGCAAGGAGCTCAACATTGGTCTCTTTTATTGGCAAATTAGGCACTTGTGCATAGTGGCACAAGCCAGATCACTTTAGTTCAGGGGAAGATGAGCTCATGCATAGCCTTCATCAGTGCCACCATGGCTGCTTTTAAATGGGTTCATTGAGCAAGCACTAGGACGACTGGGACAAGACAGAGGCTGATTGACATCCATGGAATGTATCATTTTGTCCTTCTGATAACTGAGAGGCCCCTCTACAGTGAATGTCCCTTTGTAAGCTTTTACATGGAATACATCTTCACATTCAGCGCTCATTCCAAAAGACCATCTACATTCCTCTTTTCCAGATCTACTTGTCACTAATCTCTCAGTCCTGTTCTTTCCAAATCCCTGGGCGACCCATGCAGCCAAACTGCTATCTACTGACCAGGAGTTACTGTATAGCTGTCCTTCTGGACAACTCTCCATCCAGACCAAGTGGACTGCTTGAAGTTCTACCCACTTGAACCTCTTGCACCATTATCTTTCAGAGATGCTCCAGATTGTATTGTAAAGCTACAGCAGTCTACTTCTGGTTGGTGCCAACATATGTGGAACCATGTTGCCACGAACTGAATTGGGTCCCCTCAAAATTCATAAGTTGAAATCCTAACCTCCAATGTGACTGTATTTGGAGATACACATATAAGGAAATAATAAACATTAAATGAGATCATATGAATGGGTGTCCTTATAAGAGGAGTGTATTAGGTTTCTCCAGAGGAACAGAACCAGTAGGAGATAGATATATACGTGAGAGAAAGAGAGAGTTGGGGGGGTGGGGGAGAGAGATTATAAGGAATTATCTTGTGTGATTATGGAAGCTGAAAAGTCCCAAGATCTGTAGTCAGCAAGCTGGAGACTGGAGACCCAGGGGAGCTGGTGGTGCAGTTTCAGTCTGAATCTGAAGAAGGGCTGAGAAAGGGCAAAGCCAGTGGTGTAAGTTCCAGTCCAAAAGCCAGCAGGTTTGAGACCCAAGAAAAGTTGATGTTTCAGTTTGAGTCCAAAGTCAGGAAAAAAGACCAAAGCCACAGCTCAAGACAGTCAGGCAGGAGGAGTTCCCTCTTGCTAGAAAAAGACGAGCCTTTTTTTCTCTTCAAACCTTCAACTGATTGGATGAGGGCTACCCAGACTAGGGAGGGCAAACTGCTTTACTAATCTACTGATTCAAGTGTTAATCTCAACCAAAACATCCTCACAGACACACCCGGAGCAGTGGTCAACCAGATTCCTGGGCAACCCCATGGCCCTTTCAAGTTGACACATAAAATTAACTGTCACAAAGAAGAAGAAACACCAGAGCCCTCTCTCTCTGTCTGTCTGTCTCTCTCTCCTCATGCACAAAAGGCTGTATGAGGACATAGTGAGAAGACAGACATCTGCAAGTCAGGAGGAGAGTCCTCACCCAACACTAACCTGGATGGCACCTTTATCTTGGACTTGCAGCCTCCAGAACTATGAGAAAATAAATTTCTATTGTTTAAGGCATCCAATCTGTAATATTCTGTTATGACAGTCGGAAGAAACTAATGCATATATGTAAATCAGGCCAAAGGTTTTACCTCTCAGTCAACTTATAAGAAAATCCCACACATGGCCATAGGTGTGGATTGAGGGAATGAGGCAATGCAGCATGAGTAGGAGTTGAAGTCTGTGCCACCTACTCATTCGACTCACTTGAGTCTTCAGAGCTTGCTCGAGACCAGTCTCTTCTGCAACATTTCCACATGACGATGGATTTGCTGTTGTACATGTCCAGTGCTATGCCTTGATGGGTCAGGGAAACTCAGTTCATGCTGGGCAGGTCATATTGCATAGTCATTCAATGACGTGTGGTGACTCATTTGCTCTACCGGGACCTAGTAAAAGCCAAGCCAAGGGCTATTTTTTGAAAGGAGAATAGTTATGTGCAAAAGAGAGTTTAGGGTTCTAAAATTAGATTGTGGTGATGGATGCACAATTCTGTGAATGCACTAAAAAATATCAACCACTTTAAATACATGAGCTGTGTGGTATATGAATTATATCTCAGTAAAGTTTTTGAAAAATGAACAATTATAAACCATCCTAAACCCCTAAAGAGAAGAGGGCTTAGAGGTCTGCACTGGAATTCTCCTACTGGGGCTTGCCAGAGGCTCCTTATAGCATCCCTACTTGCCTCAGATCACTGAGTATCCATCAACTTCTGGGTCATAAGGAACCAAGTGGCAAAGCAGTTTGCTGTGCAGCCTGGACCTTCTGCATGGCTCAGTCCGCACAGAGCCAGGACCCCTATCCTTGAGAAGGAGTACTGCTTAGAGATGCTGCTACCTTGGGAGCTCGAAAGATATGCTCCATAGAGCTGGGACCCAAACCTCTGAGATGGAACACTGCCCAGCTGGTGCTGGTAGCCATGCAAGGGCACATGAAGCTGGCTCTGAGAATGCCAACAAGAAGCTGGAGACTGGAACCAACCATCGCTGCCCAAGTGAAGGGCTGTGGTTGAGCATCATTGACAGGAATAGGGAGCAAACAGAAAGAGTGAGTCCTCTCTACCCAGCTCCAGTTTTCCTGGCTCTCTCTCACATGTCCGCTATTGACCGAACCTAAAAGGGAGTCAGCCAGAAAGGAGAAATGTGGTTTCCAGAGGCCAAGCTCTAGCATTACAAAGCAGAAAAAAGAATGATGCTTTCCTGTTTCTCCCATCAGAACCTAAGCCCCTTGAGGATTGTGACTATGCCTTATTTATCTTTGTTAGGTACTCAGAGCCGTGTCTGACAAAATGTATTTAATACATGGCTGAAATAAGACAGAAAGGAGCAAGGGAGGGAAGAAAAAAGTGGAAAGAAGGCAGTAATTCAGGGTATGAAGAACCAAAGGGTAGACAAGTCCATTAGATACTGAGGAGAGGTCACCAGAGTTGGCCAGCAAAAAGTAAGTGGTAACACCAGTGAGCAGGAAGGATGTAGAAGAGGGGATTGTGAAGGTAAATGGCTCTTTCAAAGGGTTGAGTGATAAATGAGGGGAGGGATGTAAGAACACAGCTAGGAGGAGAGCTGCATGGCAGATATCTGGTTTTTTTGCTTATTTTCAGAATGTAGAAACTTGCACAGGTTTACAGGCAGAGGGGAAGAAGAGAAGAGAAATTTGAACTTTCAAGAGAAAGAAGGGATAAATGATGGATAAGTACAGCTGTCTTTTTTTTTTTTCATTTGAGTCTTCTCCCCTGTGACCTTGAGTGACTTCTTGGGTTACTTCAGGCATAGGTTTATTGTTCCTTAGAATTGATCAAAATAATATGGAGTATATTTTAAGGACTGAAGGCCAGATGTTCTCATCCCTCAAGAATACCCAGGCTGTACTGATTTCTTGGGGCCACCAGGCATTTAGGGAGACGCCCAGTGGGAAGAATGCAGCCGTTTATTCTTGTAGAGAGACTTCTCTGAGATGACTAAATCATCTCACTTGTAGTGAAGACCGTTGATTCTTCATGGAGGTTTCTTCACAGTCAATCATCTCTGTAAATTTTGCCTACAGGATTTTAAAAAAAATCAAGAATGCCAAAAAAATTATAAAATTAATGGTAAAAATGAGTATACATAAGTAAAAACCCAAACCAAAAAGCCCTTTAATCCTGACTCTATTTGATAGTCCATTAAAACTTCACCAGATTGATCTCTAAGTTACCTCATGAAAATAATTTAGTGAATCCTTTGGATAATTCTAATAAAAATAAGAAATCGATTATCCCAGTCTCAAGTTTGCCACAACTAAAGGGAAACTCTCTTTTGAATTGGACTGTTTCTCCCTAAAGACTCTTCCTCTTATAATGAAAGATATTGCAATCTGCTCTGCATAGATGTTTAAAATCTCTCTCATAAGTTCTGGAAATCTCTCTCATTGAAATATCCCAGCTTGACAGCCCTGCAATAACCATTAAATATTAAAATAACATTAAAGAACAACTGCTCAGCTCATGGATTAAGCTGCAAAACTCCGTTTCACACTAATGGGACTCACATAGCTAAACCCCCATGTGCTGTACTGAAAATTTACCCGCAAGGATCCAAAGATCAGACACACTCAAGAAAATGATGAATTCACTTTCACAAAAATGATCAATCCACTACCAAACAAATTCTTATTATTCATGGAATTGCAATCACATAATCATTCTAAAAATCAGATTGGGTAAGATTTAACAGCATCCAATTTTGCATTCATATAATATACATTTGTGATGTAATAAAATTCATACTTCTCCTGCAGGATAATTTGGATGTTGTAAAGTTACTTATATAGTTATAAAAAAGTGTGTCTCATTTACAAAAATCGCCTAAAGCCAAAATCTAATTCTAAATATTTTTTTGTGTGCACTATTTCTGTACACACTATCACAAATAATGCTTAAGCTTAAGGATTTTTTTTTGTTATTGTTGATATATGTTTAATGTAAAAGGAAAAAAAGATAGCATAAGTAACTAATAGAATTAGTACTTAAAGTGATATGGAGATCTTACCTTCTCCAAAGTGTTTCTTTTAAGAAATTATAGAAATTTTCACATAGTTGTACCACACTACTTGTAAGAACCCTCCGTGTTAATTATCTTGTAAGCAGTTACAAAGTGTTGAAAAGAGAGTGAATTTAATGGAACGTACTCTAGACTAAAATTTCACTTATCCAAATGTCAAACTAAGACAAGTCACTTAAATTTTCAAACTTCAACTTCATCAGCTATAGAATGAAGATCGACTTTAGGATCTCTTATGCCTGCCAGTTCATGATTCTCTTTTGGCATAACTAATTTGATTTATACTGAGTCTGCTTAGAATTTCCCACTCCTCCCCAACCCTCACCCTTACCCCAACACACACACACGCTCACATAAAGAGGAGGAAAGAACTTAAAAACCTTATATAGAACTATGGCACAGGTGCATCTATAATATTCTGTGAAATTCCTGTTTGTGAATGTCAAAGTATTTACCAGAATTGAAAGAAGCCTGGAGAATGAGAAAAAGGGGCAGCACTGTTTCATGGGAAAAGCACCTGGATGGAAAATCTGGAGACCCAAATCCACCACTAACCAACTCTCTGACCTTGGACAGATCGCCTCCTGTCTCCAAACTGCAGTTTACTTCTCTGAAGAAAATGCGGATGTCGGATAAGCTGGTCATTAAGTACACAGCAACTCTGATGTTGAAAGCCACTAACTAAAATATCACCATTGTGACAAGCCAAGCAAAGAAGTTATTCTTAAGTTTGCAGAGAAGAGGAGGGTGTGTGTGTTTGTGTGTGTTTGTGTGTAATCATGAAGGATGAAGACTAAGGTTGAAGTAAATGTGGACCATTTTGCAAATTCAACAACAGTAGAAAGTCTCGGAGGTATCTTTAAAGATTAAAGATTTTTCTCACATTTTTTGAGCACTTATTGTGTGTCAAGTATGAAGCTAATAGCACTGCAGATCCTATCTCATTTAATCCTCACTACGAACCGTATGAGGAGCTATGACAACTATCCTCATCTTCTAGATGAGCAAATGGGGGCCCAGAGAGCCCTGCGTCCCATAGTCATTGTACCTAATAAAGAAATGTAGACTAGAGACTGAGTCACGCCCCCTGAAGAGCCACAGCCTTTTCGAGTCAACATCATAGAGGCCTAAGCTCTGATTCTTTTATTTTTTTAAACATTTTTGGTAGCACTACCAGACACACTACCTGATGGTGCATATTAGTGGTCCATTCTAGCAACAACGATCTTTTTCCTCCGTCTACTACAAAAGGGGTAGAGTTCTAAGGGAAATCACATTGTCAGGAACATGAATGTTTTTGAAAGAATAAAAGACAATTCCTTCTCCCAACTAAGATGGGAGAACGTGGACTGGATTTACACTGTCACCTGAAAGAGGCAGAAAGGACCAAAAAACTGGACTAAACATATGAAGCAACAGTTTTCAATTCTCTAGGCACAGGGCAACAAAGAACGGCGATCCCTGAAAGAAAAGAAACAAACAAGGCGAGCCCCATGATTGCCCAGCTTAACGCCTTCAGCGAGTTTCAGATCTGCAGCGCAGAGAGAATCTATTCAGAACGCTGCAGGCTTTCTGAGTTGAGGAGACAGAAATGAAACTCTGGGAAGACCAAGGCAACTTGAGTTCACAGAAGAGAGAAGCAGAGACAGAGAACTCTGGAGAACTGCAGAGGGATGCACTTGAATATTCAGCAAAGTACTGACGAGCACATGATGCGATGAAACTACCCGAGGCCCAGGAGAGAATCCCTGGAAGGATTAGAGTGAGCCTCTCTCAGTGCTCACACACGGCTGGGAATAGTGCCTGCAACCACTAGCCAGGTAAGAAAACCTCATAATTCACAGGGTACTGGGCAGAGTACTCCTAAGAGTCTTGCATCATTAATGGAAAACAATCTGCCCTCAGCTAAACACAGCCCTGGTCGCAGGTAACAAATTTTTAAAGATTAGCACCTGAGCTAACAACTGTTGCCAATCTTCTTTTTTTTCTGCTTTTTCTCCCCAAATCCTCCCAGTACATAGTTGTATATTTTAGTTGTGAGTCCTTCTAGTTGTGGCATGTGGGACGGCGCCTCAGCATGGCCTAATGAGCAGTGCCATGTCTGTGCCTAGGATCCGAATCAGAGAAACCCTAGGCCACAGAAGTGGAGCGCGCCAACTTAACCATGTAGGCCGGCCCTACATGTAACAAATTTTAAAAGCTGGGTCTTCCAAGACTAAACTATTTCCAAGTGATTTAACATACTCCAGAAAGAAAAAGTCTCAAGAAGATCTATGGGAATATGAAAATAACCAGTACCCAACGAGGTAAAATTCAAAATGTCCAGAATTCACACAAACGTCACAAGGTATACAAAGAAGCAGGAAAATATGACAAATAATAAGAAGGAGAAAAACATCAAGCAATTGAAACAGATCCATATCTGACATAGATCTTAGTAATAATTTGTATACATGGACAGTAAAACACTTACAAGAGCTGTCTTCCATTTCTTCAAAAACTTAACCAGAGGCATAGAAGATATATATATATTTTTTAAGAGAGTCAAATCAAACTTCTAGAGATGAAAACTACAATGTCTGGGATTAATGGTAAATTAGACATTGTAAAAGAAAATGTTTGTAACCTTGGAGATACTACAATAGAAGCTATCCAAAATAAACCATAGAAGAAAAGAATAAAAGCCAATATCACAAATATCAGTATCAGGAATAAGAGAATGACATCACTGCATAAGCCACAGACATTAGAAGGGAAATAAGTTAATATAATTAGCAATGTTTTGCCAATAATTTTGGCAACGTAGATGAAATGAACCAAAATTTCCTGAAAGATTCAAACAATCAACACTTCTCAAGAAGAAATAGGTAACTTGAATATCCCTGTATCTATTAAAGAAATAGATTTGTAGTTAAAAATATCCATCATCCTATCACCAAAAGACCCCTCAAAACTCTAGGTCCAGGGAGCTTTACTGGTGAATTCTACCAAACATTTAGGGAAGAAATAATACGAATCCTTTACAAACTCGTCTAAAAAACCAGATGTGGGGAATACCCTCCAACGAATTGAGCGAGGCCAGCATTTCCCTGATACCAAAGCCAGATAAGGGCACTACAAGAAAAGAACACTATAGGCCAAAATCCCTAATAAACATAGATACAAAAATCCTCAACAAAAGAATAGAAAACTGAATTCAACAACACATTTAAATGATCACACATCATGACCAAGTGGGATTTATCCCTTGGATACAAAGTTGGTTCAACTATGCAAATCAATTCATGTGATACACCACATTGACAGATGAAGGATAAAAATCACATGAGTTTATCAACAGATGCAGAAAAAGCATTTGACAAAATTCAATTTTCAGGATAAAAACTCTCAACAAACTAGGTTTAGAAGAAATTTACCTCAACAAAAAACAGGCCACATATGAAAAACCCACATTAACATTTTACTAAATGGTGAAAAACTGAAAGGAACCAGACAAGGATGCACACTTTTATCACTTCTGTTCAATATAGTATTGAAAGTCCTGGCAGGAGAAACTAGGCAAGAAAAAGAAATAAAAGGCATTCAAATCCAGAGAGATAGAAGTAAAATTATCTGTTTGCAGATGGCATGATTTTATACCTAAAAAATCATAAAGATTTCACCCAAAAAAACCTGTTAGAACTAATAAATGAATTCAGTGAAATTGCAGGACACATAATCAACACACAAAAATCAGTCGTGCTTCTATACATTAACAATGAACTATCTGAAAGAGAAATTAAGAAAAGAATTCCATTTACAATAACAACAAAAAGAATACAATACTTAGGAATAAACTTAACCATGGAGGTAGAAGATGTATACACTGAAAACTACAAAATGCTGATGAAAGAAATTAAAGAAGATGTAAATAAAATGTTAATGGATTGGAAAACTTAATATTGTTAAAATGTCCATACCACCCACAGCAAGGATTCAGTGAAACCCCTCTCAAAATCCCAATGGCATTGTTTACAGAAACAGAAAAAACAATCCTAAAATTCATATGGAACCACAGAGGACCCAAAATAACAAAAGCAATCTTGAGAAAGAAGAACAAAGCTGGAGACATCAAATTTCTTGATTTCAAAATATGTTACAAAGCTACAGTCACTGAAACAGTATGACAATGGCATAAAGAAAGACATATAGGCCAACGGAACAGAATGGAGAGTCCAGAAATAAACCCATGCATCTACGGTTGACTGATCCTCAACAGGGTGCCAAGAATACCCAGTGGGAAAAGGATAGTCTCTTCAACAAATGGTGCTGTGAAGTTTGGATATCCACATGCAAAAGAATGAAATTGGACCTTTGTCTTATACCATCTACAAACATCAACTCAAAATGCATTAAAGATTTAAACGTTAAGACCTGAAACTGTAAAACTCCTAGAAGAAACAGGAGAAAAGCTTCTTGACATTTGTCTTGGCAATGATTTCTTGGATATGACACTAAAAGTACAAGTAAAAACAGGTAAGTGACACTACACCAAACTAAAAAGCTTCTGCACAGCAAAGGAAACAACAGAGTGAAACCTATAGAATGAGAGAAAATATTCGCAAACCGTATATCTGACAAAGGGTTGATATTCAAAATATATAAGGAACATCTACAACTCAATAGCAAAATAGCAAATAACCTCACTAAAAAATGGGCAGAGAGGGGCTGGCCTGGTGGTGTAGTGGTTAAGTTTACATGCTCCTCTTTAGCGGCCTGGGCTTTGCAGGTTTGGATCCCAGGTACAAATCTATGCACTGCTCATCAAGCCATGCTGAGGCAGCATCCCCCATACAAGATAGAGGAAAAATGGCACAGATGTTAGCTCAGCAACAACCTTCCTCAAGCAAAAAAGAGGAAGATTGGCAACAGATGTTAGCTCAGGGCCAATCTTCCTCACCAAAAAAAAAAAAAAAAAAATTGGGCAGAGGACTTGAATACACATTTCTCCAAAGACATACAAGTGGCCAACAGGTATATGAAAATATATTCAACATCACTAATCATCAAGGAAATGTAAATCGAAACCTAGATGAGGTATCACCTCAAACCTGTTAAGATTGCTGTTATCAAAAAAACCAGGGGCCAACCCAGTGGTTAGCAGTTAAGTTCATGCACTCCACTTCAGCAGCTTGGGATTCACGGGTTCAGATGCCGGGCACAAACTTACACACCACTCATCCAGCCATGCTATGGTGGCATCCCACATACAAAATAGAGGAAGACTGGCACAGATGTTGGCTCAGCAACAACTTTCCTTAAGCAAAAAGAGGAAGATTGGCAAGAGATGTTAGCTCAGGGCCAATCTTCCTCACCAAAAAAGAAAGAAAAAGGTAAGTTTTGTCAAGGGTGTGGACAAATCGGGACCCTTGTACAGTGTTGATGAGAACATAAAATGGTGCAGCCACTATGGAAAACAGTTTGGTGGTTCCTCAAAAAATTAAAACTAGGACTATATATGATCCAGCAATTCTACTTCTGGATATATGTCCAAGAGAACTGAAATCAGGATCCTGAAGCAATGTCTGCATTCCCACGTTCATTGCAGCACTATTTACAATAGGCAAGACATAGAAATAAACTAGATGTCCATCAACACGTGAATAGATCAAGAAAAATGTGGTATATACACACAGTGGAATATTATTCAGCCTTAAAAAAGAAAAATTCCTGACATATGTGACAACAAGGGTGAACCTATAGGATATTGTGCTAAGTGAAATAAGCCAATCACAGAAGGACCAATACTGCATGAAGCATCTAAAGTAGTCAAACGCATAGAAACAGAGAGTAGAATGGTGATCGTCAGGCGCTAGAGGGAAGGGGAAATGGGAAACTGCTGTTCAATGGGTATAAAATTCCAGTTACTCGGGATGAATAAATTCTAGAGATCTGCTGTACAATTTTGTGACTATAGCTCACAATACTGCATGGCGCACTTAAAATTTTGTTGAGTCTCATGTTAAGTGCTCTTAACACAATTTAAAAAAAGAAAGCTAAAGACCCATATTCCTCATGAACACAGATTCTAAACTAAAATTCTAAACTAAATTTTAGCCTATTAAATCCAACAATATATAAAATGGATAATATGTCATGATAGAGTGGGGTTTATCCCAGGAATTCAGGGAGGTTTAACATTTGAAAGTCAATCAGTGTAAGTCATCATATTAAAACAATAATTTTTTTAAAAACCCATTTGATGTTAACCAGTGACAACATCAACAGTTGACAAGTTCGTTCTAACATTCATGCTTGATTTAAACTCTCAGTGAACTAAGAATAGAAGGGAGCTTCCACAATCTCATAAAGAGATCTACAAAAGAGTCTACAGCTAACTTCATACTTAATGGTGAAAGACTGAACACTTTCCCTCTAAAATTAGAAACAGGGTAAAAATCTCTGGTTTCACCATTTCTATTCAACATTGCATTTAAGGGTATAGTCAGTGCAATAAGGCCAGAAAGGAAAATAAAAGGCACCAAGATGGAAAATGAAGTGAAAACTGTCTTTCTCCATGGATCTGATCACCTATGTAGCAATATGCTGGAGTCTACCAGGGCTCATGAGTGATCACCAGCCAGACAGCTCTGAGTTCAGCCCGTTGGCTGCTTCAGCTCGTTCCTGTTTCCACGCATCTGTACAACAGGCACTAGTGGGAATTTCTTCCTCTCTCCCTCCACAGGCTGCCAGGGTGGCCACAGGAATAGGGGCAGAGGCGTCTGGATGACCTACATACTCTACAGGGCTTACTAGCACCCACACTTCTAGAGACAGTGGGCTGGCAGGCAGGGTGCTCCTCTCCGCAAATAGGCAGGCTACTTAGTCAACATGAGAGACTGAGGCATGGCAGAGGTGGCTCAATGGAACATATTCTCAACCCACCCCTTGATAAGGAAGGAAAATTCTTACCACGATCTGCTGTTCCTTCATGAGAAAATCCATCTGGAGGAGCACTGTGTACACTGCCAGAAGCTATTGCTCCGTGGGAGTGTATCAAGTTTCTGCCTCCTTCCAGAGCTGGACCAAAATCCTGGGAGTACTCACTCCTTTTGTTGTGTCCGACACAGTGCTCAACCCACCCCTTCCAGAGTCACAGACATATCCAGCTCAAATGGTAGCCCTGCTTGGGAGACGCCCTCCTAGCTTTGCAAAGCAGCATGCTAAGGTCTCCAGCTGATTATCCTGCTCTTCCAACCTTGCCTGCCAGCCCTGAAGCTAGCAGAGTAGTGGACAGCTGCACCTCCTTCTCTAACCTCAGCTCTTCCAGCTTTCTAATTTGAGCTTCAGCCTCTAGCTGGGCACTGGTGGCCAGCTGAACTGTGCACAGAGGAGGTCAGCCAACTGCAGCAGCCATGCATTTCCCTTCTTTGCTGCAGTGAGCTATGCACAGTTCCTCAAACAAGTGCATTAGACCTGCTGGTGTTTTGGAAGTGTCCCTGTGCTCACTTGATGGTTCACAAGCATCCAACACATGGGTCACCCCTCCCCACACAGAGGTCAATGGCCAACTCAGGATTTTCCCCTCGAGGCCACTTTCCCAAAGCCCCTTTCTCTGGTCTCCTGGTTGGCTCTCCCATTATTGGTTTGCAACTTGGCCCCCATAGACAGAGGGCAAGGAGACACCAAAGAGAGAAGCAGAACAACTCCAGATTGGTAGGTGGCAGGTTTAACAAGCCATGGAACTTACATATGAGGCTTGTCTTGAGCAGCCGCGTGAAGAGTAGATCTCCACACCAGCCTGCCAGAATCTTAAAAGTTTATATATGGGGCCGACTTGGTGGCGCAGCGGTTAAAGTGCGCATGTTCTGCTTCGGTGGCCCCAGATTCACCAGTTTGGATCCCAGGTGCGGACATGGCACCGCTTGGCAAGCCATGCTGTGGTAGTCCCACATATAAAGTAGAGGAAGATGGTCATGGATGTTAGCTCAGGGCCAGTCTTCCTCAGTGAAAAGAGGAGGATTGGCAGCACATGATAGCTCAGGGCTAATCTTCCTCAAAAAAAAAAAAAAAGTTGATATAGAGGCCTTAACCAGGTTCAGTAACACATACACCATCCAGATGATGTCAGCAACACATTGCTCTCTCAAGGTGAGTCCTTGAGGCAGCTTCTAGGGTAGGGAAGGCAAGCAGAATGCACATTCCAAGAACAGGGCAGGGGTGGAGAAGCCTATGATTGCCTGGGTCAAGCTCATGGGTCAACCTACTGTCACGTCCTCTCAAGGACCTCCTCCAACAACTATTGATAAATGAAACACCATGAGTGAATCATAAAATAATGATGCTGAGTTCAAGAAGCTAGATATTTATATACATATCATACTCTATGACTCCAAGTGCATAAAATTCCAGAAAATGCAAACTATTTATAGTGGCAGAAAGCAGACTATTGGTTGCCTGGGCATGGAGATGAGAGATGAGGAGGGGTGGGGGGCAGGGAGGAGTAGGAAGGAGGAATAATATAGGGGCATGAAGAAACTTTTGGGGTGATGGATATGTGCATTTCTTGATTGATTTCATGGGTATATATTTATGTATGTCAAATGTATCAAATTGTACACTTTAAATATGTGCAGTTTATTGGATGTTGAATATTCCTCAATAGAGGTATTTTTTAAAAATATGAAAAGGCCAATTTTTTACCAGATAAAAAACTAATATTGTGAACTATTTTGCCTAGTGCTTTCCTTTTTTTTTTTCTTTGGTGAGGAAGATTTGCCCTGAGCTAACATCCATTGCCAACCTTCCTTCTTTTTTGCTTGAGGCAGATTTTCCCTGAGCTAACATCTGTGTCAATCTTCCTCTGTTTTGTATGTGAGTTGCCACCACACCATGGCTGACGAGTGGTGTAGGTCTGAGCCCAGGATCTGAACCCCCAGGCTTGGGCTGCTGAAGTGGAGCACGCTGAACTTAATCACTATGCCACGGGCCAGATCCAGTGCTTTCTCATTTTTCATCACAACAATCCAGTGAGCTGGATATTATTATTATTTTTATTGTGTTATTGTTATATATTACTTCTATATTATTCTTCCCATGTAATATATGATGAAATCAGAGGTTCGATCATGTTAGCTTATGCAATGTCAGATAACCTTTGTCAGCAGACATGATGTAGAATTCCTTTGAAGCAAACGGAATAAAGAACAAGCCTGATTTCATTGTGGTGGTTCTCAAATATTTCCATTCCTGCCTCCTTACTGTCCTCTCCCACAGCCCGAAGAGATTCTCAGGAAATTCAAGAGTGCTCATCACTCTCCATTTCTGATCTCCCCAGAGATGTGAGCTGACATCTCAACCTGTACCATCCAATGCACCACTTGCCATTTGTGCTGCAGAGCACTTGAAATGTGGCTCATCCCAACTGAGGTGTAGTGTACGATACAGCCCAGATTTTGAAGACATAAACATCTCATTAATATTTTTTATATTGATTGCATGTTGAAATTTTCATATTTTGGATATATGGGGTTAAATAAAGTATACTTTCCCTTAATTTCACCTGTTTATTTTTACTTTTTTAATGTGGTTCCTAGAAAATTTGAAATTACACATGTCTTGCATAAGATTTCTATTGGACAGCACTGTTCTAAATCCTACTGAGAAAACCAATGTTATACCTTTCACTATGACAATTTCAAAAAATAATGAAATGTGTTTCAATCATGGTGCTGTCTAGCTTCAGGTTTGTAAGAGGGTGGAAGGCTTTAGGTAGGATGCCACTGGGAGACTCTATGGGGATGCCTGAAAAAAATGGCCCTAGGCAGGGAAGCAGAAGGTGATCAGAAAGAAAAAGGGGTACAGCTGATGGTGAACTCATAGCAGATGGGGGAAAATATTCAATCTAGACTCTAAGATCAATTTTCCAAGTCAGTTCTTGTGCTGGAGTGCTTTGGGATACAGTGCTAGGGTTTTGATGCATCAAGCTCTACTGGATGTTTGCGGCAGGCGTCAAAGATGAGCCAGTGGAGAGTTGTCTGGCCCAATCGAGGACTTACCGGTATAACTATTACTAAGGCAGGATTTGGGGCGCAGCTTCAGTTTTTAACTCTGGATTAAAATCCTGATCTCCTCGAAGACTTTGCTTCATGCCAGACTTTTGTGCACCATACAGCTCTCTATACTGCTCTGATTTCTCAGTCAGCTAGAGCTCCACCACATTGTTCAGATTCTTGTGAGTGTCAGTGAGTCTTGGAAGTCCTTCTCAGGTCTCCCGCTCTAACTCTCCATGAGTCAGGCAGGTGCTCGAGTCCCGTCGTACTGGCAGAATTACAGCATTCCAGAACTTGGTAGGTGGTGCTCAGTTCTCATCATTTATATTAAATCCAGCTCATGTAAAACATCGTTGAAATTGCAGAGCATGAGAAATGTCCCAAAAGGCAGAGCCACGTCTTGCAGTAAAGTTACGCTCTCCCAGACTCATTCCTCTGGAATGCCTCATGCTGCTGTGTCAGTCACCTCCCTAGGTGTAATCTTTCCATCTTGATGGATATCTTCCTGTTGTAGTTGTTAGGGAGTCAATATATAGCATTCTTTTTATCATCTTCTGAATTTGGAATCAATGGAAAAACAGATCCAGGTGTCAGATGGTGATGGAATGTGACTTTCGATTAGAGGCCCAAAAATCTTTGGATGGTAAGTGCTATTGAGAAAAGAAAGCAAACAAGAGGGAGCAGGGAATTTGTAATATCAAATAGAGCAATGAGGGACGTGGGAGGGGGTGAAGGTGACATGAGTATAAAGGCCTGATGGAGGTAAGAGAGTGAGCCTGCAGATACCGGGAAAAAGTGCTCTAACCAGAGTAAACAGCAAGGGCAAAGGCCCTGGGGACAGATGCCTAATAGGCTGGAGGAAAAGCAAAGAGGCTAGAATTGCTGAAACAGAATGAATGCAGCAAGTTCACACATAATCTCTGTCTCCAGGTTAATTCATGTTCATGGCAGTTACTCCTGCCTTTTCCATCTGTGTTTTAAAGTTCAGACTCTCCTAACAGTTCTATTACAGCTCGTGGGTTCACTGCTATAACTTTCCTCTGCACCACTCAGAAGCTTCACACAAGGCATACGTACATTCATTTCAGCAGCTCTGAACCTGCCTTCCTTCCCTCAAAGCCTGGAAACTCCTGAAGGGCAAAACGTTTCTCTGAATTCATCAGGTACCCAGCATACGCCTTTCAGAAAGCAAGTTCTCAATATGTTTGGTGAATGACACCCTGAGACCGTTGCCTCAAGGACTTTCATGAAAATCCTGTCTCCAGATGTGTCCGATCTTCAATACGGAGTGTGGGTACTCCCCAGCAGGAGTGGTTTCCTTTAGAACACAAGGCTGACCACTGGCATATTTAGTCCATACTCCACAAGGCACCCTCCCCTCTTCCGCGATTCAGTTGCTGGCATTTGTATACATTAACGTCTGCGTCTCCTACCCCCCATCCTCTCCCATTGATTTTACAACTATTTATTGTGGGTATATTATAGTGTCTCAACGAATCAAACAGATTCTGCCCTTCCCTGCCCTCCAGAACTTATATTCTAGAAGATAACACCTTCCTTGAAGGTGGAACACTGTCTTAATTGTCATTACTCCCACAGCCCACAGCACAGTGCTACCTTTGCCTAACGTGCTCTATAAAAATATGCACATCTCGAGACAAGTCAAAAAGCAGAATTTTGTGGAACCAAAAATAAATGTGCTCATCTCTTTCACTGTTTTTTTTTTTTTTTTTTTTGGTGAGGAAGACTGTCCTTGAGCTAACATCTGTGCACTTTTTGCATGTGGGATGCCACCACAGCATGGTTTGATGAGCGGTGTGTAGGTCTGTGCTGGGATCCGAACCTGTGAACCCCGGGCACCCAAAGCAGTGTATGAACTTAACCATTATACCACCTTTAAATGGCTCAAACAGTCTAATCAGAATGGAGAGCAGTATTTAACTCAATGCCTTCCTCTAAAACGTACTCAAGGTCCCTTTGTTTCCAAGGTGGCACTTCCTCCCATGATAACTAAAACCCCATATTGTGAAAATATGGTGGCAAGATGCTAGATGGGTCTAATTTTCTCCTTGCATTGTAAATCTTTAAAACTATTGAGGGTGGGAGTTTAAGATGGTTGACAAGTTTGAGGCTTATGTGGAAGATGATTTAACGTGACTGTTTAATAAATTGCATTGCTAGTAAGTCATAGACTGAAACTCCTCAAAATATCAGTATATCAAAAACTTCTATAATGTTATCAAGGAGAAGAAGATGGATTTGGGGAATTTTCCTCAAGTGCTTGAATTAATATTATCTTTTCTCGGTGCTGGAAATTTTGCTAACAGCCCTGCTGATTTTCCATTAAGGGTACAATGAGATGGAGTGTGTGGCTTTTATTTGTAGATCAACAGTGAAAGAGACAGATTTGCAGTTTTTATCAGCATTAGCAGGGCTAAGCACATTTGTTCACAGGCGTTAGGAGTCACCACTTGAATGGAAAGCTGGGAAGGGAATTAGTATTTATCTAGTGAAAAAATACACAGTCCACACCTTCAAATACAGTATTACACTTTCTCTGCTGATGTTAACCTGCATCAAAAAAATCCTGGCGTATTCTTTCCTTGAGTTCATTTCTTAAATTGAATTAGCACATCATAAATCCTGACGATAATCATTAGTGATGGGATGGTAGCATTTTGTACCAGCAACAATCTTTTCGTTATCAACTTGGTGCTGAGACTGTGAGATCATCTAACTCAGTTTTTAAAACTAGAAAATGGAATTTGTGTATAGTGGCATATAAAGTTCTTTGACAGACCTATGATTAGGACTCAAAACACCTAATTCCAAAACCCTCGTTTAGTCTCTGGGGGAATAAAATCTCCTAGGTTTGTCCTGTTGATTCTCTGGGGCCTAAATTTGCTGAAGAAAGGCAGCCTGAGTCAGGGTTAACAGGAGAAATAGTCGCTTTTCAAATCCATTGGCCTTGTAACATGGGAAAATCCCCACTAACCCTTACACACAACAGTTTGCTTACAATTTGTTAGAAAATTTATTGTAAACTCAAATCAAATCAAATTAAATTGAATCAAATTATATCCATCATTTGACCTACTGACCTTCAAGAACAATGCATATTTATCAGACATTGTCAGACAGTCAAAAATATTTCCATTGGTTTACAGGTTTCCCTGGAAGAGGCAAATAAATTCTATGAATTTTTTTTTAAGAAAAGCAGACAAGAAAATACAGTACTTGGAAAATAAATAAAATATGAATTTAAAATTCATCACATCCCCCAACAATGAAGAGATTTGGCATAAAGACTCTCACCTCTGCCCATTGTACCTACAGTGCTATAGGTATTGCTGAACATATGGCACATGATGTCACCCACTGTTCTCCTCTCTTCCCTCTGAGATATGTAGACCAGACCCCATCAGCATTTCTAAGGAGGATAATATAATTATATCAATTTACTGGATTTTGATGTGTGAAAAATGAATTACATAGCACCTTCCTAGCAATAGGAGTATATGCAAACAACGTTACTGAGTGAACATTATGAATTAATTTTATGTAATTGTTACAGTAGATAAATATCATCTAGTATTTCAATTGTCATCCATCCACCAAAAGAATAAGCCTCATGGAATAACTGATTTTAATCAGGATCAAGTCTGTATTATTGGTGTATTTCTAGCCTAGATTTCTTTTTGGCTTAGAAAATATTTACCTTGCTTAAGTTATAGATAATACCTGTTGTTTGGAGTGAAGATTTTACAAAGCCGTCTCAGAACTGTGCAGCTGAAAGTTTCTAAGAACTGAAAAAGAGAGAGGGGTCGGAACTTCAATTGTTTTCTTCCAAGATGGGCCCTCAACCCTTGTGCCAATTTATCTACCTCAATGACCTGGTCTCCGTAATCCTGCCAGCCATCTCCATTTCTACTTCTTCCCATTCGCCTGACTCCTGCTAGAAGTGTCCCAGCATGTAGTAGGCTGTCCCTAAATGGTAGCCATTATAATGACCACCAACCCTCTTCTAACCCCAGTCTATTTCCCAAGGTGGTAAAACGGAGATCCTTCCAACTGAGGTCACTGCTGGTCCTTTGTAGATGTCACTTTTTCATCTATCAATTGCTGGAGATGCTGAAGTTTTCTTAGCTCCTTCCCGAGTAAGATCCTGTCCTGCCATTCTGCTCCCCTTCCTGAGTCCCTGCATTCTTTTTCCTGCTGAGACTGGATGGGCAATGCTATGAACGCAAAGACCCTCTTTGTCCTGCTCTTAAAACCTGGACCACAGCCAGCACCAAACAGACCTCAGCACTCTTTTCTTAACCCTTCATTAACCTCGAAACAGAAGGCCCAGCAAGGCCCGCTTACTCACACCAGAGGAAGAAAAAAGAGGAAGATGAGGAAAGGAAGGAAACTTGCCCCCACGCCCGCTGAAGACTTCCCAGTGTGTGACCTTGACATGTATCAGAGCTATTTCTCCAAGAATTCTGGGGTGGGGTTAGAAGCATGGCAGAAAAAGGGAAGGATCTGCTTGAAAAAAATTGACGCGGTGGCAAAATTAAAATCTTCCTTCAATATTTATGTGCAGAATCTTTGTATCTAGTGTCTTTCAGAAAATTATTGTTGTTAAGATGTATCAAAATAATAACTATCCAGCCACTCAATAAAAATGTGTCCCTTGCCTGACCTGTGCGAGGGCCTGTACTATGCATGACCTGTAGACGGACACAGGAAGAATCACATGAGAAGTCTACCTTTTGAAGCTTTGGGTTCCAAACGACATGACATTCTACACTAGGGAGCTCCAATGACATGACATTGATGACATGAACATCAGTCATGACAATTCAAGCTTCTGAATGAGGCGCATTCTAAGACCATGGAGCTGTAAAACCCAGGGGTCAGAGAAATTGCTTTCTCTTTAAGAGGATCTCTTTCCTATGCTGTGCTTTGCAAATGATGATCACCTGGCCTCCTGACACTAAGATACGCTCTTGTGATGTTTCTTCTGGTCATGGGGTGATGAGTATCTGCTTTACACTCTACGTACCTATTTTCCTTGAGGACTGACAGCAGTCCTTTTCAAAATACGTTAACCAGCAGCAGGAGGGCAGTCTATGGTTACAAAATGGAATAATCTTAGCTATTAGTTTATTGACAATAGCAAATAGTGCCTGGCCTCTTCCATCTATTATGACTATTCTGATAGCCCCTCTTAGAAATATACATAGAAATATATTCTGAGATCAATAATAGCTTGATAATATATTTCTTGTCATATGTAGCACTGTCACAAAAAGCATGAGCTAAATAATAAATAACAACAGTAATATCTAACTTAATGCTTAAGTGACAATTTAGAATTTTCAAAACTTGTGTGAATACTTTGCTCTTTACAACAACTCCATAAAATAAATAAAATGATCCTCATTTTTATAAATAAATAAACTGTAGTTCCAAGAAATTCAGAGGTCTGTCTAGAGCAGTTCTCGATCAGGGTGACTTTGGTTCCCAGGGAACATTTGGCAATGTCTGGAGACATTTTTGATTGTCACAACCGGTGTGGGGGGTGGTGGCTGCTACTCGAGTTTGGTGAGTAGAGACCAGGGGCGCTGCTAAACATCCTACAATGCACAGGAAAATCTTTCACATCAAAGAATCATCCAGCCCAAAATATCAGTGCTGCTACGGTTAGGAAAACCTTGTCTAACATCACACAGTTGGTAAGACCTGAACCCAGGTTTATTATTCTTAATACAGTCTTTTTTCTACTACCCCTAAGGTGGAAAGCTTTCACCTTGAATTGAGTGGGGAAGCATAGTCTAATACATTCTATATTATGCTCATTTTTGCTTCTTTTATTCTTGAGCTTCTGAGAAGAATGGAAAACATTCCTTTAGGAGACAAGGAAATGCTGCTGTGTAGTATAAAATTGTTGCCAGTGAGAGTGGAAAAGCTTTCGGCATGACCCCACTCCACACGCACATACACCCCCACCCACATTTCTAACTTTATGCAGCTCGTTGTATCTGTAATGACAATTTTTTGGACTACAAAGGGTGAAACAATTTCACTGTGTTTCCCAATTCTAACACTGAGATAGGCAACATCTAGAACCATGCAGGAGAGATGGGAAGTGGGATGAAATGATTGATTAACATGTGTGTGAGTTCTCAATTATCGATGGTAATGGCCCATGGATGTAACGTGGATTTGCCAAAGCCACTGATAACCCAAAAGACATGTTTATTGAAATTTGGAATACATGACAATTTTTTTTAAAAGGAGAGTCATCTATCTAATAATTACTTTAATTTAGAGGTAAACTACTATAGCAGTTCTTTTTAATTCCCTAAATATACATCACTGTGAGGCAGGAGAGGCATCCAAGAATGTGCTAGTCAGCAGGAGATGCCAACAAAGATTAAAAACCGGAACAGGATCAGCAAAAGAATGGCTGAAAAAGCTGTGGTACGGGCACAGCACAGCCAGGCCAGTAGAATTAAGGCCACGCATCCCAGAGTCAGACAACTTGGGTTCCAATCCTGGCACTGGATACCTACTAACTTTATGATTGTGAGCAAGTTATTGAATTTCTCTATACCTCAGTTTACTCAAGTATAAAATGGGAGTGTACATAGTATCTACCTCATAGCATGGTCCTGAGAACTAAACATATTTAAAAATGTGCCTGGCACATTATGTGTGTGATAGTGTTACATAATTTCTATATTACACAGGCGTTAACACGAATCAGGCAAACCTATGTATAGTGATATGAAAACATGGCATGACATACTGTTAAGTGAAAAAAGAGAAGGAAAGGAAAGGAATTCACAGACCAATCGTTATAGCACTGACCAATTTACATTTTAAAAACCCCTGATGACCAGATATGTGAGTCATAGGTCACATGGTGAGGAAGAACTTACACTTATGTTTTTCAGTGAGAGAAGCTTACAGTCACTTCCTGGTTCAGAAGTGGGTGGACACAGAAGGCCCCTTTGAAGCAGATTTTCTTTTACTTCTCTCAGTAATGGAATGTGTGACCAGGAGACCTGTCTGGGCCCAGGGTAAGGGTATAGAAAGACCTTTTAATTTCCATCAAGTTGGTTAGCACAGCTGGTCATGTGAGAAGGGGTGGGCAAACTGAATGGGGCTCAGTAACCCCCCTGGGAGGACAGGGATCTTACTGGCTCCTTCTTTTCTCAGGGTAACATGGTTAGAACCTCTCTGCCTGCTGTTAGTCTGTTCATGTCTGAGGTGGTCATATTCCTCTCGACAGGAATATACTCCCATGGCCCCAAAGAAGAATGCTTGCAAGGGAAGGGGAGCCTAGCTGGGTGGTAAAGCCTACACGCCCTGGCCTGGGAGTACCTGGGGATGGCTACTTCTGGTCCACGTGTACATGAAGTCAGAAGTCCATTTGAACCACCTAGCTTTTTTGGCCCAGATGTTACACATGTGAGTGTGGACAAAAGTGGATAATACTGGAGCCCACGTGTAGGGCAGGACTGTGGTCACTGCAGGGATCCTACCAAGAAGAACTCATTGTGGCTGTGGATAACACCATCTGATTGCACAGGACCAGCTATCAACAGTGACACAGGGGCAGTCACAGAAATCCCAGCAGGAATGGATTAGACGTGGCAGTTCTCTTTCCTCCTGATTTTTGGAAGCAAAATGGATACTTTGGACTAAGTACTCAGAGTACGAAAACAACCTGGGGAAGTGATACATACTGGATTTATCAAACTAGATGTAGGTATAAACATGAATGTATATTAGGTGTAGGTATATTAATCCGAGATAGATGAATAGATCGATGGAAAGATAAAGATCAAGATATTTTGACCCTGAGAAATGTTTTGACCTCACCATGATTTGAAACTCAAGCAATTGCAGAATAGATGCAATCATTTCATATTAGTTCAAAAATCTGGACATGAGTTTGTGTATGTGTGCGTGGTGTGTTTGTGTGTTCCTGTGCACATGCAACTCAAAGTATGGTTTCAAGACTAACAAAATCGGTATCACCTGGCTGTTTGCAAAGTCACGTGTCCAGTGGCATGCTGGTAAATGTTTAACATCTGGCTTTTTAGGGCTGGGAGGAGAGTCCCGATTTTTAGCGTTTGCTAATTTCAATGGTATAAATGCTCCCACCTGGCCGATTTCAAGCTCTGTGACATCACTGAACATGGAGTTGAGAAGAATGTGCAAAATCACCTCTCCTGAGCCAGCTTGCGTGGATCCCTGTCCCTCCCCAGATGTGCTGAATCTGAACCTCTGGGATTGGAGCCCGGGAGTATGAGTTTTAACAAGTTCTCCAGACTATTGCGATGCTCATGAACATTTGCAAAGCACCGATAAATCACCGTGGAACTCAGCACGCTCCTCCATTTCTGCAGAGGTGGAAGTGCAGTCAACAAGACCCAAGTGAGCAACTTAGTTGAAGCCACAAATTATCCCATGCAGAAGGGATCCTTCCATCTGGAAACCCATCAGGAGAATCTACAGGTTTCAAGGCCGAAAGACAAAGACCCCAAACAAAGCATATGAAAAGAAAGCAGCTACAGAAGTAACTAAAATATGGAAGAAATGAGAATGGATTCGCTTAGAATCCTAGAATCCCAGGGAGAACTGCTCATAAGTTTCTTGTGAGTTAGCTAAGAAATAAATACAAAACAATACAAATCCAATAAATACAATGAATAAATGCAAAGAATACAAAAAAGTTCTTTATCAGATTCTATTAGTAGAACTATACAACCTAAATGCAATCTATGAATGGCTAAAACAGCATGTGATAAAATTTGTCACTGAAGATAAAGAATCAAAAATTTAGATCTCCAAAATCTGCTGGAGAGAACTGAACTTGAGAGAAATAATGGCGATATTATTTTCATTGTGAATATACATATGTGTTATAGGGTACTTCTCTTTAACTTTTAAAACTCTAAAATTAAAAGGAAACACATTATTATTTTCTTATTGTGGTAAAAATGCATGAGATAACATTTACCATCTCCTCCAGTTTTAAGTGTACCATGTTGTTAACATAACAACATGGACATTGCTGTGCAACAGATTGCTAGAACTTTTCATCTTGCAAAACTGAAACTCCACATTCACTGTACAACGACTCCCCTTTTCTCCCTCCCCCACCCCCTGGTAATCACCATTCTACTTTCTGTTTCAAGGAATTTGACTACTTTAGAGACTTCATATATGTGTAATCATGAAGTATTTGTGATTGGCTTATTCCACTTAGCATAATGTCCTGTGGCCCACTGTGTTGTAGCATTTGACAGGATTTCCTTCTTTTTTAAGGCTGAATAATATTCCTTTGAATGTATATACCACATTTTCTTTATCCCTTCATCCACTGATGCACATTTAAGTTGCTTCCACCTCTTGACTATTGTGAATAGTGCTGCAATGAACTTGGGTGTGCAACTATCTCTTCAAGATCATGTCATCAATTCTTTTGGATATATACTAAAAAGTGAGATGGCAAAACATTATGTTAATGAAGTTATTGATTATTAATTAAACATGATAAATACATGATTTTATAACATATATAATAAAGAAATGTATAATAAATATATAGTTTTTAAAAGTCATGGCTAGAACTTTCTGGGAAATTGACAGAATCATCATGCCTGTGCCGAACACAATATCGGCAGTGGAACAATGAAGAACTCTAAGACAGTCTCTGCCCTCTAGAGGTTTAGAGTCCAATCAATAAGGCAATACCAACACATAAATATATAAATTACAACAGTTTATACTAAAAGTAAATAGGTTCATCTCATACATTGCTGTGCAAGTATAAATTGGTCAAACCACTCTTGAAAACTGTCTGGCAGTGTCTACTGAAACTGAAATGTGCCTACCTGTGACCCAGGAATTCAAGTCATATATTAGGATATCCTAGGTACATACCCAAGATAAATAAGTGCAAATATCCACCAAAATACATGTACAGGATTTTCAAAGCAGCTTTACTCATAGTAGCCAAAATTTGGAAATCCTAAACTTTTTGGAAGGAGTTGAATAGACAAGTATATTTGAATTCCTACAATCAAATACTATACAGGAATAAAAAAGAACAGCCTGCTCCTATACAGAATCACATGCATAAATCTTACAGATGTAATAAGTGAAAAAAGACAGACGCACATGAATATATACTGGGTGATTCCAAGTTCAAGAATAGGCGAAACTAATCTCTGAAGATAGAAGTCAAAGAGCATGGGTATGGACCGTGAAGGGGAAGGAGATAGATGGCCTTCTGGATTTCCACGTTGCTGAAAATGTTCTACATCTTAGTCTGGGTGATGGTTACACAGGGGTGTGTGTGCGTGTGTGTGTGTGTATATGTATGTATATATACATATGTGAAAATTTGTCAAGATACAGATATTTACTTTTTACTGTATGTATGTTGTACTGCAATTTTTTGAAAAGTTTTTAAGTAAATGAGTTAGTTCAGAGGAACGAATGATGGGGAAAGATTAAGAAGTCAGCACAGACCTCAAAGATGAGGTAAGAATTGAGCTGGATTTGATGGAAAGGTAGGAATTATTCAGGGATCTGCACAAGAGAGGTCAGGTCAAACAAGAGAAAAGATGGAAACAAATGCATGGGGCACAGATGTCCAGAAAGCTTGGCAAACCTTGTGCTTGTGTCTCCAACATCCATCTTCCCTTCCCTCCAGTATATAAGCATTGTGGGTTGGGAAGGATTGATTCACCTCAGCTCCAAGAATGGGATTTAACTAGTTTGAGCCTTATCAACATAATTACTACCTAGACATGAACATACGCCAGTCATTACATGGTTTGGGGCAAAAGCGGATGTGTTCCTAAGATGATACAGTTAGAATTCAGCTGAGGTTTTAGTATCAAGGTTTAGGGAGAAACAGCAACTGCATCCTTTCGAGACAGACAAAAAAGCTAATAGCTTCAGTTTTTGGTGGTGGCCACTTTGGGGACCAAGGAAGAGTTAGCTTGATGTATAAAGTTGGGTTGAGCTGAGAGAAATGTGAAGAAATGAAGCTAGAGCCCTAAATGATGGCTCTAGACTTTTAGATTTGCAACTCCTTTACCATTTAAGCCAGTTTGAATGGATTCTTCTATTGCTTTGTAACCCAGATAACTTTCCTAGTAACCTACACACAGCATCTCTCGAATGATTCTTCTGGTTCCCATGGCCATAGCCACAGCCCTACTTCAGACTCTCATAATCATTGGTTGAGAGAACTGCAATAGATTTCCAATTGGTCTCTGCCTTGAGTTTCTCCTTACTTTCATTGTCCTCCACATTGCTTCCCAAATGATCTTCTCAGGCTTAGCTGATCACTGCCACTAGGTGCATGACGCATGATAGTTGCACGCATCACGAATGAAGGCCAATGGGTCCAAATTTGCCAACTGAGTTTTAACACTTTAGTCCTTCAGTTCCACTCACCAGCCCTAACAAGATTCTGACTCTCTAGCCTTCCAGCCTTTGTCAGAGTTAGACATCCCAGAATGTCCTTCTCTCTACCTGCCTGATGGGAGTACCACTTATATTTCCAGATCCAGCTCTAATCTCATCTTTCGAAGCAGTCTTTTTAGATTTCTCCAGCTGGTAATTTCTCATTGTGCTATAGTCTCTTGGCATGATTTTACCTCTTGATAAGTCTCAGCTCGGTCTGTCAGGAGTGGGGGTGATTTGTGTATGTCTGGCCTACCCACTAGGGTATGGATACAGGGAGGTCAGGGGCCCTGTTTCTTCATCTTGAATTCCTCACTGCACCTTGCATAGTGCTTGTCACAGACAAATCGCTCAATGAAGGTATGTTGTGTGGTTAGTTGACTAGAAAGGAAACTTCCTTTTGGGAAGGAGATGGAGATGAAGTTGGAGAGGTAACTGAGGGGGAGGGGTGCAGCTTTCGAAGGATTTTAAAAACCAGGTTAAGTATATTAAGTTTAGTCAGTTTTATTGAGCTTTTGAATAGATGAAAGCTTTTCTTGCTGTTTTCCAAAATTCCTTCTATTCTTTCTATATTGTCTATTTTTAAAAAAAATTTATCTTTTTATCCATCTCCCTTTCTTTGGTGGGGTGGTGGCGGTTGGTTTTGAAATAGCGTGCAGTCTAAGAAGAGGAGAAATAAAATGAGAGAGTGATTAGCTTTCTTTTCTCTTTTCCAGTAAATTCCTAGAACATACTTCATGAATACCCTTGCTAGCAGAGCAATGAAGCCCATCTACTAAAGCTTCAAACATTTTTGATGGTAACCTCGTATGAACATACTACACTGTATATACACACCTGAAACAGGCTTTTGTAAAACAACACTTACACTTAATTCATGCAAGGCATGTTGGCATTTTCTGTGTTATTCTATTTCACTTTGAACAAACAAAAAGTTGGTCACAACCTAGTAAGTCAATTTCATGACCATTAAAGAACTGAGAACTGCAATTTGAAAAATGTGACATTAAAGAGTATGTATCATAATTGCTAAGTTACAATCATTGGATGAGCACTGTGCCAAGTGCTTTTGCTAATATTATTATATTTAATGTGCCATAATAATTCTATGACAGATTTTCTTTTTCCTGAGGAAGATTAGCCCTGAGCTAACATCTGTGCCAATCTTCCTCCACTTTGTACGTGAGTCACTGCCACAGCATGGCTGATGAACGGTATAGGCCGGAGCCTGGGATCCAAACCCACAAACCTGGGCTGCTGAATTGGAGTGTGCTGAACTTGACCACAAAGCCACGGGGCCGGCCCCTATGACAGATTATTATACCCATTTTATGGATGAGGAAACTGTGGCTTGGGGGCACAGCCAATGCCCAAGATGACACAGCTACTACATGGCTGACCTGACACTTAAACACAGATAGCCCATGCTTCTGCTTTCAGCTCAGTGATGTGCTGTGGCTTTGCATCAGTGAAGATCAGCATGCACTGGACTTTTAACCTTGCAGTGCACACAAGGGAGGACGAGACCACCAGAGGACAGACGAAATGCTCTCTATACAACATCTTCATTTCTTCTCCAGAACTCTATTCTTGCCCTCTTCTTCCAATCTATCAAGTCCCTCAAAAAATGACAAAACCCTTAAAATAGAACACAAACTATCACAGCGAAAACAGTTTTATGATTAGAAAGAAATCTCCCAGAAGGCTGGTACTAAATCTTTGAGTCCTCTTTCAATTAACAAAACTCTGTGAACACTAAGAAAGTTTTATTTTTTTACCTTTCCTTTTCCAAAACCCCCCAAACATCTAAAAGTAGGCAAAACAAAAATTGTGCTTTGTTATGTGCCTAGGTCCAATGAGGAAGGTTTATTATTTTACACATCATTCTGTTGTCGTACAACTCTATTTCCAAAGTTGCTTGATTTTCTGGGTCATTCTTGGAGGAATAATTCAGTTCCATAAACAATCACTTATGTGCCAAGCGGTGTGCTCGGTCATTAGGATGCAAAGACCTTCTCCGCACCTTTATAAAGGGAGCATATACTGAAGCAGAGACAGAATACACCAACAATTGCACCACAGTGGCATCCACGCAGAAACAGTTGTACAAGGTGCAAAGGACAGGCAGGGGATTGAATCATAATCCTGGGAAAGCAGAATTTTGGCTTTACTTTGAGATGTTTTGGGGGCTTGGGGAAAGGAGAAGGAAAAAATAAAACTGACAGTCTTTCACTCTTGGTGTCCACAGAGTTTTGTTAATTTAAAGATGACTCAAAAGTTAATTGCCAGCCTTCTAGAAGGTTTCCTTCTAATCATAAAATTGCTTTTTCTGTTACAGTTTGAGTGTTCTATTTTCAGGGTTTTGTCACTTTTTGAGGGACTTCATAGATTGGGAGAATAGAGTTGCAGAGAAGAAATGAAGATGCTGCGTAGAGAGCATGTTGTTTGTACCCTAGTGGTCTTGTCCTCCCTGTGTGTGTTGCAAGGTTAAAAGTTCAACATATGCCAATCTTTTCTGCAGTTGGCCGTGACCTAAAGCCAGGGCACATGTCACTGAGCTGTAAGCAGAAGCACCGTCTACCTGTGTTTAAGTCTCAGCTCTCCCACGTCGTGGCTGTGTGACCTCAGGAAATTTGTTGTAGCCCCAAGCCACAGTTTCTCATACGTAAAATGTTATCAGAGTCAGGGGCTGGCCCCGTGGCCGAGTGGTTAAGTTCGCGCGCTCCGCTGCAGGCAGCCCAGTGTTTCGTCGGTTCGAATCCTGGGCGCGGACATGGCACTGCTCATCAGACCACGCTGAGGCGGCATCCCACATGCCACAACTAGAAAAACCCACAACGAAGAATACACAACTATGTACCGGGGGGCTTTGGGGAGAAAAAGGAAAAAAAAAAAAAGCATTAAAAAAGATAATAAAAAAAAGGATTTAAAAAAAAAATGTTATCAGAGTCAAGCAATACAACAACAGCATCTTGTATTGCTTTCACAGTCATGAAGAGACTGTCCCTATGGTTTGGTAAGTTTAGGCAATTATCCTTGGTCTATCTTTAGGATCTAGGATTCAGGTGACAAAAGGCCAGTGGCCTGTTGGAAATCAAACCAGATATTCACCAGCAACATTTACCAACAATGAAATCAAGCTAAAATGAAACCTTAAGAGAAACTGATTTGAAAAGATCGAAAAGCTCCACTCTTCAGCAAAAGGGTGCATCTTGAGGATAAAGATTGGTTCTTCATTCAACAAATAGTTATCGAACACCTCACACGTGCCAGGCACTGCATTAGGCATGGGTACGTGGGGTGAGCGAGATTCATGTAGTCCCTGAATTATGGAGTCTACAGTCTGATGGGGGATACAGGCAATATAGAAGTAAAAGAATCCCAATTGGGAAAGGCACCACTACAGATATAAAGTGGATGTTGTGGCAGAGAATAATATAATGGGGTGCTTACTTTAGACAGAATGGTTAAGAAGGTCTCTAAGAGGAGGTGATGTTTAAGCTGAGACCAGAAGGATAACAAGGAGCCAGTTGTGTGAAGCCAAGGGAAAGATTCACAGGACCAGTGAATGCAAAGGCCCTGGGGTATGTGGGATTGTTTGTGTGTGGTGAAGCTCTGGACTTCTTTCACACCCACTGACTGGATCCCTCCCCTACTGTCCTGACAGCTGCTTTTCTGACTCAGCCTTGCAGTATGTGTGTGGCTCCAGCTTGGGGTCCCGGATGGTTGTGTCCTTTTGATAGAGCAACCTAAAAATATGCTGGGATAGTCCTCCCTTTTTCACATATCTTCCACAGACTGTATCTTGCTCACTGTGACTTCGTCATTGAATCAAGACTGCCCTTGACATTTATATCATTCTGATTTCTTTGCCTACACGTTTGCCTCAGGTCCTGAGAGAATAGTTGCTGATACAAGGTAGACACTCAAAAATTAATTGCTGGATTTTTGGATGAATTTCATTGGATCATCAAAGACCTGATTTTGTTGTTTGTGGTTTTGTCTGCTTATTTATTTTAACAAGGGCAGGATTGGGGGAGAGCAAACTGGATGACATTTGAAGAAGAATGATATGGCATTCTGGACTGGCACTCAGTTACTGGAGAGCTACTTCTGGGTCTGGAGTTCATTAGTGATATGACCTTGGATGGGTCATCCCACTTGAGCCTGGTATCTTCAACTAAAACGAACGGTTTGGTCCAAGCACCCTTCAACGTCCGTTCTGTTCTATGACTCATTGCCTTTCAATATTTGCCACTTGTTCCACATTCCTAAAAAGAAATGTTATCTTTAGACATCAACTCAGTTTATGTAATAATGATGCCTTAAATCTGATAGGAATTTGTCATTTTCAGAGCACTTTCATCTCCACTATCTCGTTTGATTCTAACCAGTCACGTAGAGTATTGAAGACAGGTTCACTTTTTTACATCTGACAAGATGTGGAAGTTGCCCAAGGTCACAATATGGTAGGTAGAAAAGGGAACGTCCCTCATATAAACTGTCCTGACTATTCGTGGCACAATTCATTGGATAGAGTCTCTACCACGTGGCAGTGGAGCAAATTGTTTATTCACAAGAAGAGTGGGCATTACTTTTTTTTTTAATGTTAAGGACTGTTTTGAAGTGCTGGAATCTAAAGCATCTTTTTAAACTAAAACTAAAGAGTTTTAGTTAATTTCTTTAGTTGTAAGAATCAGAAAAGTACTCAGGTTAGCTCAGCTGTGGATGGGGAGCACTACAGGAATTAGCTATCTTCTGGACAGCAGGCCACGCGGTCCGAATAATAACTGGGAGAGTATCTCGAGGCATTTCTTCCTAGAACTAAATTGTCTGCTTTTCTAGGAAATTTTAAGACCTTTCTCTCTTATCTGAAGAGCAGTTTCCTCTGCTTACTCATGGTTCTAGCTTCCCCATAACCATGTCTCTCACACGGCTTGGCTTCCTGGCACCAGCTCTGGCCAGCTGACTCCAACATGTCAGATCCATCACTCAACATAGACTACTGTCAATCTCTTCCTCTTTTAGTTCCTGTGGTCCAATCAGCTGGGGCTGACGGGGCTGGGGTAGCAAGGAGTCATGGGGCACCCACACCAAGTTCTACCTCTATTTCAGGATTTATGGCTTTAAGGAAGGTAGTCTGTAGATGGAGCAGGCATCCAAAAACATCTCTACTACACTTTCCTTTTAATCTAAGTTTCACAGGATTCCATTGAGTCTGCTTTTCTAAGGTGCCTCCAATCTGCATAATTTCATCAGTATACCTGTTCTTGTCATAGTTCAGGGAGAAAACAAAAACAATCCCCATTTGTCCCTTACTTTAAAATAGGAAGGGTAGTTGAATGATTTTCTGACTGTAGTATGTGGTTTAAAAAACAAAAAACAAAAACTCTAGCCATCAGTTGGGTGCATTTAAGCCCCAGACCTGATCCAATTAATGATTTCCGAACAGATCATTTATTCTCCTTGAAATTCAGTGGACATGGGAATCTTAAAGTTTAGAAGCTGGAAGGAATCTTACCAGATTATCTAGTCTAGCCTCTGCATTTTACAGTAAAAGACATGACATCAAGCCTTAGGTCACAGAGCTGATTAGAGGTAGAGCCAGTGGAATATTTCTCCTAAACAAACGCTTGTGATCTTTTTATTACATCATCTCTGTAGAGCCTGAAGAGGCTTACTCTGAGAGTCAGAGATAATGCTTGTGATAATGCAGCGTAAAGTAGTGTCTAAATGTAAAATATTATTTTAAGATGAGAACATGGAATGGGGATAGCAGTCAGGAATCTTCACAATGTGTGAATAGATACAAAACAACTTCTATATTCCCTAATTCTCGTTCTCTAAAAACTTACATGTAAACAAAAGATCTTGAAAATTGATCTGAACTTGGTTACCGCCACAAAATTGCATCAGAAAATGGAGATTAGGATGTTCCCGCTGCCAGATGGTACAGGAATGTGGCTTAATGTTGACTCTGATTGCAGACTGCCTGGCTTCAAAGGTGGGCTATAGTACTTAATAAAGGTATGTAATTTAGGCAAGTTTGTACCACTTATTAAACTGCTCTGGGTCAAGCCACTCAACGTTCCTTGCTTCTGATTCCCTATATGTAAAACCCAGTACTAACACACACTCCCCAGAGTCATTCTCAGAAATAAAACAGCCAACACTTGAGAAATTCTTAGAACACTGTTTGGCACATAGTAAACCCACTATTTAAGTGTTACCTGTCATTTTATTACTCACTTTTCTCTGGTGGGAGGACTAAAAGCTATCCTTTTGGAATAGAGAAACTTCCATTTAAAATTCCGTGGGCTAGATTAGAGATATCAGTTGGTTTAGCAAAGGATTAGAGATGGAAAAGGAAGATTTCTTCAGTGGTGGCTCCACCTTTATCTTTATCCCTTAACTCTTATGAAATTCGCTGTTATTTGCATTTCACAGACCAGAAAACAGGCCAGGCAAGGTCCTTGCTTGGTCCAGAAGGAGACTTTGAGTCCGTAGCGGTTCATGGTACACACTTGATGGGAGTCTACTAAGGAATCAACGGAAGTCGTCTCCAGGTGAAGACTTCCTGGACCTACGAAGGTCTCACTCTCCCAGGGGCCTAGATAAAGATGGGGTGGGGTGCTGGAGGAGGAGAGGGCCCACATCCCTCTTCCAGCCCAGAATCTCCAACTTTCCACACCGCCCCGGCCTCGCTCAGAGGACCGGCTCCACGTTGCGGGAGAAGCGCGCTCGGGCTGTCCGTGGGCGAGGCCTGCGCGGCCTCTCCCGAGTCCCCCTCAGGGTGAGCCAGGGGGTCTGACGCCCCTGCGGAAGCCTGGGGAGTTTAATTCCTTCACTTATTTGGAAAGTACACTTTCGAGTCAAAGAACAAGGAAGGTCAAGGAACCGTAAGAAGAAGTAGCGCGCAGGGGCACGGAGCCCGCAAACAGCCCCAGCCTCGGTAGCCCTGGCACTTCGGCCCCACGCGCGACGCACCCCCAAGCCCCGCCACCCGCCTCCGGTCCCGGAGGAGGCGTGGCCCGCAGCGCCGCCATCTTGGTCGCCTCTCTAGGCGCTCTGTTTACCACTCTATGGTCGCCCGCTCCCGCCCCGCCCCTCCCCAGTCATTGTCTGGAGGAGCAGCCACGGCCGCAGCGCCTTCTCTTTATAAGCCCGCAGTGCCCGGATGTGAATGGATTACAATGTATCTTTCAGGGAAACCTATTATTATCAATGTGACTCCACGGGGGAGTCAATGGTGATGATGATGAGCAGGAGGAGGATGATGATGAGACACCTCTAAACTTGGAACAAGTTTAAGACTTTAAGAGGAGAAGAAAAAAAACCCCACCAACAAGATTTGTTTGAGGAAAAATTGTAACTATCTTGTATTGATATTTTTTTTTGTAAACAATAAGAAAAAGTTGTTGGATTTTTTTTTTAATGATTTCTTTTTTGGGGGAGGGAATTTTGTTGCAGTTTTATGGTGGAAAATGCAAAAACCAGAGCCAGGTGCATAATTTTGTATTCTGTGGATATCCCTGGAGCAGAACTGAGTACCAGTTAAAATACTTTTTTGGGGGATACACATGTGAGATACTAAGTACTTGCAGAAGATTTTTGTCTCTCTTTTTAAAGTCACTTTCCTTGGAATATTGTGAGCATATTTGTGGCCATTTAAGGTAACGTTACAATTTGCTGTCAGAGTAAACTGTTTGTAATTTAATTTAATTTTTTAAATGTCGATCCCAATGTTTTATTAAAACAAAAGGAACAACCTATTAAATAATTGCCAATGGGAAAAAGTGTGTGCATGCATTTTGTGTATGTGCTCGCACATCTAGCAATAACACGATTTGTAGAATGTGTATTTTAACACACGTTAAAATAGTGTCTGTTGCATATACTGGATAAAGCACGCTTGTTATTACGAAACGATAGAATTACGAAGCTTAATTCTTATCCGAAAAAGTGGTGTGAAAAAGTATGTTTTAAGAGTATGCAGGGCCTGTAATGGTAAAGGTTGAATTAAAAACTTATAGAGCTGGCGAACGCGGACTTAGCGTGCCTAGGAACTCAACTGTAAAAACAAAACAACATCCACCCTCAAAAATAGCCTTTTTTTTTTTGGCGAAGTTTACAGCTATACTATTCTGTGACTTAAAAGGGAGGGGAAAGAAAGTAGGCAATTCAGGTTTGGCCCCCGACGCAAAATTACCGAAATGAAAATCTCTCCGGCAAAATGTGGCTTGGTTTATATATGGAAAAGAAAAATATTGTCCTCTTGGCAAAGTCTTTTTGCATCACGTGTATTTGCAGCCTAGTATAAACTTGCTTTGCCGTGTGTGGATGTGTGAGTGAGAGGGAACGAGAGTCAAAGAAAGAAAGAAGTGAAGGGATGTAAACTCGAATAAATTTCAAAGTGCCTCCGATGGATGAAACGGGCAAAAACTGAACTGTTCAGGCTTCAGATTGTAACTGACGATCTGAGGGAAAATGAGGTGCTCGATGAATTTTCGTTTGTATTTTTTTGCGAGGCGGGGGAGGTTTTGAGATTTTTTTCTTGTGGGGGGGTGCATCCCAGCCAGCCCGACCGGAGTGTGCCGCGTCTCCCCGCCGGAGCCCCCCCACCCATTTCTTTGCTGAACTTGCAATTCCGTGCGCCTCGGCGTGTTTCCCCCTCCCCCCTTCCCTCGTCCCCTCCCCTCCCCGGAGAAGAGAGTTGGTGTTAAGAGTCAGGGATCTTGGCTGTGTGTCTGCGGATCTGTAGTGGCGGCGGCGGCGGCGGCGGCGGCGGGGAAGGAGCAGGAGCGGGCGCGGGCGCAGGAGCAGGAGGTGGTGGTGGTGGAGGCAGTGGTTAGACATGAACGCCGCCTCGGCGCCGGCGGTGCACGGAGAGCCCCTTCTCGCGCGCGGGCGGTAGGTACCGGCGCCGGCGGGGCTCGGCGGGGCTGATGCGCCGGGCGGCGCGGGGCTCGGGCTCGGCGGCCCCGCACGCGGCTCCGCGCCTGCGGTGCCGCGGGCTCCCGGCTCCCGACGCTCCCAGAAGAGACACCCCTTCCCCTCCAGCGCCTCTTCCCTCCCCCTCATCTCTACCCCCCCACCCCCCTTCCCCAGCATTGCCACTTGGAGGGACCGATGACTTTGCCAAGGGCCTGACTTTAATTTTTACAACCCTTTCTTTCACAAATTAGGGTGCTGGACAATTACAGGACCCGACCCTCCACTCTGCTCCCCGCCTTTCTCCGACCCTGTCACCCCTCCCCCTTTGGACGTGTTTTCACTCCAGAGACGCTCATCTTTAATTTCTTTATAGCTACTTTGAAATGCAGAGGGGAGTGGTGTGTGTGAGTGCGTGTGTGTGCGTGTGTTTGAGTGTGTGAGTGTGTGTGAGGGGGGTGGGGTAGGGTGGAGGGTGGGGGGAAAGTTGAGACCGGATCGTTCTGAGTAGTTTCTCTTTTCTCTGTGATCCATTCATTTCTCGCTCTACCTCCTGTTGCATAAAATGATGCGCTGAAGAGCGGCTTTTTTTTTTCCTTCCGGGATTTGGTTTTATAGTGGATGTTACCGGTTTTGATCGTCTCTTTGGAAATACAATATCAATATCGCTTTTTTTTTTCTTTTGCTATTGCTGCCTATTCCATCTTAAAAAAAAAAAAACTCTCCCATCCCTCCCTCCTTTCCACCTTAATCCCACCCGCCCCCACATCCCCACCCCCAACCCCCCCAGTCTCCAAAAATCCGATTGTGTTTTCTCTAAGGATTGGGACTGGATTTTCTGATTGCGGTTATTTCCATGTTTCTAGGTTTGTGTGATTTTGCTAAAATGCATCACCAACAGCGAATGGCTGCCTTAGGGACGGACAAAGAGCTGAGTGATTTACTGGATTTCAGTGCGGTAAGAAAGAACGGTGGAAACTAACAACAGCTGTGAAACAAAACAAAACAAAAAACCCAAACACTTCAGCTAGAAACCAATAGTAATCTAAAGGACAGGAATAATTTTTAATTGGCTGAATCCTTGGTAAACATAAAGGTCTTTTTGATAAGTTTTTAAGTACAATTTTTGGGTGTGATGGACGAGTCAGGCTTTTTTTTTTTGAGTCTAATTACTTGCCTTGAGTTCCCTACACACCGAACCCCGAAAATAATGGAATCTCAGCCCAATGGAAAGGAAAAACAGACACCCCTAAAACTGTGAACCACCCCTAAAACTTGGCCTTTTCTGAACATTTTGAGTACTAATACTGTGCACTACTCATGTTATTTATTTTGTTCTGAAAATGGGAAAGAGATATTAGGAGACCCAGTTGTCTCTTAATTAAAGTTTTAAACTGATGATGCTTTGGTTTAGTAGGACCTGTAGTCCTAGGTAACATCTTTTCCTGGGATTCTGAAAACTCTAATGTGTATCCTGAGCATACATTCTTTAGAACCCTTTAGACTGTTTCTGTAAATTTCATAGTCGTGAGATCAGCACAAAGCAGAACTTACACACTTGTGGAGTTTTACGGCTGTACTTGGTCCTTCTCCATCCCTCTGCTTCCCTTTCCCAAACGTGTCAGGGGAATTAATTCATTTTTAATGCCAGATGAGTTTGGTGTAAGATGCATTTGCAAAGCAAAATAAAAAGAATCCACAAAACACACAAATAAAATCCAAACCGCCTTCTAAGTGGGGCTCTTTCATGTTGCTGCTGCCGCTGCTGCTACTGCTGCCGCTGCCGCTGCTGCTGCTGCTGCTGCTCTTGTAGACCTTTTGGAGACATGGCTTTCGGAAGTTTTGCCAGGAAACGTAGCCCTAGGCAGCTTCGTAGCCCCCTTTCTGCTTGCTGCACTTTCTCCATTCGTTCCTTTGCTTCTTGCAGGCTCTGACTCAGGGAAGGTGCGCATTATCCACTAGATACGTCGAAGAAAAGGGAAACCAATTAGGGTCGAAATAAATGCTGGAGAGAGAGGGAGTGAGAGAGAGAGAGAGTGAGAGTGAGAGTGAGAGAGAGAGAGAGAGAGAGAGAGAGTCTTGCTTCAAATTGCTCTCATGTTAGAGACGAAATGAGAATTTAGTGCAGGTGGCACTTTTATTTTTATTTGGGTTCACATATGACAGGCAAATCCTATACGGGATGGAAATGGACATTGCCACGTTTATGGCCAAGGTTTTCAATATAAAACAAACAACTTTTTTCTTCTCCTTTGTAAAACTAATGTTTTCTAGAGAGGCCGCTGCCCTCCAACCTGAATTTTGATAACATTATGGGGACTGTGTTTGTTTAAAATGTTGTAGTACTGCCTAGTACTGGCAATCTAATGAGCCTGAGGAAAAAGATAGAGTGCTCATGGGGAGGGGGCTGACTGGTAATGTTGTGCCTGTTTTAGTTTTAAGTTGGAATGGTGATGTATTTTACTAAAATGAACCCTTACCATAAACTCTAAGTTATTTGGTAAGAGTGTGAAAGATCTTTGACTCACTCTGAAGGCACAAATGTCTTTTTTTCAACAGTAATATTTCTTTGTTTCTTTTAGATGTTTTCACCTCCTGTGAGCAGTGGGAAAAATGGACCAACTTCTTTGGCGAGTGGACATTTTACTGGCTCAAGTATGTAAATTCTTTTCTTAGTGTGTAGTTAAATGTTTCTTAGCTGTTTATTCACTCATTGTATATTTTTGGCTCTGTTGAAGTCTTCTGAAAAAGTCATTGAAATTTTAGCCTGTAATGATATGGTTATTTCATTATCCATCAGTGGTATGACTTACACAAAATGTTATCTTTTGCAAAATTAAAATAAGATCTTTTTTTTAATCAAGGAGACTCTCAGAATTCAATCATTTAATTTCAAAGCAATTTTCTAATACAATTGTAATCAAACACGTGAAGCTAAGTCCAATGTTAACATGGGGAAATAAATTAATGTTCCCTATTTGAAAATTGAGGGAAAAATCTAACTTTCAAAAAAAGGGAAAATCCCTTGTAAATAATATCAATTATTAGGTACTATGTATAATTAACCCTTTTAAAAAAATGAGCACTTAATTTAGCAGATGAATGCTGCATAGTAAACCAGAGCTGTAAATAGCCTCTTGCTAATCTGAGAGCTGTATATGAATTCATTTATATTTAAAATATCCTTTTTGGTGCGTTAGCTGTTTCTTTGCTGTAAGCAATTACTTACTCAATGAATTTTTGCTGTATTTAAAGTTGCAAATTTGGAAGGACTTTTACATGTTATAAATGAAAGGTCTTTAGGTGATGCTTAAAAAAGACGTTAGCGCTATTCACAAAGGAATCTCTGTGCGCAATGATTATCTGGCATCTAAGGAGGAGTTTTAATAGAGGACTCTCTGAAGGTCTGTTATTAAAAGTGAATACTGAAAATATGATATTCATTTAAAATGTATTTGTATTTTTGTCCAGTGTATTTCATATCAGAAGGAGGCGTACATTGTTGCCTGCTATCCTTTAGGTTCAAGGCTTAAATCCATTTATGCTTGTTAAACAGCTGCAGAATTTTAGGAGTTCTGGCAGTGGTACAGTACATTAGACAGAGTACTGTTCTTAAGTCAGACTGGTAAATGTTGACATCTTTTAGCTGTGAGATGCCAGTGGAATTGTAGGTTAACTATTGAATATAATTTCCCATCTCTTAGTTTTCATTTGGTGCTATAGCAATGAAAGAAATCTGTTCACCTTTGTCATTTGTATAATTGGTATGTGTTTATAAAATTAATGGTTTTTAAAAGTTGCTCATTTCCAAATGAGTTACTTCTCTTTCTTCTGGTTCCCGTAAGTCCAAGGAAAGTTTTATCTCTATAGCTTGAATTATATAAAATATGAGATGCCTCTTGTAGTTATATTGTATCTTTTATTTTTTGGAGTCCACTTTGATTAAAAGTACTACTGACCATATGTTTGTGTTTTACTGTCCTGGCCCTGTTATATTTTCCATTTAGGGACTTAACATTTTTTTTGTTGTATTAGTAGTATATTTTCCAAATTTCTGTATTGTGTTCTCTACACAACCTTGAGGTAAAGATGAATACAAGTGTCTTTTCTAGGCAAATTAATTTTTCATGTTAGACAATATCGAAACAGTAACTTTATCTCTGACAGTAATTTTCTTCACGATTCTGCTTAAGAAAATGTGTATTCAGTTTAAATCTAAAAGTGGATTATGTCAGAAAGGCACAGAGATAGACTGCTTTCAAAGTCAGTGCAAAATACTTCTTTGGACATTGTAAAAACGGACACATTTGGAATAACTTAAGTATATCAGTTTAGATATGGTTTAATAAAGTAAGGTGATTTAGAAGCATGAAATTGTGTTACATTTAAAAAGACAACTGTGTAGCTGGTGCATTTTCTGAGTTCACATTTAAATAAAGTCCTTGCTGTGATGTTTAAGTGTTTGCTGAAAGTACAGGCTGGATAAGTATGAGTATGTATTACATTTTGTTAAATGATCATATGTTGAAACTTACACAGTTCTTAAGACTTCATCCTTAGTGAGACCTGTTATATTTCTAGTAAATATGCTGTGACTATTTTTAAGGTATTGAATTTTAAGTTACACTGTACCAGAGGTGTAGTTTTCAGGCCCAAGCATTTACTTGTAAAGGTAAAAAGTATAGTGGCTATTTTGTTCTGGCTGCTGGATTGAAAATGCAGGGTTTTCATCCAATGCAGTGTGATGGTGACCATAATATATAGGGTACAGATTGGAGTGTTGGTTTTTCTCGTCTCTTCAAGATACATTTGAACACAGGGCTATTAGTGAAGAAAATGGCTTTCATTTCCACTCGATAACAAAGATAAATCCCTTTTAAAGAATAACAAATAGAAAAATGAGGAAAACTGCATTTTTCCCTTTAACTGGAAGGATGAACTAAGAAACTTTAGGCAGAGAAATAATTTTCTAAATTGACTTCAGGTTAATATCCATTGTCCTGAGTGGGCTCAAATGTCGCTTTCATGGGTAGCTTTGAAACTCGGATCCAGAAAAAAGATCCAAACTATAAGTAAACTGTTCGTATTTGAAAAACCTGCTATATTTTTTCAAAGTGACGCGTGGTGATATTTCATGCTTAAAGTTCCCAATAGCATTTGATTCCATCAATATAGGATGCTCCATTGTGATTTGCAATGCGAGAATGAAAATAAAGTGTGGCCATATTCCCTTTAATCTTTCATTTCACAAACATGGTTTTTCCTACCACCTTAAGAAATGGGGAGGCTGCTAGGGAGAATGGAATGTAACCTGAGCTACAGCCTGACATTCCCAGGGAGCATTTTTCACATGAAAGGCTTTTGTCAACCCAGGAAAGGACCAGCAGTTTTTGTTTGATGTTTGCAGGTGTTCAGCAGAGAGCACTAAAACAATTCAGCCATGATGGTTCAGAGCTTCGATGACCTTAACAGGGAGAATTTGGGCTCTGGAATTATTTTTAAGAAATAGTTGTAACCTATGTGGAAACTTATACAAAGAGATTTAATATCCATTATATCATTGATCTTAAAACAAACTAAAAGCATCCACATGCCTGGACAATTGGAAAGTTATTCTCATTAAAAAGTAGGATGGCAGAGTTACCAAAAGAAAAAAAAAGACACCTAGAGTCTATAACTTATTGATGAATAAGGGCTTAATTTTTTGCTATAACAAAAATACAGTTTATTGAGTTACCTTTGAGTCTTTTGTGAGCAAAAGAGAAATATACTAGCTTTGGTGTCTTTTTAAAAAGTAATTTTAAAGTTGGGCCACTAAAATGATCTGTACTCAAGAACAGCTCTGGTCACATCTGTTACATGTATTTACAGTTAGTCTGTGACGGACACTACATCTTCCTCTCTGAGTGTAAAAGTTGAGCTTTTTTCCCTGGAACTGTTTAGTTTTACTAAGGTGTTCAGCAGTTGTTAAAGATTGCCAAATGAATGGGTGTTTGAACAATTAAGAGCAGCAGTAAAACACACCACATCCCTGTCATGGTCATTTCTGGAACAGGAAAAACATTTCTTGACGTTCATTCAAGTTAGTTCACCTATATCCACATGACACCAAAACGACGCATCAATTTAGTAAATTCAGTGAGAAGAAAAATCAATCCAGCGGGTAGTTTTGTATCACAGACGAGATTCAAATGGTCAGCATCCTGAATCAATTTCCATCTGTACTAGTTTGAGTTCATGCTTATGGCGTGAAAAAAAATTGATCTCCCCTTAAAGGTATTTGTTGAACAGTTATTTAATTGTGTGTGTGTTTGAAAACAGCCTTGCTATTACAGTACAATTCATAATGGTTGTATGGCTTTTGCAAAGAGCAGAGTAATTTAATAGGTTAAAAAAAAAGTAAAGTGGCGTTAAACCCGTTATGTTAGAATCATAGAATTTGGGGGTTAGAAACCCCTTAGAAATATACAGCCCAGTGCCTTCATTGTACAGTCAAAGAAAACTGAGGCCCAAGTGAAGGAGGTTCTAAACTGTGCCTTTATTTGCTATTCTAAAACACAAGGTTTGATTTGCTAATTCTCTGTTCTTTATTGGAATAACATTGGTTTCACTACTCTGTTTTTCTGTAATTGGTGTTGCATTATGAGGTGTCAGGATTCCTGTGCTGATATTTATGCTTACAATTGCTTCTGCCTGTGTCCTTTGAAGGCTTTTTAAGATTTGGAGCTAAATTTTGGATTACTGGTCATTCTCTTTTGTCTGATCTCCCCTGTGACTCTTTGCAAGTTGTTAGATTGAATAATAGAGTGTGGATGGGCATGCCACTGACAAAATTAAAGCGCTTCTTAATATGCCAAGTGGTGTGCTATGCACTTTATATTTATTGTATTTTTTTAATCCTCGCAAGAACCCGGTGAGATGCAAGGACTACCATGCTCAATTCATAGATGAGGAAACCGAGATTTAGAAATGTTAAACAGCTTCCTCTGAGCAGTCAGTCATGAATTAGGTTTTAAAGCCAGGTTCTTTTCTCACACACACATGCACATGCATGCACACACACGCAGAGTCAGATATAGGTTATCTTTTTCAAGACTATATAGGCATAAAAATGTCTTATTGAGGCTTGGAATAGAATACTGTTCCTGATCTTTAGAGTAGATAAGCATTTTTTAAAAACATATTTAAGATAATAACATGAACCACACCCATTATTTTTCCTGCTTTAGTATCCAAATAAGCTAGCTTTCTAATTTATCTAGGGTTTCAATGTGACTTAGTACGTCTCTCTCATATTATTATTATTTTTTAATTTTTACAAAGAAAATATGGTAGATATTTTCAAAGTTGTGCTTTTGTTCAATTGTAAGTTGACAGTCTGCATGGGTACCAGTGAAAATATTTTGTTTTCAATTATTTTTATATACCTAGTCAAACCAAAAGTTGAGATAACCACACATGCTCTGTTAATATCTAAAAAATAAAGATTTCCTGTCTTTATAAAAGAAGTTTTGCAGTTCATTGTTAGATCTTTGAAACTTAATATTCAAGAACGATAATCCTAAATTCTATCTGCATCACTAAAATAAGCCATTTTGAAGTTTTGATATGTCTATTACCAGACATGTGCTTAAAATGTTGCGTTTTCTAAATTCAGAAGGCAAAAGCAGTACTCTATCTGACACTGACTTAAGTAAATAAAATGCATTAAACAAGCGTGGGGATCCAAGATCTGTTGAGACTGAAATGCTTAACATTTTTGACAGCATCAGCAAATTATCTTCACCCTACTATTGTAATGAGGAAATCACTTAAATAACAGATGAACAGCTAAGTCACATAAACATATATAATAGAACTATGTAATGAAAGTTTATGCTGTTAATTGCTCGAATCTGTCTTAAATGCTTAGAATCATGGAGCAGTAAAGACTGTCATGTAAACAGTTTTGTTTTGAGCTTAAAATTATTCCTTTTTGCTTTCATCTGCTATGATAAACAAAGTAATTTTGTAAGCTTTGCAGATCAAACATTTACTCCTAATGGTAAACTACATTTTATATTGGAAGTTTGCAACCTCGTCCAAGGCGTAGAGTTGAGTCCTGGTGGCCCCAGGCCTGTGATTTTCAACGTTTAGTATTATGATACTATTTAGATCTGTTCCCATAAGCCAAGATAACAGATCTTAAGTTGCCTAATAAGGAACATGGTGTGTTTTGAAATGCTCTTCAGTTTACAAGTCCTGAACCAAAATGTTCTTGGCCAAACCTTTAGAATTTATATCTATATGTTGAGTAAGTCAGATCTTGCACAAACATAGCATCAAAATGAAGCTAGACAGAAACAAAAAAAACCTCCCCATTCCTTATCTTTTGTATTTTATGAGCTATTTTTTATGACCAGGTGTTCTTTCAAGTTAATTAGATAGTGCTCAGTATTAGAGAAAGTAAGGTAAAACACATCATAGGGTTTTTTTAAAGGTTATTTTTGTTACTGGTTTCTTATTACTCTGAATAAAATTTTCAAAATCGACCACCAAATTTATAAGCTTACATGTGGATTATCCATTTTCTAAATCTGTGAGCCCACTTAGACTCAGCAATAAGATATGCACATGAGTTTTAGGTGGATACCTTTGGACCATATGTCACTTAGGGCTTATGAGAGAGATGGAAGAAAAGTGGCAATTTAATCTTTAGAGAAGATTGGTTAACACTTTGTTATAAGTAATATTTATATGTATATATATTTTTTATGTCAGACTCACAGGAATAGCAAAAGTGTTGAAAAAGGTTGTCATGTTTACTTTCATTTCAAAAATAAATAAAGGCCCAGTTAATCAGCATATCAAATACCCAGGTGTGTTTAAAATCAGTTTATATGGATGAATTTCAGGGCTGTAAGAAAGTATTTTATTTAAAGGTGCAGCCACGCGATTGTTCAAATGGATGCTTTTGTACTTTTTTGTGACAATTAACATTTAATGAATGACTTTCTAGACTGCCATTGGTGGTAATTACGATACGTAGTTTATTAACTGCACTCCATTGTCGGAGGTGCCTGTATTGATTTGTTTTGCAAACAAACCTTCACACGTTCAGCAGTATTTGTACATTACTTTTTAAAGAACCTGTTTCATTTGCTGATGCTGATGATGTTGCCTCTAAAAATTTTAGCTTACAGATTCTCATGTACTAGAATGCCTCTTTGAGCAGAGTGATTTTAACTGAATTAAAAATTCATCAACTTTTCAGCTATAAAAATTTTGCGCTTAGATCTTCGGGGCATCCCCAAAAAACTACAAAATTTTGTTTTTCAAACAAAGAATTTTGAGAAATTCAGATTTACGGGAGACTTTAGAGATGCTCTATTGTTTCTTAGGTAAAGAGCCAAGGTTTGGGAGGGTTAAAAGTCTTTTGCCTAAATCATACAGTTGGTTATTGGCTCTAATAGGACACAAATACAGATGTCCTGACCCGCTGGTCAGGGACCCCATGCTGCTTTTAATTAAGGTTTGGACTCAATCCGTTTGTACCAACTGTATGTTTCTTAAGAAGAGGAAAACTTGTATAATTTACCATTTCTGAAAAAATAATAAAAACCCAGATTGTGAGGGATGGACATTGTAATCCGGCTCACTTGTCATCACGTGTTCTAATTTGGCTAAGGCAGTTGACGAATCACTGTTAAAATGTATTGTGTTATTAAAAATAACAAAGTAAGACCTATGATTAAATATCGGGGCTGTAATTTAATCTCAGGGGTTCTGGTGCTGTTCATAAACCATTTGGCTTTTTTCTGTAACAGATGACGTCAAAATACAGCTTGATTGAGTTATGACCCTGGTTACAGGAGCACCTGCCTGTGCCTCTTTACTTCATGGCATGTCAGCATTTCCATTACAAACTTTTCTTTTTCTCTGACATTTTTAACTTTGAATAGTTAAACTGGACTGATGGTTGGCATATAAACTTGCAGTCCCCTGGGAAAAGACTATTTTCCCAATAAAACAGAGAAGGTGGTGACAAAGCCCCGTTACAGAATACCTCTTAGAATGTTCTTTCTTGCTTTAATCTTCCATTAATTTAAACGTTTCTTTTTGGGCTACTCAGCTGCATTGCAAAGCATCCAAATGGAAGGGTTTTAATCTCAAATTTCTCAAGTGAAGGCTTAAATAAGAGGTATTTAGAGGACTGTTAAATTAGGAAAAGATCTATGCAGGAGGATGTTGAAATGATAGCTCTGGACACTCTGGTTTTCATATTGTATAAGATGCTGCAGAGCAGATATGAAAAACATGCAAATTGGTGTACCTGGTCAGTAATTACTTTTATATCCACTTAAGATGAGTAAAAATGGATAGGGAATGGTTTAGGAAGGTGTATTTATTGTTATCACTGTCTGGAGCTTGTAGCAGAGCTTCCATTTTGCCCCTTGGTTTTACTCTGTTGGCAGTGGAGATTGGGTGTTGTTTGTATCTGTCTAGCTAGTTATTTATCTACCTGTCATAATTCTTACTGATGGATCATGGAATATGTACTTTTAGCACATGCTATGTTCAAACCCCTGTGTTAGCAGTTGTGGGATGAAGAGCCCTTTGTGCAAGAAAGGTCCTGCCCTGGGAGGGTATGTATTCTGACAGAAAAGAGTAGAAAACCACGTACATAATTAATACTCAGTGTCCAGAAGACAAGTGTCATTCATGCTGTGGGAGTTTAGATAAGTAAAAACTTATTTCTTGCTGGGGGAAATGAATAATGAAGACTTCAATGAGCAAATCGACTCTGATCCTGGAAGGGGAGCGATAGGATTTCGACATGGGGATGTTGGGACTGAGCATTTTATGTCAAGATCACTGTGTACCAGGCACAGAGGAAGGAAGGCTACTGCAAAGGGTAGATTAAAGAGCACCAGAAAGAAAGTCTCCTTAGCCTGTGGTGGAGTCAACTCTGGTCTAGGTATCTGCGGTGACTTCCAGGCAAACATCTCTATCTTGGATGTCCTTTTTCTTTCTTTCCTGATTTTGGGTTTTCTTGGGAGTGTTAGAGATTATAATCTAGTTTCCTTCCCGAAGCATATGTTTTTAGTGTAGTGTCAGGATGGAAATCAAGGTTTTTATGTCCCAGTTCCAAACGCTTCCTATTATACCATTCAGCAATGGAAATTTTCTTGAGCCAAAATGATAGCTACTTTGGAGAAGATTATTTGTTTAACTGATTTCTGGAAACCTAGATTCTTTTGCAATATTGCTGCTAACTAGCTGTTCGTATTGACAAAATGATTAGAACCTCAAAGCCTGCATCTGAAAATTGAGAAAATAATTTGAAACTCTCTAGGACACTTCACGAGGGGTTTTATACTAAAAAATATTTTCAGATTGCAAAAATTCACCATTTTAATAACAATTATTATTATTACCATCACCATTGCCAGTTCCACTTCTTTTAGTTCAAAAGCGAGTAGGGAAATGTAGTTATTATTGCCATATAACCCATGTGGAAATGCATTTAAAAAACTTTTTCAAAGATATTGTTATCTTAGCCAAAACTTATATAATGTTTGTAAGAAAATTATGGAGTGGCTAGATATACCTTTGGCTAAAATCTATCATAATTACATCACAAATAGGAAAAAATATATATATATATACCATCCTCTCCTCAAGTATTGATGAGTTCAGATTAAAGTGTCTTTCTCTCTGTGACCTCCGGGTATTTCAAAGTAGCACATCTTCCAGTTTCCACAAGGAGCCAAAAATTCAAGTGATGATTGAAATAGCCTTAGGAAGAATTTATTAATGAATGATTGTGTTTGCCACAGAGTATAAACAAGATTTTTATGACAAACAGAATATTCTAGACCCATTTTTAACAATGTCCTTTACGAACCTATGTATTCCCAAAACAGCTTCTTCACTTTCAAAAATAAGGGATTCATATTTAAAATATTTTGCACCCTTACAGCTTTAAACTCAGCGAGAAAAAATTTGGTCATCAAGTGGTAGTAATATTTCAAGATTGAATATATAATTTCATACATAACCTAATTTTGTAATTTTGGAAAGAGAGACCAAGCAATATTCAATTCCAATCCTTGTTCAAATAATCGTTCTTTGTTGTGTACCTTCTTGAACATCACTGTCCACTGATGTCCCAAACCATTGAATGCTTTTCTCTTCTCTTGTGGTCACTGTGATTTTTTTATCTAGTTAGTTTTAGGCATGGGGTTACTTTTCTTTCGCATAGTATTTTCCCCTGATTTTATTAGCTTATTATCCTTCAATTTATCTTTTCGGTCCATGTTGAACTATTTCTCTGTTGCATGGGCTGTATGTTTGCGGTGTCCCACTTCTGCGGATGGTCTACACTTGAATCTGTAGTAATTTTAATAGAATTGGATAAGGTGAGAAATATTCCATCATTACTTTAATTAATTAATTTTACTTAAAAAGTTCCATTATTATTAAAGCCCGATTGTTTAAAGAATGTTGAAAGCTTCAGAAGAGTGACAGGGATGTATGCACATCATGTTATTTTTTTTTCAGGGTGAATATATTTCACTGGAGTAACAATAGAATTATTGAGAATTATTAACTTTCATTTACTCATTTGTTCATTCATTCAGTAAATTTTTTTTTTTTTAAGATTTTATTTTTCCTTTTTCTCCCCAAAGCCCCCTGGTACATAGTTGTATATTCTTAGTTGTGGGTCCTTCTAGTTGTGGCATGTGGGATGCCACCTCAGCATGGCTTGATGAGCGGTGCCATGTCCCCGCCCAGGATTCGAACTGGTGAAACCCTGGACCGCCAAAGCAGAGCACGTGAGCTTAACCCCTCGGCCATGGGGCCGGCCCCTCAGTAAATGTTTTTTGAGAGCCAAGACAATTTATAGTGCTAGATACTACGGTGATATAAAGAAGAAAAATAATTTCGACTTCAGCATTGCAATTGGAGCACAATATTGCTGTTGTTAGGTAAAAGTTCTACAATGATTCAATCAGAAAGTACTTTTAAAATAAGTGGTGTGGAAATACAGAATTAGACTTCTTTAGGAGGCACCTTTCAAATATAACTAAGTGCAGACTTCGCATTTCCAACTGAAGCATAGAAATCCTAGAATCTGTGGACATGTCTACTTCTGCGTGAATATGAAGAAAGGAGAATGGATTCAAATGGTGATGCAAATTGGACCTGGAAGAGTATTGTTATGAATGTACTCTCAGGTTTAGTACCATAGACTCTTTGGGAGGCAATGACAATTATGTTCCATTTGTCCTTTTTGAGTGGAAATTAAAATTTTGGATTTATAGATAGTGCACATTTACTTCAGGCGCACTAGGTGTGCATGGCTTATCTTTTTTATTCCCACACTTAAATTTTTTAATATTTATTTTTAAACTTCTATGCAGTAAAATTATTCATTTACTTTTAAAATTAGATAATTATTTATTGAGCACTTATCATGTCAGATGCTGTGCTGGGTCCTGTAAATAAAATGATGAGCAGGACAGGTATGTTCCTGCATTGACTAAATGAGGGGGACAGACATTAACTCAAGAATCAAGCGAAGGAATGTCCCTGTCCTATGTTTGGCATTGGAGGAGTGCATGGCATCAGACAGGTTTGTGGTAGGGATATCTGACTAAGCCGAGCAGTCAGGCGAGGCTTCCCTAGGCTGGCACACCTGGACTGAGGTCCGATGGAGTATGGGGAGTGAAGTGGGCTGGGGAGATAGGTTCCATGCAGAGAGAGCAGGGCGTGGTGGTTGGGGAGGAGACTAGAGCATGGTTTGAGCCGAGGCTAGGGAGAGGGGTAGGGGCCAGATCATGCAAGACTGAATGATAGGGAGCCTGTGCAGTTGCTATGATCAGATTTGTGCCTGGGAATCTCGCTGCAGCCCAGAACATAGCCCTCAAGGGTAGTCGGTATGAGTGGGCCAAACCAGATGTGAGGTTTCTGCAGAAATCCAGGTGAGAGACATGGTCCGACATGGTGAGTGGTGAAGTTGGAAAATTGACTGTAGACCTTATTTGAAATCTATAACTTCAGCCGACTAGAGAGGGACCATTCATAGTGGGTACTTGCTTTTTTTTGCATGTGAAACTTCCTATAACTTGAAAATCAACTATACTTTATACCTTTTTTTTTTTAACTTATTTATTTATTTATTTATTTTTTTGAGGACGATTAGCCCTGAGCTAACATCTGCTGCCAATCCTCCTCTTTTTGCTGGGGAAGACTGGCCCTGAGCTAAATCCGTGCCCATCTTCTCTACTTTATGTGTGCGATGCCTGCCACATACTTTATATGTGGGATGCCTGCCACAGCATGGCTTGCCAAGTGGTGCCATGTCCATACCGGGTATCCGAATTGGTGAACCCCAGGCCTCCAAAGCGGAATGTGTGAACTTAATCGCTGTGCCACCGGGCCGGCCCCTGCTTTATACCTTCTAACAGTAACTGTGAGACCTAATTAAGCTACCCTGTGATATCCACTGTCTTTTTAGCAACCAAGTGCCAGAGAAGTGCTTTTTATTTTCCGAGAACAGTGGTAGATTGATTTTGCAATTCTGTTGTGAGAGGATGCAAAGATGGAAGTGGGAGAACAAGGCAAAAGGGGCTTTTCCTTCTGATTTGATGGTCTTCAGTACTTATGCACTATTTTTTTTTTTTTTTGGAGGAAGATTAGCCCTCAGCTAACTACTGCCAGTCCTCCTCTTTTTGCTGAGGAAGCCTGGCTCTGAGCTAACATCCGTGCCCATCTTCCTCTAGTTTATACCTGGGACGCCTACCACAGCATGGCTGCCAAGCAGTGCCATGTCCGCACCCGGGATCCGAACCAGCGAACCCCGGGCCGCCGAGAAGCGGAACGTGCGAACTTAACGCTCCGCCACCGGGCCGGCCCCAGTTATGCACTATTTAGGCTTCTTAGAGCGTATGTTCTTTTTACCAGTAAACATTGTGACGGTTTAGTTAAACCTGTTGGATTGAATTCATTGAGTACCTGTGGTCAGACATCAGATAACACATCCACAGGATGATACTGAGCCTCTTTATGGGGGAATTTTAGGAGGGAGGTTTGGCTTATATGAGATACTGTCTGAGATCAAAACACTGTTAGTTGATTATGTTTTGTCTGAGGTGGCCCATGGGGGAAAATTGTTTGTTAACTTTTGATTAGGAACAAAATGAAGCTTCCTGTTTTTACAAATCCCAGCTAATATCCATCCTTGGTCTTTTCTATTGTCTGCCTCCTATTTCATCTGACCATCTCCCTCTTTGTCTGTCTCTCTCCCCCTCCATTTTCTCACTAATCTTATTGTTTACTATTGGGAGTCACCTCTCAAACCAATGTTTGTTAGTCCATTTTAGTTAGGAAAAATGTCACCATTCTTTCTGTATATTTACTGTTCAAATTGAAGAAAAAATATCATTCGTTCGTTCTTTCTTTCCTTCCTTTTCTCTCTCTGTCTCTGTCTCTCCTTCCTTCTCTCTCTGTCTCTTTCTTTTTTCCCTCCCACTTCCACCCTCCTCCCTCCCTCATTCTTCCTTTCCTTCCTTCCTTCTTACCTTCCTTTCGTCTTCCCTCCCTCCTTCTCTCCCTCCTTTCCTTCCTTACCCCAGCTAGGTAGAGCACTGGGGTAATGCTGTGGGTATGGGTTGAATCCTGATATCTATGCCAGTTAGTAATACTTGGCTCCATGACCCAAGAGCTCTGTGTGTTCCTTGTCAGAAGGGCGCTGAAAGCAGAGAGGCATAGAACCATCTGCGCCGAGCGGAAAACTCCTAAAGCATGTGCCCTGCTGGTGAGGGTGTACATAGGGGAATGTGATGTAAGTGGACATGGGTCACGTGTTGTTCCTGCCTCCTGGAGAATTCCTTCAGCATCTAGGCATGCGTTCGTAACTCTCAGTTAGAAAATAAAATGAAATATAGTTACCTTCCTTTTGCGGTGGGAAGGGCCCACAGAGGGCTTCCACAGTATCTGCAATCACTTTATTTTTTTGGAAAGAAAAAAATGGTAGAATGTAATGGTTGACAGCTCTATGCTTGAAATATTTTGTAATTAAAAATAAAAGGAGATCTCTCCCTCTCATTCCCATCCCGCTCTGGGCACAGCCCTCTTTCTAGCCTTCCTTCACATGAAGCAAGAGTTTTGTTCTCTCCAGTGACTTCCACTGACTGCTTCTGTATCCCTTCCTCCCGTATTCTTTTAAGTCTAACCCCAACCAAATATTTTGAACCATATTTTATCATGTAATGTTTGACACCTGCCAAATAATATATGTAGCGTATGTAAATTACGAAGCTTAATGATGGCGTGAAGACCGTGGCCCCTCCGCTCGAAATAAGAACTAGAACAGTATCTGAAACTTTGCCCATCTTCCCTGCCAGAGGTAAAAATTCCCTTGTTTTTTTTAAAGTAGTTTTATGACATGTATATATTATCCTTAAACAATATGTTGTTTGGGTTGACTTGATGAAGGATTATAAAAATATTATTATTCTTATACTGTCTTGTGGTACTTGCTTTTTTTACTCAGCGTTACATTTTGAAGATTTCTCCATGTTGTTATATGTGGTGTTAGTTCATTTTCACTGCTAGTGAATATGCCTCAATTTACTTCCGCATTGTTTAGTTGGCAAATCGTTGAACTGATTCTCATTTTTTGGAACTACACACTTTCCTGTACATCTCTTGATGCACACTTGATCATCTCTTTTGATATCTGGAGGGTAGATATTTATGGGTCAGATTGCTGGGTTGTAGAGTACGTGAATGTTCAACATGACAAGATAGTGCCAAATTGTTTTCCAAAGTTTTCTACCAATGTGCATTCCCATGGACAGTGTAAAAGATAACTACTGATGCATAGTGTTGCCTGCCTTTGGTGTTAAATATCTTAGGTGGGATCTAAATATCAAATGTAAAATGTATCTCACTGTGGTCTTAATTTGCATTTCCCTGATAATTAATGAAGTTTAGCATCTCTGTATGCGTTTATCATTCAAATTTGTTCTTCTGTGGAATTTCCCCTTCCCTCAATTTTATACTGAGTTGTTGTTCTTTTTCTTATTGATTACTAGGTGTTCTTGATATATTTTTGGATAATAATTCTCAGTCATGCATTCTACAAATACCTTCTCTTATTTTATGACCTGTCTTTTTACCCTCTTTATGACCTTTTTGATGAACAGAACACCTTAAATTTAATGTAGTCAAATTATTATTTTTTTCCTTTTTCATGTTTCATTTTATGTCATGGTTGGAAAATTCTTCTCTACCACAAGATCATAAAGATATTTAATACAATTGGCATAGATTTCGTAGAGTAGGAAGTAGAGGTCCAATTCCATAAATGTCTAAGGTACACATTTGTTCTAGAATCTTTTAGTGAAAATTCCATCCTTTCTCTAGGCATTCACCATGCTATTTCTGTAATGTTGTAAATTTCCATGTTTGTAAGGGTCTTTCATTCTGAGTCCTTTGTTCTAATCTGTGGGCCAGTTTGTCTATGGTTGCTTCAGTACCACATTATAATAAGTTTTATTCTACATTTTGGTATCTGGTAGGTGAAGTCCTTCCTCTTCCTTCTCATGTCCCGTATGTACACATTTACTTTTGCTATTTGAGGGCCAATGTTCTCTCATAGAAATTTTACAATTAGCTTGTCACGATCTTTTGTAGCCTTTTAGAAATTTTATTGAAGTTGCATAGAAACTAATGATCAATTTGGCAAAAATTAATATATTTTTAATAATGACTATCTCCACTCATGTATCTCTCCATTTCTTTAGGTCTTCTTTGATATCTCAAAATAAAGTTTTATAATTTTCTCCATGAGGTTGTGCATATCTCTTGATGGTTTATTCTTAGGTACTTAATTTTTTTGTTACTGTTGTTAATGGCATTTTCTTTTAAATTAAACATTCAAGTTGTGTGTTGCTGGTATTTATAAATGCTATTGAGTTTTGTGTATTGATTTTCATATTCAGCCATATTGCTAAACTCTCTTATTCTTGCTAAATTCTAAAAATGTCTTTGTGTTTCCTTTAGAATTGTTCCTATAGCTAGTTATAATATGTGTGAATGATGACAATTCTGTTGTTTTTCCTTTGAAATCCCTATACCTGGCTTTTTTTTTTTCTTTTCTTATCTTATTGTGCTATTTAGGATGTCAAGTACACCATTAAATAGAAACAGCAATAGTGGTCATCCTTGTCTTTTTTTCTGATTTTCACTTTTGACATTGATGTTGGCAGATATTTCATGAAGAAAATTTCCTTCCATACGTATTTTGCTAAGAGTTTTATCATGAGTATTGAGTTTTATCAAGTACTTTTTCTATGTATATTTGAATTATATTTTTTTTATCTTCTTTAATTTGTTAATGTTGTGAGTGACATTTATGTTTTTCCCTTTGGTAAACTCCCTTTGCATTTTTGGGATAAAATTAATGTGGTCATGATGTATTTTTATTACTCTCTTAAAAATAATAGCAGTAAAAATATGGATTTTTATGACTTTAAAAAATAATATCAGTTTTCTAATATTTTCTTTGGTATTTTGCACGTGTGGTTATAACTAAGATTGGTATGTAATATTTCTTCTTTGGTTTTGATTTGTCTGGTTTTGACTACAAGGTTATAGTGACCTGTAGAATGAATAAGGGAATATTTCCACTCTGTCTTCTTTGTAAGAGTCTGTATTAGGCTGAAATAGTCTGCTCCTTGAAATTAGGTAAAACTTGTCTGTATAACTATCTGAGTCTGGTGTGAGATGATTTTAAATCACTTATACAGTTTTTAAATATTAAGGTATTATGAATGAGAATTGTACTTTCTTTTCCAGATAGTTTTAAAATTATATATGTGAATAAAATTATATAGTGATGTAAATAATATTTGTCCCATTTATGTAGATTTTTAAATTGATTATCATAAAGTTATTCACAGTATTCTCTTATTACCTTTTTCTTTTTGGTGACAAACATTCTCCCTGAGCTAACATCTGTTGCCAATCTTCCTCTTTTTACTTGAGGAAGATTGTCCCTGAGCTAACATCTGTGTCAGTCTTCCTCTATTTTGTATGTGGGATGCCACCACAGCATGGTTTAATGAGCAGTGTGTAGATCCATGCCCGGGATCTGAACCTGTGAACCCTGGGCCACAGAAACAGAGTGCGCAAACTTAACCAGTATGCCACTGGGCCAGCCCCTCTTATGACCTTTTTAATCTCTGTTAACTCTATAATTGTTTCATTTTTCGTTCTTGATTTTATTTATTTTTTCCTTGCTCAAGATTGGTAGAAGTTTTTCTCATTTATTAGTCTTTTCAAAAAGAAGCAACTTTGGCTTTGTGGATTATTTTTTTAACATTTGTATAATTTTTTTTTATTGTGTTCATTTTCTACTTCATTAAAGTAGAAAATGGTCTTTATTATTGCCTGCTTTCTGTTTGCTTTGGGTGTGTTCTGAGTTTTTCCTAACTTCTTAAGTTGACCACTTAGCTCATTAAGTTGTCATCATTTATTTTTTTTAATATAAAAACATAAGGCCGTAAAATGCCATCCAAGTACTGCTGTCACTGTATTCCGTAGATTTTAGTATGTAACATGTTCATCATATTTTGTTTATAAGTATTGTAGAGTTTCCACTATGATTTCTTCTTTGACCCTTGCAGTATTTATTGGTGCCTTAGAAGGTTTACAGATGAATGTGTTATTTTTCCTTTTATTATTGACTTCTAATGTCATTTAATTGTTGTCAGAACTGTTCTATGTGACTACAGTTCTTTGGTTCTTGTGAGACTTGCATTATTGTCAGTTTTAATTAATCAGTTTTCATAAATGTTCCATTGTGTGCTTAGGAAGACTGTGTATTCTCTTATAATTGAGTTGAAGGGTCCATGTGTCCAGAAATTTAAATCTTGTTAGTTCTGCCTTAAAATCGTCTATACCTTTACTAATGTTTTTTTTGTCTGACGTACTGTCATTGAGAGAAGTGGATTGAAATAATCCTTTATGATGGTGACTTTGCAAATTTCTCCCTGTTTTGGCTTTATACATATTGAAATTGTGTTATAACATGCATTCAAAGGTAGAATGACTAGATATTCCTGGTTAATTAAACTCTTTATCCACTTTGTATGTGGTCATCCTCATTCTGCTCTGTTGTCTTAAAATCTATTTGATCTGCTGTTGGTATAGCTAACCCACTTTCTTTTTGGCTAATGTTTGTCTTATGCATCTATTTTTTAGTCTTTATTTATCCCATCCCTGTTGTTATGTTTTAGGTATTCCAGCTACAGCTGGATTTTAATCTTAATCTAATCGGATATCAAATTGTGTATTTATGTTTTCTTTGTACTATGGTTTAGGTCACTTACATGGACTACGACGTGAATGGTGCCTCTTGGGATTGTCAAACATAGTAGCTCTGTGATTACTGTCATCAAAATTCTGGAGTTCCATTTGTATTCTGTCTTATACACTTTTTATTCCCTCCTCTCATTCTTTTAAAGAAATTAATTAAGGTTTTGTTTGTTTCACTTTACTCTCTCATTGTTTGGAATTTATTTCTGTTTTTTAGTGGTTACCTTTGAGATTTACTCTGGCTGGTTATCTGACAAAGACTAAAGCTTGTCTATAGTCTTAACTCTCCTTTGAAGCAATTTTAGGACGTAGAATACCATTCTTTCCATCGCTCTTCTCCCTACTTAGAGTATTTTTGTTTTGAGTTTTAAAATATTTTCTGTTAAATTAGATATTGTTACTTTATAGCCAGCATTTAGATTTCCTAGTTTACTAATTTCTTTGCTCAAAACTTTCTGGCATCTTAGGTTAGACCTTCTTCCTGGAATCGTTTTCATATTTGATGAAGTATATCTTGGAGAAGTTTTTTGGTATAGGGATGTTGAAGGTCAACTCTTATATTTTTGTTGATCCAAAATGTCCTTATTCTTCTTGAAAGATAATTTTACAGAGCACACAATTCCGGGTTGACATTTATTTTTTCTCATTACTCTGACGGTTTTATTTTTCTGCTGTCTTCTGAATTCAGTCATTGCAACTCACGAGAAGTCTGCTGTTGATAGCCATTCCTTTCTAGGACATCTGTCTTTTCCCTGACTTCTCTCTTTTTGATGTTTAGTAGTATTATTTTGTTGCACCTCTCAACAACTTTTGAAAAAATATTCCTTTATTTTTGGTGGAAATTCTGTGCATCTTGCTTCTTTATACCACATTCTCCTGATGTTTTGTTCCTCCTCTTCTTTGCTGGCTGCTCTTCTTCTGCCTGAACTGTAAATTGAGTCCCTCAGAGATCTTATCTTGACCGTTTTTTCCCTCTTCAGCTGAGAAACAGTGTGATGCAGTGCCTCAATCTGGAATCAGATTGGGCTGGTTATCCTCCGGTTATTAGCAGTGTGACCTTGTTTCCTTATTGTAAAATGAGTAGGAACGGTTGTTGGGAGAATTCAATAAGATAATACTTGCCATACACTTAACCCATAGTAGTAACACGTAGTAGGCATTCTGTCCATGTTTACTTTTATTCTCATGTACATTTTCTTCTTAAATCACCTCTTCTGTTTCCAAGATAACAGTTCTCATATGTTACTCCAGTACCATTTGTGTCTTTCAGTGTCAGTTTGTAGAGCTAGCAGTCTGTTACATTTGATTTTCCTCCTCTTCTCTTAATATTTGCCTCCCCTAGGTTTCTGCATCTTAGGAATGGCACTACCATGCACCTAGTTAATTAAACCAAAATCTGGACCCCTTCGCCCCTTCCTTTCCTTTTCTCCCCATCTAATCATCATGGAGTTCTGCTCTTCACCTCTCCTTTTACCAGTTGAGATGAAGGCACCAGCATTTCTTGTCTGGTATACTCTAGTAGCCTCCTACTCTCCATGTTTCCACCTCTTCCCTGTTCAATCCATATTCCAAAGCAACCAGAGTGAGTTTTTAGAAGATGTCAAACAGAGCATTTTGTCTCCCAACTTCAGTGTTTTTCACTGTTATAAACACTTCTAGTGTTTTTAGAATAACTTCTGTACTTTTTTAGCATATCCTAGAGGTACCCCCACAACCTCATGTGGTTTCCTTCTCCTCCTACTCTTTACATTCAGGCTACATTGCTCTTCTTTTAGGTCCATGGACTTTACCAAGCTTTTCTGTTGATTCCGGGCCTTTGCACATGCTGTGGAGCACCTCTTCCCTCACTCTTTGCCTGGCTAACTCCATTCAGATCTCATCTGAAATGCCATTTTCTCAGAGAGGCTTTCTTTGATGTCCCACTCTAAATTAGAACTTCTTTTGAGTCAATAAATAAACTAAATTTATTTAATAAATGATTCAGTAAACATATATATGTAGTTTAATTTGGATCTATTGCTTAGGAGAAATGATAGTTCTATAGGACCATGCTCATTTTAAGTTTAGTCATAGTGTTGTCATTGGAAACCACTAAACTTCTTTCCTTTTGTGTTCATTTATTGGATTTTCAAGGTCGTATAAATTTCTGATGATCATATTATAATTTTTGCATTTTCACGTACATTTTGCGTGTAGAATTTGTCACCAGATAAAATATCAGCCCAAATCAGGCATTGGAGAACTCATACTCACTGAGTTCCGTATGTCAGACACTCTTACATCATTATCTTGTGTAAAGCCCTGAAATCTAGTCATCCCCAAGTGACTAAAGAGGAGATCATGACTCAGAGAATCCCCTGACTTGTCCCAGGCCATAGAGGTAGTATGGGGCAGAGCGTTGGTTTAGTCTAGGTCTTTGAACTCCAGGAGGTGAACTCTTTCTGTATATTCTGCCTTATTTCTTCTCTGGGCAAACTCAGAACAAATTGCTGTGGTGAGTACAGGTCACAAATTCTTTCGCATGTATCACATCATATAATATGTCCATCTGGTTCTGGAGGGGGCATGACGTTTTTGACATTTCATTATGGATCACGCTTTTTATTCACTAACTCTTTTATTTCCTAGAGTACCCCTCTGAGGTCTTTGAGTTTACAGATGAGAACAGTTAAACAAGGAACCATTGAGTTCTCTGAGAAGTGACACAATGGAATATTGAATTGTCGATGAGTATTTTTTTATTAGCTGGAGAACAGAAATCTTTTAAGTTTCGATAGTGGTGTCTGTCTTCTGTCTGGTTGGCTGGATATCTATTGATAGGTATCTATGATTCAATATGTTTTACAACAAAATGCAACTAGTACAACTCGTCCTGGATTTTATAGATATTATTCTTAGGAGAAAGCTGTGTTTTCTGTTTTGTTTTTTAAAAAGTTAATTCTTTATAAAGAAAAGTATTAAGTGGTTGATGTTCAGTTAGATAATATTCAGTTTAGTTGAATAAATATTCAGTTAGTACTTAGTTATGGCAAAAATCAAGGAGGTGGAACTGAAATTTGGGAAGCGTCATTGGGTGAGTTGGGTCAAGTAGGGTGTCTTTGGCCAGACCAAAGAAGGGACATGGGGGAGGGCTGTGCAAGTGCTGTGAACTGACTTCTCTGCCCAGGGCTTCTCCAGTGCCTTCCATGGCTCTTGCTTCCTTTGCTAAATATTTTGGTTATTGGCAGAGCATTCTGGTTCGAATATTCGTTTTATGTTTTGATTTTATAAAGCTAAAGTTTTCTTTTAAAGTTCGTGCTAATAATATTCAGACCCTTATGTTATGGATTTTTACCATTTTTTACCTCTTATGTATGGAGCATCTAGAAAAGCAGTTTTCTTTAAATGAAGAAATCATTCTTCTCTACTAAAGACCTGGAGCATAAACACATGTTTCTGAAACTAGAATGATGTAGAGTAGAGCAGGGGTCAGCAAACTTCTTCTGTAAGGGAGCAGATAATAAATATTTTTTGGTTTTGTGGGCCATACACTCTCTGTTACAAGTCATAAATTCTGCTGTTGTAGCATGAAAGGACAGCAAGTAACCCAAAGAGCATGACTGCATTCCAATTAAACTTTGTTTACAAAAACAGGCAGTCGCTGGATTTTGGCAGGGTGTGGGGAGGGCACGGCGGGCAGACCCTCAGTCTAGAGAAATGTATTTTAGCCCTAGGTGTAAAGAAGGATAGGCTTCTCCTCCCGGCCTTCTCCATTATGACAACTCACTGTAAATCTCAACGAGTGAATTTATTCATTTGAAAAGTGGGACAGTCATATATTTTCTTGTATGGGTGATATTTGTTTTCTTTATCTTTTCATGTATTTAATTTAATAATACTATTGTAATGGTGAGAATGTATTACTTTTATAAACAGAACAAACTCTTTAAAAATTAAAGCCCCAAGCTAAATGAAGAACGATATCAGAAAAACATCATGTATGGGAAAGAATTTTGTATGGAGTAGATCGAATTCTTTGTGGAATCAGGATGGACATAAATAGGTCAGTAAATAAGTATCAAGTGTAAAGATGATTATGGACAAAGACTTTTCTTACTTGTGAATGTTGTGTCATATAGACTTTATTAGATAGAGAGTTGTTAACTGATTATCTTTATAGCATTTTGTTTATACATTCATTTATCAATTAGTGTAGCAAATTTATTAAGCCCTCACCAAATGTGAAAGATTGTGTGCTTGAGATAGAAAAATTGATGATAAATAACATAGTCCTTGATCTAAAGGAACTCACAGTGAGGGAGATGAACTTCTACGTAAAATGTTATCCTTCTGTATGATAAGTTCTCCATTAGAAGCGTTTATGTATAGGGCACCACTAGGAAATCAGAATCGTTGGAGTAGAGGTAAGTGCTGGAGGACCTTCACTGAGACTGCCGGGTCAATTGGGCCTTGAAGGATGAGTGGGGAATTTCTATACAGAAGCTGAAGGACAGTTTGAGCTGAGGGAAAAGTGTGTACAATTGTGAGCTTTGCAAATCACAGCTGGTTCTTCAAGACTAGAAATGGAGCAATGGGAACAGGTGGGGGGTGACAGGTTCAAAGTTTGCCCAGGGCCAGGGAGTGAAGGCCAGAGAATGGGAACACTTTTGGAGCCACAGAATGCTTTGAGAATCCGATGAAAGATAGGACACTTTTCCATAGGAAAATTCTTACAGCATGAGGATTTAATATCTTGCATGCAATTTTGGGAATAAGGATCTAGAGATCCCTTTATGAACATTACAAACTTTCTCTGTGCTTCCCTTCTTGAAAAATAAAGAGAGTGAGTAGATACGATAGGATACAAATGCTCCATTGTGCTGCTTAATGGTGGCAGCAAATGCTCTTGGTAAGCTTGAAGAAAGTTTTTTACTTCATTTACTTAAGGGCCTGGGAGTATATGAGATTGTGCCCAAACTGTTATATTTAAAATTTCCTTGAAGACATGGTTAAAGCAAAATCAGAGAAGACTTGGTAAATACTGGTAAATACCCATACTTCTCAGTTGCCTAGATGCCGAAAAGATTGTATAGCCTTTGATAGAATTTCTTTATCTGTGAGAACAACAGTGCTGCTCATCAGACCTACCTCCTAGATTTGTGAGGATCACGTGAACTCCTCCAAGTACAGCGCTTAGCTCTGGTTTTACCCACAGTCAGAGCTCAATAAGTGTTAGCAGTTAACACTGCTATGAGAGATGAGAAAAATCTGTACTTTCATTTATGTACATTCATCTATGGAGTACTCCCAAATTCTTGAATTCCTTTATTGAAGATGTGAATAGTCTTGCTGCATAAACGTCTGTGGGGTCCCATGTCTGTCTCTGGATCTTCATGGGTCATTTCTTCAAGAATAAAACTTCCTTGTTTGAAATACCCTTCACAACACTGGTTAAGCTCTTCTCAGTGATCGGTTCCATTGCATATTTTCTGTATAAAACAGCAGCAATGGTGTAGATAAGTTAACTAATGAATATTATTATGTGCTTTTTTTTTTTTTTTTTTTTATAGCTTCTAATATTCAGTGGGGAAATTTTCCTTGTTAAGAGACACTGACAAGGCCAGTTGGCCTAAAATTAGATCCAGCAGCTGTGTTTTGAATCAAGGCCCCACATGTGCACTTCACACTCTTTTCCCGCTGTGCTTGTCTGCTTCTTTATCTTGCTTCAGGGAGCAGCCTTTTTGGGTGAATTTTAACATCCGTGTTTTTCCTGGTACAACCGGAAAGGTGCTTCCATGTGATCATAGGCTGTGTTTATTTACATTCGTGGAATGGCAAAACCCAGAACAACAAAAGATTGATTTCTTTATTTTTATTTATTTTTTTTTACAAAACCACCCTCTAGTATAACTTTAACTCAGCCTTTACCCATCCCTCCCCCTTCCCCAAATCCCTCAATTATCAATATGAAAGAGAGTATGTATCAAAAATAAAACTCTGGAGCCAAAATCAAGGCACTAGATCATTCTTATGTTTAATTGCTACCAAAATCAGCTTTTTTTAAAAGAAAAAAAAATCCCATGGTTATTTTTGACAGCTAAAAATAATTTAGGTTGTGTTTTATCAGTTTACATTCAGGAGCCAATGTTAACCAGTGTGAATTTTATAGGTCTTGGTCCCTTTGTATTTCTTTGCCCTACTGTTTGGTTAATAAACATTTTTTAAAGAATATATTCGTATACACAACATTATCATGATTCGGTTTAAGTATCTGTGGTTATAAGTGCACTTCATTTCACCTAATTAAGTTATTTAGTCATTTACACATTAGCAATGTACTACATATTCCACTTTTACAGGAACTTACTTTAATTATACCCACAGTTCTGTTCTGCTCCATTATATCCATAGATCAAGCTGAATAATAGCAGTCTTAAAAGCCATATGCTAAAAGTGATTATAGGTCATTAAGGCCAAATTAAGGTAACATTTCTGATGGCCACGAGCGGAAGTCTAACTAACAATTACTTTTCTCTTTTGCTTTGGGGAACTCATTCTGTTTGGCTTTGATGTTGATTGTCTCATAGTTGAAAGCCTGGTGTTTGGCATGTGTTGGTGGTTGCTTTGATCATGCTAATTTTTTCTAGAGGGGAAATATATACAACCATACTTTTTATTTATCCAGAAATCTCTATTCAATGGCTTTACCGCCATCTTTCTCAAAAAATTATGCTTTTTCTTTAGCCCTCTCTCTTCTCACCTGCCATAAAGAATCAAGTGAGCAACCAGTTCTCACAATCTGGGAATATGAATATGAGAATGCGTTTAAGTTACTTTTTTGAATAATGAGAATAAAGTCTGGTTGAACCACTTAGGAGTGACCTAAATAAGTAAATGACGTCCTTCCAACGAAAAAGTCCTGGCTTTATCTCTTTTGATGGGAACTTTGCTTGAAAACAATAACAACAATAACAATCTGGCTTTTAATGAGTCACTATTTAAGTCTCGTTTTGGTTGGCCTAAAATCATTTCTTAAGCAAAAAGGACATCCTTCAGGCTTATCCATATACATTTTATAACCTAAGGATGTGTGACTCTAGTGTTGTTAATTTTCTCTTGGAGAGATACGTAGATTTTTTATGGGATTGAGTGATTCAGGGTTATTTTGTTGATTGTATAGACGTCTAACTAGGGAGATCTACTTTTAATTATCACTATTTGATTACCTTCCAGTTTCATAATCTGTAACTGAAATTAATAAGATTTAAATGGGAAAACTACACTTAAAATATGCCAGTGTGGACTTCTTAATTTGTTGGCTTTTTGTTGGATTAATGAACACTTTCCTATGTATTTAGATTTGGAAGATATACGGTGGTTATACAGATGTTATTGTGGTTTATATGGAACCTCTGCATTTTGGTCGTAAATCTAAGTTTCCACCAGCTCATATAATGTTTTAGTTATTCCCACTTAGAGTGATAGTTCAGTCTGGACATGTGGGTGTAGAAATTGGCGCTTTACTTTTTGTGCAAAAAGGGGGGAAATAGGAATATACATTTATATTTTGTGGTATCTGCATTTGAGAAAACCACAGAAGACAAAGCAGTTAGCTGAGGAGGATTGGGGAGAGACTAAAGAATAGTATGATGGAGATGAGACTTCCAAATGTATATCTTTTTGAATTGTTTTGATTCTTGAACCATGTGAATGTATTTTCTCTAACTATATTTAGATGTTTTGGAAACACTAAACAAAAATTTTGGTGATAGTTACAGACATTTTAAATATATTTTGGATTGTTTTGTTCAGAATTTTAATCATAAAATATAGGAAATAAAAAAATGCAATTGAGTGCCATCATCATTATATTCCTATTAGTGCGGTCGTTTTTTCACATTAGTTTTGGGGTAAATTAAACATACTGGATACTCAAGCATAGATTTGGATAATGCAGCAGTATTAAAAATCAGACTGATGACAGACTCTAAGGAATAAAATTGTTGGACTAAATAGGAATTTGTTGGTTTGCAAACTGGCCCCTGAACAAGGAGGGCAAGGAGAGCCTGAAGAAAGAGGCGGACCACTCCTGATTGGTAGGTGGCAGATTTAATAAGCGAGGGAACTTACAAGGCTTGTCTTGGGTGCCTGCAAGTTGGCTAGATCTCCTCACCCGCCTGCCAGAATCTTAAGAGTTATGTAGAGGCCTCAATGGGGTTCAGTCACATACACAGTCCAGATGGTCCCAATAACACTCTCCTTTCTCAAGGCTGCATCCTTGAAACGACTCCGGCTATGGGAACGGTGGGCAGAATGTACATTCCAAGGACAGGGGAGGGGTGAGGAGCTTCCAGTTGCCCAAGTCCAGCTTGGGGTCAACCGGCGGTTGGGTCTTCTCAATGACCTCCTCCAACAGAACTGTGCAGTTACATAACATATGGCTTAGTCGATTGACTGGTCTTTGGAGATGGAAGGTACATTATTACGAGTTGGGTGTGACAAAGACATGCGCTCTTGGATGATGAGGAGTTTGTTCCTGGATTCAGGGACTGCAGGAACTTACATAAAGTTGGGAATAGGAGTAGTAAGGGCCAGGGACAAGCTGAATTTTAAATTATTCTTCAAGTACTTTACTCACACTAGAATTATTTTAAGCTGTCAAAATATGACTAAGATGTCAACAAAATTCTCTAAGTTTTCCAGATTTGTAGATGCTAATGCTCTTTAATTGAATAACAGTAATGAAATGAGATGATTCAATAATTTTATTTTAATGAGCAATGTGATTGGTTTTAACCTTTATTTAAGAAAAGAAAGGTAATATGGATATGTGTATTTATTTTACTATGGGAGAAGTTCCTTTTGAAATTCTCAATACAACAGGCCTTTGAACATGAAATTGTACATTGGAGAATTTGTATTTGCTTATTGATAGCTGAAGACCTACATTGTTAACTTGATATCTTTCTTACTTGCATTTATTAATATAATACTATTGGGGAATCATGCTACATTCTTTTTATAGTAGTGTTTTTGCTGATTGATCTAGTCTGAAAATATAACTGAGATGCTAAAGCCATTATCATAGTTCTTAAACATTATTATTCTTGAACAAGGGATGTGAAATACAGAGCAGTGTGGAAAAAAATGCTGTTCTGGAAAACCACTGAATCCTTTTAAAGTCAAAGAGATTAAACAATTTGGAATTTGAAAAGAAATCACATTGAAAGATAAAGGTATATAAGCTCACTTAACTATTAATGATACAAATTAATCTGCAAAGAATTAAAAGTGTCTTTGTTAATGGTAGAAGACACATGCAATTAATAAGGACATTACTTCTCATTTGGGGTTACGTTGCCCTCTCATTTATTAATATCTGTTTAAACTACAAATAGAAAGAACTCCATTTTTACCAGACTTCTTGTCACAAGACTCAGTCTCTAAAGAGAAATATCGTTGATGGAAAACCAGAAAGACTAAATAGATGTATTTGGTCTCACAGGCAGTCCATTAATTTGCTCAAATTAAATATTATCTTTAAATATTGAAAGGTTAAATGTACACTGATAATGGATTTAGACAGCTATTAAGCTGTAATTGCTTTCTAATGCAGTTACTAAAAGACATTTGATATAACATATTGAGAAGGAAGGATTAGGGACTTCTCTCTACCTCGGTTTTAACTGGGAGTTTTATAGCTTTAATTCTGGGAGTCGTAGGAATTGGATAACAACAATTTTTATGAGAAGGCATACAGTATACATAAAATATGCAGCAGGCAGGTTGTCGGGGGGCTGCATTTGGTATAGTATACTTCATTTGCAGATCTGCTGCATCAGTATTATCCAGTGAGCTCTCCACCCCAAATATTTTTCTATTAGATAAAAGTCAAATTTCTGAAAATGTTACCAGTTTATGATTTCTACCCATCTAAATTAAATTACTGTGTTTTGTGCCCTGGATATGTGGATACACTAGTGACCAAATTAATTTGGAAACTTCTCAGTCTGCTGGAGAGTTGCGTCTAGCTCAGGTAGTCAAACTGATGGCTTTCACTGGCTGGATAGGCAGCTTTCTTTTTCATATTTGCATTGTTTGAATTTGGAGGGTGTTGTTTTCGTGTCTTTATAGGTTGTGTCATGGGAGTTGAGTTTCCAGGTTTAACAAATTGTTGGTAACGCAAGAACACGTGCTGATTGATTTAGTCAATCACTTGCCTCTAAAGTTCAGTGAAAGGCCAAAAAAATTTTTGGAAGGAAATGTAAAGGAAAGCTAGCTCTTCTAAACATCTTTTTCCTTGTGAATTATTTAAACATAATCAAAGTGTGAGGATGCATCAGGAAAAAATTACCTGCAGTTAAGATATCAAGCCGAAGTATTTTTGAATTGAATAAAGAAAGAGAAAGATACACCCTGCTGTTGATCCCTGTCACTCATCAGATTTTTGTATTAATAGGCAGCCTCTGCTATTTGTTGGCTAATCTAAACTGTTTTATATTAACATTTTGGTTTAGGTCCCTTTTATTTAGAATTCACTTTGGTCTCAAAAACCCATATAGGGGGATAAGTGTGTGTGATGGTCTGCTCTGGGGCCTGGGAGAGATGTTTCGATTCCAGGTAGTGCCAGGGCCGCTGCATGGCGCCCCCTGGAGGTGTGCATGCATCACTGCACATGGCCACCCTGTTTGGAGCCCTCAGAGAAGAGTGTGATGATAACCATGCTTTTCATTGGGATTCTGAGGTACTTTCACAAATATTTTTTAATCCTTTTAGATCCTCAAAAGTAGCTTGTTTATTTCAGTTTTATAAACAAGAAATCATGTTCTAAGAGGTCTTATAGGTGACTTGCCTAATTTAAAGCAGAGTAAACATGAATATAAGATAAGGCGGAATATAAAAAGTAGGAATTTCAAATGCCATAGGATTACAGAGGGAGACCCTGCCCCTTCCATTGTCTGTAACCAGGGAAGAATTTATAGGGAAGTTGAATTCAATGCGTACTCTTTATTAATAAAACCTGTAATATACCCCTTAAAATTTTTCCTGCTTCCAAAAATGGATGTTCTACTTTCTCCCCTCAACCTTATTCCACACTAAAATTTAAAGAATAGAAAATTACATCTGTAAATTTTACTGAGATAGTTAAGTACGGAATGTAATTGCGTTACTCACAAGTGTCTAATGTAGAACACTTGTAATCCTTTAAAGTGGAATTAGAGTTCTATCTTCTCAATATACTATGCTGACTTTAGGGTTCAGTCATTAAAGCTGTTCAATAAATCTTTCAAAAAAATTCTGAGCCACATTATATTTTGTAATTTAATAAATATTTACTAGCTAATTGTAATTTTTCTTTAAATATGTATTTTCAAAAATTTGTTTAATAATATGACTTTAATATACTTTGGGCTCAGACCTACTTACCTTTCTCTCTCTTTCCTTCCTCCCTCCCTTCCTTTCTTCCTTCTTTTTTTATTTATCTTCAGAATATCATCTCTCGCTTTTCTTTCTATTTCCCTTAAAATAAAGTAAATGGAAAAATTGGATTCCATTGGATTGGGCTTGATATTGTCTAGGGTTATAACATCCTAGTCCTGTGAGGCTTACTTTAAGACTTGCATATTTAATACAGCCTTTAAGTCTTTTATTTCATCTACAGAGGCTGAGAGCAGCCCCTAGCTTCACCACACTGAAAGCTTTGAATATTATGATATACCATACTACTCATTCTTGATATTTACTGATCCACTATGTACACAGTAGACTGTAGAGCTTCATAAACTTTTCCACCCAAACTGAAGACAGAGAGTAAATACATAAACACGGGGAGCTCGGAGACTTGGCTGACAGTTGCCACCCAAAGCTTGAAATTTATTTGCATGCTGGTACAAAAAATATCCATGAAGTTGAAGCTTAAGGAGACGTCTGATGTTTGCTGTGTATCCGGTCTCATTGTGTATTCCAGGTCCATACACCCGGATGGAAAGCACAGTTTTAAAACAGTGCTGCTGGGAATTGAAGGATATATTTGCAGAAGTCACAGTCATCATTCATTCCATGCTGCTCTGCCTTCTCTCCTGTTAAATACTGTGAGAGTCTTCATCTTAGGGTTTATTAGAAGCAAACATTGTTCCCTGAATGAAGTTCAGACAACAAAACTACCAAAAGAGGACTGCCCTAGGTGGCATCATTTTCTTACGAATTATTCAGATACTTTGGTTGATGGCAAATGTGGAATTTTCTTGATGTCTCTGTAAAAATGATCTATGTCTTTTCATATGAAAACCTTCTTTTTTGAGTTACTAAATAGTGGAAATTCTTGGGGAAAAAAATATATACCTGAAACAGGATTTGATACCTATGATTCTTTCTCCTTCTGTGGTTTGTGATCTTAGTGTGACATCCATGAGTACCAATGTGAGCAGAGAACAAGTGGAGAGAATACCCTGGAAGTTTTGTGTCTTACTTTATGGGGACTATGATTGCTTCTCTTGCTGTGCCATTCATTTCTGATTTAAATATCTAATGATTCTCATCAAACAACATTTAAACTTTCTATGAGATCCTGTAAGTGTTCCTTTAGATCATATTATGAGTAACAATGGATGAAATGAGCTGCAGTGGAGAGGCTGCGTTCAGTCTTGGGGCTCTGCAGCTGTCTGTGATGGCAGCAGAACACGTCAGTTGAACTGCAGCCATCCACTTAGTGGCATTTTGCCCATGAAACAATGTATAAAGCAGTATTACTGGGACATACTGGGACTGTGTGTTTCATTTCTGCATCATTTTCAGGTTCAGCACCGGCATGTTCTGTGGTCTGCCCTTTTCTCTTCTTGGCAATTAAAAAAAAAACTGAGTACTTTAAGGCGGTGTTAGCAACATGAATGAAATTACTCAAGAAATGCCTCTTCCATGTTTGAAAAATTGGTCACAGACCAGTAATTAATTTATTTTAAAGTGCATTAATCTTGAGGTGACAAAGATGTATAATGGTCGCTAATTTTCTAAGATAGGTGTAAAGTCTTTCCCATGTCATAAATGTCAGGATTAAATGTAAATTATTTATAATATATTAGCGACCTTATTCATAAGCTATATTCAATGTATCAGAGATTTAATTTAGCTTAATTTTAACCATCATTTCTGAGTGGGAACTAGGGTGAGGCACTCTGCTAATTTCTGTAAGGAATGAAAAGATGGGCACAAAGTAGTTTCTGACCTCACAGAGCTTCCTACCGCATGGTTGGAGACAGAGGTATCAGCAAATGGGGGTACTAGACCGAGTGAGATAAGATATTTGAAGGAGCTAAGTAGTGGAGGCTTCGCATATACAAAGCCCTCAGTAATGATTGTTGAAGTAAAGTGTGTTAAAGAATTACCTTTGAATTTCGTTTATTTGTATGTCACCATCAACTTCCTGAGAGCTGACTGAAAATGGCGATTGCCATTTATGTTGTTTATTCTAACCCTCCTAGGGCTTAATTCAGCGAGAATGGACAGTTTTTCCAGTTTTCCGACCAGAAAAGGTAGAAGCCAGAAGGTGTTTTTTTTTCTTTGTGCTTTTTCATTTAAATCTTAGTTTGCTCATCTTGTTTTCCTCCAGGGTTTTGGGGAGGAAGATATATTCTGAAGTGTATTTTAAATAAGTTGAGGAAAGTAAATTGTCAAGTGTGAAGTGCAAGGTTAATCCGTGTCCAGGGGAGACAGTGAAAGACACCTCAGAGGTAAAGAGCAATAGAGTCAAAAGGAACGTTGCAAGTTTCTTGTGGAGATGGGAAATGTGAGAACTGTGACTATGCTTGATACAGGTTGGAGGGGACATGAGTAGTGGGTAGGAGGCTTTGTTCCAGAGTTAGAATGTAAACTTTGAAGCCTGGCTCTGTCATTCATCAGCTGTGTGACCTTGGAAAAGTTACTCTACCTCTCTGAGTCTCAGTTTGCTTATCTGTAAAATGGCAAGAGTAATAGTATCTACTTCACAGATTTGTGAGGAGTAAATAAATGAATCCATTTAGAGCACTGACCACAGTGCTACATATTTTTAAAAAAACTAATAATATTAGCTATGATTGATTATATGTGCCACATTATGGAGGGGAAGAATGATTTTCAGGGTATGCTAAAGAGTAACATATAAAGATTTTTTTGGTGTTGGGCATTTTGGTCCCATGGAAGTAAGGAGAGAATGGACGTTTCATTGAAAACTATGAAGCACTAAACGTTAAACAAGGAGATTTTTTGAGATAAGCATAATGATTTTGATTCACATATTTTAGGAAGTGGGGCAGAACAGATACCTGATTCAGTCCGTTTTTATTGGAATCAATGAAAAGGGATACATAAAGATTTAAGAGGAGGGGGACGTTTTTTTCTCCACAGCTGGTCATGAGCCCAGTGTAGTTGGCAGTAAAATGGATTGTTTGGAATGTGTCCCTAAATCCTGTAATTTAATTTTCATTATTTATATAACACAGTCAGGATACGTGGCACTTTGCTACACACACACACACACGACCAAATTTTTGGCCTGTGTAATTTCACCAAAGAAGATGCTGTAACTGAAATATTCGTACCTACTAAATTAACGGCAGCTTGGTAACGTACCACCGCCGAGTCCCATGGTCCTAATCAGCAAGGGGGAGCATATGGTTGGAAGTGAAATAAGGGACCCAGAGACTAGAGTAAATAGTGTTGGGATGGTACTGGGGCTCATGCTATACCACATGTAAAATCAGGGTCTTTGAGGCGTCTAGAAAAACCAGTGTTTGAATATTGAAGTTAGAGAAAATAGCAACCAAGTTGGATGCTACTGCATAAGAGGAGGATATGAAAATAATTATTAAAATAGTTTGTCTTGTGTAGCATTTAACTTATTTTATATGCTTTTAGAAAGTGTGTCTAAGAGAAGATGGAGTAAGATTTCTAGAAAACTCTAGACATCCAACTTGGAGAATCTGCAGATTCCAGCAAGTGCTTCATGTTCACGCTTCCAACATTAGTGGCCCCTCAGTAAATCGTATCAACTTCTGGAAACCAGGAGTTGTTCTCACGGTGATGGCACTGGTTATGTTAGAAAAGTGCATGATTTATTGGACTTGATTATTCTCTGATTATGGTTCTTGGTTTTCAAGAAGAGTCATCCAGGCCAGGAGTAAGCTAATAATTTATTGCAAGGGGCAGAAGGTAGTTTCACAATTGGCTCAGTAGTTTTGGATTGAGTAAAAAAGATATTCTGGAGATGAGCAAGAGGAATGAGAATCGAGGACAGTGCAATCATTCAGGGTCAAAATTTATTCACCATATGCTAGCATGCTCTGAGGAACTCGAAATAATAAATTATTCTGACTCCACTCCTGGGCAAGCTTCCTGGGCGGCTACAGAATCTAATTATTTTACGAATCATTTAAGTTGCTGACCACGGCTTGGAGATTACTACCTAAGCGAAGATTACCACCTAGATGGAGTGTCTTCTTCCCTGGGATCCCCTTTCAGAATTGTCTGAAAACAGAGGAATAAATCCACATGTTAATCCTTAAAATAAACCAAGAACAATACGCCCAGTACATCATTTCACACATTTTCTATCTCAAGAAATTGGGATTCACATCTTATCCTAAATTTCACATATTCACATTTTTAAGCATCACTCAGACTTGTTCAAATTACTGAGCAGAGCAAGAGTTTCATCTGAATACATAGAAGATCACTGGGTTTTTGAAAGGGGGAGAAGGGGATGCTGAGGTCACAAAACCTCACTCAACTCCCTGGTTGTGTGGCCAAGAAGATGAGCGCTACGCCATTCGACGGGAATTTAAATTCTGGACGAAATTGATAAAACAGAATTGTTTTTTTATGTCCTCCTGCTTGTTTTTATACATCACCAAATCACTGCACAAATGGCAGTTTGTTTTTTCAAAGAGGTCTGGGCCCAGAGCGGCAGGTCACAAAACAAGGATTTTATAGCATTGTTTTTCAGTCTCTTTTGGCTGTGTTGAATTTCCCTGGGCAAAAGTTTTCTCACAACTCTTTCAAAGAGTGCATCAAAAATATGGCCCAGGAAATGCTGAAAGTCTTAGAAAATTTAGGTGTAGACAAAGCTTTGTTAGAGAAGTTTGCACCTGTTTTTTTTTTTTTTAATTCCCTTCTTAGAAGCTTTTCTAATCCTTAAATCCTTCACACAATGGGTATAAATAGATAACAGTGGTATTCGTAGATGGCTAGCTGTAAAGCTGTATATTGACTAGATCTACAGGATGTCAAAACAACTAGACATTTTAATAGATTTGGTCAAATAACTGACCAGTTCAGTCTGACCCATCAGAGTGTTTTATTGTAAATATAAGCGCGGATGTCGGTTTGACAGAAATTGTATTCACAGAATAATTTATAATGTGATTTTGAAATGCGCTCAGCCATAGCCTTTTAGGAATCCTGTCATAGAATATTATTTTATACCATCATATTTTAAAAAGGACAATACTGATACCATTGAATAGGAAAAGTGCAATTAAGCTGAAGTGCGTTTTTCGATGGCAGTACAGTCTGCCTTGCTTCAGCAAGGAAGGTGTTTGAAGTTTAAAAACTGTAAAAGTGGATTTGTAGTAAAGCTCTGTGCGTTTTAAAGTACTAGTGACTCAACAGCTGTTGGGAATCCGTCTGGAAGCGGCATGGAACTTTGGAGAATGTTTCTCCTCAGGAGCTGGAACTTGATCCTCCCTCAGCCCACACAATGCAGCATCCGTGCTTCGCTTTCTCCCATTCTTTCTTTTCCTCATTTTTCCCCTCTTCACTTACTCTGATTGATGGAAACACGTGCTGGGAGCTTTCTCTGACATTCTTTCCAAACACTGAGAGTATGAAATGTTATGGTGGTGCTATGTCTATTTTTGAAAGTAGGACTGTTAATGTAAAGCCTGTGTTGATATATTGGGCTCAATGATAATGGTGATGTTATTATAGCCTTCAAAGCTGAAAATTTATTATTTTTCTCACCTACTTTTGGTTGCTGATACTTGATCAGAGGAACATGCAGTGCATCTGGTTAATTTGGGGGCCCTTATTTGTAGACTCTTAAAAGTTAGACTTTATCTTTATACCTTCTGCAGGCACTCTCCTATGATTGAAAAAGAAGTAGAAATATAATCCATGACAGACTCACTTGGCCACTTCTTGTTTCCTAGTTGCTTGCATTATCACTATTAATGTTTACAATGAAGATGTTTTTGTAAACGTTGATTTATTATTGTGCAAATACAGTAAAAACAGTTTCGCCTGTTGGAACTGCTCATCATGACTCTTTTTTTACTTTTAAACATGTAATTCATAGTTATTCTTGTTTTGACATCTGTATTTTAAAATGTTAAATGTCTTTTTATGTAGGAGGTCACATTGGATTTAAAAAGACAACAGAAATTGGTGGTAAGCAGTGTGCAGCCCTGAATGGAACTCTTAAGTTATGAAAAGAACCTGTGGGTGAAATTATTTTCCAGTCTGTCTTGCTATAGCATTAAGTTCCTTAGAGGCAGGTTCCGTGTCCCCTGAATCATTGCTGTATCCCATGTTCCTGGTATGTTGTCTGGCTCAGAGAAGTTATTGAATTGTTACTCACTCCATGGGTGAATGAAAAAGTGAATGGGTCAACTCAGCACTGAATTTAACAGTGAGATTTCATTTCCTTGGCACCTGTTGTTTGACTGAAAGACAAAACTGGTAAATGTTTTTGGTCATAAATGATCAAAAAATCTATCTGTGCGCTAATGTGGAAGAGAGTTGTATGGATACATACATATACACAATCATAGTTAATAGTTCGGTGGCGCTTCCTGTGTGTCAAGCAGAGTTCCAAGCACATTCCATAATAGAAATGTATGTGATCTTCACACCCATTTGGTGAGGTAGTGACTATGATTATCCCTGCTTTGCAGATCAGGAAACCGAGGCACACATACACTAAGTCGCTTTTTTCTAAGCTTTGAATTGGCTGAGCCCAGCTTTGAATGTGAACGGTCTGGTTCTCAAGTCCTTGCTCGTAATCATGACTTGCCACTACCTCTGACAGTCTAGCACATGCACCTTCTATGTAACACGTGAGCCTGTGCGTGGTTTGTCTTATTTGCTGCGGAAGCTCTCTAGAAATATGCTGAAATTTAAATGTTATCAAAAAACTCTTGTATCTGCTCTCTGAGCATGGATCTCATCATTTTTGCTTGCTTATTCTCATCTTTAGTGCTAATAGGTATGTATGTTGGTTTCTCTAAATTGTTAGATTATGGACCCGAGGGCAACAGGTGATGAACTTCCGCCTCATAAAGATTCAGCTACTGCCTTTAGGAATTTACTTAGAAAGCACTGAGTATGCTTACAACATACTCACAGAATTTGGTCTTCATTTGTGGTAGATGTGTATAAAAATGTATAATTATGATCCGACCTTAAGAAACTTACAGTGAGGTCGGGGAGATACACAGAATCTCTAAGAAGAAAATAAGTTCCTAAAAGAGAAAGCGTGGAATCTTGGAATTTTACTCTTGTGAGGGATGTTGGGAATCATCTCGTCTAAGCCTCACACTGGTGAGGCAGTTAAGCAAAATCCTTTGGATCAGGAGAGTGCAGCTTTAGAAGGAGTTATTTAACCCCTCTGTGACTCATTTTTCTTTCCTCGAAAATGGGGTGATAATAATATTCAGCTCCCTAGTCTATTCTGAGGGTTAAATGAGGGAATAAACGTACATGGAGTACTTAGAACAGTTCTTGCACACAGGAAGTGCTTAATAAATATTTTCGTTGAAGTTATCATTTGATAATTGAGGGAATTGAATCCCAGAGAAATTAAATTACTTACTCAAGGTTAACCCAGCTAGCTAATGACAGGGCTAGGACGGCAATCTTGACACACGTATAGTCTGTGCTTTTAGCATGTTCAAAAGAATTATTGTGAAGCAAGCTTCCATTTGACAAGTAATAATACATAATTTCCACATTACCTTGGATCCTGAATATATGCTGAACTTTTTGCTGTCCTTCATTTTTATTTTGGTGGAATATATATTGGGCTGATTTTTAAAACATGGTTATATGCCAAATTTATGGGAAGGAAAAAAAAGCCTAAGCGTACTTTTTTTCATACATAATCCAAATTTCAAATGTATTAATTTTACCGAATGCCATGGCAACATACGTATCTGTTTTTCAGTTCATGAAAGGTATTTTGGGAATTAGTGGCTCCTGCGTGCTTGAGCATTTTCGTCTTTCAGCTATAGAAATACGCTATGTATCCTCTTCATTTTGTGTTTGTGCTTCTATTCAAAATGAGAATAAAAGCAGTTAGTTTCTGGGTTGTAGTATTCTGCAGTGAGCGGTGGCTTTCTAAAACAGTCACACCTTGACTGAAATGAAAACTCTGCCGTATCATAAAAGATATTCTAATTACTGCATCTAGTTAAAAGGAGAATAAATCACTGGGAGATTATTTTAAGTGCCTTAAATATAATAAAGAAGAATAATGGACAGTGAACAGCTTGACAAGTTTGATGAATTCAGACTATGGCTGATTTCTGCTGCTTTCTACTGGAAAAGGAGAGCTTTTTTACTTTCTTGGTATATTGTCGAAGGTAATTTTTGTTGCAGAAGGTAAGGGAAACCTTATCTTTGTGAGCACTTGGCATGTACTAGGCGTTAGCCAAGGCAGTCTATTATCTCATTTAATCCTCCCCTGTCTTGTAGATAACATTATACCCATTTTACATCTGAGAAAAGTGAGGCTCAGAGAATTTAAATAATCACCTCAAGGTACACAGTTGCTGAGTAGGATCTGGTGTGAAGACTTATAGGGTTGGGCATCAGCGCCCATGCCCTTTTCCTTTATTATGTTATCTCCATTGTCACAGAGATACTAATTTCATCCCCTTTCATATAGAATGGTTGTGTCCCAAAGAGTTTAATTTCTTTGAGCCTCTGTAAAATGGGGACAATTGGGTCACCATGAGTATTAAAGAAAAAAACACGTGTAAACCTCTTTGCTCAGTGCTTAGCATACAGCAAATGGAGAATGCCTGGGGGATTTTATTTTTAAGAATCACCAGCTGACAAATGATGTGTTCCCAGCTGAGCATAACTTTAGGTTATGTTTAATTAATTAAATATTCACTTGTGTTGGTAAATTCAAAATTATGTCTGTTTCTCAAAATGTATCTTACAGAATAAAATGGTGATAGAATTGATAAAAGTAGCATGAATTTTCCATTGAACTTGCCTTCATAAATGTATAAAAATTTAATTAATGTGGACACAATAGCAATGCTATTGTGATAAATTGCGTGTGCATGTGTTTGCATATATATGTGTGTGTGTTGGTCATTGCTCTGTCTGTAGGAGGGTAAAAATGTAAATGGTTGGAAAATTAAATCAGAAGCAAATATTCTTTTATGTTTGCATTACATTGTCTCTTTAAAAAGAATGTTATTACTGGTAAAGTATTTCCCAAACACTTTTTATCCATGTCGTAAATATGAAACATCTTCTTTGGTGGCTTCCACAGTTATTTGTATCTCTTTTACAGTGCATTTTGGATACCAGTTTGCAGATTTTTTTTCTTATTTTTGCAAACAAAGTACAAGTACACTTAATTCCAAACACATAAAATACAGACCTTCTCTTAGGGCAACTGCCTGCCACTATGGAGAAGATATGTGTCTTAAATAACAGTCAAGCAAATTAAGTTTAAGATTCCACGTGGATGTTTAACTCTATCCATATTCAGCATGCCATTGATGGCATTTATGGAAACTCTACTCATGTACACTCATAGAAACAAACTCTTCTTTGCTACCATTTTCACAGACTTTTAATATTTCTTCTTTAAATATCTTTTGAACTAAAGAGTAATATAACATCATATATTCCTATGCTTATATTTTTAAACCTAATTTTCATACATTCACATTTATAGATATGCACAAATACTGGGCTTACTAACTTTTCCCTCATGTTCAAATATAAAATCTTACAAAATCTTCTACTTTCAACACATTCATTCAGTTATATTCAGGGTTTTTTTGTTGGTGCTGTGGTAGTAAATATAAATCTAGATTAATGGTGGTCTTAAGTCTTAGTCAAGCATAGGTGGAAAAGTATATGAGTGTTATTACCTAATGGTTTTTCTAACTATGCTAAATAATGTCACATTCTCTCTTCCTTTGACATATTGAATCAGCTGAAGAGATAACTAAGTATGGAAGGATGAGTGTGGCTCCATAATCAGGGATGAACCTGTTATGATCCATCTGGATCCAATAAGCTGACGAATTATTTCACAATTGCATTATTAAGTGAGAATACTATTAGTTTTGTAGCTGAGGTGCAGATAGATAAGCTCATCTTTCTTGATCTTTTATAAATTTTTATTGTAAATTATATAACTACTTACTCTGAAAAATTTGCTTTTGTCATTGATTTGTTCCTGAGAAATATGCTTACAAATGTATGCATAAACATTTAAAGAACAGATTCACTAATGGGCCAAAATCTAAAGTGGTGGCATTAAAATTATTTTTATTAAGAAAAGAGAATTTATTGTTGAGAATATTCAGTTCAGATATAGATTAAGATATCTTAATCCTATGAAATATATATATAGGTATCTGTGTTTTTAAATATTGTGTGGCTACCGTATCAAAATGATCATGCTTTTCTAACTTAGAATCATTTTGATCAGATTAGCTGAACTAGGATAACATGAGAAGCATGAAAAAGGAATCCTAAAATTGTGATTACTACATTAAAAGTGCAATTTGCAATGTAAAATGCCAGATAAAGTTTAAATAATGTTAAAGATAATAATGTGTATAATGAAATCAAGAAAAGAACATTTAACAGGAATTTCTTTTTCTTTCTAGTTGTGTGAAGCAATAGGGGATCTTTGCATTGCCATTACTACTCGATGGTGGCATTTTCGAATTCAGTGGTCTTCAAATAGTGTATTGTGGACTTCACTATGGGAAAGAGATACATTTCTTATATACACACGCACAGACACTCAATGACCTCAGCTATGGTCGAGATCTTCTTCTTAAAATGTATTCTTTGTTTTGCTGTATTCCTTTTTTCTGTTAAATAAAATAATTTGAACAAACGAATATGGGACATAGTCTTTCAAGGGAATAATCAGTGATTGAATTTTTGAAGTGGAAAGGATGAATGAAGTCTTGAGGACATAGAAGAAGTCTTGAAAGACCAAAAACACTGATTTATTGATAAAAATAGACATTTATGAAAGAGAAGTTGTACCCTTTCCTTTGCTTTCTCAATTGTGAGATTTTTACATGTCCAAGTCTTTATGCTTGTGAAAGAGGGACGTATTTATTGACTTATTTATATAGCTACCTGCCTATATGAAGAATAGTAAAGCCATATGCAAGGAATTTCTCTAACTTGTTGCAAAAATGTAGTAATAATGGCTTTTATAATTCCTCAGAAATATGGTTACACTCTTGATTAGGCAAACTGGAAGAGTGGTATCAGGTAATACAAAATACCAAAAAAAGAAAATTACATTTCTCAGTAATGAAGACCTGCAAATAAGTAAAGATGTTTGTAACCAGTCAAAACAGTGTCATCAAATTCATGAGTTAAACTTAATGGTATCAGGCAGCCATTGAGCATCCATTTACTCTTCTGTTAGACAAAATACCATAATTATTTAGTGAAAAATGTTCTATCCTTTGTTTTTAAGATGTTCTCTCTGTTTTTGGGGTTCTGCAGATTTCCGGTGTTATGTCTACATCTATTTTTAAATTTATTCTTCTTTAATGTGCTGATTTTGTATCTTTCAAAAATTCAGAAAACGTTTTAACAATGTTTTGTGTATTGGCTTTTCCTCATTCTCTCTGCTTCCTTTATGGAACTACTCTTAGAAGGTTTTTGGAACTTTTCATTCTGTACTGTGTCCCTTTTCTATCTATTTTATATTTTCTCTCTTTTTTACCTTTGTTTCATCCACTAGAATATAAGCTCTTTTAAGGTTGAAGGCTTTGTTTTGTTCAATAATATATACCAAGTGTTTGCAAGAGTGGTTCACTCAGAATGGATGCACAATGCACAATGGAAGTATTTGTCAAATGAATGAATGATTTCTACATAATCTCTTCTGTTCTATTTTTTAGTTAAATTAGCTTTCATTATGTCTAATCTGCTGTCTAACCCAAGTTCTATTTTCCTAATTACAACGGCTGTATTTTTAATTTGTCGATGTTCTATTTGGTTCCATTTCAAACTTGTCCTTTCATTTTGATTTCTTTCCCTTCATTTTCCTCTGTTAACATTTTAAATACATTTGTCGTTTTAGTTTCTTTCAAATTATTCTATTTGTCAAGATCTTGGGGTGCTAATCTTCTTTTGTGTGTCTGCCGACTCTTTCACAGTGGATTGGTTTGCATGTCTCTTATTTTTGATTGTGAGCTCATCTTCATCCGGGGTGTTCGTATTCTGTGGAAGTCTCAGATGCTCTGGGTTATAGGAGTGTTTTTACAAAGTGGTTTAATGTTAGCTTCTGCCTGTTCCCAGCAGTTTCATTGGTCTGGGATCAGATTTTATGTTAATTTTATGGATTGGGCTTCCCAAATTGCAGATAGTATAAATTTAGATTCTGCGGTTACATATGGAAAATGATTAGAGGTTTGAATACTCCTAGGCAACTCTCTTTGCCCACCAGAGCTCTTGCCCAAATCCTGTTTCCTTGCCACTTCCCTAAATCAATGACTTGGAGACAGTAGCCTTCCCAAATCCTTGGCTTTGTGCAGTAGTTGCAGGAACTGTTGCTCTGTGGGTATTAAAACTCTAGCTGCTACGCCTGAGATATGCCTAACATGGCTGTATTTGTTCTGTTGCTTCACTCTGAATTTAGTGTTGAGGGTAAGACACTGGTATATCAGCAGAATGACCAACATGAAAAGTCCTGGGCAAATCTGGATGGTTTGTCACCCTAATCTGGGGGGATCCCTTCCAGAGACCAAAGGAATCATTTCAAAACTTTCCTACTTTGTAGCCTCTTAGCTCAGGCACCGACTATGGTGTATAGTCAGACTTCTTTGTGAGGACATATTTTAATATATCCAAATAGTAAATATAAATATCAATCTATTTAAAAAGAGGGCCTTGAAAGAATTCTAGTGCTATTGGGTAGGAAAAGTACCCCCAACCAGAGAAAGGGTCTAGGAGCATCATCAAGACTTATTTTATTTAGGGTCTCTTTTGGAGATGGGGTTACTGAAGGATTATGCTTTTAGAACTACATTCAATACTATTGTGGCTGGGCTGAAAAACCTTCAAGAATGTGTTTCATATTGATTTTATTGTAGTCATCTGTGAGGCAAAGCAGAGGCAAATGATGGCATACTCATTTACCAGTAATGCAAATCTAATGAGCAAGTGGCAACAAAATCACTCCTAACACCTTTGCCCTTTTTGCTCTTGATTTGAACTAAAGACACATGTATGCAGTCTAAATCCAGACTAGCAAATGAGGGCCCACCATCTGGGTAACCATTACCTGGGTATCTCACATGTACTGTTGGAGCAGTGGAGTCTCTTGAATTAAAATCTGCCCATCACTCCTGGCTGCATAAATCCCATAGCAGCATGGGAGGTGAAGTGGGGCTGCTTATATAGGAGGGGCCTAGATCTCAGTAACCTGTCCTGCAAGTGACAAAATGCCCTCCCAAAACAGCTTCTAAATTATGAAAAATTTAAAAAATTCTTAAGATCCTTGGCCGCTGTAACTAGCAGAACACATACACACGTGCTTTTTACTATTTTGTGGCAATAAGAATCTCCTATTATTAACAGCGCATAATTCAAAATGCTAGGCAAAAGGGGAAGGAAACAGTTGAGAAAGGAAGGTAATGTGGCCAGAATGGTAGAACACTTGTTTTCAGCTTTTGCAAAAATTGATACCATAATACTTTGCTGTTTCTTAAAGGCTTTCAAGTCAGAAACTGGAAGTACTTTTCAAAGTATGATGGGAGACACAAAGAAAGCATGTGCTTTGTCCATATTTATCCAACTGTACCAGCAATGTAACTCAAAATATGGACTCCGTAGAAATTTTAAAATATTTATCTATTATTTCTATCCTCAGTCTTGGGAAATCTCTCTTGTCGTAGTCCCAATAATGTGTCTCGAATACAGCCTTCTGTCATAAAGTCTTATATGTTGGAGCAGCATTCTAATAGCTATAAATTTTCTACTTTCTGACACTTATTTCTGAATAATTCTTTGTGTTCACTGCGGTTACGCTTTTGCAAAGTCACTGGTTTTAGAAAGTCTTTATATGGTTAGGGTGGCACTGGGTTACTGTAATTCTATTCACTGTAATTCTCTTCTTTTGTAGATTTTTTCCTATGGAACTATGGGTTTATGACCTGAAGCTGAAAACAGAGGTTTTAAGAACTTGCTGTTACTCCCCTCCCTTGCCCCCCACACCCCTACTTTGTTAGATATGAACTCATGTTTTAATATTGGAGGAATTGAATTTCTAGAACTTTCAAAAAAAAGTAACATTTTTGTCTGTACTTAATAGTAGGAAAAAATTGACTTATTAATAGTTTAAATGTTCTCTGAGACCCTTGAAGATGATGATGTGAGAAACACAGCAAAATATTAGTACTGATATTACTACTGTGTGTTTGCTAATGAAGACTCTCATTTTGAAGTCTGGGGACTGCTTGATATGTGAATAATGAAAGTAATGCGACTTTAGTATTTTACATCAGGGCCATATTAGTCTGCTAAAAAATATGCAGTACGGTTGTATGTAGAATGTATCTTAGATTGAGAAAGTGGAAACTTTTTTTTTTAAATAAAATCTTCACTAAGATCCTTTTATGGATTTACTGGTTTGTTCTCATTTGTCATTGGACCGTTTCCAGATGTAAAATATTACTTTCTTGAAATTGCTATGGGTTCTACTATCAGGACCAGGTGCGTGTTGTTTTACAGCCATTTTCCTTCTGATTTTTAATGCTGAAACGTGTAGAATGTCTTGAACTGATGATTTGTTTAACTCTCTACCTATTAATTGGACCAAGGCACAGCTTTGTATTTTTATCTCTTCTCTATTCTGCATTTTATTTCTGCTTCAATTAGTGTGTGCCTTTAGCAAAAAGGAGACGATTTTGCTCTCTTTTTGGGATTTGCCTCGAAGAAGAATATATTTTATTGCCCCTTTTCTCAATTGATGTAGTAGGCTTCACAGGCAATGAAAAGAGCAATAAAACTAATTTTTAAAGTTTGGTAGTATAATTTTCTTCCTTCCTTATAATAATCAGAAGTTAGAAGATGTCCTACTTTTGTTTCTAATAAGGCAGTTTTGAAAATTTATGTTGACATATTTTCCTTCCCTTTTCTGTTTTTTATGTCTTAACTAAAACAATATTGGCCTCTACACTTACTTGTTTCCATTTTAGTGTAGAATTCGGATTCATCATAGACCACTAAGGTTTTCCCATCTTGACGATTTATGACAGAACCTCTTATCTTCACATGCTGGGGCCACCGTAAGAGTTTGCTGATTCTTGACTTAACACCACTAGAGATCACACTGAAGTTGAAAAATAAAGAGTACCAGCCCTGGAATGCGATATATTTGAGACTGTTCCTAGTGGATAACCAGGAACCTGGTTTTCATGACGTGTAGTGTCATGGGCAGTCTCAATGCAGATTATAACCCCGTTGTTTAACTGGAATATGTTAGTGACGTCCCTTTATCGGGAGCTGGGAAAGAGCATGAGGAAAGGAGCCAGAAGCTCAGTTTTTTCTTCTGTACAGTGATGAGAAGAATTCCTTGTGCACATTGGTTGTGAGAATGGATGAAATGCACTAGACTGACATCTGGTAGGTGCTCGCTGTTAGTTTTTCCCCTTGCTCACCACTGTGGCACTATGTTTACATGCTCACAGGAACGTAGTGAAATATAGAGTAAACACCGTTTTTTCTCCACTTAGTTTTCTTAGAGCGTTTTTAGGTTCACAACAAAATTGAGAGGAAGGTACAGAGCTTTCCCATGTACTTCCTGCCCCCAGGGTATCATACAGTATGTAGCCTTTTCATATTGACTTCTTTCAGTTAGTAATATGCATTTAAGGTTCATATACACAGCCTCTCCCGTTATCAACATCCCCCACCTGAGTGGTACATTTGTTACTCAGGCTGAACCTACATTGACACATCATAATCACCCTAAGTCCGTGGTTTACCTTAGGATTCACTCCTGGTGGTGTACATTCTATGGGTTTGGACAAATGTATAATGATGTATATCCACTAGTATAATATCATACTGAGTATTTTCACTGCCCTAAAAATCCTCTGTGCTCTGCATGCTCCCCTACATTCCATGCCGGCACCTGCTGATCTTTTTATTGTCTCCATAGTTTTGCCTTTTCCAGAAGTCATATAGTTGGAATCATACAGTATGTAGCCTTTTCAGATTGGCTTCTTTCACTTAGTAATGTGCATTTAAGGTTCACATCATGATGTTCTAAAAGCTGTAGACTCAATAGATTTCACAGTCTTGCAAAAGGGCCTTTTAAAGTGAAATTTAAATTTCATTTGAGAAGAGTCCTGATTTGCTTGCTCAAAGAGCAGTAGGGTTGCCAGAAGGAAATAAGACTCTCCTAACTTTTAAGTCCCAACTCCGGCTCTTCTGGGTCTCACTTTGTCACACACTGGGGAAGTCTCAGTGGACGTTGTCTGGTCAGAAACCTAAGCTTTCTCTTTCCTTAAGTGTGGAGGAGAGTGGGGAGCAACTGACCAAGAAGTGGAGAGACCGCGAGTGCCTTCCAATTCTTCCGTCCTTTCCATAGACGTACTGCTACTTCCTCAGTCATGTGTCCTCTTCCCCAGTGATGCCCTCACTCTGCTTTTTTTTTCTTCATGGCACTTACCTACCTGATCTGTCTGTGCATGCCTTTATTGTGTGTCTGTCCTCCTCTCCCTTCCACCTGCCCATGTAAGTTCCATGAGCCTGAGTCTTGTGCATTATTGCATCCTCAGTGCCTGGCACACAGTAGGTGCTCAGCAAATATTTTGTTAAAACAAAGAACAAAGGAATGAAGAAGGAGAGGTGAGACATGGAGAAGTGAAAAAAGATCGAGGAAGAAGACAGAAGCGTGTATGGTGATGAAAAGAGTAGTCTTAAAGCTCATTTGGGATCTCAGAAAATTGTCAGTACTGCAGGGACTTTATTAATGGTCATCATTTGAAAAATTATGCTTGCACTATTCTTGTGTGTTGGAAGGGGCCTGGGCATTGTTACGTGGAAATTCAGTTACATTTTTGCTAAATGTTTCCTCGTGAAAAAATCGACAAGGGTTGGAGAAGGTCTTGGAAAGTTATCTTTGAAGATACTTTCTTGTGAATTTCCAGCTCAGACTTGCCGCTTACGGGGGCTGGGGCTGCTAGCTGATCTTGAGCGCAGCTGGAGAGGTTCTAATGGGGTCCAGCTGTGTACCCAGAGAACACACCTTCTCAGGATAACATTAACAGGGTAGACCCCTGCCCTCCCTAGTTTCCTCTGGGCTTTATGGGTCCCCGTGGTCTGTTGCATTGATCTTGCATTTTCAGGTTTTATAGCAATTCTAAACATGTGAGGGTACATATTTGCTCTTTGATGTGCCCTTTGATAGAAGCCAGAGCGCTGTACCTGTGCCTGTGTTTAATAATGCTGGGGGGTCGCATGCCCTGCAGCGGCACACTTCCTGGGGAGGCAAGTTGAGTGTACAGCTTTTTTTGAGGTTGTTGATGGGCAGACTTTAATCACGGGTGTTTCTCATTTTACTTTTGAAAATGAAATCTGTTAAATATAGTTAGACGTGTAGTCCTGCTGGTGTTTTGTTTTTCATCACATCTCGTTCACTTGTGCCACTTGCGAGAAGAGAGGGTAGAATGGAAAGGAACATACAGGGACAGAAGTGGCAATGCTTGTATGACGATATGGGGTTTGTGATTTCCCATATTTTATCTCTATATATATCCCTCTGAGAATGTGGTTATTGTATCTCCATTTTACAGATAGAGAAGTTAAGGCACGTAAATCTTAGAGGTGTGCTCACTGGTATTGTGGATGGAACCTAAATTAGAATTCGACGCTCTTACTACTAGGTATGTAAAATAATACAAGACGGTCATGGCATTTCTATGGATTCTTCCAAGGAAGAAGGGAACGGTGGTTGCCTTTTCAGAGTAGAACTCAGAGTATATAAATGGAATCACAGAACTTTAGGATTAGAAGGGCCTTTAATGGGACCTGCCACTCTTAAGCTGGCATTGCTTCTGCAAGCTTGCAGTGTGGGTGACCTACCTGTGCTTGGGTATCTCCATTGTTTATATTCTAAATATATCAAACTAATGAGAGATTTGGGCAAATCTTCATGTGCTTATGCTTATGTGACCAGCAGAGGTGGTCACATCATGGTTTTCTGTCTTCCTTTGTTTTTCAGCCGTCCCTGGTCACCAGCCCTCCAAAAGAAATCGGCTCTTTTGTGTTCTCCCTTTACTTTGGAAGAGCAGCTAAGGGCCCCCCTAAACAGCCCCTTAGAAGCTGGTGTGATTAGCAGACGGCACCAGAGGTTTAGGATGCAAAGTCGAGCCATGGCGTGTTGATGGTGAGGATGTGATGGTGATGATTGTTAGCTCCTCAATCCGTCTTTAACCACATTATTAGAATTGACAGTTGTTTATTGAAGTCTCACTTCGTGAAGTACAAGCTAGGTGATTCCTTTTTGAAAATAATACTGTGGGCCTAAAGTGCATAACCTTATATGGCTAAAACTGACCCACTTCCCCATGCTTACTCCTAATTACTTTATTTGTTTGAATTTATTAATGGAGTAAATCCAACTTTGAAATCATTCGTTGGGGGCAAACTCGAACTATTTAATGAAATAAAAATCTGGTACATTTTCATGCTCAGCAAGTTTTATCTTATTGACAGTTGTTTTTCTATTTAATCAGAGAGTAGAAATAAAAATTTCTTTTCTGAACAGGTATGCCAGATCATGTTCTCTGTGTTTGAACATAGCATTGACTGGTCGTGGCTGATGTTTACCAGCCTAAGCAAAGTGTGTTGTATTAGTTGTCTCAAGAGGGTTTTTGGGTTTTTTTTAAAGATTTAATTTTTTTCCTTTTTCTCCCCAAAGCCCCCCAGTCCATAGTTGTATATTCTTAGTTGTGGGTCCTTCTTAGTTGTGGCATGTGGGACGCCGCCTCAGCGTAGCTCAAGGAGCAGTGCCATGTCCGCACCCAGGATTCGAACCGACGAAACACTGGGCCGCCTGCAGTGGAGCGGGTGAACCCAACCACTTGGCCACGGCGCCGGCCCTCAAGAGGGTTTTTTTTTTCCATTGAGTTAATGATAGGTTACAATCTTGTGAAATTTCAGTTGTACATTAATGTTTGTCATTCGTGTTGTAGGTGCACCACTTCACCCTTTGTGCCCATCCCCGACCCCACCTTTCCCCTGGTAGCCACTAATCTGTTCTCTTTGTCCACATTTTTAAATTCCTCAAGAGGGTTTTTTAATTCTTAAACATTAATGGACTTTATAATAAATCTTGGCAAGTGGAACACACCCAAACACAGTTTATGTTTGTTCTAGGCTTTATCACTGTCCTTAGCCATCCAGTGAGGACTGGAGTCATTCATTTGACAGGCTGAAGAGCAGTCACCATTTATAAATTTGTTGATTATTGATTAGAGCGAGTTGATGAATATTAGCTCTAATATATTACTGCTCACAAAATAGGAGTGACTATATTAGGAGAAAAATTATCCTCATATGTCCATGCATAATATATACATATATAAACACTTATGTATATATATGTATGTGTGTGTATATATACGTATATCTGTATTTCAAACTGTATATATCAAAACTGTGACTTGGAGAGTTTAATTCTATTTGCTACCTTCGTTGAGACTCAGAGTAACTTTTAATTGTTCTTCTTCCTCCATTGTCTCCTTACTGAATTCTTTCTCCTTGCCAACCGTAGTGCTAAATACTGGGAATGAAAAGAGCAATAAGACACAGTTCCTGCCCTCAGGATTGGAAGCAAATACTTATTATCCAGCATGATGAGTGTTATGAGACTTATACAGAAGATGCTCTGGTAGCCCAGAAAATACCTGCTTGGCCTCAGAAACACAGTCCAAAAAGTTTACCAGGCAGTGTCGCTTGCAGTCTAGTGGTAGTTTCACAGAATGTCTGTTTCAAGAGGGCCCTTTCCCTGCATGTTTAGTTTTTATTAGTTATAATTTCTTCATGCCTCTGTTTGCTGTTAATTTTGAGAACTGATTTTCATGGAGTATCTTTTTTTTTTAAGTTGGTGTCTTTTTCATTTTGTTTTAGGTCCCTCCTGTCTTTTAAACATATTTTAAAAATATTTTTATCCAGATCTAATTTCTGCAACTTTTAAAAAACTTTCCAAGCAGTCGCCTCCTGACCCTCTTTTCCCCTTAGCTGTTTCCCCCCTCCCGGGGCCACCTCCCTTTCTTTAGAGCCCCCGCATAATGCTATTCCTTTACAGTCCTGCCATCTGCCTGTTTTAGCCTCTTCTTCACTCTCTCTGTTTCTTCTATATAGATTCCCCCATATGTCTGCTTCTTCCTTTATCCACAAGTCCAGACACTCCTCCATAGCTTTCTTACCACCCCATCCTGGTGTCCCGTCTGTTCATAAATAACTCTTTCATCCGCTTTCGATCCCCAACCCCCACTCTTTCTAAAAAGAGTGTGCAAATAAAACTAAATTGCACGGAGCCAAGATGCACAGCATAGTTATGATTCAGAATACACTTTCTCCTTCCCATCACCTGTTTTATTCCCCATTCTTCGCCGCTTGCCTTCTTGGTACATATCGCCATAATTTCTGCTCAATTTTTGTATAGTACTGGATGCAAAGTTATTTAATATCTCGATGAGAGAGTTTTTGCCTCTTCCTGGCAGACCATTTTGCCCTAACCAGTTTCTCCATCTTTCTGTGCTGCCTGGCGGTTACTATTCTTGGAGGAGTCACGTTTGAACCTTTTGTTCTTCAGAAATTAACGTAATATGTCAGAAACAGCAGTCTCCCTGCCCGGGTGCTTGGCAACCTGAAACTCTGTGGATATGTTCTTTTGCAAGTCTGAGTTCTAGAATCTGTGCCACAGAAAGAGTGTTGCAGAGTAACCTGCAGAAATGGCAACGTTGAGGGCTGTCAGATGTTTCAGATATTTAAAATGTCCCACGTCGTCCTCTTAGCATTGTGTACTGGTGACAGTCCCTCCCTCCACTCCATTCGAGAGTAAACATGGACGATTTGTTTCCCTTCAGAAATGTGTTACTGTAGCCGTTGCAAAGTTGCTAGTGTTTTTCGTTCCCGGTTTCAGTGATAATTTTACTCACGGAGTCCCTGCAGAGGCTGAGCTCAGCAGGAGGTATGTCTAGGTAATGTTGCCTTGACAATTGATCTAAAAAACAATAAATGGTAACTATATTATTTCCTTTATTCAAGAAAGAAATCTAAGGTATAACTAACTTGATTATGCGGTATAGTTAATGAGGACTAAAAATCAGATGTTATGTCATGGCTAGGACCTCATTCATTCCTTCTCTCTCCCTTCTCCATCCCCACCACCCCCCAGTCTAGAGAAAGAGAAGCCAGCGATTATGATTCACACTATATCTCAGTAAGGGTGAAACGTCATGGTAAAAATGAAAGATGGGAACTGTTTACTCCTGAGATGTTGAGAAAATCTAAACTCTGTAGCTCTCCTGGAGTCCTTAGGGAGCTAAATATTTTACTGGTAACAAAATCAAAGTCTCTAAAGAATAAGGCATTTCGTTTTAAACTCCTCTTACTTTCTAAAGAGTTCTCTGTTTATATTCAAGAAAGAGGTTTTAACAGCAACAAGAACTTCAAAACCAAAAAAAAAAAAAGAAAAAGAAATGTGAAAAATGACAGCAAAGAACACATTTTGCTGATTCAGATTCTGTTTGGAATTTAAAGTCAGTCAATGATGAGGGAATGTGAGTTTCTCGGAGACATTTAGCTTAGGGTCAGAGGTATTCCTTTAATGACACTGGTGCATCAGCCAATTGTGTTTGATATTTTTTGCTGTTGTTGAATTTCTGTGGATTCTGGTTATTAGATGTGCACAGATCCAAATTTGTGGCTTATATATATTTTTCCCTTTTACATCTTATCAAAAATGTGCTCTGAGTACACGTTAGACTCAGGAAGATTAAAAAATCACCAATAATTTAAGAACAGTTGTTCGTTGTCAACAAAATTTCAATTGCAGCATAGTTCTGAGTTTCTTGACTGTACAACTATACAGTATGTTAATGGATACCTCTGGGCTATGAGCTAGATATGAATGGGTTGGATCATGGTGATGGTTCTAAATGTGTGTAAGTAATAAAAGAATGAAGTTCTAAACTCCTTTGTTATGAAATGAAGTTGTTTTTCTTATCCATGCCAAATTTCTTACCAAATGTTAGATACCTAAAATCTCAGCAATAACCATCCCCCAAACCACTTATTCTTGAAGTGTGCACAGAATATCATGCATCTTAACAGATCCTAGAGAAAACACTTCTTTGCTCTTGGAGTTGGGGTGGTGGTAGGAAAAGTAGCCGTCTCGTGTGACAGACTTTTCAACTTCAACCCTCTTGCTCTCTGCTAGATAGAATCATAAGGTCATACAGTTTTGGGTTTTTGAGACAAGTTTCTAAAGATTTAGCAAAATAGTTTCAAGGTTACCTCCAAGCAGGTATAAATATCTTAGCTCTTATTTCTTCATGTTTTCTTCTAAATTGGCTCTGGTCTGCGGGAGCTTAATTAGTTCAGGCTCAATGCTGTTGGTTTACACCGAGGGTGTGTCTGTACTTCACATTTTTATAACAGAAAATACATTTTTTTGCCTTCATTTCTCATTATTTGTTTGTTTGCTAATTTTAATTTTCTCTTGGCAGTTGGACATCTTGGGGGGGGGCTATTGTAAAAATTTCTTTAGATTTTTCAAGGTAGATTCATCTCTAATTCCCAAAAAGAAGTCTTGTTCCATACCGTCTACATTTCATTCACTTAGCCTGAATTTACTGAATGCTTATGATGTACATGGTATTATGCTTTTTAATTACTGGTACCCTGAATATTTAGAGGAAAAAATACCTCCGACGTTCACTGTGGGTTTGGAGTATCATCTGGCTGAATTTGCACCCAGCTCGTCAGGATGATGAGTTCCAACCATCGACGGTGTTTCTAGGTCTTGGAAGAACCGAGATGTGAAGCTGATCTCTGCTGCCTCAGTGGTTCCCATTCTTTGAAGGAAGGCATTGGTATTCGTGTGAACAATTTCTTACTGATTTTCCTTCTGGAGAGAAAACAGTCGTGTTTTGACTTGATCGTAGGACAGAGATAGTTCCGATTCGCTGCTGTTACAGGCCCTCAATCTCTGCTCCTCTGATTTAGATGAACCCCTGTTTGATCGCCCAGGATGGTGGTAAATCTGCCACTACAGTTTTATAGATGTGTATGGGAAGGTAGTATTGGTTATGGGGTCAATGCCGGTGGCCTTAAGTGTTCTTGTTAAAGTGAGGGGACCACAGTGGTGAATTTGCTGCCTAGTTGGCAGAGGGAGACACCTGCCTGAGGTCAGCTACTTTGCCCCGTGTTTATAGGAAACCTTGTCTGAAGGGTGTGCTGTTTTATCTTGCTTAGGCTTCTAGAATGTCGAATATCTGTTGAGTCTCCCTGGGAGAGTTTTAGCATCTTGGTGGATTGATCCTGGAGCAGTGTTCTTGACTTGGGGTTCATGGAGGGAGGAGTCCCTAAAAGTATATGTGCACCTTTATGTTTTGGGGGGAGCATCTGTGGAGTTTGTCAGATTCTCAAGAAGATTCAGTGACCCAACAAAAGTTAAGTCACACTGCCGTGGAAGAATTATCAGGATCCAGTTGATGGTTAGATTTCACCTGTTGTTCCTAATTAATCTGAAAATCTCAAAGCAACACAGAGCAGTGAAAGGGGCACAAGGATCCACAAAGCCTTTTCCCAGGCTTTTTCCAAGGATTTTAGATAGAAAATCCCTAGGCCTTTTGTAGAACAGAACATTTCCTGGATCAATCCTTGGGCCTTCCATAGTCAAAGAACTACCCGAGACTAGTCTGACCCCACACAGTGTAGGAGGTGAAATGAGCTCCAGGCATGAGAAGGCGGAATAACTTGTACCCAACCAGCCAGATCCCGTGTTAGACAACTGTGTTATAAAGTGAAGTTTTTGTTTTTATTTCCTGCAAGGCACATTTCTTTCCTCTTCGTGGTTCTGTAGATACATTGCTGAGTCCAGTGAAATGTCAAAGATAGAACAGGGCTACTGATGACGTGCAAAAATATTGTATAACTGGTTGACAAAGATATCAGTAATGGTGTTGTGAATGGCTGCATGATGTCAGCGCCACTGTCTGTAACAGACACAACAATCTGAGAACAGAGACTTATCTGGGGCTCAGAAGTCTTGACAGTGGCTTCACTGTACCTCCAAGGAAGTGTGTTTGCAGCTAATTATTATCAATAATAATGACCATCAGTTCATTTTCACTTTTCTCATTTCTCTTTCTTCCTCCGTGAAACTGGAGTAAGCCTCGTTGTAGAGAGAAGCTCACGCAGACTGCTGGTTCAGCATCTAGGGCAAAGCAAAAATGTATTTTAATAGGGAGGTAGCTTAGGGTAGGGACCTCTTTGGCGCCTGGTGCCAAAGACAGCTGGTTTGAAACTCCATTTTTCATGACTTAATGAAATTATTTAACTTTACCATGCCTAATCTATAAAATGGGATTAATTATATGTATTTTGCAGGGTTGTATTGGAGGTAAAGTACGAGAATGCATTTCAGATTTCTACCATAAATAAGGCCCTCAGTTTTACTTGTAAATATTACTAAAAAGCAAAGTAAAAATTAGGAATTTCACCTACTTGATCTTTAATACACAATGTAGTATTTCTTCAGTATGGGTAAATTATGGGTAAAAGGATATTTTTCTTTATAGAGGGTCATTGACCCTCAGGAAAAACTCAATCAGAGGTTACATGGAAGTAAAAAGCAATGTCGTTTAATTGGTTTTTTTTAAAGTAGAGATTTAAAATGTAAACTCACTTGATTTTGAATTGATAAGAGCATGTAAAACTTCATTTAGAAAACACAAGAGATGTTTAAAACTGTGCCTAAATCTGACATCATAGTTTAGAAAGCTGGCTTTATAGCAAATGAAGGGGAGATGGAATAAGATCAGAAGGAGGAAAGGGGAAAGAGGGATCTGGCAGATTCCTAGAAGAAAGATCAAGACAGACACATATTTAAAAGTAGCAAGAGAGAGAAGAAGGGAGACGGAGGAAAAGGCAAAGAAGGGACTGAGAAAGGTGGATGGAGACAGGCTGGAAAAGTTCTGAAGCCTTAATTAACTGATCTTGTCACACACAGCTGTTCATTTGAGTTGCGGGCCCCAGAGTATTATTCCTTTTTATCACTGTCTTTTGAAATGCTAATTAGATAATTGACCATTGTTCACAGTTCTTTGGCTACTTTTTATTCTTAAACTTTTAGAGACTGGGCCTTGAATGGGATACTCAGTGCAGCACAACAGATGGGAAATTATTCTCTGGCCTGTAGTTGCCAAATGACCACCACAGTAGGGCTTGGGGTGTAGGACATCCAGCTGAGAGCCAGGGCTAGCCTCGGGGGTGGTTAGCACACTTCTTGTGATCGCCCTTCATCTGTAGGTTTTTATTTTGTGATGGTGAAGGGAGCTGCCTTTTTATTTATACAGATTTATCAGATTTACTCTAATCAATGACAAGTCTTCTTGACCACGAAAAGCTCATTTGAAGAATATCTGCAAATACTTAGTAGGACATCTTTAATTTCACATGAGAAACAATTGTAAGCATAGTGGTTGAAGAAGATGTTGCTCTTCTATTTCTGCCCCATTTAACTCATAATTGTTTTTGTTTTGACAGAAATTGAATTAGATAATGTACATGAAAGCATCTTGAAGAATATTACGCTCAGCTCAAATATAAGATTTGATTTTATTATTACTCCATGTAGTTATTGAATAAATACCAAGTGGTAGTAATATATCTGTGAATTTTACAGAAAAAACGCTTTTGACCAACAGGACATGGTCCAGTAGAAGAGTTGCCTATTCTACATGTTTTACAAAGAGATTAATCATTTTTCGTTTATGTACTCCATCTGATGTCATGGAACCTCACTTAATGTCTTTGCTCTGTAGAGGCAGTGAAATAACACGCCTCATCTTTTCTATGTAATCATTAAAAGTTATTAAACTGGATGTTATAAAGATTGATTTTAATAATGTCTTTTAAATTTTCAATGGATATTGAAGTGTAAATTTTCTGAAGCTTCATGAAAATAATTGACCTTAGTTACAGTCCTACAACAGTTGGAGTATTGATGGTGTCTGTCGTTTTAAATTTAGGTGAACTAAAATTTTATTTGTCTGGCATGAATATCACAGAAAAATTCTTTCCCTCAGGCTGTTTTTCAAAAATAAAAACAATGTTTTTTAAAGGAGATATATGTACATTGTAGTACATTTTACAAATGCTGAAAAATAAAAAGATGAAAATAAAAATTATCTTTTAATAGTTAATCATTTAATGGTTGATTCTGTTGTCTGATAGTCTTTATGTATGCATACACATGCAATGTTAAATATGAATGCAATTTTAGATTAGTTCAATGAAATTTACTTATGGATATATAACCCTTATTTTCATATTTTTATTCTTCCATTTTCTTTTTTTTAACTTGATTATTTCTGTCAGAGATACATGTATGTTTCTTAAATTTAATTATTTTAGTTTTTCTGTTTCCTAATTAATATATTTTTTGAACTTTATTAATCTTTGCGTTTTCTTGGACCTATTTTATAGGAGTCATTTTCCTTGAGTTGGCTTTTTAAATTATTTTATTCTTTTCATTTCCCAGATTATGAATTTGCATCAGGCTATGAATTTGGCTGCATCCCATATGTTTTGTTGATATGTCATATTCTTGTTGTTAATAGTTTCTTAGTAGTTCTTATTAATAGTTTTGTTTCTTTTTTAATACATGAGTTATTTGGAATGCTATTTACATTTCTAATAGATTATCATCTTTGCCCTTTAAAATCTTCATAACTGATTTCTAGGTTTATTGTGGTTTGGTCAGTAAAGAAATAGTATAGTTTCTGCTTACAATTTATTACACTCGTTTTGTCTCTTCATAAATGATGATTTGGGGAATTTTTCAATGAATATTTGAAAATGAGGGTCATTCTCTATAGTGTGCATCTTAATTTGCTTTTTAATTTTTAAAATTTTTACTTAATTGTGTCCCTTGTGGACCTCGAAAGATATGTTAAATTCTTCCACTGAAACGATATTTCTCATTTTTCATGCCTAATGATTCATGATGGTGGTGTGTTTATGGTAGATTGTATTTCCATCTTTAATCTTCAGTGCTCCCTCTTTCATTATTATTATCTATTTGTTTTTTTTTCTATTCTAAGAGAACTTTTCAAGTTTGTCATCTACATACTGACATTTTCTACAGTTTTATGCAGATTTTAATTTTGTCAGCACATTTTTACTTCCCTTAGTGTGTTTCTTATTACGTCCATCTACTGTTACATCTCATCCTGAATCTTTCACCTTGGCATCCATTTTATAGAGATCCTCTCTTTTATATAACCATTAAAGGTGATGTTTCCTAAAATCTACTTTTATTTTTTGTAGGGGGAAAATGGTTTTCAAAGTCTAGTTTCCATTTGGATCATGAGAGCATATCGACCTATATTTTAATCTGTAGATTTTTTTCCCTTTGTGACACATTTTTAACAAGTTGAAATTTTGCAGCTCCAAATCCACCGTTCTGTATTTTTTGTAATGGTGGAGCAAACTACATTTATTCTTTTCCAGCTCTCTTCCCTGTTAGCTTCTGCCAATAGGAGGCTCTGGAGGAAGGCGAAAGCTAGTGAAGCAAGGAGGGACTTAGCCCTTCCTGTTCTTGTCACATCACTCTGGCGGCCTCAGTTGTTTGTAGTTTTCAGTTTTTTCCTGTATTCCTAAAAGCAGCCTGCTGGTACTTCCTTCTCATTGCCTCAGCTCTGAACTTTTAGGCTCTAAAAACCCAACCTCTTCATTTTGTTTCCCCAGACCTAGGCATGGTACAATTTCCACTGACTGCTCTTTGATGCCTCATAAATCTACATCAGAGAACTGTAGATATGTGTTGCTTAAGCCACTGGTCCAGCCGTACTGGTTCAGGAGGGCAGTGATCTTCCACTAGTTAGCCTTCGAGAAACTTCCTTTAAAAATAGACTTTAGAAAGAAGATAATATTCTGATGCCTCGTATCTCTAAAAAATTTTTCTGTCTAGATGTTTATTGTCATAAACATAATTGCATTTCATAAGTGCTGTGTATGCACACTTTATCAAGGGTAGAAGGGTTATTTAAATAATCTGTATCTTTTAGGGTAATGGTGGATGGGCTAGCAAAAGGCACACGGTCTTCATCGGTCAACTTTCAGTGGGGAAGCTGGAGAAATAACGTAGAAAATGAGAGTAAGGCGACAGTTCTGGTGTGGTTTTCTTAGAGAAGAGGGTAGGGAAGAGATACACGGGAGAAAGGAGGTATTATGTTATGAAATTTGACTTAATGTGCACAGTTGGCTTTTGGTGTTGCAAAGCAGTAAAGAGGCTTATTGATGCCTATATTTAAGGTCATTGCAGTGCATGAAATGTAAATCAAAGTGTTATTCTTTACTAGAAGCTGGGAGATAACATTTACATAACATGCTTTTAAGGTAATGAGTTAAGTTCATTATTTCTTTATTACTGTAACTGTTTCACGAAAGTTATTTCCATACTAAAAATACTCCCTCTCCTGCTTGCATCTGATTTGTCGTAATTTTTGCATGACGTTGTAATCTATTGTTAGGAAATGATAATTCCATTTATTTTTGTTTCATGGGGAAAATGGTTAACCAGCTGTTTCAATCTCTCCAAATAAACTGGCTTCCAGAATTCTTAGTTAAGTAGCAATGCTGATTGATAGGATTGTCACCATTTTTCTGACCCTCTCTCCCTTGTCACTATGACATAGTGCAGAAGCCAAATAAGAAATCTGAGCAAAAGAAAAGATACCAAGGTCTAGATATTTCACAAACCAGATAATTAGACTCTGAATTGTGAAGAATAGGCTGAATGAAGAAATGTCACAAATCTATAGTGGCTTAAGGAGCACAGTGATTTCAGAGTGAAATCTTTTTACATAAATGTTATGGTTAACTAGTAATAGGAATAAAAGTCGGAGCAATCTCAGAAAATTATGTTATGATTCGTGCCTAATGAATTGCAGGCTTTCCTCTGTTATTCTCCTTAACCCACCTATTGCTTTTTCTGTATGATCAGTTAACCAGTTCTTTACTCCTAACTAAAGCTGTGTGTTCCTGTTCAAAAGTTGCACCTTCATTTATAAATTCACAGAATATGATTTTCAGGGAAAAAAATGTAATTCAATCAGCTTTGCATGGTTTACATAATGTGCTAGTCTCATATTTACTATGTGGTTAACAAGAAATAACTGTTACCAACAAAAATCAGAGAATTTAAAAACAACGAACATTTTGCTTGGGAGCCTATGTATATCTCTGTATAAATACATATAGACATCTATAAACATCATCGATCCTTCTCATATGCCCATGCCATATATATGTGGATGTGGGATGATGCTTGTTTTTATATATACAAGTCTATATTTATATAGCTGAAGAAGTGAAACATATTGCTTTTTATTTAAATGACTCAGTGCGTTTATAGACAAGCTTCATTTTACTACACTTTATCAATGCTGGGATGGTTAGATGCCGCTAATGATTTAGTCTTCTGAAGGTCAAAGTGTGACAGGGTAAGTAAGTTGATTCCTAGAGACATTCCTATGACATCAGTGCCCTTACATTGGGTAGAGAATCTCTGGGAAAATTATTATTCTTCAATGGAAATAAAATTTTGCTTTGGGTAACTTGATAGATTTGAATTATTCATTTATGACCTTGCTTTCTGTTGTCATGAGTGTGTGTGTTGGGGAGGATCTTTAGGGGACGGGAAGGTTCAGGGATTAGAAGATTTTTACAAGCGATGAACTGAGTTTTCAATTCCCTGGTAAAGTGTAGAGGGAGAAAATGAAGCCGTTAATTTCTTTCTTTTCAGAATTATTTAGCCACCGTTGTTCATACTTTACATATTTTCTGTAGAATATTTTTAACGGCTTGCCTTTGTAGTTGGGAAGTGACACTTACCTGGATTTTCTTAGGTCCTTTATTTATGGAATCAGTGGGACTGCTGCTAATTAACTATAGAGGAGACAGTGAAGATACGCGTGTACTAAGCTGGAAAATTCCAAGAAGAATGTGAAGGCCCTAGAGTGTCTCAGTTCAGCAGAGAGGTGAAACATACGTACAGTAGCACCGTTCTGCCTTATGGCCAGTCACTGCTCTCTATCATGAATCTAATAAAGGTGGGTTTTTTTAGGCCCTGAAATAATTACTCTTATGTTTCTCGAGTTTGCTACAGTACCTTGGAGATGGTTTCAAATCCCATGTGTTTTAAAGCTATGGCAATTGAGGCAGTTGGAGCAGTGGTTTCTCAGCATTAGAACACATCTTAATTTTTCAAGATTGAAGAGTTTATTGGGAGCCTGAGGTTGTTGCTGGTGTTGTTAATGTAATTTGCTTTCATACTGACCTGTTTTGTCCCTCCCAGCTCCCCACCCCAACCCCTTTGTGCTGAAATTGGCAAGAGCTCTGACTAGTTGCATTCTAGTAAGAATGTGGTGAGTTTAGGTCAAATGCTTGCTTTTCCTTGTATGGCGTGTTTGGGTATGTGTAAATATGTAATAATCCGGAGAACGAATTCTTCATTTTCAAGAAGCTATGGTGACATTTCTATTTAGTAAAATGTTGGATAATTGGTAGAAAACACAAAACAAATTTACATGTTGGCGAGCCTGACATATTTCTTTATTCTCTCAAATTTTATACACTTAAACAAATTTGCAGCAAAAAGTTCTCCAAGGACTATTAAACATTTTTGATGTTACCAAGTCAAATTTTGCTTTCTGTCAATGTACCCGCACAGGTATCTTCACAAAGTTTCCTGTCCAATCCTGGTTGTCACCACTCCCTGCTTCGTTTTTCTCCATCTGCCCCTCCAGCTCCACTCTCCACCTGCTCTGTGCTCCAAGAACCTAATCTTTAACAGTTCCATCATCTGACTCTCTCTCAGTCTTCTGGTTGGGTTCAGCCAATGGGAAGCTTTATCTTTCTCTTCACTTTGATTATACACTTTTTTTTTTAAATGACAGTGTATTGTTTTAGATTTAGATAAGATTAAGCTAAAATTTAGTGAGCATTTTCTGTGAACCAGTTTCTGTGCTTTCAGACTTGTGATTTTATTTTATTCATTTTCTTTACTTTTAAAGATTGGCATCTGTTGCCAATCTTTTTTCTTTTTCCGTCTTTTTCTCCCCAAAGCCCCCCAGTACGTAGTTGTATATTCTGGTTGTCTTATGTGTGACGCCACCTCAACATGGCCTGATGAGCGGTGCCATGTCCGCGCCCAGGATCCGAACCGGCAAAACCCGGGACCGCTGAAGCAGAGCGTGCAACTTAACGACTTGGCCACGGGGCCAGCCCCCAGACGTGTGATTTTACAAAAAACTTCAAGTGGACTTTATTAGTCCTCTATTTAAAAGTCAGGAATACTGGGGTTGAGTTCAAATGGTTGTTTAAGGTAACAAAACTAGAAAACAGAGAAGCTGGTCTCCTACTCATGCTCAGCATCTTGCCCATTGACAGCCGTGCCTCCATAACCCATCACTGCATTACAGATTACACACCCCTTTGAAATGTGTCTTTTCACACACACACCCCACACCACTATTTTTTGGAAACTTCTTTTAAAGTCAACTTGACTCTTTAATCATCCAACCTAATTTACTAGTCTCATCTCTATTGTCTTCACTCCCCTACTTCTAGGGAGCAGAGTCTGTTCCCCAGCAGTCTTTCTCTCTTTTCCTCTGGAATCACCAAAGTCTTCTGCTGGCTCTTCAGCATTTAAATATGCTCAAGCCTCCCCTGTCTTCAAATTAAACACACACCCCCCAAATTTTGAGACTAACCTCCATCCTCATTTTGTTCTTTCCTTTACACAACCAAGTTTTCTCACACCACATTCTCTGTGTAATGAACTATGATCTGGCTTTTTTCCGCAACACTCTGCAAAAACTTCACGTTAAAGTTGCCAGTGACATGTCAAATTGACATGCTTTGGCCTTTCTACCACTTTAAAGCATTGGGCTCTGGACCACATCCTTCTCCCTAACTCCTACTGACTTTCAAAACTCACCTAAGGACCACCTTGTCTGGGGAGCTCCTCTTAACCCTGGAGACTAACTTGGCTGCCTTTCCAGTTTCTCCTCTTGTGCTGGGGGTATATGTCTTCATAATAGTTACTACCCCTGCTGGGGCGCTTCATCTTGCTGATTGAACCGTAGTTTATTTGAGGGTCAGGATCACGTCTTTCCATGAGTTTTATACCGTGTTCTCTTCCCACCTTGGACTCTATCGCACTCTTTCCCCTCACATCTGCTTGGCTGCCTTTCCCAAGTCCTTAGACTGTTATTTGTTCAGCTCCTATTATTTGCCATTCTTTACACTGTGTTGGTGACACGGGGTGAATCAAGAGATAACTGTCTTTATGGGGCTTACAGTCTGCCTTTACGTTTAGGCAGATTTTAACTCTTGCTGAGGTTGTTTTCATCCTTAAAAACATAATATTTATAGTAATAAGGGTGAGAAGGATCAAATAAGCAAGTTTGTTAATTGATTAGCATTCTGCGTAGCACATAATTAATATGCAATTGATATTACATGTTAACCTTAATAGTAATAAACCTTACCTTACGTACACATTGTGCATATATCAGATATGTGAATTATAATACGTGAAAGTTGTGCTATTCTATAAATATTATAAATAAAAAGTAAATAATACACATCAGTTCCTTTGTGTGTCAATATATATTTTTACATCTATCTGTTTTACAAAATCATGATATTTTCATTTGTTCCTTTGCTGCTTTTTATTTACAAAAAGCTTCTGTCTGTTAAAAATTCAGTGCTAAGTCAGCCTAGAGCAGAGTTCACCCTGGAAGAGATTTTCATTGTAACGGACCTTTTAAGAACCAGCTTCAGAGTTGAGATATTAGCAGCTCTGGATTTCTTGAAAAGTTTTCTATTTAGTGATTTATTTGGATTAACTGCCATCACTTTCTCATCTTCACTAGATTAATTTTCAAGTCGTCTTTTTGGCCGTGGGTACTGACCAGCATGGTGGTGTGTGGGACTGTTCTGTGTGCATGCACGCGTAATATTTCCAAACACGTGCTCAGTAATCGAGTCTCTATCAGGAAGTAAACATGGAGACTATGTTACTTGGTGCCGTGATACTCCTGTTGTTGCGTTGTCACCACAGGATGCCATCAAAATAGTTATGAAGAATGTCAGTATTCATTAATTGTGTACTATTCAGAGAACATTAGCAAAGGGAAAAAGATACGGTAGAAATCTGAGGAAAGATGGAAGATAGGAGAGAAAGCTGGTGTTTGAAGAATGATCTTTGATCTTTCAGAGGAGGAATACATATCAAGAGCTTATCTGTGTGAAAGAATTTACATGCAAAACAAATCAAGAACATAGATCTTACTTATCTTTGTAGATTATAGTTTGGTCCTGGATAAAGGAAAAGCCAGGCATCTATAAAGGGGATTTACATGTTTATGCTAACTCAATTAGCATTAACAGAGGCTAGCAGTAATGCTGGCTGTCTAGCCTCAAACTTTTATGCATATATATTTTCAAAGAAAACCGAAAGATTCTTGGGAATGTTATATAGAGAAGGAAGAGAGAGAATTATCAAATGTTGTGAAGCTGTTTTTAAATCGTATGAAATATTTTTTGTGTTCTGAAATATTACTTCAGGAAGAAGTAGCTTTTTTTAAATAGGAGAAAGCAAAATCATATCTTATAGCCATTAAAGCTTATTGCATTTCCAAATTTACAGTTGGAAGTCATGCAGATTTTCTTTAACAAACTGAAGGATGCATTTGTAGTCTAAATGGTAGCTTTGAGAGTAGTTAGATATTTATGGAAAAATTATGAGAAGCAATGTGCATTTTTAAAAATTTTTTTCCAAAATAGATATTGGTTAGGAAAACTAGACTCTTTCACAATTTGGTAATGCATATTCTGACTCATTCACACAGACATTGTGCTACCTAAAGTGTTGCAAAATCAGACATTTATATGGAGATGGGCTATTGATGTAAAAAAAAAAAAGGAGCTGAGGGCTGGGAAGGATAAGGAATGAGTACAGTATTTTAAAAATGAGCTCTTTGTTTTCCCCCCTTCCTCATGCCTAGATCTCAGAGAGGTTTTGTCCAGGGAGAATAAAGAACCCATGGGAATTACCCGAGAATCACCCACCAGTAAAAGGGATAGTTTTACTTCAGTGAGCAAGGGTGGGACCAGAAGTCTGCAATAGTCAATGATGCTTTTTTATCTTCTTCATGCCAGGTGAACATTTGCATATGCAGAATGCTGACTCATTGGGGGAATCACAGCCTAGTTGAAATCCATAAGGTGATGCCTCTTTATCCTCTATGGGGTATTTGATCTAATATGAGAGCAGCAGTTAGATTCCATGGGTTTGTTACCAGTTAACTCATTGGCTTGATGTTCAAGGCCAGCTGCCTCCCCCTACCACCATAGCTTTGCTCATTATACTCACTCCTACCCTCAAGCACTTAATCTGCCTGTTAAAATCTTACTAGCCATTCGAAGAGAGATACCAATACCTCCTCCAGACATGATCTTTCACATCTCTAACTTTTATAGTATTTACTGGTCGAACTCTTATGACCCTTATTGCATTTTCCATGCCTTTTAATTATTTGTTTAACTGTTTTATTTTGAAAAATTTCAAACATGTATAAACAGGATAGTAGAATAAACTCCTATGTATCCAGCATACAACTTGGACAATGGTCAGCATTCTGCCGTTTTTGAATCACCTATACATCGCATTCCCCACCCCTACTTGATTTTAATTAATTTTGAATAATCGATTATGAGATCCTTAAGTCAGGTACCATATATAAACTTTCTTTTATTTTTTCTGATTAAAAATATGATATACCGGGCCAGCCCCAGTGGCCCACTGGTTAAGTTCAGTGCACTCTGCTTTGGTGGCCTGGGTTTGGTTCCTGGGTGCAGACCTACTCTGCTCGGTTAGCAGCCATGCTGTGGTGGCAGCCCACAAACTAAAACATAGAGGAAGATTGGCATGGATGTTAGCTCAGGGCAAATCTTCCTCAGCAAAAAAAAAAAAAATAAATATATATATATATATAAATAATATATCCTCATTATGGAGATATTTGATATTAATAATTTGAAGACTGTGCAGATTCCAATCTTTCTTTGTTTTTAAAAATTTAATATGAAATTTGTATATTGCTTTTTAACTTAGCATTTTACTATGAGCATTTTCCAATGTCCTTGAATACTTTTGGAAGCAAGACCTTTTTAAGGCAGCGTAATATTCCATTATGTGTGTCTTCCATAATTTATTTAATGTTTCCTATTGTTGTTTTGTTTTGTTTTTTTCCTTTTTCTCCCCAAAGCCCCCCAGTACATAGTTGTATATTCTTCATTGTGGGTCCTTCTAGTTGTGGCATGTGGGACCCTGCCTCAGTGTGGTTTGATTAGCAGTGCCATGTCCGCGCCCAGGATTCGAACCAACGAAACACTGGGCTGCCTGCAGCGGAGCGTGCAAACTTAACCACTCGGCCACGGGGCCAGCCCCTAATGTTTCCTATTGTTGATCCCTGTCTTGAACATCCTTGTACATAAATACTTGTTCTTATTTACAAAGATATTATTATGATAGTTTCCTAGGAAATTATTAGGTGAAAGTGTCTTCACATATCTTGCCAAATTGCTATCCAGGAAGGCTGTGCCAATTTGCGTTATTTTTATCTTATTAACTTGGTAGTTGAAAAATGGTATCTGATTGTGTTCTTTTTAAAATTGTTATTTCCTGGATTATTAATGACATTGAATATTTTTTATGTTCATGGTTTTTATTTCATGTGCTAAATAAGGTGTTATTTGGAATTGCAGTGAATTGTACATGCCGTTTAGTTCAGCTCCAAATCTAGTGCTTTGCAGTGAGGATCAATTACTTTGAATATTTCACAAATCAGCTTTTGCTGTCTTTGGGACCATCATGTCTGCCTAAGTGCAAAGTACGTTAGTTTCGAGTTGGTCTTATTTTACTCTTTGAGTAGTGTTTTTCAAAATTGTCACTGTGGGGCCAGCCTGGTGGTGCAGCAGTTAAGTTTGCAAGTCCTGCTTCGGTGGCCTGGGGTTTGCTGGTTTGGATCCTGGGTGCAGACCTACGCACCGCTTGGCAAGCCATGCTGTGGCAGGCACGCCACATATAAAGTAGAGGAAGACGGGCACGGATGTTAGGTCAGGGCTAGTCTTCCTCAGCAAAAAAGAGGAGGATTGGTGGCAGATGTTAGCTCAGGGCTAATCTTCCTCAAAAACAAAAGCCACAAAACAAAATTGTCACTCTGCTGAATTTTCTCCCGTTACATCATATAACTTATTTGAGAAATGTAATTCTGTCCATAATTATTTAGTTTAGGTAAACATTCTTTGTCCAAGAAGTATACTCTCAGGTCTAAGTACATTTTTAATTTTTGAAAAAAAATCATTTATTTACATAAAAGTTTTAAATCACTCATTGTATTTGACTGAATTTGTAGTATATTTAAGCTTCTTCTGGAATGAGTTGAGAATGCTGTTTTTAAAGTACTTGGTACCATTTGTATATCCAGTGAAATAACAGTTGCCATTTTCACAAGTGAGTTTTTTAATGCTAAGCTTGCTCTTTTGCTATGTGAGATTTCCAAACTCCAGAATAGGAATCCAATGAAAACATTTACATTAATAAACTATTGTAGGTAAATATTTTCAGCTTCAGAAAAAGCAGAGAATGCTTTTTACTGTTGGAGTTACTTTATTACCTAAATCTTGGTTGTAAATCCAGCAGAAAAACTAGCATTTTATTAAAATCTCCTGCACTTTGTTGCTTCTAATCAAATCATGCCTGGCTGAACTATGTTCAAATATGTTGAAAAATAATTTGCTGCATTGTGTTGAAAAATATTAAAAGTGTATGTGTTATGTGGAGGAAACACTCATAACAGATCTCCCCAGACATCAACAGGATATTAGTACCCCAAAGAAATGACGACAGTTTGCCAGCTTGATGCGTAGAGGAAGGAAATTTACAAACATCTCCAAGAGAGGCATGTTGAGCGGTTGAAGGAAATGAGGCACGTCCTGCTTTTATTGTGCTTATTGGAGTGGGATTCCCAGAAGACTGAACAAGGCTGTCCTGAGACCTCTGTTTGGCAAAGATCTTGTTGACTCATATTTTATTTTTGTTTCGGTAAAGGTCTGCTATTGTTCACATTTCTAATGAAGCTCATAAACACACAGCCAATATCATTTCCCCTTCTATTGACTGATGTATACAAATAAATGAAAATCTCCCATCATCATTAACTCGTGTTCTGTTTCCATGAAGCAAAGACTAACAGGGAAGTTTCCTTAAAAGAAAGGCCCTTTAAAGAAAGATCTCAGTTCACAAACTTTGAAAGTTGGTGAAGTTGTGTATTTGAGTTTTAATCACCAGAAATGCTGGGGGAATTTATTACTTCCTACTCATATGAAAAAGGAAAGCAGAGGTAAATATTTACATATCTTGTATTTCGAGAGCCTAGTTTTCGATTAAAAAGTTCGATCCATCGACTTATGAAGCCTCCGCTTAGAAGTTGACTCGCTGGCCGTTTTTGAGTGAGAACAGTTAGAAAGACTCCCAATTTGAAATGCCTAGTTTAGAATCTTGGATTCACATAATACTTTGATATATTTTAAAATTTTCTATCAAGTTGTACACCTATATATGAGAAAATAATGGGAAATATTATAAACATGTCTGCTTTTTTAAGCTCTTTTTTGTTGTAGCCATCAAAGTGCCTGAGAGTTATAACTCTTTAGAGAAATACCGGAATGGAAATCTTCCTCCAGTCTTCAGCTGTGACTCAGTCGAAGGGGGCAGCCTGAAGGCTGTATCTGGAGTTTTAGGTTATGAATTTGTACCCTTAACTTTGAGTCAGAAGATGTGGTTACTCTCGGTCTTATTCATTGAGTGACACTGCATAGAGCATCAGAGGAGGCTTGGCTTTTGTTCAGTAGACATTTAAAGGAGACAAACATGAAGGGGAAAAAGAGTGTGAGAAAGTGGAAGGCTAACGGTGGTTAAAAATCTACTGTTGCTTTCATTTCTCTTAGTAATTCCTTAGGATTGTTGTTTTTTAGATGATTTTTTCCAGTCATCTTAATGTATGAAAAATTTCAAAGAAAGGTTTTTCAACTCTTCAAAAGTATGTTTCAGGGTAAAGATAAGAACTGATCGATCACCAAAGGAATTTCTCTGGCTGGAGTCCTAATGTTTTCAGTTCTTGTGATTTTTCTCCCTGTTTGTCTTTTTCTTTTTGACTCAGACTCCCAGTAATGTCTGGTTTAATGGAATTCCTTTGGGAGATAGGTTTGGATGACATTTAAGAGCCTAAAGGTGCTTCTGAATCAGGATTTTGAGGAATGATGTTAACTTAGAGGTAACTTATTCTTCTAGTGCAAAGGGGCTGAGGATTTGGGGGCAATAATTTTGGGTCACATTAAGCCCTTAGAAGTTTTGCCCCTGATAACCTGAGTAGCCTTTAAACTATTTGTTAGAGGGGGTCATTCCCTCAGCTCTCCAGTTTTCTAGAAGAACTCAATTTGGTTTACAATTCTGAGGGCTTCTTTCAAACACTCTCCTGACAGAGAACATCAAATATTTTCTGACTGGTTTTCTACACAGTGAATTAAGGCTGAGAAAATTAGTAGGAGTACCAGCATCTGAATTGCATGTGTGTGGTGGTGGTGGTGGGGCGTGTGTGTGTACACGTGTATGCGTGTGTCTGTAACACGTGTATGTTTTTTTGTTGCGGCACCTGCTTGCGTTTAGGTAACTATAGTTTTAGGAGAGACTAACTTAGATAATATCAAGGCTTTGGATGTCTTAGTGCTGCCATAATATGATTTAAAAACCTGTGCTGTGTCTAACATTGCTTTCAGAAATTCGTAATACATGGGGCTAGTAAGTTGACAGTCATTTCTCAGTGTTCCTTGAGTAGTTATAGAAATCAGACACATTTAGATACATTTTGATTCCAATTAATCTAATTTTTGGTGTGAAATATTCAAAGATCAGTAACTTATCGAACTCAGAAATGGAGAATTTTTCCTGTTTAAAGTAAGTTAAGATTTAATAACATACAGAATCTTCCTATAACTTTTGGGAGAAGATTTACTCTGATGTTTACTTCAGATCATGTGTTTTAACAGTTAATCAAAAGGCAATTTAAGTTTTGTTTGGATTTTTTAAAGTCAGCACAATTTTTAAAATGTAAGCAAACTCCTTATAGGAATCGGGAAATAAAGATATTTGTAGCACCTAGCATGTATTGCAATTTTGTTATTTGCAGTTTGTTATGAAGTGTTCCCAGGAATAAGAGGGTATGTGCAGCAACAATGTTTACTGTACAGATTTCTGGAATTTTAAAATTAAAGAGCAAGTATAAACTGGGAAGAGTGGGCTTTCCAACGTGGAGTCTGGCTTTAAATCTCACCCCGTCTCCTTACTACCCGGAACCAGCACGACACAGTTATTTAATTTCTCTGTAAAATGAGGATAATACAATGCCTACTTCATCAGGTTATGAGAATTCAATGAATGAATACATCTAAAGCATTTAGAACAGTGTTTGGCTCATCATAACTGCTCAACGAGTACTTTCGAGCTCTTAGCATGATCAGTTTTAGAGAGGAAAAATATAATGGGGCAGTTTCTCAGTGATCATTAGAAATCATAATTACATTTGAAAATTCAACACAATGTTGACATTCGAAAACCAGCCTCAGATGTGGACTTGCTAGAACCAGGAAGATGAAGAATGGCCGTGTGATGAGAAGAGCGGGGGATGGGGGATGACTTGGAGGTTCACTGTGCTTAGTAAGCCCGCTGATTTGATCTAGACTGTGTTACAGATCAGTTTAAAGCAGCGAAATTTTCTAAAGATGCTTTTAGTTTCACTTTAACTAAGTGCATATATCAGATAATACGTGGTTTGAGAGGCATTTTGTTGGTAGAGGTAGGAGGTTTTGGGGGTGTCATGTGTGTGTTGGGGGTAAAGCCCTCCGGTCGTCTCTGTCCCACTGCCACTGTTCCTCCGGTCAGGAAAACTCTCACCTCCACTGAGCACATCAGCTTGATCATGGAACTTTATAGGTGACAAGTTTGCATCAGTGTTCTCTTCTTGTTTTAGTCATTTTCAGGTCATGTGGGTCAGCTCCTCCATCAGTAGGGCTAGTTCTATCAACCCAGATGCTTTTTAGAGGATGCAAAAGCTAAGGAAGCTCATCAACACTAACACTTGAGCCCAATCAGTTACCAGATAGATTACCCTCAACATGGATAATACCCCTAAAATCTCTCCCCCCAGCTCCCACCCAACAGTATTTCTGCCTAGCTTGGAATTCGGTGGTTACCTTTGTGGCTGCCACCATTCCTGTTGCCAGGCAGGTGTAAAGATGCTTGCTTCTTTACCTACAGTGCAGTTGCCTATTAATTTGCACCTTAACTGCATAGAAATATGTAATTCTTTGGTAAGGAAAAAAGGAAACATAATTCGAGCAATTGTGTTGAGGTGAATGACTGCATGCTTGCCTGTGGAAATATTTTTGTGGCGTGTGTGTGTATGAGTGGGCATTTTAATATGTTCATTATCACAGCTGATGTTTTTCCATTGGACATTTGGCTTCATCTTGCAGAAAGAAAACGTGGTTTTAGAATCAGGAAGCTGATCAGAGGATTCCTGAATATTTTTTAGTCAGACGTCTGATTCTCCCAGGGAAGTGGGAAGTTGTAGCCACAGCTCCTCCTGGGTTTGTTGGAGTTCTATTTATTAGAAAGTAGCCTAATCCTCTCTGCAAAGAGAGGAAGTGCTGTTTCATAACAGAGTCACGTGGATTGAGGGTCATTGAACCAGACAGAAACTACTGCTGTTTGATTTCCAGCTAGTGATCAGTATTTCTAGATCTGGAACAATGATAAGAAATGATCTGGTCTTTAAGGAAAACTGAGATTTAAGAATTTAGCCTCAGAATCTGAAATCTTTAAACCTGGAAGAACAAGCTTTTCAGCTTCTAGCCCACTCTATTTCACAGGTGAAGAAACCATTGCTCAAAGAGGTGTCTCTGCGGAGCTTAGGTCTTGAACAACTGGGTCTGCAACTCAGGCCAGCTGAATCTCAGGGCTAGTGTTCTTTGAGTGTGAATGTATTTTGTTTTTTATTTTTGCAATAACCTTTGATTAAACCCTCGCTCACACCATTATAGTGGTTAAGCACATGGACCAGATCTATGTATCCTGGATTTGGAAGTTGGTTCTCCATGTCATAGTTACTTGTTCTAGTTGCTGTTTCTCAGTTTCCTTATCTGTACAATGGGGGTAGTAATTTCACAGAATTCTTGTGAGGATTAAATAAGTCGTTTCTTGTAAATTGCTGATAAGAATACTTGGTGTAACTGTTAGCTATAATAATTTATTGTTAATAATTTTATAGTAATTATTACTTTATTGATAATAATAATATATTGTTTTTAGACACTTTAGCTAGCTATCCAGCATACTAATTAAAGAGCTGGCTTTGTGAAAGAGCAGGAATCCATAATTATCTAGTGAAATTGAGGCTGTAATGCATTGAACGTCTTGCTTCCTTTTGAGTTGCCTGGATTGACTGAGTGCTCTTGGTACCAGGATGGGTTCCCATCCACTGTGTTTTGCCTCTATAGATCAGGCTTGTTCTCCTAGGGAGTGGTGAAGTGGAAAAAATTGCCCATAACCAAACTCCAAAATGTATCCTAACTATCTTATTCACATTTATAGGACAGTTTTATTGCTGTAGGTAAAGACGGATAACTGGGCATTATTCCAACATCTTGGCAGTTTCCCTTTTTCAAGGTTCTCGTATTAGGATTAGCATGTTGTTTTAAAGCCATTGCCTTTCTGCACCTTATAATTCCTTGTTCTTGGGGGAGCGTTGGAAGATTTGAATTAGGGTTATCCTGCCAAATATAGGAAAGGATGTCTGTTTAGTTTTAATACTTTCCTTGGTTTATAAAGTTGGTACTGCAGTCCGCTTTGCCAATAGACAGAACAAATCAGAGGCTGCATAGGCATGCCATGTATAGACGGGGTAGATGCAGGCTGGGATAGTGAGGACACACGAGCAAGAACAGTATAGCTCTGTCAGTTTCTTTCTTTCTGTGCTTCCACTTGTTTTTGGGATTGATACCATTGTTCAGCAGTACAATGATTTGCCTCATCCATTATGTTTCTTTTTTAAAATAATTGTTTTCTAGATTTTCTTTCATATGCTTATGTTATTTTATTAATGAAATAATAAATACATTCAAATTAAATAACAGCAATAATTTTAGTTGCTTCAAGAAGTGGGAACTCAAGAGGCCAGCCTGGTGGCCTAGCAGTTAAGTTGTCATGCTCTGCCTTGGTGGCCTGGGGTTCACCAGTTTGGATCCGAGGCACAGAGCTACACACTGCTTATCGAACCATGCTGTGGTGGTGTCCCACATATAAAGTAGAGGAAGATGGGCACGGATGGCTCAGGGCCAGCCTTCCTCAGCAAAAAGAGGAGGATTGGCAGTGGGTGTTAGCTCAGGGCTAATCTTCCTCAAAAAAAACAAATTGGGAACTCAAATTGAATGGCATTAAATCTCTGTAGATTAGTATATTTTATTTTATTTTGCTATAATTGACATATAACATTCTTCTTTCAGGGAGTCAATGTGATAAGATGAAAAAAGCATGTGCTCTGTGTTTAGGCCTGGCCATCAGTTTCAGCTCTTACGACAACTTGTTTGTGGAACCTTGGGCAAAATTCATAATTTCTTCATGAGGCTCAGTTTCCATCTTTACATAAGTGTTAGAAAGATGCAAAGAGATAAGCTTGGAAATGGTTTAGTTGCCAGACGTGCTCAACAGATGTGAGGTGCCTATTCTCCCATGTGTACATTTCTTATCTTTTTTTACAGACTTCATATGGAAGCAGCTGTTATGGTTTCAAACTTAGATTCCTGACAGTGGCCTTCTACCTAATAGATGCTCAGTAAGTGTTATGGAATGCACACATATTTAGAAGAGCAGAGGACAGAGTACCTTAGGGGACTTAGAGTAGATTTTAAAGACAAGTTGACTGTGCCATTCCTTGCTCCCTGCTTGCTGTATGTTGTAAGTCTACTGGATCTTATTACTGTCATTGCCTAAGGAAACTGAGTTTCCTGGGAATGTGCTAAAATATAGCTAGAATTCTGTAATTTGATGTGAACATCGAGGTACTTGAGCTGGTTATTTTCTAGGTGTTGGTGGAGGTTATCATCAGGGTGAGGTACCACAAGGAGCTCCGCCAGAGATCTGGACACTGTTGCTGATATTTCTGTGACTGTCCAAAGTCCTCTTTGGGCTTAGATTACTCATCTACGCTGTAAGGAGAATGCCTGTCCTGTCTTCCTCTTAGGTGGTTTTTGAGAAAGAATGAAATAGTATGTGAAAATTGTGTTCACAAGTGTAGAAGACGGTTGGTGATGGTGCTAATGATGATGACAAGGATGATGAAGTTGATGTTGCCAGAAGTGCAGAAAATCGAGACTGAATTCATGCCTTTCCAGCTTGGAGTGTCCAGGAAAGTGTGGTGATGAAAATTTTCTATTTTTGCTATTCGTTGCATTTTACCTGACTAGGAGATGGACCTTTAAGATTTGACACAAGTAACTAAATTATTTTCTTTTGTCGTTGAGAATTCCTTTCATTTCAGAGGCCTATCCGGTTAAGATCACCTTACATGAGGATTCTCAAAGTTCTACTGTGCCTCACTGGTAACTAAAGTAGTACAAATAAAAGACATTCAGAATGAATAAGGATAAATCAAAGGTAATTAATATCTATTGGTAAGGAGTTGGCACATACAAAGTGTCAACAGTAGACACTTTTTCGAAATTGAAATGTTACCATGGAATCAAAATAATCCACAGTAAAGTTGAATATCCGAAGATACCTCCTTTCAAGCCGTCTGTTAAAATGAAGCTAATGTTCGTTTTATATCTCCTACGTAAAACCTCTTAGGCTGTGAAATTTTCCTGTCTATTAAGAAATAGCTTTAGAAAAAAGAATTATAGGAATATAATGTTGTACACCTGACACTTATATAATCTTAAAAACCAATGTTAACCTCAATAAAAAATTAATTAAAAGAAAGAAAAAAGAATTAGTTAATTCCTTAACTTGCTTGTAACTTGCGTGTAAGTTCCTTTCCTTGACTCATATGTGAATCACATCCTCTTTGTGAAAAATATGAGGTGTCATATACATACTATTATTATGCCATTGGCTGCAGTTATCAAAGTCAGAGTTTTATGTTTGCATTTCCCTGTCTTGGTCTGGCTTTGTGATCCCTCTTCAAAAGGCATCCCAAAATAGCAACCAGAGAAGCAATTGTGAGTTGGGTGTATTGGGTTTGTATGATCTGTTTATTGAACTTCTGCTTTGTTTGGTTACCAAGGATGATCTAAACGTCTAATCCAGGCTTCCTTTACTGTGCACGTTGTCTTTTAAATGTGATAAAAATGTTTTCAAGGTGCTAGTGGGGAAGAATCTATGTGAGATGGCTAACAGATAAGTTTAAGGACTTTAGATATCCAAATATAGTGAAAACTAGGATTTAGTGACTTTAGATTTAAGGACATACGGTGTTGGAGGAGGATCCTGGTGAAAGATAAAACATCTCACTTCTTTCTCCATAATGAAAAAAAGAATGGAAACAAAAGGATAGAGAGAAGTAAACTTATCATAATTACTGTATCTATTTTGGTTAGTTTTTCCACTTAGGGGATTTCAAATTCATATGATAATTGCTGAGGGAAACAGTTTAAGTTATACAACGAATATTCGCCTTTCATTGTAAATCCTGTAAAACACTATTTTTGAGTTGCTACTTGTCGGTGGCCATTTCTCTTTTTCCACTTCATTGTTAGTGTTTGTATGACGGGGGGAGTCTTCTGGATGGGGTCGCTCACAATTCACAAAGCCTTTTCCTCTTTCTGTTGAAAGAAGGCGCAGCTGAAGTCAGTCTCTTTGCCTTTTCATGATATGGGGATGCTGTGGAATCAAAGCGGGCAGGATGAAAGCCCCAAAGCTTCCTGTTTCCAGCTGTTTTCCTCAGCGAAGATTTTTTTTTTCCCCAAAGATGATGCTTCCTTTCAAGGGGTTTTTAATCTGCAAACTGTTTCCTCAGTTTATTTCACTACAGTAAAATGTGCTCCCTTTAGGTCGTATCTGTCTCTTTTAAAACCCAACCTGTCCTTTTCAGTGGAGTTAGTTGCTACTTAAAAGAACAAATGTGATTTATAAAGTCCCTTTAATGAGGTACAAAGACCAATAAACCTTTGCCACTAGAGGTTCATCTTTTTGGTTGCTTTATTTTCATTTATGAAAAATATTAGATGCCTAAAAACCATTGAGAACACTATTAATTTGACCCTTTAATATTTGTAAACAAAACACTTGAGTAAAATATGTTGTCATAGTCTTAAGGTTTATTGTGTTTTTTTCCCCCTTCCAAATGCACTATAATGATATGTAATTTGTTTAATGTAAATGCTTAAAATTAAAATTAAGGCAATGGAAACTGTGTAAATACTAAAATGAATATTAAGATTGGTTTGACGCATTAAGTAATGATGGGAATAAAAATATGACTCAACTGATGGTTTTTACTTCTAGCATTGATGTTTCAGAATTTATGTTTATAAATTCTGCTTTCTTTGGGGATAAATGAAATATAAAAAGTTAATTCTCTTAATCACTCATTAAACGTAATCCAAAAAACATTCACTAGACCTTCTCCCCATTTCCTGGATGTTTCAGGCTTCTTGCTTAATGATAATCATCATTCTACATTGACTTGGATTTATTTAAGCGAGTTACAGTTAATGAATACCAATGTGAGTCAAAAATTTACTGTCTTTTAATCTCTTGTCTTTCCCCAAATATTTATACTTAACCTCCTCAAAGTGGTGGGGACTTACCAGGAAGAGGCTTCACGTTGTTTTTTGAGCGAATTCTTTGTGATATAATGAAGCCAGTGGCATATGGGCCAGAACCACCTCATTTCTTTTTCCCTTTAATGCTAACTCTAACATATGCTTTTGAATTGAAGTGGGGTCCCAAATGCCAATATATGTTAAAAGAATTAAACACTTAAAAAAATAAAGTTCCCCTTATTTACTCCTGTTGCCCGCTCCTTTGAGGGTGAGCGGCTGATAGGGCTTAAAATCATGAGCGTGCCTATTTTATCTGTGCTGTTTAATAGAGAGCTATGAAAAAAATGGCAATTAACATATTCAGACAGAAAATCATCCTGGCTGAATGACTCATTAAATAGTCGTATAAACAGGATGTGCTGAAATGAACTGGTACAAAATTTAGTTTCATGGGTCTTTTTGCTCATTATCAGCACTTTAAGAAGCAGACTCGTGGGTGCTTAGAGGACACTTAAATTTCTTTTCTCTTTATTTTTTTCTTAAATACTTCTCCCCTCCTCCACCCTTCCCGCTCCCCGCCCCCCCCCCCCCCCCAGCCCCCGGCCCCCCGCCCTTCCTAATTCTCTGGCATTCTAATGTTACCCGTCTCAACATGAAGCTTTAGGTTGGAAATCAACCAAATTAGGGGGAAGAGCTTCTGAGTTTCATCTAGGCCAGTGGTTCTCGGCCCCAGTTAATGATCAGAATGTACTTGAAGATTTTTTTTTTTAAATACACAGACATTCCAGAAACTCATTTCTTTGGGATTCTGATTCAGTAGGTCTGGGGTAGGGCCTGGGAGTCTATATTTTAATAAAAGGTCCCAGTGGGATTCTGATAGCCAGCCAGGCTTGAGAACTACTCACTGATTTGTGTCCCCTCAGAGTAAAACACCCTTTTCCCATGTACCTGATCCGTGGCCATCTGGCCTCCGTGTCAGTGGGTTGCAGTCCTGGCGGCACATTAGAGTCACCTGGGGACCTTCGGAAAATACTGATGCTTGGCTCCACCCATAATTAAATTGAGGCCTTTTAAAACCTCCCCCAGTGATTCTAATGTACAGTCAAGTTTGAGAACTTCTGCTCTACATAAATAGATGGATCCAGGTAAAGCTGAAGACGTCCTTTTAGTTTTCTTTTACAAGGTGCCTAACCCTGTGTTAAAACTCCTCTCTCTGCCTCCCGCCATCCCAACCACACACACATGCAACTTAAACCTTTTGTTTCCATTGAGGCTTTCAGCATTTATTGGTACCCTGTTCTCAGGTGGGAACATAATGTTTTGCTCTCACGTTGTGGCAGATTCCTATTTCTTCTATGTGAGTACCACATCTGTGATGTGCAGATGTGTTGGTATAGTGTTAGCATCCCACAAAGGCCAAGTAAGAAGGAGGAGGAACAGGATAGCAGTTTAGCAAAGGAGAGAGTATCCATCTATTGAGTTCCTGTATGCTTCAAGAAAAATTCTCAATAAACAGATTTCCTCTTTAGCAAGTTGTGACATGAAGCTGAAGCCTTTTATTACATTATTAATATTATTATTTTTTGGACCTGGTCTGTAAAAGGTCTGAGATCCGCCTATAATAGAAGCTTTAAAAAAAGACTTTCCCTATGTCAAGGAAAGGAAGAAGAATTTTCACAAGAATAATCTTGTAGACAGGTACGTGAGAATATACTTTCCTATTGCCTGAAGGTCTTTAAGCACTCCCTGGCTTTAAAGGGTGTTTACAAACAGACCAGAAAAAGCACACCACTGCTTGTTGCTCATTATCAAGGGGAAACCCGTTATCTGTAGGAGAGAGTTCTTTTCCATCTTATATGTAACCTTCCACATGCTAAATCCTCTTGAAGTTTCTGAGGAAAAACACCCTTTATTTTTTAATTTTAATTTTTTTTTGCTGAGGAAGACTAGCCCTGAACTAACGTCTGTGCCAGTCTTCCTCTACTTTATATGTGGGTCACTGCCACAGCATGGCTGACAAGTGGTGTAGGTCCGCACTTGGGATCTGAACCCACTAACCCGGGTCACCAAAGCGTGGTGCTCCAGACTTAACCACTAGACCACAGGGCCAGCCCCAAAGATACCCTTTAAACACCAATCAGGTCCTAAGTTGGTGACAGAAGTAGAAAGTAGACTGAGCCCCCATGGTCTTAAGTACCAGGGCATCTCTGACCCTGTGGGAGGAAAAAAAACAGCAACCACTCCTCTTCAGTGGAGAGGGGGATGATAGGGGAGGTTCACTAACTCTTCTAGATTCTTATGTATCTTGTGGCAGAGTCCTGTGGTAGACATCAGACTCCTGATGGCTGCTCTAGTGCTCGTAAGTATATGTAAGGGTTTCTGAGGACACCGACGTCCTGAGAGGTTTCCTTAGAGACAACTAACTTTGGTCATGACACTAGCAGGAGTTAGGACTCTGTCAGGGGCCCTGGACTCCTAGTTAAGGGAGGTGCTCATGCTTTAGAGTCTGGGCTTGCAGCCTGTGTATGGGTGGAGGGTTGGATGTTGGGGTCATGTGAGGGGAGGGTCAACACTTGCAGAACCCTTATCGTGGGCGCCTCCTTAAATATTGCACCTAGGGAGGGTCACTGGCCTCACCCCAGTCCCAGTCCTAGGAGGGAGGAACAGAGGTTTGGAGAGCCATTGGTAATTTAGGTTTGCACATCTTTTGCTTTCTTTGCTATGATTGATAAAGAGCCTTCTTGCAAAAAATATCTTGGTAGACTCCCAAGGAAGGAAAGAAACACTTTTGTGTGACTGACATGCTGGCAGTGCCCATGGCCACGTATGTCACCCTGGTGGAGCATAATCGTCCTATTATTTTTTGTCAGTAGGTATAACAAGTGGGTAGTGCTTTGTGTATTCTGCTGTGATGAATTAATTTTGTGTTCATTGTAGTAGCACTGATCATAATGAATTAATTTGGTATTCATGTGGATGTCAGAGTTTTTTTTTTCTCTTCCAGTTTCATGTAGCTTTCGTTAACGGATACACTTTAGAAATGTAACACATCTGATCCTATTCTCACATTAACTTTTCACAGTGCCCTGTCCCCTGTATTGTGTGGTATTGTGTTTTTAAAAAAATATTTAACTTAATGTTAAAATAATTAATATTTTAATAGCATTATATTAACTTTAACATTTCCCCTGCTTTTATTTTACAAAATAAAGGGAAAAAGGTAAATAGTTATGACAAATGTGACTGTCAGGTTGAATGATATCGTTAATAACTTGTATATTTTAGTTTGGTTTAAAAAAAAATCTAAGCCAAATGTTTGTAAGTTGTAGCTTTGTTGAAGACAAATATTGCACTCCCTTATGCAAATAGGAAATAATGAAAACTGCATGCTGTATATAACAGTTTGCTCTTCTTTTAATTTCTTCTCTCTTCTTTTCCTCATAGACAGGATTGATAAATGTATGTGCATATATTATTTATCTGTTCATGTAAGGACACATAATTGGCTATTAGATATGGTAATTGCATAAATAGATCTTATTCAAACTCATTTCCTTTTCTGTTTATAAAATAAATGTTTTCGTTAAGTTGGAATATATACTGAAATAGAAGTGCCTGATTGAGCATTGAGAAAACAGGTACCCAAACAAAAATCAAACTAAATCCTGGGGAACTTTTACCAACTTCGGTTTTCACCTATATGCTGCTTCTTAATTTGTTCATCATGTTGGCTAATTATTGAAGATATTTATAATAGAACAGAGTTTCCTTCATCACGTACCCACCTGCTCGGCTAATTTGCTCCCACTGGGAATATGGTAGAACCTTTTGAGAAGAGATTTTTGTCTTTATGAGCATCAAGATGCCATTTCGGGTTTTCCTTTGAATTTAAACTTGGAAATGATATCCTTCTCCACATACTCCCTTGTGGCTTTAAACTTTTTTTTTTTTTTTGATAATTTTACAGTTCCTGTGCAGTTTGATTCCGAGCAGCAGCTGTATTTCCTTCTAGAATGCTGTGTTTCAGCACTTGATGGGTCCTGTATATATTTTACCACTTAGAGCATATAAAGAAGGTGGGACTCAGTTGCAAATGGCAAGGACCATATAACTGGGTTGCTGTTGCTTTCATTATTTTTGTTATTATTGCAACAGATTGTACAGTAATATGCTAACAAAGATTTATGACTTCATGCAGCAGGAGGAAATGTTGTGATGGAGGAGAAAACTCATGTTAAAACAAATGTCTATAATAATAAGAGGAAAACAAACCAAAAAAAAAAGCTCTAAGAGAATTGTTTCTAGTATAAATATTTTTATTAACATTCGCTATGGTTTGAAGATCTTGAAAGTAGTTGTTTATGCATTTCTGGAATTTCGATGTGTTGCGTGCCTATATGTACATGGCGGTTCTTGGAAGGAGATCTTTTCTTTTCTTTCTTTTTTTAGTTTTTTTGTTTTCTGGTGAACTGGAACACATAGCTATTGAATATGCAATGAACAGTAAATTTATGGAGGACAGAATTATGAGTATCTGCGGAAAGTTTAATTACTTTTATAATTTAGATAAGCTTCATAATTTATTGTAACACACTGTACTTTGGCACAATTTGTAACAATTATAAAGCACTTGAATTTAGGTCCTTTCTTTGGCAGCTCTAAACAGAGTGAGCTGTAGAAAAACTTTGAGCATTTTCTCTTCTTCCCAGCCTCGCTTTCAAGGTTTATGCTGCGGTGGTTTTGTTTGCTCCTTTCATTGACCACATCTCTGGGTTTTATTTCTCTGAAAAACGTATATTACAGTATAGTAGGCTTGTGGTTGTAAATATAGAAGGAAACTGCTAAGAAGGGACGTGAAGATATCCATCAATGCCCAAAGCAAGGGAAGGGGAGACTCAGGAAAAGCTCGGAGGATGCCTACAGATGATTCCTGTCTACATTAAAAAGAAAAAGACCTCACCACTCACCTCCTTGTAAAGGGCACATCCTGAAGAATGCACACTATTCAGAAATCCAACAATATTTTTCTTTTTAATGAATATAAATTCATTTTCATAGTTAGAAAAGGAACAGTGTAAAATAGCTACGTCTCCTGTTAGGTCTGGATTATTTTGCTGTTACAGAAATTGCTGCCTAGTATACAATTTTATGACATTGCTATTTTCTACAAAATTGATCTTATTTATTGTCTGTTTTTGTCATGCCTTTAAATGTCTTTTCCTTATTTACTTTTTGTGTTGGTAGTGAAAATAACGAATGAAAGCATGAAGTCTCAGCAACTGATTTTGATTGTCTCTCCAAACATTTTCCTTTAAAAAATATATTTGTTTGTGGCCTGGGAATTTTTACAATTACATTTTCTTTTTAATAACTAAACTGTGGAACAGAATTAGCTCTCATAAAACTTCGTACTTGCTCAACATCTCTCATAATGAAATGATCAGAGCAGTTTTGTGTAACACTTTGAACTTTCAAAAGTGCTTTTATATTTATTGTATGTTTAGGACAAGATTAAAAAAATTATTCTGCCTTTGGAAGTAGAAATAAATTTGAACCGACTTGGGAACTTTTGAACCTCAAATACCTTCTTATATTCTCCACCTTTTTTGTGGGCCATTCAGAGGTGACCTGTGGGGACTTTGGTTCTGGTTTTAGATTATTTTGTGTTAGGATAGATTTCTGATAAGTTACCTGCAGCAAAACACTGAAGCAACTCACGTCTTGGCTTAAATGAATCAACAGTTTGAATCAAACACATTTTGAATTGGTTCAAGCAGTAAAACCAGTAGCCCTGTGTTTGAGCTCTGGGTGATTAAAGAACCAGGCCTAAGAATGCACTTATTTTCTTTTAAAAAGAAAGTTAAGACTCTCACTTCTTTGAGCTGTGTTGCTTTGTGTAGATTTTTATTTAAAAGAAAGCCTTCATTATCTGTGTCAGATCTTTGTAGATGTTGCAATAAGGTACTCCTTTCACTTAATCTGGGATTGAAGGGATCAAAGTTAATAACTTTAACTGAGACACTTTAAAATAAAAAAAGTAGTTTATTATCTCTGTTTCCCTTTCAAGATTTATGTCCTTACAAAGGTACAATGTTCCTGATTGAATGTATAGAATAATAATTCCCTTGTCTAGCATGCTCGGGGTTGTTTTAATGTTGCAGGTGAATGTGTTCTCTGCAAACAAATGTAGTTCTCTTATTCATGTTCCTGATGACTTGTATCCTTAAACCCTTTTATTCAGAGTATTACTGTCCTTTATCCTGAAAAATGTCTGTGACTGTAGTGCCCTAATACTGTAAATCAATGGGGACTGAATTCAGTGCTTGCTAAGTAGTATACGGCAACCCTTTAAATGCAAATGCATCAGGACTAGTTTTAATGTAATTTTAATAAGGCTGAAACCATTTTGAAGCAGACTTAAATCATAATACTAATCTCAAAAGACTCTCTGTTTAGCCGAGAAGGCCCTTTATTCTCACTGGCCATTTTTCCTCTCTGTGCATCCAAACCACCTTTCATCTGATGCCACACTTTTCATTCAGGATATCTTTTTTTCCCTCCTAAATGGAATATATGTACAGTTTGTGGTTACTTTATTAGTTGGAGACCAGCCTGTATTGGCTAAAACTGTTTCACTTCTATTTCTTCCTGGTTATACATTCCTGACCAATCTTTTTGTTTACAAAAAAAAAAATCCATTTCAAATAAACTGCTGTGTTTTGGACAGAAGAGTGGAAATCCAGCTGTTGATGCTAACCAGAAAAGTTAAGAATATAATTTAATATTTAGATAGGGGAGTGAATACAGAGTCAGAAAAATGAAGAAAAACGTTTACAAAATGATGTTTGACCTAAAGTTCAATATATTGTAATGTTCTAAGTTCCTTGGTTTCACCAATTTGCAATATTTCAATATATATGAAATATATTTTGCTGTTTGTATTTGGGCTGATGGAAAGATGCAATAGCATTGACCTGGGGAAATAAAATTGGATTAGGGACTAGAAACTGAAGGTAAGAATGGGGTGGGGTTATTGTCACATTCTCTGTATAGAAACAGGAGTTTTGGTTGTTGGCTATGCATACTAATATATAATAATTCAGTTAAGTAGTGTAATTATCGTATACATTAAATCATTTATAGATTGGTTTTTCCACATTTTCCTGTGTTCAAGAGTTATAAAGGAGGAGATGCTTAGTACTAAATTCTATACTATATTCATTGATTAGGTTTTAATATAGTTCTTTTTTTTTTTAAGATTTTGTTTTTTTCCTTTTTCTCCCCAAAGCCCCCCAGTACATACTTGTATATTCTTTGTTGTGGGTCCTTCTAGTTGTGGCATGTGGGACGCCGCCTCAGCATAGCTCAAGGAGCAGTGCCATGTCTGCGCCCAGGATTCGAACCAACGAAACACTGGGCCGCCTGCAGCAGAGCACGCAAACTTAACCACTGGGCCACGGGGCCAGCCCCAATATAGTTCCTTTAATTCACAAAACAGTAATTTATAATTTTAGTTACTCCCCTTTTCCTATTGAACCTTTTGAAAAAGTAATTTGGACCAGCACTTTTTAAAACCTTGTTTCAAGACATTTTAACAGAAATTTTATTTTGAGTACATTCCGCATTAAATATCGTAAAATACCCCGGGAGAGGGGATATACTTTGTAGTGATTCCCAAACTACTTTGACCAGAGAACTCCTTTTTCATGGAATACCTCCCACATAGAACATTCTGCAGAAAACGATTTTGGGGAATACTAACTTAGCCCAAAAGTTTTTTTTGTTGTTTGTTTTTTTATGTCCTTGAAAGTTGGTGGTGGTATCTGGTTTCTTGTTTTTTAAATACTGGTCACTAATCCTTTCACTTTGTTTAGGACAATTTCCTGGGATAGCTGTGCTAGTCTTACCCACAGTGTTCTCTTGAAATACTACTTGTACCACGTGAACGCATAATGAAGTCAACTACTCAAATGTTTTAACAGCAAATGATGTATCTTAGAGAGATTGGCAGCTATGTCAATGGAGATGTTATAGCCCCCTCTCATGGCTTTTCCATTTACTAAGAGTAATGCATGCGTGCGTGTGTGTGTTTGTGTGTGTGTGCATGCGTGTCTCCTTCTCTTACTGTCATAACAGTTTGGTCACAGTGGTGACCCTTGGGTCTGAGCAGGGTCTTGAAAATGCACCTGACTTTGGACTCCAAGTAGGTAATATAAATGAGAGAAGCAGACAATGGGAGGAGGTCGGTATAGGGAACTGGGGCGTTCGCGCCCCACTGACGTTCAGTCAGCGTCTCCAAGGATCCTGTGCAGGACAGACAAAATATATTTTGGGGCCAGCAGTGTCTTGTCCTTGGTACGAAGGTTGAGAAATCCAAAGATCTAGAGTCAGATGAACTCTAAGCTCGTTGTCCTCCTCATTCCTCGTTTTGTTTTTATTGGGACTGTTCGCTTAATTTACAGCAAGCAGAAACTAAGCTGGGTCTTGTTTAGACCTAAACAACGATGTTTTAATGGTTGTTCGTTGTATTTGTCAAAAAGAACATATAAAAACAGGATTTTAGAAGCTTCTAAAAGAGAGAAGGAACATAGCCCCACAACTTTCCTCTTTCCTAGAACTGCAAACTACTGCTCCCGTTTCAGACACACTGTTTGTTATTTAAACTATACATCCAGGAAAATCTGAAGAAATTTTAAAAAGTACATATAAATGATTGCATAGCAAAACATGAACATAACTTTAAACAGTGAATAAGTGAAGTTAGAAATACTATCAAATATATGAAGGTTCTAGAGGCAATCCTGTAAACGTGCTCTGAGACGTTGGATATCTCTGCCCTTATTTGGACCTTTTGTTGCTATTTCTGTGATCATTGTTGGACTTGGTGCCATCTGATGTCTTCTTCAGCTCTCAGGTTCTGTGAAGCTGCATCTGAGATTGATTTTGGGCTGAGATTGACATGAAGGGGAACTGGTCCATAGATGCCCGCAGCCCCACGATGTTATTGATTCCTCACGTATGATACAGCTGCACAGAAGTCCAGTTTGCACCAATCGGAACAAATGTTTAACAAGTTCTGAGTATATAAAACCTCTTTGCGATCTGAATTTCTGTGATTCCAAAATTCAGAAAAGCTTCCTTTTGATTAAATAACACTGCCCTCCAACACACATGCTCATTTTCTCCGTCTTCTACTTTGACATTCTGTTTATTTAACTTTACTTGGCATACGAGAGTTTTAACGCTGAGATTTTAAGGTCCATATGCAAAACTAGAGCGTGTCAGAGAAACCTAGGAACAGATTCATCAGAGGAGGTATGAAGCGCCTTACATGTCCTTTAACATCAAGGTGTAAACGGAGCCCATTAAACCATTAGTTAAGTGGTAATAGGGAGCAAGAGCCTGATTAGATTACAAAATCTTCTGTATGTGAACGCGCTATGTGAAAACATAACACTTGATCTTCGCCACAGTGCCATGAAGATTCAATTAGAGGACTGGTATGTGCCCAGATTTGGGGACATAAAGGGCAACTGGATTTTGAAGGAAAGATTTTAAAGAAACACCTGCAAAAATCTGCTTTTCTGTGCAACAGACTGGGTAATTGCATATGCAGATGGATAGTTAGGGATATAATTACTTGATTTGTGAACACAAATGCCCTTTCGATTGTGTGAGTGCTGAATTTTGCAGTGACAGGTGCGTGCGGATTGCTGTGTGTGTATCCTTTGCACCCCTGTTTAAATATTTGGCCTGGAGTATATCTTCCATTCATTCTGAATGTAACTGCTCTCCCTCACTGATGGTCTGGGGGAATTGTTATAGCTCTTAATGTCTCTCCAACTTTTTCTCATAAATAACCTTAATTTGAAACCTTGACTAAAAGGAGGGCTGCATACAGGCGTGTGGTGTAAGGGCTTAACGAATTATGCACAGTAATTCATTTTTTAAAGCCGCTGGATGTAACTCATTAGTTTTCATTGTTTTCTCAAAATAAGGAAAACTATTAACCAACACTACAGACTAATAGCCTGGAATTTTTTCCCCATAATCAACTGAAATTTAATGAAAAATCATCTTTTGAAAGACTTCTTTTTTCCTCCCTGCTTTTTCTTAACCTTTCCATTAATACTTTTGAGGCATTTTGTGAAGTCTCTCTCAACTATATAGTGTTCTTGGTCCCTTTTCTATGTCAACATGTCTGTATCACACTGAAGATGTTCAGCAACATACTAGTGTGGCCCCAATGGGATTTTTTTTTCATCTGAAGAATTTGTTAAGCACCTGCTTATATGGGGGGTGGGGGGCGGTGCCACATCATTTCCATGTTCCTTTCTCTGGCCTAACGGAGAACATGGATGGTAGCACTGCTGTGCACTCTGATGAAGTTGTGAATATGCCAGAACTACATGGCAAATTATTGTCATACTTTATATGATTCCTCAGTTTCTTCTTTTTACTCCATTCTAAATCCAACTGTACCTAAATTATTTTTGTCAGATGAAGGTTAATTTCAGCAGTTACTAACATTCATAGAAATACTTAGAAAAACTTGCACGTACTCTTCACTTCCATGTGCGTGATACTCTGCTTAGTGCATCAGTCATCTCTTTTCATCTGTCAAACCCTGTATATTATCCCCATTTCACAGATGAGGAAACTTGAAATACACCGAGATTAACTATATTACCCTCGCCATATAGTTAGTAAACAGAACTGGATTAGAGTTCATAAATTTGTGCTCCTATAGCTCATGTTTGTTTTTTGCTGAAGTCAAATTTGTAATATATATGTATATAACAAAAAATAATCTTGAACCTGCCTTCAGGGAGCTAAATCCATATTTGCCCAAAGAGAGACACGGTAACCACAGAGATCCGTTTTCAACCGACCTTGATGTGAAGACCTCACACCAGTCTTCCACATAGAAATATTTTAATTTCTAGGCATTTCCTTGTGCTTGCTGCTCTTCCAAGGCACATTTTTCTCAGTAAAATGTTTTTACTGCTTTTTGACTAAAAAGGTAGGGATTACATTTTACCCACAGAAAGGTTTGAAACGCTTCTTTCTGGTTCTTCACGCGCCATTACAAAGCACACACATGTATGGCGATCTTGCCGCTGTGTGTGGGGAAGGAGCTGGCATCCTTTGCTCGAATAATGTTCAGAACCACCTGCTTTGAATGTGGTCTGATTGAATCAGATGACGGCTGCTTTTCATCACCGCTGTCGGGATTGGGATGTGGGGGAAGTGTTTTGTTTTGATATTTCACATGTGCTTAGGTGTTAGCGGTTTCAGATTGTTTAAGAACAGGCTCTCATCATTGAGTGTGGCTGAATCCTGTGGGGGAGATTTGAAAGAAACCTTGAGTATTTCTAGGTCTGTTTAAAAATTATGTCTTCTTGTGTGGTGTATTTATTTGTGTTCAGGATGCAGATTGCCTTGTGGAAAATGGCAGATCGTTTTCCCTCACCAAAGGTTGGTTTGTTGTATTTAAACGATGTTTTATAGTCCCTCCTCGTGAGCTTTGATATCGGTGCATTAATCATTAATACCACTGTGGTGTTCCTGGTCTTTGTGGGTTCACTTTTCTCTGAGGGTGATGGCCATCATCTGCCCTGATTTTCGCCTGGTACTTGAGGTTCTGAACATTATTGTCTCCTCTTTGATTGCAGTCTGTGGGCACTTATAGGCCAGGCGACTCCCAAAGAATGTGAAAGAGCGGTTACAACTCATTGGTTGCCATCAGAATGTGTTGGGGGAACGCTTGGAGGGTGGGCATGGGAGAGGCTTGGTGAAAGTTTACGTTCCTTGGCCCCGTCTGGAAGATTCAGATTTAATCCCTCTGGGAGGTACCCAGAAATATGTATTTTTTTAACAGTGCTCCAGTTGACAAATACTTTAGGAGGTCTGAGGGTCAGTTGGAATTAGGGAAACTGGTTCTAATGGACACCCAGCATTTCTCAAAGTGTGTACCCCATATCCTGCTATGCTGGATGGTTTTTGTGACTTGCAGATTCCTGGCTCCACTGGCCATGGAGCCCTGGGACCAGCATCTTTAATGTGCCCCCCTTGGGATGCACATTTATGCTCAATTTTGACAACTACCACTACACAGAGCCTAAGTTACAGGAAGTCATGGAGCCAATTGGAGGATTAGAAATCAGCGTCTAGTATCTGTACAGATACACAGAATCCTCAAAATAGGGGACAGCTGTGTTTGGAAAGCGTGTTTTGTAAAGAGAATCTTTTCTCCCTTTGAGTTGTCTTATTTACATTGAAGCTACCTTTCTGAATTAAAAGAAGAAAAAAGAGCAACAACAACAATAGATTCCTGAGGCGTGCCAAAGCTGTGGGGAGCCAGGGGGAGTTGCCCTTTGTTTTACTTTGGGACAACTGTTTGACTAGCCTTTTACTTTGTCGGTTCAGTCCTGGCCATGAGGATGCAGGATTATAAGCATTAGAGACTACCTCAGTGGGCTCATGCTCGCAGGCTCCCGGCCGTAGTCTCTGATGATGGAGCTACAGCCTGAGTTGGGTGAGAGTGTGCTTTCATCTTGGCCGCACTTCTCAATTCTTATCCCAGCCCTGTTACCCCATTGTGCATTTTTCTAGCCATCAATCCTTTCTTTCTTCCCCATTCCCATTCTCAACTTCTTTTGAGGCCAAAATCTTGTAAGAAAGACTTTTGAAAACCAGTTTCTCTCCTGTTGGTCTAAACACTCCTGTATCACAGAGACCCATGGTCTGTTTTCTAATGTATACACTTCTTTGCTTTTCTCCCTTATTACTGAATTTTTGCAAAATGCTTGGTGTACGGACACCAAAAGAGAGAATATAAGTGTATTACATTTAAACGAAAACCCTGTTTGTTTTGTGTATTTAGACGACAGCAGTGAAAATCCAGGAGCTAAGGATTTTCACAACTACAATTGAATATAAAACCTCATAGTTTTTTGTTATGAGTATAAATATTGAGAATAGTTTTGTTTGTTTATGCCGGTGCAGCTTTATAGTAAATCCTTTCAAATGGGGTGCAAAGCCATCCATGGATATTTGTAAAGTCTTTGCAAAATCGTACATAAAATAAATTATCCATTTGATTTGAACAAGTTTTGCAATTATTTGTGGCTTTAACAGGAGCTTTTGAAGGGCACTGTATATATGTACCAGCTGGTTCTGCTTTTTTTTTCCAAAAAAAATGGAGACCTTTGTACACAATTCTTTGAGTAAATCAGTAGTAAACTATGTATCAGGTAGTCAAGTTATGCTATTTCAAATAGGTTTTTTTTATTTTAAAGGGATAATAATTTGTCAATTTCATCTTATGGATTTTTTAATGTTTCAAATTAGGTTGTTATCCCCTCCTTATATATTTTTTTATAGATCCCCCACTCAATGTATTAGAGAAATAAAGCATATAATGATATAATTAAAAGTGTATAAAGCCCTTGCTCGCATAAAATGCTTTCTTTTTATATTGTACCTTGCAATAATGTATTTCCATTGACATTAAAAGAAATTGCCTTTAGTTATTGGTAATTATTTTGTCGAATTCTATAATTTTTGTTCTATGATTATTTTTTTCATGACAAAGTCTCTGAGTTTTTAATGATTAATAAATCTACTTAGTCACTTAACAGTGTTCATGGAGCTCTTAGCAAGGCACTGGTCTAGGGTCTGGGCCACAAGTGCCCAGTCAGTCAGCGCCCTGTCCTGAAGTTTGTATCTTGGCAGGGGTCAATCAACAAGGATACCAACAACCAAATATATATTCATATCTTTTTATATATAACTAAATAGTGACACATATTGTGAAAAAGATGGAGTATGTGTGGGGTTGGTGAGCCTAATTATGAATGAGTGTGAACTGGGCGTGTTGTTTTATGTAGGTAGCCAGAGGGGGTCTCTCCAGGGAAGCGGTGCTTAAGTCGAGACCCTTAATAATTGTAAAGGTTTGGATCTTGGGGACGGTTTCCATTAAGTTTGCAGAGATTTTTGAGGGCATAGTACAGATTCTTAAAATCCTTCTGTGTGAATGCCATTGAATTTTATCAACTTAGAATATAGATAGGAAAAACAATTTGCAAATTCATTTTATATAGATTGTATTAAAGTTGGAGATGTGTAGAAAACGCTAGTAGGCACATGTATTCTAATTTCTTATTCTATAGTAATGAATCAAAGATAAACCATGTCCCATCAAGGGCTGAATTAAAGTTCATATTTGCCTTGAAAAGACTAGTCATCACTTACTGTTGAGTAGCATACAGATTATGTTTGTCATATGTACCACCAACGTAATGAAAGCCTTAAAGTCAAACTATTAAAAGGTTAAATTCTATGTAAGTACTTTCGTGGCAACCTTACATTTCAGCTTTGTGAAGAATTTGTATTTCGTGCCTTAACTCTGGCTGTACATTCCCTACAGGTAAATATAATTGATTGATTGATGTGTGTGTGTGTGTGTGTCCCTCAGTGGACTCCTTCGTTCATTTATTCATTCTACATGCATTTACTGAGTGCGAAGAAATGTTTTTGAGATGGAGGGAAGACATGGAGACCAGATATCCGGAGGAATATTGGGTAACAGTGAAGAGTCTGATGTGATTAGAGCACAAAAGGGAGTAATAATGCTACTCAGGGTAACACAAGAAAAGGAGGTAAATACAGATCACCAAACACCTTAAATGCTGGGCTAAGGAAGTTTAACTTTATACCCAAAGCACTAGGAAGCCACTGAAGGTTTTTGTCTGGAGAAGTGACAGTTGTCAGTGGTTCATGATGGGTTGGAGTGGGACAAATCTGAAGTCAGGGAATCTGGTTTTCAGGTCCTTCTTAGGAAACGTGACAGTAAGAGAGGAAAGGAGGGGAAGAAATTGGTAAAGGCTGCAATAGTAAAATCGAGTAAGGTTGAGTGAAATGTTTGTGAGCATCGCTGATGGAGAAGATCCAGATCTCTTCTTAGATCTCACTACTTTATTAGACTTACTCTTTAGTGAAAGAAAACTGGTCTAGATTCTTCAGTGTATCTTGAGTTAAAGCCATGCCCTTTGCTGCCTGGACTCTGTCTATCTCAGCTTTTCTCGTGCCACACCTTGCTATTCCCTTCTTGTGTTCCCCAATGTTGGAAATCCTTCTCACCTTTATGTGAAGTCCTGCTGCATCTCTGAAACTTGCCCTTGAAAGTTCCATCTCCTTTTCAAAAAATATCTAGATAAGCAATTCCTTGATATTTATTTGCCACTTGTGGCTTAACTTAAACTTTTTGCTAATATTATTTTTTTCAAGTGTGTGTTTTGCCTCCTCAACTAAATTTGAGCTCAGGATCCATAATTCATTTGGAGAGGCCTAAATTTAAAAATAAGTTGTTTTCCATATTTCTAAGTAATAGGACTTATTTTTCCTTCTATTGCAGTTGTGTATGAATGGTCCTTGAGGCCCCAGGAGAGTCCCCAAAATTTTATGTAGTTCAAAATATTGCAAAACTTCAGTATTTTTAATACTTAAAGATGGTTTTCCTGGGGCAAGAACTGTGAAGATCTGGGGAACACGTTCTTTGCCCCCAGCTCTGTTACAGTAATGACAAGAGCGTGTCACACGTTTAGGTGGTGGTTTTGCTAAACACTAGTCGATCTAGAGCAGAGGTTCTTAAGCTTCTCAGAGTCAGGGACTGCTTTGAGAAACCAATGCAAGCTATAGACTCTCTTCCCAGAAAAATGCATATAGCTAAACACATGAGTACAATTTTGCAACAATTTCAGGAGTTTCTGGGTCTCCCTAAGGCTTACTCGTGGATCTGGGGTCTGAGAGCCAACCCTTGCCCCTGAACCCACATCTTGACAGTGCCCAGGCTGTGTGTGTAGGCCTGATATTTGTAAATCAAGGAGAAAGTACTCTTTCAGTGCCTTTTGCAGCCATTGGCTTGACCTTCAGTAAGTGTTCATTACGTATTTGCTGGCTGATTGATATTCGTGAGAGGCCCACAGGGGACGGGGGGGTACAAGAGAAGATACATGCATGTCTCAGAGAGGAATTAAATGGGGAATTATAGGGCAGGTAACTGGTACACTTCCTGAAAATGATGCCTCTCTGGGCTTGGAGTGTGTGAGTGGCCAGGAGCTGATGGCTTTGCCATGGGTGAGGTCCAGATTTATCCAGAGTAGGTATTTATTGTTGAAGAAGCTTAATGAGCATTAACTTCGTAAACCTACTTCTAGGGTGGCAGAGAGGGACATTTACTGTTTCTTTCAGCTGCAACGAAAGAAAACCCTGATTCAAATTGGCTTAAACATAAGGAAATTATTACTTTATGTAACCTGTTCTGAAGTCTCTGGTATTTTCCCTCTTCTGTCTACTGGCTTCGTCCTGGGAGGGAGAAGGAGATTCCTCTGCAGTTCTACGCATCATGCCCAACCAGGAAAATGTCCAGAGAAGATAAAAAAAATCACTGCCTAATGTGTCTCTTTTCTTGGAGCAGAGAGGCCTTTCCTGGGAACCCAGCAGCAGACAGGCCTTTGTGTCTCAGTGTCTGTTTTTAAACCACTCCTTGGCCAGGAGAAGCAAGAGCTGTGATTGGCAACAGTAGTTAGGATCTACTTCTGGAACTGGAGATGAGGTCACCTCCTGCTGATGTACTTGGAGGAGGGGTGGCTGTGTGAAAGCAAACACGCGAAGATAGCAGCAGTGAAAGCCCCCGTAGGTCTATTGTGAAGGAAGAAGAAGGGACTGGATGTTAGGTAGACAGAACTAATGGCGTCATTGTATCTTTTGATAATGTTTGGAATAAAGCAGAAGAAACAAGTGATGTTCATATTTTTATAATCCAGCTACATCTATGTTATTTTCTCTACCGCAACCCACAGGAAACACTCATGTCATTAAGTCTATGTAAGTGAACTTTTAAAAAAGTTCTGGACCCTACTGTCAGGCACAGTTAAGAGAAAGGTAAGCTTTGAGCAGCTTGCCCTGATGTGTCGTTTGCCTGTGCGGTCCATTATCAACAACAGCACTATTCTTCATTGGTGGGTCAGTTGTTAATTGTCTCGGTTATGTGTGGTAGACTTCTCTTTGAGAATTTTCTGGTACAGCTTACAAAGTAATACATATCTTCATCTCTTCATATGTACCTTCGATTTAAAAAATTTCTCTGTGTTTCTGTGTGAGTTAAAGGAGAAAAAAGTATATGAAAATGAGTTAAAAATGCTTCTCAGAATCAGTATTAATTTAAATAGTAGCGTTTTCCTCTGGGACATATTTAACCCAAAGGAAAAGTCCTGATAATTAGGAAAATTGGGATTCTGAATGGTTGATTTGTGAGGCAAGAGATAACTTTTCTACAGAGAACGTCCTTCATCCGAATTTGGGGTTCCAACTTCTAAAGATGTCACTTCTTTTTAATGGCATAAGAAAAGGGGCGAGAGTCAGTTTTAAAAGAGATTAGGAGGAGAAATGATGGGGTCTCCTCCCAGCTCTTCAGATGCCTTGCCTTGAGGACTTGAACCAACCCTGAATCTCTCTGATGTATGTAGTTGTAAGGGAAGAGAAATGCAGAGTGTGAAAGTGCTTTGAAAAATCGAAAGCAGTAAACTGCTCTGGGGTATTTATGGTTGTGACCGTGGTGTTCTGATTATTATACTTGAAGCAGAACTTTAAATATTAATGATACTCTTGTTCATCAATGGGGAAACTTCAGTGGAAAGGTTCTAAAAAAATGTTGACTTGTAACTGCCGTCTAAGTAACGGACACAGGATGCCTAACCCACTTTCTGTCTTGCTATCACCAGATCACAGAAAGCTGTTTTACTGGAAAGGTAACAGTTGTTTTCGCCTCTGTCCTGAGGCCAATGATTGTATAATATGTATCAAATCACTAGGGTGCATATCAAAGTGAGCATAAAGAGGCAAATATTTCCCTTTACAATGACCATATAAGAGATTATTTCTGTCAAGGGATAAAACATACATGACGTCTGACTGTCTCACTGTATTTTACTATACAAATCACTGAGCTTGAGATTTGTACATTAACTCCTATTTGATCATGTGACTGGCAAGTGTTTCAGTGTGTTGAGAGTACTGATGTGCATATTTCTTGCTGAATCTTAATCCATAATCGCATATTTGTGAAACGAACAATTATTTAAATTATGGAGAAAGATGTATTGTATGTAACACATTAAGCTGATCTTTATGGCATACTTGTGCCTTAATTTCTTTAGTTAATAGCAGAGAGACAGAGCGATATATTGTGAATTTTCATCATGTTAGGTTATCCTTCTCCAAATCATAGGAGTTTGCAGAATGTTTCATAACTTTAGGAATTCTGTTAGTATGTTTGATATTTTTGTGTATGCACAGCCCATTCGAGAGGCTGATGGTGCAGCCATCCAGTTAACTAAGATGATGCCAATGCTTCCTCCCTGTCCTGCACCCTGCTGGATACTGGGGATAGGGTGGAGAGCAGACCAGACACAGTCCTTGTCTCTACGTAGCTTATTTCCAGGGGGAAAAAGGAAATCACTTGAGAGTCATAAAAATGTAAAATTGCATCTGTGACAAGTCCAGCAAAGGAGAAGGACAGGACACCTGATTTAGGAGGACAGGGAAGTTACTCCGAGGAAGTGATGTTTCGGCTGAGAGTTGATATAGGAGTGAAACAGGCCACGCAGGGAAGTGGAGTGGTGAGGGTGGGTTGGAGCATGTTCTCTTGGAGGAAATACGTGTTTAGGTTCTGCAGCAAGAGGGCCGATGGTGTGCTTGAGCATTGTCAGGGATCAGGGGAACTGGGGGTGTGGGTGCATTGCCAAGATGGCCTTGATGTCCATAATTAAGAACATTGCTCTTGTCCTGCCGTCAATGGGAAGACTTTGGAATATTTAAAGGAAGGTTGATGGCATTTGCATGTCCCTTCACGAAGACCTCTTTGTCTGTGTACCACACACTATATGCTAATATACTGATGGCACATGAGGCTCTATCTCCAGTTGTGGTTGCCTCACTAACATATACTCCACTCCTTCCCCAGTGTGTGGTGTCCTTGAAGTTTGTGCAGATTACTACATCTCCAGGGGACAGCTGTGATTGGACTAAACCAGTCAGGGTAATCATATCCCTTCATCATCCTTTTTAATTTGGGTCTCCAGGTCTGTGCAAATGCAGGCATGGTATTCTCTGGCTTTAGGGACTGGTTCCATGATGGTCCTAATCAAGGCAAAGTTCAGGAGGAATTTTGCTCCTTTGTAAACTGAGCTCTCTACGGGTAAGCAGAGGAATGAGAAAAGCAAGTGGATCCAGAAATCCCATGACCATGATGGATTCCAGCCTTACAATGAAGGTGATATGGAGATGGCAGAGTGGAAGAATGGAAGGAACCTTTGTTCTGGCTAATATGGTGGATCCCTTGGATATGTCAATCCTAAAACCTGCCTTGTCTCTGAACTTTCCATTTATCTGGGCCAGTAAAGTCTTTATGTAACAGGACTTTTAATTAGACTGCCCCTGAAATTTCCTTGATCTATGTGTCTCTATTCTGAGCTCCAGACCAACATAGTCAGTTACTTTGCTGGATCTTTTACTTGGGTGACCAATGGACACTTGTAACACAAAATACCTAAAATATACTCTTTTTTTACCACCCTACCCTAAACTTGCACCAGTATTCATCAGACAAAAACCTGGGAATAATCCCTGCCTACACTGTTTGCCTTACCTTCCCGAGGATGTTGTTAAGCCTTATGTATTCTCTTTCCCCAATATAATCCTGCATTGTCTGTTATCTTTATTATAATAGTAGTTTCTTGCCTCCTAATTAGTCTCTTTATCTCCAAGTTCTCACCTTAATAACCCGCTGTCCCCATTGCTACCATTTCCAACATGCAAATAAGAACCTGTTGCTTTTATACTCTGATGCCTTCATAAGCCTTTAGAATAAACAATAAACTTCTTAGTGCTTTGTACAAGGCTGTATCTTCCTCTGGCCCTGCCCAGATTCACCATTTCTTCCTTGGCGACCACTGCGACTTTAATGCCTTTATTCTCCACGCTCATTGTGTGCCTTGCTTCCCTGTGTGGGGCATGGTCTCTTGTGCTTCCATGCCTTTGCACATTTGTTCTTCTGTTCTTGGAAGACTCTGGGTCTTGTAAGATGGCCAAGCTTCAGTGAGACAGAAAAGGAGTATGATGTATCACCAAGATAGCAGGCACTCATTGCCATTTAAAGTCACCCTAGGTACAGATGTCTTCTGAAGTCTCAGGCTGCACCTGAAAGCTACTGATGTTTCCTGGCTTTTCTCGCACCCCAGGGACATATGCAAGCCTGACACCACCTGTTGATAGCATCGTTAATGTCAGAGACCTCATCTGGATCTAAGAGGTATCCCAGTTCCTCCTAAACCTAGGCTTACTCACTGGACTGTCCACAGCTCAGCCCAAGATACGATAGAATACCAAGATAGAATACTGTGGTGTCAACAAGTGTATGAGAAAGCGTTGATTTAACGATCATTCATAACTTATCCCAACCCTTTGGCACAAATCTATTTCTTGAGACAGTATAATGGGTAATCCTTGAAAGAACATCTGTATAGAGGCTTGAATTGGATGTGTAGAAGTAAGAGTGGTAAGCAATGAGGTGTATATTTATTAAGGAAAGCCAGATGAGTGGAGGAGCAAAATGAGGAATGGTGAAAAAATGGGAGTGGTAGGAGGGGGACTGCCTGAATTCAGATGTTTTTAAGGAATTTTAACTTTTTCTATTCATGGGAATATGTATTTGATATGCTGAGAAGAAGACATGCAGATGCCCTTGCGTTTTGTAAGCAGCCTGGTTTTTAGTGTAGGGAGCACAGGCAACAGGATTTCTGCCAATCACTTAACATTGTGAGGCCTGATTTTTTCATCTGTAAAATGACCTTGATACAGCCTACCTCAGGACTGATTGTGAGAATTAAATAAGGCAATTTGAGTAAAACTAGTTCACAATGAATGATGGTTGTCATTGTGCGGTGATAAATGTTTAATAATCTGCTCTTCAAAGGAAAAAACAGCCCTTATTTGTAATGTTTGCCAATTTCCGTGGTGTAAATGCTCTCACCAATGCCAGTTTTGAGTTACCAGTGTGACAGCATTGAACACGGAGTTGGGAAGCTGTGAGCATAATGCCTCACAGCTCACCAGTGTCACTCTTTTCCATCCCCTTTCTACACCCTGAATTGCCAATATCTTGCAAGTGATGATTCTAGTCTATATAACTCCTTTTTCTAAAATTTCGTAATGTTTCTTATTCTATTAGTCATCAAACCTTGCCCTTTATTTATGTGTGATTTTTCTCCCAATCTAGATTCTATATTTCAGAGAGAGAGCTCTAATTTTATATTGATTTTGTATCGCTTTTGGTGTCAAATATCATACTATGATAACAGTAGTAATCAATAAAAACAGAAGTTATCTGGGGCCGGCTCTGTGGCCGAGTGGTTAATTTCGCATGCTCCACTGCGGTGGCCCAGGGTTCGGATCCTGGGCGCGGACATGGCACCGCTTGTCAGGCCACGTTGAGACGGCATCCCACATCCCACAACTAGAAGGACATGCAACTAAGATATGCAACTGTGTACAGGGGGGGTTTGGGGAGATAAAGCAGAAAAAAAAAAAAAAAAAGATTGGCAACAGTTGTTAGCCCAGGTGCCAATCTTTAAAAAAACAAAAAAAACAGAAGTTATCTTTTCTTTTTGAGTTCCTACTGTGTTCCACGTTTTATGGTGATGTTTTTCCTAAATTATCTCTAATTGTCACAACAGTACTGCAGAGTGGATACAGTCATTCACAGATGAAGATATATAGAATCTGGAATGTTAAAGAATTTCTCCAAAGTTATGCAAGTAGCAAGCAGCTCACCTCTTATGTTTGCAAGATAATGGTTGAGAGAAAGAATGGCTAATGAATGTATTGGTTTTATTTTTTTGAGACAGACGAGACTGAGCAGCCTGAGAACATTTGGTGCTCAGAGGGAGGAAATGCTAAGAGGGGAAAACAAGTCTGAAGGGGAGAGAAGGATAGTTCAAAGACCAGTTTCCCCGGCTTCACAATTCTGACTAGTGCCAACTCTAACTGCGTATGTTTGCTTTGCTTGGAAGATAGAATCATAGCGCCAGAATTCACGGAAGTCTGTTTTGGAGGATGCATTAGTCAGGATATGCTAATTGCTGGAAGAAACAACCCCCAAACTTTAGTAGCTTATAACACTGCAAAGGGTTATTTCTCTCTGGTGTCCTAAACTCATGGGGGTGGGCTCTGCTCCCTGTAGTCCTTTAGGTCTGGGTTCTTTCATGCCTTAGGTCTGGCATCCCCTGAGGCCTCAGGGATTCACTAGACTCTTTGTATCCAGTTGAACAAAGAGGAAAGAGAAAGAGCATGAAGGATTACACGGGAGGTTTTAGGGGCCAGGCCTGGAAAAGGCAAGCATTCCGTCTACTCACATTCCATTGGTCAAATCTTAGCCCCCTGGCCCCACGTGACTGCAAAGGATGATGGGAGATACAGACTTCGTGTGTGGTCAAGAGGAGGAAGAAATGGGGACTGTGAAAACATAGTTTGGTCTCAGCCACAGAAGGTTGCACCAGAGACCCAAACGTTTGGTGACCACTAGTTTTCAGAGGCATTGGGCTTTCAGCTAAGGCACTACGGTGTGGTGCCTGATGAGCCTCTGGAAGACATTGGGTTTGAGGCCTGCTCATGGCCTGTAACTGGGAAAATTGTTTACCTTCTCTGGAGAGGAGATAATAATGTGCATTTCAGGGGTTGTTTGGGACACTAAAGGAAGTCCTGAAGATGGAACTCATTTGTTAACTAGAAATGGATATCCAAACAATAATTATTGCTGCAGGTTTAAATTGAAACCTGCAGTGTTGCTGAAGATGAAAGGAAAAATGCTAATGCAAAACAGAAAAGATAAAGGAGTGGTAAGAAGTGGCATCTAGGCACTTTTTCTTGGGAAACCCATTGCCATGTTCCATGTAAGTCAGTTATATTCCTTTTAATGAAGCAACTTGTATGAATATGTAGAGAATTTCCACACATGCACTATTTTAACATTTTTAATTTTGACCTTAAACGTTATAAGGTTTTTAATTTGTGGAACTGATTATTATTTTGAATTTGGAAAACTGATTAGACCTCCTTCTGCTATATAATTGTGGACTTTTCTCTGGTTTCAGGGCATCTGCTTAGCAGAGTCCTGTGCAGCGCCTTGAATTAAAGTGGGAAAAAGAAGCTGGGGGTGGGGGGGCCTTTTCTAGATAAATTACAATACTTTTGATACAATGAAGGGAATTCATTTTATCCTGTTTTGCATTGGCTACCTATGGCTTTGATTTCCTTCTGTATCTGTGAGGCTGACAGTATTTCTTTTCTTTGGCTTTCTTATTTGTAACTGCAGATTTAGCGGTTTCTTTTGTGTACCGCTTGCCTCCCAGAATTTGGCCAAACAATTTTGAGTAGCTGAACGATTTATCAAGGACAGATCAGCTGAAATGTGGCTCAACTTTAGTAAAGCAGAAGGACTGACATAAGGTTAGGTGACTGATGTGTGAGTTTTTGAATTTGATTTGGTTTTACATGGAAAGGTTGAAGCAATGATCCATGTATTCTAATAAAAATCATCAGTACAAATCAAATAAAATCTGGCTTAGTGGCTATTTTCCCACTGTATCACTCATGGCTAGCCTGTGCTGTTACAGACCACATTTGGCAGGCGCTGTTTTTTCCAACAACAAAATCTTAAAGTAACATTGCAATCTTTGCTATGTTAAGAAGGCATCTTTTCTAATCAAACTTTCTGCTAATCTCATCAGATAAATCATTATTCTGTACTGACAGCTCTGGCTTCCCCTGGACCCCTTCCCTGCTTCTTGTTTTCTCTGAAGATGCCTGGTTATTGTCATTCTTCAGGTCTTTGCTTCTATCTCCTTCCTTTCAAACTAATGACATTTCTTCCATTCCTGAGGAAGAGTTACAGCTTTTTCTCATTCTACTTAGAGAATTTGTAGGCCAGTACATCATGGCAGCTCCTCTCTTTTTGACCATTGTTTATCAGATGGGCAGAAGGCAGGCTGTATCTGAGTTGCAGAACTACTGAAAGAAAAAATTCATTATTCCCGTGAATTTGATGTGGTTAAGTTTAAGAAAATACCAGTTGATGCTTTCTGATGCATTTCAGTTTCTATGCCCAAAGGGTGGACTAGTAAGTTAATGCATGTATTTTGACTGCTTCAGTCATGAGAGTGTTTCAAAGCGCTTGAAAGTGAAAGTAAGAGTAGCAGCATGGTTTGGGAAGGCAATGGTCCATTTCGTCATGATAGACCAGACCTGCTGCCACAGCCCTGGGCCTTTCCCAAAGCAGTGCCCACCTTGTGTCGTGTTGGTGAAATGGTGTTGTATGAGATACAGGGCAGCTCACAGGAGAGATGAGCAATTTCGTTTTCGTTGCTGACATTGCTGACATGACTTAAAAATGCATATTGCTACATACAAAAACTCAATCATTCTAATACTTTCCAACTTTCCTATTTTAGCAAGTATTCTAATGAACTTTAGCAAGTATTCTGTTACCTGTTAGAATTAAAGAAGTAAGAGTAATAGCATGCTTATGGGGAATGGCCTCTTTTATATCAGATAACTACCAATTTCTTTTTCTTTTGGTTTTTGTTTTCATGCTTTTGAAATATGTTGTTAGTCTGCTCAGACTTAAGTGTGCAACTTCTTTTGATCCCAGTTTTGTACTTTCAGTGATTCCAGATAAATCATTTTAAATGAGATGAATATAAAAAACATTTTGGAAAGCAGAAAGCGTAATAGAAAAGTGTGGTTACATTATTGTGAAATAAAATGTAAAACCCTTAAGTCACCCGACAGTCTGATCAAAAACAAGTCACTCTGATCAAAAACAAAGCTATGTCAGTTGAACAAGTTGTAACATCTGGGAACTGTTTAAACATGGTCTTTAATATCTGAGAAACTATTAGTATATTCAAGTGTGTGTATTGTATTTGTGTCTGTGTGCTGATTTCACACACATACGCACGCACACACATATTTATAAGCCCAGCTAAGAAAAATCTTTGCCAATGTCTGCCAGGCATTTGGTTGAAATGGAATTGTGAGGAAAATTTCCTTAGAATTTATAAGTCAAAGCTGAAATCCATCAGCACTGTTCAGTTTATGAAATGACATGGGTTGGGGCCGGCCCCGTGGCCGAGTGGTTAAGTTCTCGTGCTCCGCTGTGGGGCCCAGGGTTTCAACAGTTCGGATCCTGGGCGCAGGCATGGCACCACTCGTCAGGCCATGCTGAGGTGGCGTCCCACATAACACAACTAGAAGGACCCACAACTAAAATGTACAACTATGTACTGGGGGGATTTGGGGAGAAAAAGCAGAAAGGAAAAAAAAAAAAAAGATTGGCAACAGTTGTTAGCTCAGGTGCCAACCTTTAAAAAAACCAAATAAATAAAATCAAATGACATGGGCTTCATCCAAGGATTGAGGGGACCATTTTCGCCTTATATTGATTAGAATAGGTTAACTCACTCAATGGTATATTATGCATCTGTTCTATCCAATGGCCAAGTTCCACTCACAGTCTTTTCTACGCTCAAGTTTTCTCCTCACTTTGTGACTGGCTAGTTTATTTGTATATTTGCTATTTAGATTTGGGAATGTATTCTTTTTAAGCTGTCAGTGTATTTCCCACTTTTAAAAACTTTTAGATTTGTTTCCCCCCTTTTTTTTGCCAGCCTAGGAAAACCACACCGTATTTTTCTCTGTCTGTCGTAAGTGTACTTGTGTGTCCATTTGATCTTAATTGGGAAGTGCTACTGCTATGGCAGATCTCCTTTTTACACAGTGGTTTATAGAAGGCGGTGGAAAGAGGCAAGTGAGCAGCCATTCAGGGCAGCATTGACTCCAGAATGGATTATTTAACTTGGCTTTGTGCACTGCACTGATTCACAAGTGGATTGTTCAATCTTGTCTTCATCTTGGCTGAATTCCTTCAAAGTTAATAGTATATATGTCTTCAATTATTCTAGTCCTTGTCCTGTCCACCTCCGCTTGGGTCACAAGGTCACCGCTAATAATTGTGTCTATTGAGATGACACTAGCACATAAATAAACAGTTGATGAATATTTCTTACCAGTTCAAATAGAACAGAAATTTGAGTTAAGGTTTGCATTTATTGTCCCACATTTCTGTGGTTTTAAAAACCACTTGGTTAGGGGGCCGGCCCCGTGGCCGAGTGGTTCAGTTCGCTTGCTCCGCTTCAGCGGCCCAGGGTTTTGCCGGTTTGTATCCTGGATGCAGACATGGCATCGTTCATTAGGCCATGTTGAGGCAGCGTCCCACATGCCACAACTAGAGGGACCCAAAACTAAAAATATACAACTAGGTACTGTGGGGATTTGGGGAGAAAAAGCAGAAAAAAAAAAGAATATTGGCAACAGTTGTTAGCTCAGGTGCCAATCTTAAGGAAAAAAAAAAACAATTGATCACAGACCAGAGGATCTATAAGGCTGCCTAGGAAACTGTTATGGGTTATCACTGATAGGGTGGGGGGAGTGGATGTCAAGGGAATTTTTACTTTATACCCTTTTGTATTTTAATTTTTTCAATAAGCATATAATTAAAAATTAGTTGTAATGGTCTTCAAGTATCTCCCCATAGATTGCTGATTAGTTGCCCAGGGAAAAGTTGTAATTATACAGTGGAGAATTCCCATAATACCTTGACCAGGTGATGAAATTAGCATAACAAATGAAGGGGGCAGACCACTGAGCCATTATCTGGCTCTGTACATGATATCCTGGGAGAGGCACAAGGCCACTTTTGCAGTATTATATCCACCTGAATGTAATCACGAGGAAGCATCAGATAAACTCAATTTGAGAAACATTCTGTAAAATAAATAGCCTGCATTCTTCAAAAATGCCAATATCACAAACAGAAGAGGAAGATTGAAGAACTGTTTCTGATTAAAATAGATCAAAGAGATGGGATGATTAAATGCAGTGAGTAATGCTGCATTGTGTCTGTGTGCATGTGTGCGTGCGCTTGGTTAAATGCATTTATTCTGTATTTGAGATTAGTTGTCAGTCATGCAATGACTTACAGACTTATAGGTCATCCTGAGGGCTGGCATAGTGGCTGCCACAAAAGGGGGGAAAGTGCCAAACTGGAATATGGACTATGGATTAGATAAAAGTAGTGTATCAATGGTAGACTTCCTGATTTTGATAACTGTGCTGTTTTCGTTCCTGGGAAATGCACACAGAAGTACTAAGGGATAATAGGATATGACTGATAGACCCTACCTGAAAATGGTTCAAACACAGCAAATTACATAGTTTTAACTGCATTGTAATTCAAAACTTTTTAAAATGAAAAAGTAGAGAAACATAGGAAAAATTTTAAAATATATTTTTTTCCTTGACTTCAACCGTTGATCTTTTCTTGGCTAGTTTCTGGGTGGGGCCAGGATACCTGTGGGGGTTGTTTTGAGGTTCCTGGGGGATTTTGATGGTCAGCCGCGTTTGGAAATCAGAACCCTAGATTATATGTTATCCTTTCAGAAAGAGTGGCTAGAATCATTTTGAGATTGATCAGGTGTCACTAGATAAGTAGCAGAAACTCCCTTAAAATTGGAGTGAAAGGGTGAAAATTGATTTTGTTTAGTTTGGGGATATGAATTTGCTGTGATGTGGTTGCATTCTTCATGGTTTCAGCCTGGTCAGAGCAGCCTACAGTTGACCAGGTGACTTACTGTTCTTTGAATGCTGCAAAAATTAAATGTTCTTCAAATTCCGTTCTCTCGCAGTTCTGATTATCAAAGTTGTACTGTATGGTTGAGTATCAGACTGTGAGTTTAGGCAAAATGCATCCTGTTGAGCCCATTAAGTAAAATAAAGAGATTTCTTCCCCTGATTCAAGCTATTACAGTTTCACATTTGTAAAGTATTTCAAATTCAGTTTTAATGGACTGCTTCCCTTCAAATACATGTGGAGATAGATTTATAAAACTGTAAACAGTTTATGCATTTTTACAGATTTCCATTGTACGTGTTTGGTACTGATTTACCTCTTTTTAATTGCAACAGAGATAAAGAATTAGTAGTTTAAAACAGTAGGAACTACATGTTCTGCTGTGATCAAGGAATTAGATAATCTGGCTTGTTTGCTTAAGGGGTCTGTATCTTGAGATTTTTATAGGGCAGTATTAAAGCTCTGAGCCTTCTTATTATGCCAATACCCAGAAGATTGCTTTAATGAGAAGTAAAGGGCCTTTTTCCAATTACAAGGGAATAACTGTATTAAGTTCCTGTGTTATGTCAACCTGCTTTGATTTGATTACTGCGAAAGAAATGGATTTATCTGTCAGTGTTACTTAATTAAGCCTTCTCATTGATGTTTTGCAGAGTAATATAGTGTGGTTTGCACATTTGAGCCTAAATACAAGGAAAATTGGCCTAAAACTAAGACATGACCCCTGAAGATAACATGTAAGATTGATTGCTTGTCATTGCCAGGTCAGAGGCTGCAGTGTTAAACACAGGTGGAAGCTGGGGATGTTGAAAGGACACAATGAAAATCAGTTTATGGGAGTGATTATGGTAAGCAAAAGGGACTGTGCTACAAGACTGGATTTTAGGGAAGGTTTTTGAATATTTAAAACTCTTTGACTTCACCAATATTAATCAAGCATCTAGCATAGAGGATGAGATAAGACTGGAAGAAACAGGAGAAGTAGACTGTTAAAGCATAAAAGGAAATAGAAGAAAAAGATAAAACTAAGAGCAACGGATGCCATTTGGGAGAAGAGGACCATTGTGGTTATGCAGAGCAATTACAGCCTACAAATATTTCAATTAAGCCTGCAGCCCTTTCCCAGAGCCTTACAAATGGCACCCTAGGGAGAAAAGAGGTATAGGAGAAAAAAAGAAGAAAAGATAAAGCTCTTATACGTTTCATCTTGGCTGTTTCCCCCAACTCCATTGGAATAAATTGAATAAATTATTGATCAAATAGGCATTTTAAATATCAATTTGTGTATTTTAAGTCATTACAGTATTATGGATGGTGCAACATAAAAATTACATGTGTGATTTGAAAAATACATGTATAATTACATGTACATGTTATCAGAGTTATGATTCTATTCTATTAGGAAATGAAGTATATTTTAAAATTTATTCCTTTGTTGTTTAACATTTTATTTTCTGAAGTATTTACCTTTTATTTCTCACACTTTGTGATGGATATTTGTGAATATATCTTTAAAAGGTACCAACCACCTAGTTAAAAATTTCCCCAAATTATATTCAGTTTTAATTTAGGTACTTTGAAGCTTATCTATGTAATATTGGAGTTAGATGGTATATTGGTTTTATTTTCAAAGTCTTCTGATATGGCAGCTTACTTCCAATTGTTATTTTCATATGATTTCAAATGTCTCCCCCACAAAGAACATTATATTAGTAAGATTGGTTTTTATTAAGTGCTTTTAGGCCGGTTACATATCAAAAAGTCAAAGGAGGCATATGCAATTTACTTTGTTATACTCTTGTCTCAATTATTCATTGCTCTTCTTTCTGGGCTCTTCTTTAGAAAGATGAGATTTCTTCCTTACAAAGATGAGGACTAACTTTGCTTTAAGGGGAAGATCCTGACTGGTTAGTTTCAAACATTTGAAATGGAAGGTTGCTCAATAACACCCATCTCTCCTTAGTTCGTATTAGATTATTCGAGTTAGATTATCATTGATACTTCCAAATTATATGGATTTATACAAAGACTTGAACGTAACTTTTGTCTCAATTTCATAATATAACTCTCTACTCACTTTGAATTTTCAAGAAGATTTCTGAGTTTCAGAATAAGGAGCACCACTGGCATATTTATAACTTAATAGTTAGGCATTTTATTTTGTTACTTTTGTATTATCTGAATTTCATGTTATATGAAAATACCGTTCCTGTTTTATAGCACTGCAAAATGCAATTAACTCTGTATTTTAAATATCTGAGATTATGTAGTGTTCGTTTTTGAAAAATAGTTTATTTTAAACTAAAGGAAAATAATATTGTTTTAAACAGTGTTTTAAGGGATATGTTAATGGAACTTTAAGTTAAAGGTTAATAACGGCTAACATATTGCAATAATTCCCATCTGAAAAAATTTTTTTACTATACGTTCCTCCCAGTATATCTACATTTTACCTTTTCTTATATACTTTATTTATATATATGAACTATAAGATCATCTTGCCCTTGACCTTTGAGTTTTCAGATTTATTTGATAAGGAGACCCATTAACGCTGAGAAAGTCAGCGTTGACAGCAATGATCTGAAAATGGAAAGCCAGGTCTCTGTTCTTTATATTTGAAGTGTCTTAAAGTTTGTGTGGGATGCATCTTCATAACCCTCTTGCTCAGTCAGATTTGGGACGTGCTGGAAGTTTCTCATCAGTGCTCAGATCACTCATTATGAAGCGTATCTTGTTTCTTACAGAAACAAGAAACGATCATGGTTGTGTGGACGCTGTCTGTCACTGAAGCTCCTCAACTCTTCCTTCCTCTGTCTTGGTTCTCAAATTTGACTTCAAATTACTCTACTTAGAGCTCTTATTATACTGGGTGCTAATGAAAATGTGCACATCCCTAACACGCTCTTTGCTGATGAAATATTTTGAACTCTAAATTCATCTGGCACTGACGGAGAGCATATGCCATCTCAGTTTGTGTGGAGGGCTTAGCCAAGGGTTCTTCCTGGACTAGGAAATTAGTAGGAGCCACAGATGTACTCAGTCTGTGAGTCTCCATGATGGTGTGGAGGATATTTAATAGTGTCTGTTGTTGCAGAGTGACGGGTTTGAGACAGTGTAGACTTCAACATGTTTCTGAATGATTATCTTTCCAAGAAGAACTTAGTTTCAATCTCCCACTGCATTCTGCGTGTGTAGAAGCTTTCATTAGGAAATCAATATATTTCTACAAAAGTAGGAATTTGTGGACTTTTAGAGCAATGCCCAAAACCACTTTGGTTGTTTTCTGACTTCATGAAACTCTAGGACCTTGGGTGTTTGGCATGATATGGGCTCTAAGTATGGAAAGGACCAATACACAGCTCTACCTCAAATCAACAGAGTTACATAATGCTCACGCTTGTTTATTTCAAATCAAGGTGAAACCTCCATAGCATTTAGTCTATGTTCTTAGATTGGGCCTTTGGTCAGCATTTATAACTTTTGACAGAATGTCATTTATACAGCACACACAGGCATATGTTGAAATGGTGAGATATAAAGAGGATATTCTAATGGTAAATTAAGTCACTAAACAAATCGAACACTAAGTGAAATTCTCACTGTGATTGTGCTGCAGAGGCCCATGGAGAAGGTGGGCTTTGTGTACTCTAGATGTATTGGCTGTTTCTAAAATCCAGGAGAATATTTGAAAGTCTCTGGCTTGTTTAGCAGAACTAGCAGTTCTAAAAATGTGAGACTCAGATTTCCTTGACTAAATCACAATTTTTCATTTTCATGTAGTTTGATTTTCTTAGACTTTGGAGGGTGTTAGTAAGTTAGGCTCTCAGAGTGGGTATTGGTTACTGAGTATTTACTATGTCAAGTACTCCCCTAAATGTTTAACAAGTAGTAATTAACTCATTTACTTTAACAGTAACTCCTTGAGGTTGAAAATCCTATTATCCCTTTATCTCCTGTTAGATACCTACTTTGGGTGGGTCCTGGGTTTTCACTTTTGTTCTCTTTGACCCAAGAGGCCATTAAATTTTCTAGGATAGCAGATGTCCTCAGGGCAAAAATGTCTTTTCTTCCTCCCTGGGTTTCAGCTTTCTCTTTGATTTTGGCTTAATATTTCCTTACTATCTTGTCAGCCCATTAGTATTTTAAAGAGGATTAAAAGAAATTTTGTCCATCATTTTTAGTTTTTTGTGGGAGAGTTGTCCAAGTATAGTAGCCTGCCCTATTTCCGTGAATGCAGATCGAACCACTTATTTTACAGTTGACAAAAATGAGTTCCTTGAGGCCCGTGGCAGGTTCAGACCCTAGAGCTGGTTAATGCAGTCCCTGCTGAAATCCACGTCTCCACCCCATTCCCAGTGCTGTGTTTTCTGCCATTTGTCCTGTCTATCTGAGATTTTTTATCTCGTTGTCCACATAAACAAAGTGGAGATTTGAGTAATCAAATCAAAGGTTAATGAATGTGGATGGGAAATCATGGAAATTAAAAATTATGTCTCTATATCTTTTCTCTAAATGGAGTGTTTGTTCCTTCTGCCCAAACTTCACTTTTGTGTTTTGGTGCTGAAATGTCAGACATTTTAGAGGGGCTTATGCAGAACTCCTCAAATAAAATGAAAATGTGTGGATTGTCAGGCTGCCTCCTAAAGCAACTGTCAATCCCATGAAAGTTACTGTCTGTCCTAGTTTAGGGTCAAATAAATTGGAAAAATCTTGGACAATTGAGCCCAGTCTTTTGGAAGAATAATTTCTATCATCCAGTTGCTTTTTTCCTTTCTCTCTTGCTGTCCAGGTGTTATTGTCTTTCTGACATTTATTCCCATCTTCGGTACCGGGCGAGCACAGAACAAGAGAGAGGCGAGAGCTAAATATTCAGACAGCTTCTATCCCAGGCAGTTTTTCATTTGTTATACTATGTTGCCTTAATGGATTTCACACATCTCTTCCTATATATTGTTTTGGCTCGCCATCTAGATGTAAACATTTCTCACACAGAAATATTTTCTCTTCCCTTTCACTTTGTGTTGTTTTAATTCATTTTAATGAGGAACTGTTGTACCCACCTGCTGTACTCTACCACTCAAGGTGTTGAGAGGTACTTACAGGACTAAAGCATGTTTCTCTCCTGTAAGGAGAGACATATCTGACAGTTTGGTGTGGTATAAATATGTAGCTCTATAGCTATATGTATGCCCACGTGGTTATTTGTGTAATAAACTCTATATAATTATCATGTTGAGCCAGCCACACAAACTTCATCATTGTGCTTGTTGTTGATACTATGGAGAACACTGCATACCAAATTTCCCTCTATCTGTTGCGAGGTCCACAGACATTTTCTGCCAGATTTTAGTACCCAGATTAAGTTATGTTTCTCTTGAACAATTTGTGTGTTTTTATCCGATGCTCATTGTGAATCTTATTTCTCTCTTTGCTTTGCCCACTCAGTAGCTTCTGGAATTTTGAGGCCTCTCTAGCAAATATCGGGTCCATCACAGTGTACATTTCGAAAGCTCATCATATGTCTGGCCTTACTATTTCCCTACTTTCATTTCTTCAGTCTCTTGATTTCTTCAAATATTTACTTTCATGTATTTGTGTTGTATATAGTTTTATAATATTTTGTGGACGCAAGAATGGGCATAAACTCTTGAGTAAATATGCTCATTCTGCCTGGGGAGAAGTGACTGGAGGTTCCATTTGCGAGCTCTGTGGAGAGATCTGAAGTGCTTACCAGGGAGTCATCGGTGGTGGTGGACAGGAGCACTCATTGGCTTCGGCATCCAGTAGCCCCTGTGTTTGCATCCCAGCTCTGCCATTTACTCTCACCTTGGGAGAATTTTCTATTCCATCTAAGCCTCAGTTTTCTCATGTATAAAATGGGAGTATTTTTAGTGCATTTAAGTGCTGAGCACTGTGTCTGACACATATTTAAGCTCGCTAAATGTTACCTGCTCTTAGTTTTTGAGAGACAAGGAAGAGTTTATTAGGCTGAGGGAATGGCAAATACAAAAACATGGAGGTATGAGTGTGCGGTGTCCAGGTACACCAGCAGGAAGTAAGGACTGTCCAAATATAGGCCACGTTCAAGGTATATGTAAAAAGTGAGTCTGGGCAAGAAATGTGGGGATGCAGATGTGATGGGAGTGTGTATTGAATGCTGCTGAGAATGGCATTGTAGGCAGAGATTTTAAGATATGGAGTAAGATAGGCAACTGTTGGTGGTGTGGGGCATGCATTTATCTTATGTTCCCAATAGAGTAGGCTGGTGGGTCTCAGACTCCTGTGTGCATGAAAATTACCTGGGGACCTTGTTGACAGCACTCTTTTTCTTAGCCCCATCATCCAGAGATCCAGACTCAGTAGGTCTGCAATGGACCCTAAGGTGCTGATTTTGAAAGGAGCATATGAGGTGATTCAGATGTAGGTGGTCCTCCGATGCATTTTGAGATGCCCTGGAATAGTTGTTGAGGAAATGTTTGCTAACTAGTTGGCGGGTCTGATGAAACTCAGTGGGAGGGAAGATGGAAACAAATGATTTAAAAGTAACATGTTTATATTCATTTTGAGTTACAAATATCCATGCTACAGCGTTATGTCTTCTTTCTAAGGGTAAGTGAGCACCAGTTATACAGATATTTTTTCAGAGATAAAATATAATCAGAAATCATACGATTGTTCTATTAGGTTTGGGAGAGCTGGAGATTTGTCCTTATCTTCTGGCTCTAGCAGGAGGCCAAGGGATGGAAAAGCCTGTTAAAAAGAGAGCAATAAAAGGGAGGAAGCAGAAAGGAAGGTGCAGCAGCATGAGGTCAGGAAATGAGAAAGATGGAAATGGAAAGGATGGGAAAAGAGCAGTCAGATCTCATTGGTTGGGAATCTATTTGTGAAGGAACCCAGCCAGTATTTAACCTGTTTTGAAAAAGCTAGACTTCCAGCATTTTTAATTAGTGGATTGCTCACTTTTGAAATTGCCCAGTTGGGAATACTCAAGTTTTGATGTGTTTTATCTGCCTGCTAATTAGCAGGCTGCTTGGTTGACCATCGTTTTTCCTTTATTCCTTGGACAGCAGATGTATATGAAGGTCTCTTGAAACACTCTAGTTTAAGTCTGGATTAAGGTACAGAAGTCACTGTGTATTTAGTAAGAGTTTGTGCTAAATTATAAATTAAATTCTAGTACATCTTTTCTCCAACTCAGTTCTTCCTTTTTGCTCTTTAATATTTTCCCTCTAGGCCAGAGGTTCTCAGTCTTGGCACAATTGACATTTGGGGCCAGAATATTTTTTTATTGTGAGGGGCTAGTCTAACATTTGTAGGATGTTTAGCATCCCTGGCCTTTACCCATGAGATGCCAGCAGTAGTCCCCCATTCCCCAGCCCAAAGTTGTGACAACTAAAAATGTCTCCAGACATTGCCAAATGTCCTCTGGGAGCCAAAATTGCCCCAGGTGAACCACTGGCTTAGTCTCACTGTGGTCCCCTTTCTTCCTTGTCTCCACCTGCTTTTCATGTTTAAAATCCTCTTTGAAAGTTGAAAAGATAAAATGAGTGCAAACAATATGAAACCTTATGGTAGATAGAGGAATTCAGTTCTGTTTCTTCGTTACCTTTTGGCCAAATTTAAGAGGAGAGATCTCTCAGATTGCTCCCAGCTGGCTGTTTGAGGTGAAAAGGAAGTCAGGATGTTCCAGTCTTCTGAAAACCTGCAGTGGTAGAGAGATTTTGTCATTCATACTGGTTTTTTTTTGGCTGAAAATATTTGATTTTTGTTAAGGATGGCGAGAATCATGTAAGGCTGCAAAACTCACTGGTATGAGAATCCAGAGGGTTCTAAGTCACTGCTTCCTGTATCTCAGTTGAACAGAAACAGACTAGGCCAGGAGGTTGGGTTGTTAAACAGCAGATTTTGGGAAAATATTGCATCTTTCCTCCAGGCTGGATACTCTCCCCAGAGCTTTCTTGACATCCCATAAAGCTCATAGTCACTGATTTTAGCTGTCCATAGGGGACATCTGTTTGCAGTCGCACTGTCTTCTGAAGCACCAACAAAAGGAAGTGAAATTGTATTTGTCAAAAAAAGGAAAGAATTGAAGTTTAGTGGTAATAGTTGTTTTTTGTTGTTGTTGCCGTTTCATCTCTTAAGATATTCTGAAACGCCGTGTACTCCACTGTACCCAAAAATAAATCAATTAATTATACTGTGATTACTTCTGCTGATCATAAAATAGCAGTAATAAAAGGAATGACAGTAGTGCATTAAGAGAATAAACAGTATCACTGAAATGTTAGGAAACACAATAAATGGGATTATGTCTCCTGAACCGGAGTTTCACACGTCCTCCTCCAGTTCTGTCGGAGGAAGTTTGTGATGGCCGTCTGTTATCAACCGTGATCAAAATAATAGAACAGTGGAACTTTTTATACTTATAAAGGTCCTTTCATCAAAAATCTCAAAGCCATTTCTAAATATAGAGTGACTGATCTTTGAAACACTTTTATGTTTTAAGCAATTAATGTGGTAACTTAGCTGTTATGCCCTCCATCCTGAGTACTTTACACTTGAAGTACTGATTGAGCATTTAGTACTCTGGGCTCCATTACAGCTTCGCTGGTACAGAGTTTAGAAGAATTCCAGCTTCCTGGGAGTTCATGCAGGTCTCTTCACCATCATTTATCAAAATAAACCATGGCTTTAACAGCTTTCATTTCCACTACTCAATGCACAGATTAAGGATTGTAGGCCGAATCTATTTAGAAAAGAAATGTAAGGGGCCAGCCTGGTGGCGCAATGGTTAAGTTCCCACGTTCGGCTTTGGTGGCTCAGGGTTCGCAGGTTCAGATCCTGGGTGCGGACATGGCATCGCTTGGCAAGCCATGCTGTGGCAGGCATCCCACATATAGGGTAGAGGAAGATGGGCAAGGATGTTGGCTCAGGCCCAGTCTTCCTCAGTAAGGAGAGGAGGATTGGCGGCAGGTGTTAGCTCAGGGCTAATCTTCCTCCAAAAAAAAAAAAAAAAAATTAAAGACTGAAACAACATGATCTTAACTTAAAAAACTTAAAAAATAAAAACCTAATATCCGTGTAATGTCCTGGTGGAAATAGACTACTGAATCCTTTTTTGTCTTGTATATTTTGTTTCATGTCTTTTGTCTGGTGTGATAAGCCTTCTTTAGAGAACAAAAAGTACCCAGATCATTGTGGTGTGGATGCTGCCAGAGGATATTTACCTGAATTTAACTTTTTTATTATTATTATAGTTGTGTTGCTGTATTTTTAAACTTATTTTGTCCAAAGGATTTTAATAAAACTTTAAGTGCGGGTTCATGTCAATAGAAGTTGAGGCTATAAAACATTGTCAAGGATGGAAGTAATTTTTATGTTCATACCTCTGGTTCCTGAGGGTCCAGTTCATTTCTGCCGTGAATTTAAATGAGTTAATTTAAGTAGATGGGTCAGAAGCCACTATCCTCGTGGTAGCCCTGTGCCTGATTCTTAATTAAAGGCAACAGGAGATTAATTTGAAACATTAATTTAAAAGTGAGTATACAAAAAGAAAGAATTATTGCAAGAAAGCCTAAAGAACTTTTCTCTTGTCCCCAGATGTAGAAGACAGAAGTAGCTCAGGGTCCTGGGGGAATGGAGGACATCCTAGCCCTTCCAGGGTAAGTATATCTAATCTTTTTTCCCACAACCAGACATCCCACATATGTAAATTGACAAACTGAAGGTGAATTTCTCTCTCTCACAGACACAACCGCCAGATATATATGCATCCTAGGTTTAATGAGGATCTGCTTGTGTTTGGGATTTTTTTTTCATTCTCATATTGGATGCTATTATTGAATTTGACACCTGTTCCACTTCTGCTAACCAGAAGAAAAGCCCTTCATTAAATATTTGGCCTTACTCTGCCAGTTATTAATCCAGTATTGTACAAAGTTATTTGTTGTAGATGGCAGAACTTTGAAAACAATCCTAGTAGCCCTGTAATGTACTGGTGTAGATAGACTGCTGAATAATTCTGAAGACGTGGTAGGAAGTTCTCTCCTACCACTATAATCTACGTAATAAATCTGTGTTGATTTCACTTAGTAAACATATTGTTCTTCACCAGTAGTGGCTTTGGTCACCAGTTGGTTTCATTCACTTATTTGGTCTCAAATTTTTGCCCCTGTTTTTTATGGTTTTTCTGCATGCTGTGGTTGTTAGTTTGGGTGTAATGGGAAGACCATGGAATGGAGTGGGATGAGTGGTGAGGCAGTGTGTGTTTTTGTATGTATTTGACCTTGTGTATCTCATTTTCCCTCTTTGGTTTTCATTTTCCTAATTTGTAACATGAAGAAGTAGAACCAGAGGATGTTTTATGTTCCTTCCAACTTAAATATGTATGATTTTATATGTGATTTGTCTCTAGCTGAATCATCTCTAGGCCCTTTAAAATCCATAGCAGCCTTTATAATATACATATAATACCCTAAATTAAAAATAGACTTAGAGCACATAGGAAAACATCTGCCCCTCCCCCAACCAGCTGTATAGATGAAGCCTTCTGCAGGGAGGGTAACATTTTACTGTGAGGATTCACATAAATGTGAGATCGGGGGAGGTCTCTATTTTGGCCTAAGAGGCAGGGAAGGTAATCAAGCTGTCACAAGGAGAACATTTCAGCAAGCCGCAGTTATCCGTTTCCACCTGTCCTTTGGCCTCATGGTTCTCACTCTAGTCTTCAGGGTACAGCAGGATCTCTAGGCTTACCAGTAACTTTGTTGAGCCCTTGCACCAGCTGTCGAGTTTGACATTCTAATGCATTATATGGATGGGTTGAGGAAATCTTTCCTCCTCCTCATGTTACAGCCTGCACTTGCAGAAATAAATCCATTCCCCTTGACAGCAAGTGTAGGAGATGACAGAAGTTCCCTCTATTGTTTCGTTCATTTAAACTTACTTGATTTCTTATGATTTCTCTGTTTAATACGCATAGTACTTTTAATTTGCCTCTGAGAACAAGGTGCTTTTGGGATCATCCTGACTTTTAATTAGTTGTCATTAACTGTCCTGCTGTTTTTTTCAGGCACTATGTTGGTGAATAATTTTGAATCAGTGTTTTGCAACTTATATTTTGTAAAGCCAGGCAGTTTGCCTGACTTAGATTGTTGTGGCTGACTTATACACGGACAGCCATGCAAAGTCTCTCTTCTCTCATCTTGAAGTGGTCATGTTATCAGACATCTTGCAGCACTGTGCTGAGGTTTAAATTAGACAATGTATATGAAGCTTTTAGTACACTAAGATGGGGACACTTACTAATTACTAGTTAGTATAATACAATGCCTGATATAGAATTAGTGAGTGTAAAATATGATACCTTTTTATACACTGACATCTTGGCAGTATTAAATTACAGTTTCATTCAAGTTAACTTTTGTAAATGAGGAAAGGCGATTGAAAATGGGGTATTAGAAACCTTAAGGGTTCCAATTATTCTCTAGTGAGGTGACGTCATTTTCATTGTTCGTACAGCATCCATCTTTTCTGTGTGGGCAGATTCTGCCCTTTGGCTAACATGCCAACTGACACCTCTGAGTAAATTTGACTTAGTCTTTATGGGCAGTGCAACCAGCTGAGCAGAATGACTTTTTTTAAAAAAAAAATTTTAGTTATTTTATGCACCTTAGTAGACTGAAATTTGAACTATATAGTATAGACGATTTTAACTCTTTCCTATATGTTATAAAATTCCTCCATTAAAAGTAAGTGATTGGACAGCTTAAAAATATTATTTTAATTTTGAACTCCCATTAAAAAAATGAGATAATGATAATAATGATAAATTTCTGCCAAAAATTATTGTCTGCTTTAAAACTATTTATGTGGTGCACTTTGTCCAAATCCAGAAGTATTATACAACTTATGCTAAAGTTTTGGTGTTCATTCATAGTCATATTGTAAGAATTTTAACATTCTTAGATGTCAATTACTTATGGAATGATACAATTCTCTTACAACTACAATAACAACTATAACAAGACACTGAAATTTCAGTATTGTAAGGCCAAATGTTGTTGTTTAAAAGACTCTACCTAGGTCTTTGAAAAGCAATTCATTACAGTCAATGGATAATTTTCCCTTATAGCACAGTCTTGCTTTTTTTGTTTTTCCTACGTAATGTGAGCTTATCAAAATAAGGACTTTTAATATTTACAGTATATTTTATGTCATGTGTTTTACTGGCATTATTTCGTTTAATCACCTCAACAACTTCATGCAGTCAGTTCCATTATTATTATTCCCAAGATTTCACAGCTATTATGAGGAAAATTTGAACTCTGCTGACTCGAGAGCCGTCTCTGACCCACTGTGTCTATGAAGATGCAGATTCCTTATACTGAGGTTCCAGGGTGGGAAGGGTGGAGTCCAATTTCTTCAGGTCAGAGAGGTCTCAGTAGTAGGGGCATACTTATGTGCTAATTCATTCATGTAAAAGTAAAATGTATGCTGTTATTTTATTTACAGAACTATGGAGATGGGACTCCCTATGACCACATGACCAGCAGGGACCTTGGGTCACATGACAATCTCTCTCCACCTTTTGTCAATTCCAGAATACAAAGTAAGACTAATTTTAAATTTACACGAATTTTTTGGATGCTTACGTTTACTGTGGAAGGGTGAATACAAGCCCAGACAGAGGTTCTATTTTTAGGAACTTGGATCTTTAGCCAGTTCACTATAGTAATTTTAAATCGCAGAAAAATATTGACAGTCTATGCTTGGTAATAGCATGTAAAGAGCTAAGTTTTACAACCATGTGGAATTAGAGAATTTCAGTGATACTGCATCTACATGGATATTTTGTCTTCCTTAGACCTAAAGCACTTATCCTACCTTCAGCATTGCTACAGTAGTTTTCTAAGTTAAGGTTGATTAAGTGAAAGTGGTGAATGTTTAGGATAAAAATATCTTTGGGCCTGTCAGATGTGAATGATGTATAGTCGGTATTAGCTCTGAAGGTGTAAAGGGGTTATGGAAACCCTTTAATAATAGGTTTGTTGTGCTTAAATCAGAGTTGTGCATTCACATTGAGTTCTAGGATCTGATTGTGTCTTCTTGAAGGTGTGAACTTTAGTGCTAATGTGCTCAGCAGACCACATCCTCCTTCACCGGAAGTGAGCTATGTGTAGCTTGAGACAGACTGCGAATTTCCAGCATGCCCTTCCTGCTGGCATCCTTAGCATCTTTTTCTGCTTTGACTATTCTGTAGGGATGTTTGTTTAAGAGCAGTAACCTGAGCAATGAAAAGATAATTCATAATGGCTTAAAAGATCCCAATAGCTGATTACTTGAGTTTTGATTGAAAAAATGATCTTTGTTCCAGCAAATGTGAATTTTTAACAATATTAGTAAATCTCTCCACTTGGGCAAATTCTATGGCAAATCCATCAATAAATGCAGTTAAATTTCTTGGCATAAGCTGTTGGACCATATTCCAAGGAAAACACACAGCCATAATTACATCATTCTGAAACCATAATTGCAAATGCTTCTAAAGAATGTCCTGATTTTTAAACCTTGGAAGCTATACTTGTTATTTAAGGTGTTGATAGTTCTTGAATCTCAGTCACGTTTTAAAAAATCACCATCAAATCTAGCTAAAGGAATTTCAGGTACTTAACACAAAATAGTCAAAGCAGAGAAATATTGGCAATTTATATTTAATGGGTAATATCATGTTTGTGCCTTTATGTGTCATCTCAACTTAGAGAACAAGGAAGTTGTGTTTCATCAAGGTTGTTCTTACAGTTGTTTCCTTATATACTTTAAAATGATAAATTTTATATTATGTTTTAACTTTGTAGCTAAAGCAAGAGACCCAGTTTTTTATCAGTTGTTGATAGGAAGGTGCAATGGGTTTACTGTTTTCGGGATATACTGATACAGATGACTAGATATGTTTATCAACTTAGATTTTAAAGAACATCTTTAGACTCTTCAATGGCAACGGGAAATTTTTTTTTTTTTTTTAAAGATTGGCCCTGAGCTAACATCTGTTGCCAATCTTCCTCTTTTTTTTTTTCTTCTCTCCAAAGCCCCCCAGTACATAGTTGTGTATTCTAGTTGTAGGTCCTTCTAGTTCTGCTATGTGGGACGCCACCTCAGCATGGCCTGATGAGCAGTGCCAGGTCTGCCCCCAGGACCTGGACCTGTGCAACCCTGGGCTGTTGAAGTGGAGCACATGAACTTAACCACTACGCCATTGGGCCGGCCCCAGAAGTAATAATTTTAAATTCTAACACCATTGCTTCTCTAGTTGTCCTTGCCCAACTTCATAAAATAGAATAAAAGATTAACTTGAAAATAATAATCTTGAGTAGTACCACTTAAAGAATGTATTAAAGAACTTCATTAGAAGATTCTAAACCTAACCTCTGGTGAGCTAAAGTAAGTAGCACAGAATAAATAAATTACTACTCATATTTAGAAGTTTATGTTACATACATGAAAAAAAAGTTTTCCTGAAGAACAGCTTGCTAAATTAATATTACAGAATCCACCAAGCAATGCAAAGATATGAAATAATTGTTCTTGTTGCTGTGTCCTCATGGGCAACTGTTTTACAAACCCAAATCGTTTTTCAATCTAAATTGTATTTAAAATATGAGTGGCTGAGAGTCTAGAGCTGGAGCGGAGGGAGCTGACTCTTTTCACTTAGTTGTTGTTTAAGCTGAAAGTCCATGTCAGCTGTGTTCTTTTATCCTGTCTGCCCTCCTTCCCATTAAACTCTTAAATATGGAGGCCAAGACAGTCTCTTGCATTGTGATAGGAAATGCTACTATGTCCGGGAGGCCCCCACCCACTGTTCCCAATGAAAGGACTTCTCTGTTAGATAAGCTGTCTGGTCTGAAACATGGCTCTTTATTGTTTACAAACTGCTACATTTTCCACCTCAAGCAGATTTTTGCACAGAAAAGAATTGTGCTTGGGCTAAATGGTTTATCTGACATTAACAGTGCAGTGTCAGACTGGGGTCAGGGAAGTCGCCCTCAGAGCGAGAGGCCATGGTGCAGTGTGCAAAAAAAGGAAAAAAGGAGAAAAAGACATTTGAACAACTATGAAATACCTTGCATTTTTGGTTTGCAAAAGAACTTAAAAATATGTATTTTTAGAGAACTGACTATGATGATGCATTAAAAACTCTTCCCACCCCTATAATTTCTCACATCCCAGAGGCCTTCTTGATTGGCTTGAGGATCTCGGCTAGATTCGAGGAACAAAGATTCGCATTGATTTTGCCCAGGCTGCTGTTTATTTAAAAATGAAACCACTTTTGAGATGAGCTGTGCTTGCTGTTATGCTGTACCTTTACAAAGAGGAGATAGGTCGTTTTCAAGAAATTAAAGACAACCAATTTAGAAATGGAGACAAAGATAAAATACAATCTCTTAGTGTAGCCAACCATTTGAACTCACAGGATATATGGTATATTCTAAACTGCCCTTTGTGTCCAAATCCATATTCGGCGTTATGATCTTTGTGGAAGTCTTCATTCTATCAAAAGAAAGTATTAAACTTTACTGTAAGTTTTTGACAACAATCCGGTATCCACTTTCAGAATCTTTAGTTTTCATCAAAACTACAAAGGATTTCTTTACATGTCAGAGATTTAATTCTTCTGTGATGTCACATTAGGGTAAAAGCTTATAGCATCAGAAATAAATCAGCCGCTTTATTGGACCAGATTCTCTATTGTCAAATCAATCAAGCCTGTGACTGAATTAGGCGTCTGCTACAGAAATAAGTGACACTAATTTTACGGGAAAGAGTTATTAACTGCAGATGACCTGATTTTTTTTTTTTTTTTTTTTTTTTTAGTAAACTGTTCACTTAGTGAGGTTTTATTTTGTTGCAGGAAAGAAAAAAGTAATGAACCACCCTGCTTTTGGGAGTGAATTATTATTATATATTTTGTTCTTTACGGCAGTACACTATTTTGGAGAAATGATGCAGGCGTTGCTAACATTCGCTCATAAATTCTTTTATGGTAACAAAACCCTTTATTGCAACTCTCAACTTCTTGATTTCACATGAACGGTTTTGCATAAATATTACAGTTTTTGTAATATAATGCTTATGTTTGGGACCAAAATACCAAAACAATTTATTTGTGTATCTCAAATTTATGCAAAATGGCAATAATTTATAAGAGTACTAAGAGTGTCTCCATTAATTTATTCTTTTAGAAATAAGCTTGCATATCTGAATATAATACCCTATTTGGTAGTTTGTGAATCTCTAAACTAAAGATAAACAAGTGAACACAAGTGCACTTGGGTGCATGGGCAGGCACACACACGCATGCCTATTATGCTGGCAGAATTAATGCTCCTTCTTGGTTTATAAGGTTGCCCTGCTCCTTCCATTGCTGTCTGTAGTTATACTTGCCACACAAAGGTTGTTATCATATAAATCTTTAAAGAAAATTATAACTAAAATAAACAAAGAAGCCTTTAAATTTGTTTTTTTTAAAAAATAAGTCTGCCTGGCTTTTTGTTTTTCGTTGATGTGGGGGCGTCTGGAGGTATTGAGAGATTTCAGCACTGAGTCACCCAGCTGACCGCCTGCAGTGACCAGTTCATATACTGTCTTTTTAAAAAGTTTATTTTTTTATTGAGGTACAATTGACATATACCATTATGTTAGTTTCAGGTGTACAACATCATGATTTTCTATTTGTATCTTATACTCTTTTACCTGACGTTTCCTGAGTCCTCACTCATTTCTTTCATTGGATAGAGACAAGCAAACCAATTTGCATTTTCACTTGTTTGAAATGCCATGTCCTGTTTTGTATCTGGAGAAAATGGATCACTACTTCTTTGTGACTACCTATGATTATTAATGATAATAATGCACACTTGATGTGTTGGAAACTGTTCACTGTAGTTTTTAAATAGTTTCTTTAAACCTTTACAGGTGGTGAGTGGGTAGCTTTCAGAATATGCTAATAGAACAGAGAGGCCATGGGTCTGAATCTTGTATTTGTAAAAGGATTATATGCTGTGGAATAGTTGGACAATCCTAGCAAGAACTATATGCAAAGAATTTGGATTTTTTTTTTTTTAACATTCCTGTTTGTTTGTTTTTCTGCCTAGCGTTAAACTTTTGCAGGTAATTGCCCAAATATTTTTACAGTGGGAGAAAATGTATTTCCTTGCTAAAACTTTGTGATCCAAGGCAGGATCTGAGCGTGGATTTGCCTTCTATTGTTCCAGAGCCTTAATTGAAAACCAGATTGTTTGAGTGAGCAAGTTGCCAGTAAGATTGTAGACACGCATTGGTAACTGAAGGATGTGAAAAGTGATACTTTTGTACGGTTGGGTGCAGTTTAGTTCAACATCAGCTGCTGTGTTTTTACATGTCCCATTGTGAATGGTTCGGTTTCCTTCTTGTGGTATTTGGTTCTAGTCCCACCAATGGGATCCACCAGTGCACTAAGTAATTTCCCATTATAGAGTAACTGGTTTCTAAACTAGCTCAGTGGAACATTTTACTGCAGAATTAAATCGAGGTTTCAGGCAGAACTGAAGAAAGCTGCTGGCTTATAGGATGACCTTTGAAGCTCATCTGGGTTAGCGGTTGATATTTTGATTTGGTTACTGTGGTCATATTGTGACAGCTGCTAGCTCATTATAATTCGGTTCCCCTGCTCCCTTTGCCTAGCAGGAATATTTAGGTTTGCATTACTTCAAAGTGTTTATGGCTACCATGAGTTTAGCCCAGCATAAAGGTGAAGTGCTGTGAGCATTTTCAAATCCCAGTGGCAGAGGCCAGTGGCACAGTCTTCTTGTAAAACTGTGAATGTGAGTAGATGCTAATACAGGGAGTTTTTCTTTTCATTGTAACACTGGAAATACCCAATGAAGAGGCTTTTACTAGGAAAACTGTTTTTGAAAACCTTAATGTACAAAGGAAAAGAATGACCACAAAGAAGCAGAGTTTTTTCAGAGCATGGGTAAGATTTAACTTGATCTCTTGGTCAGGTGTTTTTTCCATGCAGGAATGTAACTATTTGAAAAAAACGAAACCTGGACAGTAGTGGCAATGATTTGATGTTCGAAAGTGCCAGACATCAAATAATATTTTAGTAACTTCGTGAAAATGAAATTGTGAATATGGATGTCAGCTCTCGAAATTTTAATTCGCGTTTTTAAAATGTTCTGAAGTTCAATAGTGATAGCGGCCTGCTTGCAAGTTATTAGTTGGGGACGTTTCTGTACATTTTAAGTGTCTTCTCTTTTTTTTAATGGCCCTTTTTAGCTTGAGGTTATCTTGATATCCTCTATTATCTGTTAGATTGGTAATGTAGTAAAAAGCAATTGCTGAAAGAAGAAATGTATAGTAGTGGTCTTATTTGTTGTTAATTTTCTTTGGGAATTTTGTTACATTAATATGTTAAAATGTTTTCCAGAAATATTAACACATAAGACTATTTTGTGTCATCCCAAGTGATTTTATTAATCTTGATTTTGAGCTCAGGCTGGGAGCCAGAGAACTGATTCTTCTACCCTCTGTTTTGCTACAACTGCCTGGGGGTCCTCAGGTCAGCTTGTTTTCACATCTTTAAATTGAGGGAGGAACAGTCCTTTAGATGATCTCTGGGGTAATTTTCTCATCGCTCAGTGGTCCATTGATCGTTTAGGTACACCATTTTATCCTTATCCTGTGTTTTGTCTTTTGAGGTGTCCTATATTCTTTCCAATCGATTCATCTCTGTTTTATGATTCCCTTCAAGTAACTTTGCTAATGACGTGTCTTCCAAATGTAATTCTGTAAAGCCTGATTCAAATGGATGTTTCTTTTCTACTGTAACTCATTCCAAATCTATAGTCAAGGGATTGGATTGTTTGAGGATCAAATAATAGCTCATTAAGTTACATCACCAGGAGAAAAATGTAATGCATGGGCCAATGCTGGGCACAGAGTTGTAGGACCTCAATAAATGGCTGTTGAATGGTTTCATTCATGAATAAGTCAGGGAATCAGATAAATAGGGTTTAAACCCTAAATGAAATGCCCATAACTTAAAGTCAGGTCTACATCTCACTGTATAGGGAAGAAAACCCTAAACCAGAGCCAGTCCTACAGAAATTCTTTCTATAGTACTGTCTCATCGACTGTACAGAATGTTCTCCTAACGTCAGGAAATGGACCACGTAACAGTGAGGTAGATTTCAGTTTTCAATAAATATACCACAGATTCTTTTATTTATAAAAGGAAATAAGTAAAATCAATATTTTTTGAAAGGCCACTGAAAAATGTTGTATGTTTCCAGTATTCAGATAAGATAACTTATTTCCTCTTCTCTCTAGGCAATAAACATTTCTGTTCCTCTTTCATTGGTCTTGCTTCCTTTCCATTCAGCTGCCTATTCTATTGTCTGGCATAATTAATGCTGTGATAATCAAACACTTTTATAGTCAAACGAGGTAGACTAAACTAGGTTTTATAAAATTTAGAAGAACTGATACCAGAAAAATGTTACTTGAAAACTATGGCCAGCAGAGAAGTGTAGGTCTCCTAAATACCAGAGGAAGATTTCTCACCTAGAAAGTTATTGATCTAAGGGAAAATAAATCATTTTAGCATCAAGTAAAAGTAAAAAGCAGTTTGTATTCAGGTAGGAATGCTTTTGCTTGAAAGTAATAGGAACTGTGACTAATGGTGGCTTAAGGATAATTTTTCTCGTACAAAAGTTGGGTGGTAGACTGCTGCTAGAATTGGTGTACAGCTCAGTGGTGTCAAAGCTGGGGTCTCTGTGATTCTTTTGTCCTTTCCCTCATTGTCTCAAGATGACCGTCACAGCTTCAGGTGTCAGGCTTGAATTTCATGCAGCAAGAAGCAGGGAAAGGTGAGTTCAGCAGTGGGATCTTGCTGGCCACCTATATGCCACAGCCATCGCCAGCTTTGGTGTTTGGGGTGGGGGAGATGGGACTGTGCACGATAGCTTCTCCAGCCTATTCAGTGGAAAGAGATGAGAGAAGGGAGCTGAGAATGCATATTTGGCTTGGCAACTTACAGTGTTTATTTAGTTTCTTTTAAGAGAAAAATATATAATTTTCAAGCTAAACAGTTTTGAAAATTAAGAATAAGGCTCCAACTTTCATGTAATAAGCAAAATGTAAAAATGGGTCTCAACTCTAAATTCTGGTCAGCAAAATAGAGAGAAAGACAAAGAGACCTGGAGTAGACAAAAGGAGGTTGAAAAGAGGAAGATGGAGGAAATACAGGCCTGAGAGTCATGTGCAGGAGGGAGGAGTCTGGGGCGTGCTGTTCTCATTTCGTCTTCAAGGCTTCTCTCTTCATTGTCTTCATCCCTTGAGCAAGGCAGCGAACAGTCCAAGTCAATCTTCTTCATGTCCACATCACCCAGAACCTTCTCTTTTAGGTCTCTGGCTTGAATTCCTGCCACTCTGTTCAGAGTACCCTGGTCAAGCAGCAGGACCGTAGCTCCAGCCACCAGCCTTTTTTGTCGTCCCTTCGGTGGTCTTCGACAGAGCTTACGTCCAGTGCCCACTCCCACAGTCTCCTCTTGCATCCATTCAGCGCAGGCCTGGCATCCTGGTGCAGCCAGGTCCTGGGACATGCCGTTACAAGTGACAGGCAGAGATCTTTCCCCTGCACCACTGCCAAAACAGTCTCCCAGAAACTTACCTCCGGCAACCTGCCATGTCACCATGAAGCCCTGAGTCAAGAATGCCACTCCCTGGGGCAAAAAACCCCTCTGTTTTGTTTTAATATGTACACAACTTGTATTTGTGATCTTTAATGTGGCGGATTAGGTGCAGCCAAAAAACATTTAATTTCAGTCAACATGCCAAGACTGCATGAAATTGTGGTGAGAACTGGATCCATCTTTTGCCAGAAGTTTCCCACCTCTGTTGTAATTGTGGCATGAATCAGGCCAATGAGAACACTGGCAGGGGAAGGTCCCTCTGTCGTTAAAGGAAAGCAGGATGTGAAATAAACAGAGCAGTTTTTATTTAGTAGTAAAGTTTTTCCTCTAAGTTTTTCATTGGAAAGATGGTTTCTTTGAATTTTGCATAAGCTTGACGCAACCTGTCCATGATAGCATTCACCAGTAGTGTACTTCTTGACTGGATCCTCGGGCAGGGGACTAAACACTTTGCATTTGTCAAACCTCTGCTTGTCCTTCAGCCCCAAGAGAAACATCAATAAAGTTAGGGCTCTGTGACCCGAATGTCCGTGAAAGTCGTGCGTCTACTTTAAGTGCTGTATTGACCTTCGGTAAAAATAAGCCTAGGGGCCAGCCCCATGGCCTAGTGCTTAAGTTCCCATGCCCTGCTTTGGTGACCAGGATTCTCGGGTTCGAATCCCAGGCATGGACCTACATCACTCGTCAGCCATTCTGTGGGGGTGACCCACATACAAAAATAGAGGAAGTTTGGTACAGATGTTAGCTCAGGGCAAATCTTCCTCAAGCAAAAAGAGGAAGATTGGCAACAGATGTTAGCTCAGGGCCAATCTTCCTCAGCAAAACAAAAAGTGTATTTTCTCTGTTCAAATAACATTTGTTAGGACCAAAGAAGCAAAGGAACTCAGTTTTAAGCAGTAGAAGTCTTGAGAGGCATCATGGAATAGAGGCATCAAGGAATAGTGGACTGAGCTAGGGGTCCCTGCAGCACTGGTCTTGACTTTTTCACTTCATGGTGATGGGACTTTGGATAAATTTCTTATAAGCCCCAACATTCATGTTTCTAAGGTGAGGATAGTAATACCAGTCACACCTACCCCCTAGAATCACTGTGAACCATACAGTGAAGTGATACACTTTGTAGCAACTGCTCTGCTCTGTGACTATCCTCTTATGGCATTGCAAGGCCACATATTGGTACTCTGTCTTTTTTGTCTGTAATTCATTGAAAAATCTATGTACTTTGGGACTCAGGTGATAGTTTTAAGACACCTTTACCTTGTAATGAGATTTGAGCAGAAGAGAAGGAAAGAACAGGTGGAGAGAGTATAGAACATTCAGTTCTCTAAACATGAAGACGAAAATGGAAAAGTTTCTTTTTTAGCCAACCCACAAAATAGTAATCGCATAAAATAAGTACCTCTTGGGTCAACCTTGTTGAATTCAGTTGGGCCCCTTTGTGAAGTATTTGCCTCCAGCCATTTTCTCTCCAAGTGAAAAGTTCTCGAGTTTCAGTGTTACAGAGGGCTAAAAATGCTGCGTGTGGTGTTGAGCGGGTCAGGCTGGGGGCCCACTGACGAGTTGAGATTTCTTCACCTGCATTGTAGGTCATCTGAATAATGGGGTAACCACTAGGTAGGATGCTTTTCATCAAGGAGATACTATTACGCATACCTTCCATGGTCTTGTAAATGTTTTGGAGACGGTCTTCTACCATTTCAGTTCATTCTTCTCTAGAGAATCTTGGCATAGAATGTCGCCTGTGTGTGATTCATCTCTCATTCCCTTCACTCCCCAGGATTTCTGGGTCTTTCCTAAGGAACCGTGCATTATTTTTGAGTAGAAAGGGATGTTTAGTAGATCTCGCTTTATTTCCTTTTGCAGAATATCAGGCATAGGGACCAAAAGTTGCAAAATGTGTGGAGCATGGATTGGGATTAAATTAAATGTATTCCTAAACACTTAATAGATACAGCCCAAGCAACAATCATCTTCTTGATGATTGTTTATTAATCACTCCTTAGTCCTTTGACACATGTTTATTAATAAGAAAAACTGTAAGGAAGCTTCATTTTAAATTGGTGTATAATATAGCTGGTTATATTGTTTATGTTTAAAATAAAACCTTTAAAGCTTTCCTGTAGATTGAAAGTCTCGCTGAAGCCCTGAAATGGGGGGAAGTGGAGGATGGTGGGCTGCACAAGGGTTGTTTTTAGCTGGGCGGCGGTGACTCGCAGCTTGCTAGTCTGCAGTTGTGACCTTGGGCAATCTGTAGTGCTCGGGTGGAATTTCTCTCTGAGTAGTTGTGCTGGGTTCAAATGAAGTAACATGAAAAGGACCTGGGGCTTAAATTCAGTTAGTGTGAATTATTGTTACATCTACTTTTGTTTGAATCCAGGCTGTTTTTCTGTTTATTGGGTCTGACCAGCTTGGCAAAAGTGCTATGCAAACTTGAGAGTCATGTAGTGAATTTTGGCAGAATGTGGAAGTGATTAATTAAATGCCACCCCCTTGTGGGCCATATTAAAGCTGAATGAAAATGCAAAGTGTGTAATATCTGATAACATTTGGTGGAGAAGGGGGAGACAAAAGAAGAGACGGATGAGAGAAAAAGAGATACATGAAAACCTAAGTTTAGAGTGTTCAGATCGCAAAGTATGATTTTCTAGCATTACGTTATCAGCATTGGCATGGTCGTCTACATCTCTGAAATTACTGGGTCACTAATTGCTCCTGCCTCTTCCTCACCTTGGCTGTTCAGACCAAGCCGTACTCTTAACAGTTCACTAGCCAAATCTGAACATCTTGGATGCAAGCATAAACTCTTTATGTGTAACTGATTGTATTTAATTGGGCAATACCAAATCATGGAGGAAAATTTATTGGTGACCCTGTCTCCTTCAGAACTTTCAGAGGAATTGGAAATGAGCCCATTTCCAATACTTTTGGAAGCCTTAAAAATTGGTCTCCTGACAGGATTAAATTCATGCTTTATATTGTGTGTGTGTGGTTGGTTTTTTTTTTTTCATGCATGGTTTCGCTTTTCCTTACTTATTGATGGTCTCAGATATTATTTGGAAATTGAGATGCAGTGAGGATAAATATTTTAAATATCTTGGCAGACCACTTAAGTAGCTGTGGACAACCTCTGTGAGGCATCTTAGTAGCTAGTTACGGGAAAATACTGACCTACTAAACACTAGTTTGCTGAATAATCTTTTGGTGATCTTGAACAAGCCATTTTTCATTTTAACCTCGGTTTTCTCATTTCTAGTGCTGACCTAACTCATGGAGATGTGGTTAGTGGGGAAAGAGCTTTCTGAAATTTTTTGTTACCTCAAAAATAAAATGGTTCTAAATATATATACTTCGTGATTGCATTTTCCATTCATTGCAAAATCCTCTATATAGTGTGACCACCAAATTGAAAATAAAACAAAAGAAAGCTGCCTTGCTCCCCATCTTTTAAAGGTGTTTTAATTGTTAATGAGATTTTGCCCCACACCCCCATGAGTTTCATTTGGTTCTGAAATAAAAATTTACGGCTGTTCTCTCAGCTGAACTGATACTGGTGTGAGGGTAGAATTGAGTTCACACCTGCTCTAGCATAAAAAGAAGGCTCTCTGTGACTTCTTTAAAATATTCACAGAGCAGAACAAGAGAGAGAAGTCACTATTCCTACAACTGTAGCTACACAGTAATGTTGCTTGCAACCACAAAGGGGGCTGCTTTATAAATTGGCTCTCGCCTGCTGGTATTGTCTGTACCTAGATGCCCTCCGTAAGTTACCCGGTTCCTCAAGGTGGGATGTGGTTGTGGAAATGCAGTTGGTTTGCGTCGCCCGTGGATCTATATTAACACTGTCAAGTGTACGTTTGGGACAGTCTTTGCATTTGCTAGGCCATTTAGCTGTTCAAGACATGGTCCGTTAGTTAGGCAAAGTACAATGGCTTTTCTGAGCGCTCTAGTTAAGGGGAAGGATGTGTAAAGTAGGTACACTTAGATGGATAATTAATAATTAGTGTAGGCTTGTAAGGCTGTAATGTAATATATAAATTTCAGCACCTGTTAAAGTTTTATCAGAGCAGATCAGCTTTCCTTACTGCCAGGAGAATCCCTCCCTATAGAAAAACGAAGTGCTCCCTGGACTTGTGAAAATTTTAACAACTAAGGGAATTCTGGTTTTTATACCAAATGTTGTTTTCCATGGTCATTGTGATTAGGCCACATATTTTAGTGGTCAAATTTAAATAGTGTTCCTATACAATACAATTTTGTGTGGGGACAAAACACTGCTTAGAAAAAATATTTTGTCACATTCTAATATTTGGAGACTGTCGACTTGCCAGAGAAGCTACTCCCCCTCCCACTCGCACGTTATCCCCCACAGAACAATGGAGATTGTTCATTTGATAGCTTCGTCGCAAGTAAAGATTCAGAGGGAGAGCCTTTTTTAGAGGCTAAGTTGGAAGGGATAGAGCAGATAAAGCGTAGATCCCAAGTTCGGTTTTTGGCTTGGTTGTATCCTGAGCGGTTTTTACACCTCATATCTTAGCTGTCTTGATTTTCAGACGGAGAGGAAGTGCACCCTTACGGCAAGGAAAGAAAGGGCAAATTACATATTTGTGAAAGCAAAGCAGGATATGTTACTGCTGTAAAAGTTTGAATGGCTTCTTGATAAATAAAATTAATGTTATCAGTATGTCTGCCATCATATGGTCCTCAGTATGTGTATTTTTTTTTAGCCATCTATGTAAATTCCACTTGTACTAGAAGCCAACCAAATGATAAACTTCAACGCTCAAATTAGTCTTTGCCTTCATTCATTTATTCATTCCTCCAACAAATGCTTGTGGAAAGTCTATGCCGTGCAGGCCCTGTGTTAGGTACTAATGACATGCCACTTTTCTTGCCTTCAGCGTGGCCCACAGTCTAAGGAAGGAGTCGGATCTGTATCACATCATTATAAATCAGGGCATTAGGGAAATAATCCATGTGTGCACAGACTGCTGTTGGATTACGTATCTGGGCTACTGACCATCAGCTTCCTTATAATAATAGCTAAAACGTTTTGATGCTCCTGTGTACCAGGCATCTGCTAAGTAGTTTACACATATTATCTTGTTGGTTTCTTACGATAAAACTCTTTGGTAGGCATTGTCATTCCCATTTTTTAGGGGCCCAATTGAGGATCAGAGAGATTAAGTTACCTGGTGGTGTTGTGTAGTGAGTAAGTGGCAGAGCTCAGATTCAAAGCTATATCCTCTGAACTCCAAAGCTCTTGTTCTTAAGCGCCCTGCACTGCCTCACTGTAGAGAATATGGAGTGAATTCCCTGAGGGGCAATAGCAGTTAAGCGTGCACTCAGCTGCAACTAATAGAGTACCTGATAATAGGAGGTTAGTCAAACAAAGATGGCTTTTTCCCTTACTTAAGGGGATGTCTCGAGGTGGGAGGTTGCCTGTGTGGATTCAGCAAATCAGTGTTGCCGTCTTTCCTTTCTTCCTTTCTCAGCATGCTGATTTTCATTCTTCAGCTTTTTCTCTCATCTTACATTTCTTGCAAGATGGCTGCTGAGCCCTAGATACCACATCAGAGTTCATAATAAGAAACAGAAGAGGCAGAGATTAGAGTAGCATGGATACCTATATCTATCCTATTCCATCAGGGGAAAAAAAAATCATTCCCAGAAACTGGTGACCTTGAGCAGCATTCTGCTAACAAGTTATTGGCCAAATCTCTAAGAGATATCTACTCGTAGCTGCAAGGGAAGCTGGGAAAGTGAACTTTTACAGCATCAGTTGGCTCTGTGACTTAAGAGGCAGGCAAGAGAGAAAGGGGTTGGGAATAGTTGTTGAATGAATCAGCATGAATTTTGTTATATTATAAGGGATAATGCCTGAGCTGAATCTTAAAGGATGACTTAGAATTATCCAGGTAAAAGGAAAATTGCTGTTTGAGAGGAATGCTTGTGCAGAGGTGTGGGAGCTATAGGATGTAAGAGGAAGCCTGAAAGTGAAGTAGTTCCATAAGACTGAGAGAGATAGGTCCATGGAGGAAAGGATGACAGGGGAAGCTGGATTCGAATCCTGGCCCCAGAAAAGTGAAGCCTCTTTCTTATATTTGGTACATGGAGAAAGTTGGATTTTCACTGAAGCATGTGGTGAACTACTCAAGGACTGATTTTAAGTAGTGGGATAACATGATCCAATTTATGGTTTAGGAGAATCACTCAGCAACAGTGTGAATGGGAGGCAACATGAGAGGCAGGGAGATTACTCAGGAGGTGATTAAAGCAATTCCAAGGGGAAATGATGTGAGACTGAACTGAATCAGGAATGATAGGGATGAAGAGAAGGATATGGATTTGAGTGATATTAAGCAGAAGAAGATGGTTTGACTTGTAACTGACAGATAAAAGAAGGAGCATCCTTGGCTTCTTGGTGTCTGTTTTGGGCCACCTGGTGAATGGTGATTCCCTTCATTAAGATGTGTAATAGCAGAGGAGAAGTAGGTTGTGGGGGATTAAGATGGTAAACTCAGTTTTTGGATTTTTGAGATGTCTGTGGGTGTATTGATTTGTGGTTATGGGCTGGGATTGCAGAGTTGCCATACAATATTCCATATTTGGTAGTTGAAGTCATGGGAGTGGATATATTAGCAGAGAGAAAGGTGAACCTATTTTCTGATTAATCATTTTACTCTCTAAAAACTTTAAATTGAAGGTTAAAAAAAAGCCACTGTCTCTTCTCCCTCTCTGCCCCCTGCAAATTTGTTATCTTTAAGAAAATTGCGTAATTCCTGATTTGACTATGTGGTCATTTTCAGTGTTATATTTAATCATTCATCCCTAATATTACTAATTTTAAATCTTTTTTTCTTTCTTTTTTTCTTTCTTTCTCTCTTACTGTCTCTCTTTCTCTCTCTCTTTTTCCTTCCTTCCTTCCCATCTTCTTCCTTCCCACCCTCCTTCATTCCTTCACTAACATAGGTTAGAATAAAACTGTTGTTTCAGAGCATTAATTTATCCACCATTTTGGGAAGACATCGTAGATTCTTAAAAGTGGAATGGAACTTAGGGCTCTTCTTGTGTTCTTTCTGATTTATATAAGCTTCCCTGTCAATGTAGGAATCCTTCTAGATGAGGCCTAGTAAAGTTGTTGGCACACAAATGCTGCTATGACTAATGTATGAATGAGTGAATCCCCAACAGGTACTCCTTCCTCTGCCTGGGCATTCACTGCATTGGGGAAGCCATTACTGACAAGGCAATTTGTTGCATTGTGATGGCTCTGACTTTCAGAAAGTTCTCAGTTCTGTAGCTGTCAGCCAGGGATGCTAGTTTTCTCCTCTGAAGCTACCTAGGATTGTGTATTGTCTGTCTTTCCACACATTTCCCAGGATGATAATCCTGGCTTCCTTCAAAAATGTCATTGGAAAACATTTAACATATAGAACATGGTTTACACCTCATATTCCTGGTTACTGTCCTCTGTGTGTGTTCTAGTCGGTCTTTTTCCCTCTCCAAGTGGTGAATCTAGGACTTACCTCAGTATCCCAGATCTGGTTTAATCCTCAGTATCCCAGATCTGGTTGAATCAGTAGTGAATCTGCTTTCATTTTTAGTATTAATGCAGCCTGAGTTTGCATTTACACTCCCATTGACTGAAAATTGAGCTTGCAGTCCACTAAAATCACTAAGCGTTTGTAACTTTAATTGCTTTGTAATCAGGTCTTCCACTTCCTTGTGTAGAATGGGACTTTATGTTTATCCTTATTAGATTTCTTCTTGTTGGTTTTAGTCTGCAAGTGTCCTGAGTCCATCCTTTTCGCTCTGCCAATACGGGAGGCAGAATAGCGTGATGCTTAGCCGTGTGTGCACTCTTGGGCTTAAATCCTGACTGTACCCTTTCCACATGGGTTCCTGACCTATAAGTTGAAGATAATTATAAAATCCACTTGTTAGGATTGTTAGTTGAAATAAATGAAGTAATGGGTGTGTAATGCATAGAGGAGTGCCTAGAACTTCATGCACACTCAATAAACGCTCACTGTTACTATTGCAGTGGGTGTGGGGAGTTAATGGGGGCCATTTCCATAATTGCGGATCCTTTTCTTTACCATCAGTATTCTGTTCTTTGAAGAGAAAGCTTAATAAGACAAGTGGTACTTCTGTAACCAGTGGAAGAAGCAAATGTGGTTCTTGTTGTTTATTAACCAAATTTACCAGGCAATAAATATGATATGATGATGAATAAAGTTGCAATTGACTGATAATTGTTAATTGGCTACCTTGTTGGACCTCATGAGAAAAGAAATAAAACAGTCACACAAACAGCAACAAAAATCTTAAAATTACCTGGACAAAAGTCCCAGGTGTCCCTTTACCTATACCTAGTATTAATCCAGAAAATTGCAAGGTGAGCCAGATGTTAAATTGTAGTGCTGAATGTTATACGAAAATTTGGGTTAATACTGAACATAAGTTCAGAGGTAATTATTTCTTTAACAGTGGGTTTGCCAGAGGACACCTTTAAATTTAGACTATGAAAATTAGACTCGTGATGACTTTTCAGGAACACAGTTCTTGTGACAGACAAGATCCCTGGAGAGCCATGTATGAGCTCCCAAGGAGTTGAAGAACGGGGTCCTCCTACAGGGCATTAACCTCACAGCTAGGCATACTCAAAGAGCGGGAATGAATTAGCGCCCAGCAACCCTGTTTTATAACCAAGCAATGGGACCTCATCCAAAGTCTAGGTTGACCCCAGCCAAGGTTAGATCAACATGGCTTCTTTTCATAATAAATGTCACAAAGGTGACAAGTCATCAGGGACGTCAGCATACTGTTTGCAGTTGTAGACTTCTTTCTAGACAGGCCATTCTTTGACTTCCTCTGTTTGGTCATGTCCATGAAGAAGTACCAATGGTACATTAATAAAAGTCAACCTATCTTGATTCATCTCTCCAGCCCGTAGGACTTCTGTAGACTCAGGCCACAAAAGTCCTTCCATGCACCTGGCTTCTGTTCTGGTCATTTACTTCTGTGTGGATTTTGATCTAGTGCCATCAGAAGAGGGAAGCCAGCCATTCTGAGAGTAAAACTTTCAGGTTTCTTTGTATCCCATTACTTGTAAGACCTGAGAGGTTTTTTATTAGTTAGGAAACATTTAAATTTTCTTTGTAACTTTTAAAAACCCTCATGACTTCCTACATGTTATTTTTGCTTTGGCAACCATTGCCAATGCTCTATCTCAGAAGAGCCGAGACTGGTGGCTATTACTCCTCGGAAACTGACGGGGCTTTAGAATTTATTCAACTACTACCCTTTTCTAAACCAAAGTAAGGTTATATTTTTCACTTTCATAGGCAGACAAATTAAGGTCTTTAAAATAAAACCTACTTCCCCTTTTCTTTCTTTTTCAGATAATCTGTAACAAAAAGCTTATTGCTTTTCTGTAGAACTGCCTTGCTTTAAAAATCAAATTGAAGACCAACTTGATTCTGCCTGCAGAGCAAAGCTATCTGCCTTTTTAGAAAATCTGGATGGTTAAATTGGAAGCACGTTCTGCACATGGTTTAGCAGTTAGTAGCCTGGAAAATGACCCAATAGCCAAGATAGTTTTTTTTAATCTTCATTGTAAGTGCTTGTTTAAAGTTTAAGCCTGTAATTGACTATTTTGCACATTGTTCATTGTTAATTCTTTTCAGGCTATTATAGTTTTGTAAATACATTGCCTGTTAAGTTGTGTCAGTGGAGGAGCATTAGTGCTATAAGAAAATCCAGTTAAATGTGGTGCTTAAAAGCATTACCAATTAGACTGGATCGCCATGGTTTCCTAGTGATCCTAGGAAAGTCACTTTCTATTTGTGCAAATTTCCACTTATTTAATATGGGTATGATGATATACATATTTTTTGATGAAAGGGCAGCACATAAATTCACACCATGCTGTGGCCTGCTGAAGAGTTTCTACTGATTGGTGGCTACATTATTCAGTATTATTATTTGGCTCCCTTAATCTATTCCATGTCGGAGAGGCAAAATCCTTCCATTTTGCACTTTTATCATATTTATCAGCTGGTATCTACCAGATAGCTCAAGCTGTTCTATTTTGCATAGTTTATATTTGAGAAATAATTTTTAAATACACAAACCACATGCAGTTTACTCTACATATTTAGAAGGGTGTGATAAGTGCTGATCAGAAAACCAAAGGACTTCCTGGTGTTCATTCTTGAATTTTTTAGTTTAGAAGAAGTGGACATCACTTGAAAGTACAAGTGCAAGCTAACATGGCTCATAATTAAAGGTTACAAAAATTGCAATGGAAAAGGAGTTAAATTTTGCCTATCAGGTAGTAAGAACCGCTAGGATATGGACATGCTGGAAAATACCAAGGTAGATAAAATGAGATTTATCTGTGTATGGTATAGAAAGAAAAATAATGGTTGGGAATGTACTGAATATAGCTTAAGCTATTTATCATATGTTCAAGTGGAAACTTAACATAAAACTCCTCTTGATTAAGTTTTATGTGAAACAAAGGATATGATTGGAAGTATAGAATTGGAGAATATTTTAAGAGCATGATGATAATCTAGCTAGAGGCGTTAGCACGTCTGTGGTCAAACTGGAGAAGGGAAAGAAAGAGCAAGAAGCTTGATTTGGTTATGCAGATTTGTGACACATGTAGGAATTTGGACCTAATGTATTGTTGCCCTAGATTTGGTCATCAAATGATGCTTTTCATAGCAAATATTATCTGAGCCATTGATTTAAACACTGAAAAATGCAAGGATACGTGTAGGCAGAACTGCAATCTTTTTGTCCTTTGGAACAAAATTTAACAGTCAACCTTGAACCTTAGACCCTACAGAGCAGAATGAAAAAAAACGGAGTAAGTAGTGAAAGAAAAAGCACCGGGTAAGGGAAAAATCATGTGTATTCAGAGGTAGATTCAATAAGCAGATGCCCAAAAGTGATGCTATGTGAGAATAAACATACTATATGAATATTCCAACTACCAGGCTAACAGGATTGGAAATTGAAGAGCACAATGCAATTATTCATTAAGAAAGAGGCACCGTTGACATCGAGTGTTATAGAGGAGGAGACTGGCATGATTACAGGAAGATGTTAAGAATATCAAAAAATATCCCAAAATTAAGAGTGAAAAAAGGAAGAAAGATTACCTATGAGATGATGATAAATAATAATGAGTCATTTCTGAAAGCACCTAAAGAACAGGAGGTCTGAGAAGTGGTTGTCAAGCCTCGAAGAGATAGAAAGGGTAATTTATTGACAGGCAATGGAGAAACTGCTAAAAAATAAATGAATTTTTCACCTCAGTGTTCACAAAGGAGGCTGGGGGACAGATGCCAGAAACAGACATAAATTTCCCAAGGGAGAATGAAGAAATACGAAAGAAATCAGGATCATGCCAAAACAGGTGATGAAAAGGAGAGAAGGAAAACTGATAAAACCCTAAAGCTTAGCAGTAGTCACCTAAAAATCTTGAAAAAGTTAGAAGAATGAAGAAGAAGCTGAGAAGGAGGGGAAAAAGAGTTAGCTATGTTTCTTAGAATGGTTGAAAATATTTTTATGGGTTCGTTTTATCTAGTTAATTCCTTAGATTAGCCCCTTTGAAATTTACCCTTAAAGAGGAAAAGCTAGTGTACTTAAAAACATTATCCTAAGTTGCATTTGAATAACCAAGGCATCTTTTTTGTCTTCCAAGTTCTCAGTCTAAGAGTTACCCTATTGTGCCCAGTGTTTAATGTTTATTAATATTTGTTAAATATTTATTAGGTCTTATTATTGTTTCCAATGTCTTCACTGAGTCATCGATTCATCCAGGATTGATTGGGTACTTAGAACCAGGCAGTGTGCTAAGTCCTGGAACACAGCACTGAAAAAGACGGACATGTACTTAGGGCTTTTGAAATTATTTCTCCCTCACTCCTGTAAGCAACCCTACCTCATGCCAGGTAAAGAAAGGCTATTGACTTAATTTTGTTTATCATTCCTGGTCTTATTTTGGACTGGCTTCTTGGTGGAGAATATGTGGAGAAGAGCAGCTTCATCTGTTTGCTGTGCTGTCCTCACTGTGGGGTCCTGCTTCCTTTTCCTAGTGCTCAGATGTGGATCTTTCTCTTCCCAGGCTCACTCGTCTCCCCAGTGCTCCAAACCAAACTCCTTGCTCATTGCTCCCTATTGCCTGCCTGTGAATGAATTTAGGAATCCCTGACTTCCAGCACTCTTTTGGGATTCACGGAGTTCTTGCCCTGGGCAGATGAGAGGCTGTGTTCTCAAATATGCCATTTCCTTTCTCCGTATTCCCCACCTCCTGCATTTCGACCTTGTGGTGCACACATCTCCCATCCCAGGCTAACGACCCTTATCTCCCTTTGGACTACCCCATGTTCTACTCTTTGCCTCCATAAACTTTAGGGCCCAGTAAACCTCAGTTACTTAAAAGACCTTTCCGTTTCTCTTACCAGAATTAATCTTTCTTTGCTTTGTGTTCAGAGGTTACTTTAAGACTCTCATTAATGCAAATACTGCTGTGAGGAGGTGGTCCCTTCTTCCCACCTTCAGATACTGCTTCAGCAGCTAAGACTGGAATAGGAGAGATGTGTCAGGGACATTATTTCCAGGCATGTAGGAGGGGAACAGAAACATTCATCCACTGAAGTTTTGTTCTACGGTACCTTGTTCTTATGGCCAAAACTTTCTATATAAAATTAATCTCCAGTGCCACCTTTCCTACTGGGACTGTAGGTCCTTTGGTTGGCACAGATCCCCTCTGAGCCCTTGATTCTCTTATGTAACTGTTCTGTATTTAAGCGTCTCTGAAAGCTACTAGTAGACACCCGAGTTCATCCATAGAAGAAGGACCAACAAGGCTACAGCACCATTTCTTTCCTCATATCTCCATCTTTCATTTAGAACCAGTTGCAATTTCATTGGTTCTTTCTCTGGGGATAGATAATTCGTTTGGGGACTGTCAGACTTGGTCCCTGCCCTGGGTGAGTCTGCAGTCTTATTGAGGTCTCCCTAATTAAAATGCATGAGACAACTATAAACATAGCAACTCCACCTGCAAGTGCTGTGTGACTAATGTGAAAAGAGACGCAAGAGCTGGACAGAGCATCCCAGAAAGAAACTTTGGTACATCTCGGCCTATATTTACTTGGAATATTGTTTGATCCCACTATTCCTTAATGTCCTTGTATATCTGACACAAAAGTGTATCTGGTGAATGGCATTCTTTAGCTGTCAGCCCATGGTCCCTGAACGCTGTAAGGATCTATGGCCGCATCTTGTAGGTCTTCACCCTTGCTCTCTGTGTGTTACCTCTGGACCGTTCCCATAATCCAGATGCCTGGGCTCCACCTACAGACGTTCTGTATTTGGAGGTCTGGGCTGGGATCCAAGCATCTAATTTAAACGTGCATTTGGTGACCCTGCTGTCCTGCCAGGTTTGAGAATCTCTGACCTTCACATCTCTTCCAAGAACTGTCATTTTAGTTTTCAAAACTGTTTATTTTGCTCAAACTGAATACTTATTTTTAAATCCTTCTTTTTTCACGCAATAAAAGTGAGTCATCACCTACTTAACACCTATTTACCATCAAGATATTTTTATGCCATAAATTAATAACGTTTTTAAGTCAAAGAAAACAGCTAATTTTTAATAGGTTAAAATTGGGCGTGCTTTCAGGAAGGGCTGAACTGATCTCTATTTTTTATCTTATTTGTCCTTGAAATTGATAGGCTTTAATCTAATGGCCCTAAAGGTTTGCCTCTGCAATAATGCTGTGAATGACAGACATTCATTGTTGTAAATTCACAATTAAACATTATGTATCTGCAGTGGCAATGATTTTTCTTAGGAAAAATGTTAACAGATTTTCACTAATTTAGAGGAAAGGCAAGCCAAATTAGAGGAACGTCGGCACTATAAATATTTCAAAAAGAACATCCATTTATTATTTTTTGTAATATACAGCTAAGACTAAATGACAGCGAAGAGGAAAGCTTTGCCTTATGCAGAGCAATTAGAGAAGTAGCTAAGAATGCTATGAAATTAGCCTCAAAATTGGTTGTAAGCAAGTATGTTTTTCTCAAGGACTTGGGTGATTCTGTTATACTTTGTAATATTATCTCTGCTATCTTGTACAATTGATTGTACACAATAAATTTCTTTTTTTTTTTTTGAGGAAGATTAGCCCTGAGCTAACTACTGCCAGTCCTCCTCTTTTTTGCTGAGGAAGCCTGGCCCTGAGCTAACACCCGTGCCCATCTTCCTCTACTTTATATGTGGGACGCCTACCATAGCATGGCCTGCCAAGTGATGCCATGTCCCTACCCAGGATCTGAACCACCGAACCCCGGGCCGCTGAGAAGCGGAACGTGCGAACTTAACCGCTGTGCCACCGGGCCGGCCCCACAATAAAATGTTTTTTTAAGGCAACCTGTTCAATAGAAGGAACACAAGCCCCAAGTTGTTATAGTTTGATTTTATGAGGGTTTTTTTTTTCATACTCTGTGAAGTGGTGAGGTAGATAATAAAGATATCTTGTTATGTCTTCTTTCACCTTTGAAATGACAGAGCTGTTTTTGTCTGATTTGGGTTTTTCATACTTACATGATGTTTTGATCACATTATGGATGCAGAGCTGAGCCCAGGCTGCTCAGAGCTATAGTTTCGTAGCCTGGGTTCTCATGAGGCTCCCAGCTAACATGTTGGCCACAGTAGTAGATAGACTTCTGTGTTCTGTTGAATTCTGTATATTTAATTTAATAAAGTTAGATTTCAGAGAGAAAATCCGTTAAAGGGCTTCTGTGCATTTTGTAATATGTGGCCCAAAGTTAAAGAAAATGTATGGAATTTAGGTATTTACTTGCTGCACATGTCATGTTCCATTTTATCATTGACATTATTAATACCTGCTTTTATTTAGAATTTTTTGCAGTTGAAAAATGTAACCTTTAGAGAGAATTAAAGTTCTTGTATTTGAATGAATAAAGTAGTTAGATCATTAATCATGTGAAATTATTTCTCAGGATATTAATAACCATTTTTTTACCCATGAACTTCTTTTCTAATCACACAATCTTGATTGGTGAAGTTTTATCTGAAGGCCTGTCCTACTGTTAACAGGCCGAGAATACCTGTAACTTACAGAAAGGTTCAACAACATATTGCTTGACTGGATTTTATATTATCTTGTTTGTAAGCGTATTTGACTTCCGTCATATGCACTGACTAGTGTCAGTTGCTCTGGATGTAGACATGTGCTTCTCATGGTTCTTTCATATATTAGTTTTCAGTCTTTAGGTCATTCATTAATTCTATTCATCAAAGATTTATTGAGCACCAACTTTGTGCCAAATACTTGGCATAGCTTAGTGCTGGGCATAGACCCTTGAATACCACATCTGTGGAGTTACTTCGTGTCTAGTGGAAGACACAGGAGGTAAACAGGCCAAGAGGAGCTATGGGAGCTCCAGGCTGGGAGCGACATAGCCTGGAAGAAGTTGGAGAAGTTGACCTCTAAGTTCAGATCTGAATGATCAGAAGGAGACAGTCCGGCGAGGGGAACTGGCGTGGCAACGAGATGGAGGAACATTCGAGGCCTAGGGAGTCACATCTGCAGAAGACTAGCAGTAAGGGAAGGGATTGGGCATGTCTTTCCGAGGGCTGGAAGAGGGAGCGTGTGAGGAATCGGTTCTCCAAGTCCACGAACCAGCTGTGCAGGGCCTTGCAATCCATGTTCAACATGTGTCATTCATTCAGCAAATCCGTGCTCAGGACTGACTGTGCGCCAGGCACTTGGGACACATCTGGAAACAAAGCAGAAGATAATGCTTGCCCTTGTACAGCTTTTATTCAGGTGCGGAGAGACAACCAATAAACATGTCGCTAGTGGTTTTGAAAATGAGCCAGAAGCATCTGTAGTCCAAATGGTTACAGTCTCAGCATTTGCCAGTATCCTTGAGCCAAATCAAAGGCTATTTAATAAAAATAACTTTGCAATCATTTCCAGTTCTGGTCTGATGACTGCAGGTAGATTTATTGATAACTCAGCGTATTGACAGGCAAAGTTGGAGGTTATCCATACTTTGTATTTATTCATTGCTCACTCTGTGCCAGGCACTGGGCTTAGCAATGAGCGTGCCACACCTGAAGTTCACTGCCATCAGTGTTTCTAGTTCATCAGGTAGGTACCCCGTAAGAGTACTGGGCTTATCTGTAATGTTAGCTGAGAACCCTTGAAAGGTGATCCACGAAGAGGGGTTGTCCTATATTCCTGTTTTTTTATTTTTTATTTATTTATTTTTTTAAAGATTTTATTTTTTTCCTTTTTCTCCCCAAAGCGTCCCGGTACATAGTTGTATATTCTTCGTTGTGAGTCCTTCTAGCTGTGGCATGTGGGACGCCGCCTCAGCGTGGTTTGATGAGCAGTGCCATGTCCGCGCCCAGGATTCGAACCAATGAAACACTGGGCCGCCCGCAGCGGAGTGCGTGAACTTAACCACTCGGCCACGGGGCCAGCCCCCCTATATTCCTGTTTTTAAGACGGGAATTAGCAGAACCAGGAGTCCTCCTTGGAGCGTTTTAACCATGTCACCAAACGAAAAACTTGCTTGACATTTTTTACCTTGTAAACAAACAAACAAAATATTCTACCTAGTGATTGAAACTAGACATTTACTTGTCACTCAAAATTAATTATTGTAAATGAGTTTTATTACAGTGAACACTTTTGGTGGAATTAATAAAGAGGATACTAGAAGTCAGTGTGGAGAAGCAGGAGCAACAGAGTTGAGCACTGTGAATGAAGAAACATTTGTTTGAATTTGTGCTACAATTTTGAAAGCATTGAATGAAACTATTTGATGTGTGAGAGTTATTTGAAAAATTGATTGTACTCTGGCCATCTTAGCCTGATTTGTTTTGTTTCCTTTAGAATAAAAGTTGCAAGCGGGTAGGAATTATACCTTTAAATATTAGCATATAAAGGACTGGAAAACTACTCAGGCGTAACAGCTGAAGGGGAAATGGCTCTGTCAGCGTCGTGCACATGGATGATTGGGCACATAAGGGACACAAGCAGAGAGAAAGGTGCGGAGGGAAGAGGTCGTAAAACAAGGAGGCTGGTTTGGAGCTAAAATATAATAGCAAAAGCGAAAAGCCTTGGGAGGCACCGAGGTGATATATTTTTCCTCTTAACATAATACAAATCCGTACAGTTGAAAATGTGTGGTGCTTCTTGCCTAGATGTTGCTGTCATCAGCAGCACACAGTCGGGTGTATTGGAGAAACATTTAATCTCGTGGTTCTCCCTTCTCTTTTCATGTCACCAAAGGCATGCATTTTCAAAACAGTCCAGATTAAGGGCCAGTCTTTATATCTATGTTACGAATATAAAGCTTACTTGTCCACATAGAGCAAATTAAATCCGTGCTCCATCAGCACTAAATTCTAAATAATGACAGTGACCTTTGTTCAGCAGCGCCTGTAATATTTATTGCTAATGTCCATAAATAGGTGTATCAATATCCCAGTGTGCTAACAATAGCCACTCGGTATTTGCTCTTACTGTGGGCCAAACACTGTGCTGTTATTTGCATATTTTATCTCACAGCAGCCCTTTGTGAGAAGTATTTATTATCCTCATTTTACGAATAAGGAAAGTGAGGGACAGAGAGGTTAAAATAATGCGGGCAGGGCACACTCCCGGTTGGTTAGGGATATGTTGGGGATTTGCACACAGTCCTGCTGGGCTCTGAAGCGTGGGTTCTTAACCAGCAGACCTGACTGCTTCTCCGACCGTGCAGGTAGATGTGACAGGTAAAAAGTATCAGAAGTAAATGTAAGATAAAATTATATGGAAACAAAAAGCGAGGCTTGAAGTACCACACTATTGTCTGCTGTACTTTTTTCTTTTTTCTTTTTTACATTTCAGCATACTGTTAAACCATAGTAATAAAGAAAAAGTCCTTACAAGAAGAGTGATTAAGGATCACAAAAGTCAAGGGCAAATACCATCATCATTATTTTTAATAAGGGATGAGAGAGGCTGATGCATGTAGGACCTGTTGCTTTGTTAATAGGAATGCCCGCATCTGGTGAGGGCTTGCATTTGCCAGCTGCACTGCTGGCCTAGAATTGGACTCCTCGGTGGACTTCAGGCCAGTGTTTACACCCAAGTAGTTTACAATCTGTGACAAACTTAAGTAAAATAATATGAAAGCATTTAGAAGAATTTGAGAATCAGAATTCAAGGAGACTCAGGGGCTGGCCCCGTGGCCGAGTGGCTAAGTTGGTGTACTCTGCTTCGGCGGCCCAGGGTTTGGCTGGTTCGGATCCTGGGCTCGGACGTGGCACTGCTCATCAGGCCACCCTGAAGCGGCATCCCGTGTGCCACAAGTAGAAAGACCCACAACTAAAGTATACAACTGTGTACTGGGGGGATTTGGGGAGAAAAAGCAGAAAGAAAGAAAAAAAGAATTCAAGGAGAATCAAAGTGAGGTTTATTCTCAATGGAGAGGGGTGAGTGAATAGTCGATGTCTCTGAAAGTCAATGTCTCTGTTAATGTAGTTAGTTTGTTTACTTTTTGTGGGACCCTGTTTCAATACTCATTGAAAGTATTGCAGATATGGTTTGCACCCTGGCTCAACCCCTTAAACTCCTGGCCTTCATTTTTTGCTTGTGGGATGGAGAAAACAAGGCCTACTTCTCAATGTTTTGAAAGGACCTAGCCCAAGATTTGACACGTGGTAGGTCTTCACTGGGTCTTAGTTTCTTCTTCCCCTCTGCCACTTATTAGATCTGATGGAGAGGATGAATAAATACAAATCTTTCTTCACTGTTATCAATGAGGATTATCATTTTTAAGTGCTGAAAACCGAAATTTCCAATCTGCCTTTCGTATTGACTTTCACAGTATTGATTTTCCATGACATTCCACCCCTGCCTTTCTGTCTCCTTATATCCTCTTGCTTCTCTAGCTGCTGTATCTTTGGAAGACCACTTGACTTCTTCTGTCCTCCTGTCCACAAGTCATTTTGAATATCTGTGTCGCGTTAGGATTTGTTGAAATCAAAGAAACGTGGGGTTTTGGGAGACCATCCCAGTACCTCCAATTTAATCTAGAAAGAAGTTTCTAGACTGCCTGTGGAGATGGCCTGGGTCTAACTCATTTTTTCCTTTAATTACCGTCCACCACTGGCTGTCTTCTTTGCTCCGGGTCTTCACTGTTGAGTTCAAGCCTGCCACCTCCTAGGTGGGTCCAGCACTTCTCACACGGACCACAGAGTCAAACAGGATTCCTAGAATTTTAGGAGAGATGTCAGACTTCTCAAATGTGTTGCTTATTTTGGGGTAGTTGATCTTAGAGTATCTGCCATCAAACTTCAACTGGCTTCTTCTTTTCTCATGTCTTAGAAGAGGATGTGTCCCTTCTTTATTCTCTTGACAACCCTCAGTATTTACATCTTTTAGCTTATTTTAATTTGTGTATCCTGGAATCTTTTTCCAGAAATCTTTCCCTTTGTATTTTCTTTCATCTCCTCTTTCTCCCCTGACTGCTTTTTGCTCTACATATAAATGTGTGAATGGATCTACTCCTCTCTGGCAGTGATTGTCAAAGTGTGGCTCATAGATCACTTACTTCAAGTCCCTTGGGGTCATGTTAAAATTGGGACACATTTCAGGCCTACGCATCAGCACCTCAGTGGGGTCTAGTCCAAGAGATTTCCTGAAACTACTTATTCTTACAGGTAGTTTGACATATTCTAAGGTAGCACAGCTTCAAATATCATGTTTTTTTCCCTAGCCTCTTCTTTTTGTCTTTTGAAACCCACCTCCCTCAACGTCCACAGTGTCAAAACTGATGAACTCTCTTTCTGTTCTTTTCACTACTTTTTTCTTTTACTAGCTGTTTTCCTCTTTTATGCTTCTAAGTATTGGCATGGGAGAAGCTCTGAGTTTGGTGTTAGAGTGGAGTTTGACATCCAGCTTCACTGCTTGGTACCTCTGTGATAATTGGACCACTCATTTATCTTCAGCAGAATATCTATCTTGGAGGTTTGCGTGGTGAGCAAGTGGAATCTTTGATTTGGGAGCCCAAGCATAGTTGTTTTTGCTCTCGGAGTCTACCTTTCCCAGTTTGCTGGTGGAAAACTTGGACATATACCCTTTGTCAGGGTTGTGCCTGCTAGGTGAGAGCCAAAAGGTTAACTGCCTTTTTACCTATTCTGCCTGCCTCACTTACACGCAGTCCTTTCCTACAACAAATCATGGTCAGTTTGGCATGGCAAGTATTGGAAGAAAGAAATTCTCTCTAGTGGGCCAGAAAATGCAACAGGATCTGAGATTGATAAAGATAAGTATTTGATCCACTTTACTCTCTGCTGGAAAAATATTTGTCCTTGACAGCTGGAGAGATCAAAGGTCTAAAACTGTGGATACAGGGAGATGAATGTTCTCATATTAATATTATATGAATAACATAGTATGTAAAATTTAAGGTCAACACATCTAATTCCCTCTGTCTGGGAATCCCCAGCCAGCCATATGCAGAGAGAGGAATTCCAACCACAGAAGTCTTCACTCCAAGGAGACAGGCAGCCATTACCTGCCTATGAACAGCTGAGCCAGCTAAGCTTTAATAGTCTCTGATAGACCATGTCAAGAAACAGTAGAATCTGCAGATTTAGGGATTGGGGGCAAGTCACTTGGATTGTGGAAGACTTGCTGATGAGCCAGTCAAATAAATGGGATTTTCAAGAATGACCGTGGAAGAGATGGAAGTCTCTTCTTGAGTGAGAGCAATATGATGGTCTGGTATGTCACCTATGACCAAGAATGTGTACGTGTTTTGTCCTAAGCCAGGGTATAAAGTATAGCAATTCACGTTGCGCAAAAATGTCACAGGACTTGTGGTTTCTGCAGGGACTCCCAAAGGAAAATGGAGGAGAAGACTTCGTAAAAGGTGTGGTGCTGGTGTTGTGTGTGGCCCACAGCTCAGGGCAGAGAGCTTCAGCCACCGTGCAAGGTTGTTTCATTTTGGACAACCCTGCCAAGGATTCATTTCACTTACGTGCTTTCTGTGGAGCTTTTGTGGTTCTTCTTTTCCTGTTTTTATTATGGATATATTTACTGATTTTAAAAATTTCCATCTTTGTAGCTTTTCGTTGATAAAACATATTTAATATCACTTTTTACAGTTATCTTTTAATTTTTTCCCATTTATATTTCTTTTCTATAAGTTTTCTACTTGTTTATTGTCTGTTTTTATCTGATGAAGGTGTTCCCTTCTTCCCCTGGGTGGACCTCTCATTACTTCACCAAAATCTCTCTCCAGTGTAATCAGGAGGCCCAGTGTAACAATCCCTTCTAGGCTATAAGGCTTAAACTAAGGGAAAAAGATTGTTTCTTGACACCAAACATTATTCATTCTCTTAATTTTAATTTTGAGCCTTGGAGCATGATATCCATGGTTTGTGATGAAATGGAGGCAATTTCTCTGAGCCTTACGACTCTCATCTTAAAAATGAAAATAATAATATCTACCTCAGAGCATTGTAATGAAGATTAAATGAGATATATGCATCTAGTACAGAAGCTAGAAATAGGCGATTCTTAATAAATGTAATTTCATTTCTTCTTCAATTTCTGTGAACCTCCAGGGAACATTAGTAAATGTCTAGGTGTAAAAGAAGAAGATCATGAGTTTGGTGTTAAGTTTGAGGTACTTTTAAAAAATTCAAGTGAAGATATCAAGTGGCAGTTGGAGTTAAGATTGCAAAGCTCAGAGAAATCTGGGCAAAAGGTTACAACTGAAGGGGTCTTCAGCATACAGATGTCAGCTGGAGGTATGAGCTTGCATATGGCGTCTTGAGTAACAAGTGGTCCTACAGTTTAGCAATTGAAGAATTCTCAACATTTAAAGGCTTTTGGGTGAGAATGAAAGAGAATGCCCAAGGAGTGGGAGAAAAAGGAAATGTGATTTCATGGAAGCCATGTCAAGCATATTTTTAAGAAGGCGGGGATAAGAGCATCTTTTTGATGGTCAAGGACGACGAGAACTAACATTGTCTATTGCCTTTAACTACTTAGTGGTGGTTGTTAATGTTTTCTGAGAGTTTTCTTGGAGGAGTCATGGGGTAGGAAGGTTCCACTCCCCATCCCCCAGAATTGAGCTATCTTTCCCCTGTCCTCCAAAGTATTCATCTCATATACTTCCAATGTGATTTTTCCTCTATAGTTTATAACTATAGTTGTTTATGCTTAGCTTCATTCCCACAATAAATTGCCATTTTTCTGAAGGCAGAGGTCATGCAGAGTACCATATGAATTACACCTACTAGATATTTAATAGTTCAGTCTTAGAATCATTGGTTCTCGCGGAATGAGGCATGTTTCTTTGCCTGTTCACCCATCCATTCATTCATTCACTGAACAGTTGTTTATTTACCAACTTCATACCAGGTGCCAGGCACTATTTTAGGCTATGTGAATATGGTAATGAACAAAAGATATTCCTTTTCTGCGTGAAACTTACATTGTGGTGGAAACAGATGATAAAGAATAAATAAATACATGTTCTGAATGCCTTTAATGTCTTAATTTACTTGTCCTCACAGCAATCACATGACATAGATGTTGCTAGTGGTCCCATTTTTTTTGATGAGAACACAGAGGCACTGAGATATACAGTAGGTTGCCAGGGTTGTCAATTCAATAGAGGTGGATCTGGGATTCAAACCCAGGCACTTTGACTCTGAAATCCATGCTGCTGGTCCCCCCACTGCACTGCAAACTGTTTAGCACAGATTAAACTATTGTTATTATTATTACTACTACTCCTCCTCATATTACTAATAGTAATTATTCCTCAGCCTAGGGATCATTTACGCCAATTCAGATAAGAAAACCGACCCCACCTAGTTTTGACAAAACTAAATTTAGAAGCCAAGTTTCCATGTTCTCAACCCAATGCTTCTCCCTCATACAGTACCTCTTCTTTAAGGAAGGGAGTATGGAGGGAGGAAGAGAGAGAAGAAGGATGGAAGGGTGAAGGGGTGGGCAAAGAGAAAGGCTACGTGGAAGAGATGTAGGAAGGAATTAAACCTGTTTGATTTTGGGTTTTTGATGCTACCAAACTATGTCTAACTTTTCAAGTTTTTTCCCCCTGTATTCTCAAAAGGCAATATCCTTAAAATAAGGATATTTCTATGCAAAACAATCATATTCCATTTCATAGGCTAGCAAAAGTAATTCAGAAGCTAGGAGACCCTAGCTACTTAAAATGAAAAGGCTCTATTTTGGAAAGGACATTATTACTGGCATTTGTATTGTGAAGGCATTGGCTGGAAGATACACTAGAAGCTTTGTTTACCAAAAGCCAAGTCTTTGAGGAGTGTGTGTGTGCACGCGCACACATGATATATATAGGTGTACATACTTATTTTGTAAAATCCTGGCAATATTGAATTTACTTTGCGTATACATTTTGGGAGAGAGGATATTGAAACATTTTTCTGGGATGAGAAAGTTTTTGTACTTAAATGCAAGGCTGCTCTAATATCAAGCACCATATTTAAGCATCACAAATATACACTAAGCAAGGGCCAGATGCACAAGGAATTTAAGCAGAGTTTTTCTAAATGGCAAATAATTAGAGGGGAACAGATGCCTATGGGCAGCAAAGGATGAAATGAGGTACCAGGAATTTTAAAAGCGAGATGGAAATACATATGTAGAATGTAGTCGCTCTCAAGGATGTTTAAGCCTGGAGGGTGTTCTCTCCCAAAGTTTTCTGTTTTTGTGGGTTTTGACATTAAATTTCGTTCTCTCTTTACCTATATTCCCCAAAGAAATAGATCATGCTAATCATTCCAAGGTGGAACAGATTTTCTTTCGGACCTCAGTTTTAGATGACTTTGCGGTTTGCTTCTCTCTCTTCTCCCTGCCCAGGGCCTTGTCCTTTCACAGGACTAGGATATGACATTTCATAACAGTGTCACTCCTCCTTTATTTATTATGTATACTCCATCTACTTCCAAAAGGGTTCTTAGGTAGCCTTCCAATAGAAGATGCCTTCGATGTGCTTTTTTCTTGATGTGTGTTTTGGGCTGGATATGGCCCTCCTTTAGAACAAGCCTGCTGTAAGATGGGTTGTGTCCATCTCAGAACTACTCTTCATAGTGTTGATGTCAAAAAGGAAACAGATCTCCAAGGATAAAGTAGAGAGGAGCGTCAGGCATTTCCCATCTTCCTGTAGAGTGGTAGTTTAAACAGCAGGGACCCTGAGCACAGGAACTCGGCAACCCAGCCAAGCTGAGCTGCCGCACCTGATCATTATCCTTCAGGTTTGAGATTTACCTGTTGTGCTCACTGTAACAAAAGAAATGAAATCTCTGTAATTATATTGGAAGGGGGAGGAGATCATGTTTTAGTTCCTTTGATCTTGAGCTGGAATAGGCTCTGCTTTTGGAAATTTAATTTGAAAGAATCCAACGTACACATCTGCTTTTTGTACCGCAATTTCTATTGAGCTTGAAAATAGAAATTTATTAATGCAAATGTGTCGAGTCTGCTCCTTGAAGGAAAAAAATGCACATTCAAAACACAAGGTGATCCTTTCTGCATAGCTATGGAAGATTTTCATCAATGTGTTCTCTGTTTTCCTTCTGGAGTTCAGAGATGAAGTCCCCTTGTTAGCAAGGACTGAGCATAAAAATTATGGACACATTAGGGAACAGAAAGATTCCTGATTACTTCAATATTTAAAAGTTTCCAAAAGACAAATTAGATGGTAAAGAGATGAGAAGCGTACTGAATCCTCAAAAGAAAAAAAAAAACCCAAAAACAAGTGTGTCATCAAACCATTTTGAGAACATGTTTGGATTTATGGTGGGGCCCATGTAAGAGACAAAGCTTTCATTTCAACGAATCCAATCTGCCTGGTGTTCTGTAAAATTGCCTTTGCCTGTAAATGGAATGGCATGCAGATTTTAGGTGGGATCCTTTCTCACCCAACTTAGCCTGGACTCTTTCTTTTATTTTTGTACCATTACATGAAACTGCACATAAATGACACTTGACTTAATCCTTAGAGTGGCTGGATTGCATGGTCTCTTTTTGATTAACTTTTTCTTGTTCTCAGTGTAAATTTTCCAGTAAAGCCTAAATGTCATGAGCATTTTGGGACATAAATCCTTTAAGCAATTTTACAGGCACATAGTTATTCTTTGTAGGGTTTGAGTGCTTTCCTAAACTCCATCTCATCTTCAAATGGGCAAAATAACTTAGAAATTGTTGAAAGCATTCAATCACTGGGTGAGCAGTCATCTCCTAAAGCTGGGAAAGTATCCATTTTCAGTTCTTGGAGTCCATAGAGCCAATGCCTTATACTATTTGTGCTCTGTTAACAGATCTCAAAAACTTTGTTATAAATTACCTAGGCTGAGGAAGGAGCTCATAATTAAAGAATATATTGAATCAATAAAAGCAGTCTTTTTTTTTGATGTGATGTGATGAGATTTTTTCCAAAGGGAGCAGGTGGGCTTCAGTGGTGTATACTGTTGTCCTGTTCTGCATTCTGGGGATCACTTTCTCTCTTCGCCATTGAGTTTTGTTTGTTTGCTTGTTTTAAGGAATGGAAAGCTAAAGGCTGCGTCGAGTTAGGCTGTGAATTAGGAATTCTGAGTTTAAAACAGGGAGCCTATCCTTAACTTGTCCTGTCTGAGTTGGTGTTTCGGTTGTGTTGCCAGGATAACCTTGTGACCCTTCAAATGTACAATTACATTTGGGTTCAGTGATTCCTGGAGGAGTCTGTGATGTATGAACGCCAAAGGCCACGGAAATTATTTAAGACACAAAATATTGTGACAGAGTTGGGTCCTCAGAGGCTTTTGAGTAAGTAGGGTTTCATTTGAACCTATTTTGGGGTCTACGGAAAGTACTGCTAACCACTTCCAATTAATTTCTAACATTTCAATCCAATTGTGACTTTGTCGACTTGCACACATCTTTCTTCCTCCCAGGCAAGAAACTCAGAAACAAAAATTTCTATTTCTAATGGCAGACAGTTGGGGTGCAGGAACCAAGCAGTCACCCTTAAAAATTAATGAGCTTAATGATGGTTCCAGAAATGATTGTGATGGTGGTTTGGGAGGGAGGGGCCGTGGGGATGGCAGAAGGAAGAAGGCTGGACTTCTCATAAGTGACAATGATGTGAGCCCCTGTCCTTATCTCCCCTCCCCATTCTCCCTTCCCCCTCCCCCCAGTCACCACCCCTTCCATCCTCCTCTCTTCACAGGAGCCAAGGCAGATAGAAAGACAGGGCGATTATGAAGACGTCAGTTGGAGCGTAGGCAGGCGAGAGGGGCGCAGCGCTCCAGATGAGGTCCGGGGGGAGCCGAGGAGGGTCACTCATGGACGACCGTGTGTGTGTGTCTGACAGACTGTGAAATGGTGCGTTGTTGCACGGCTGCGCTGCACCTGGGCCCTTCATCTGTGATTGATTGGTTTGGTCATGTGTAATGGTCCCATCTGCTCTGTGTTGTTTTTCTTTTTTTACTTATAAACACCGTTCCCAGCGGCTGAGAGAGGATGAGCTATGTTTTGTCATCTTCACTTACACTTTAGCTCAAAAAAGTGGTCAAGTAGGTAAGCTCTAAAGTCTATCCAAGTAATGTAGTAGGAAAGTACGAGTTTTCCCCTTTGCTTGATGTGTGTGTGTGTGTGTGAGTGTGCTGTGTGTGTGCACGCCCTCTTGCGCACGCGTGTGTGCCTGGAGTTTTCATGCTGCCTGTTAATATCTGAATAGTTCATGAACCACGGAAGACCAAAAAATTGCAGAAATGATTTGCACAAATCTGCGTATTGTGACTCTTACTGCAGCGAGGAGTTTTTTTGTAACGGAGCCAATACTTAATTAAAACCGCTGACATCATGGTGTTATAATTAAGCGTGGCATTAATTAAGCTGGAATAACGATTTTTTTTATTAAGAACTGCTTTTATTGTATAAGACCGTTATCGGCTAAAAACAAAATAATTTTAAAGCAAAAATTAATTCACTCTAACCGAGTCATTTTCAACTTCCCCAACGGCCGGCCTCAGGACTGTCGTCATCAGGGCTGTGTGTGCCTGTGTGTCTGTGAGTGTGAGAGTGTGTGTGTGTTGGGTGGCGTTGGGATGGGGGGCGAGAGTGGAAGTGAAATTTGTTTTTTTTCACCCAAAAATGCTGATCGGCTCCTGGCATTCTGATGGCTAATTATGCATCGGAGAGCTTCGACAGCTGCATTCATCATCATAAAATGTAATAATTAATGACATTCCAACAAAGAAAAATATGCAAATGAGCACTCATTAGCATTTTCATATTCAGCTTTGATAATGCTTTTGCTGACAAGGTTGTAATTAATGAAAATTCATGTCGCAGTCAGGAGATTGGATCGGTTTCATTCCGCTCACAATTCCCAAATGCTTGCATTATGGAAAATCGGCGGCTCTGCCAACTTTTCAGGGAAGAAAAAAACACACACACACACTAAAAGCACCAGATGCAAATTAATGGTAGGGAGTCTTTAACTCTTTAAACCACCCCCCTAAATTTCCATCATAGGAAACATGTGACGAGTTTTAGCCTAAGAAGTAGATTCTTTTTTTTTTTTATAACAGCAATGAAAGTACTTTTATGTGTGACCCAAGTATGAGAATTTCTGGCAAACTTTTTTTTTTAATATTAAAATATGCCCTCCACCTTTTCTCCTCTTTCCTTTTCCCTTTCAAGACTATTTAAATTTACATAGTAAAACATGTTAGGACAGCCAAGCCCCCGCATGTTGTGTTCTGTCCTCTAGCTGGCAAATTTACGCCAGGACAGTTTATTCATCCACATGCTTTTTGGCGACTCTTCATCACGTATTTGTGCTTATCTTCTGGTGCCTCCCTCCGTGTGCTGCCCATAAGGTCGAAAGAAAAGCAAGTATTCTATTTCTCTATTCAGGTTGGGTTTTTTTTTTTTTTTTGGATGATGGTTGGGTTTTTTTAGTGCTTTTTCTTTTTAATCTATTCCCTTTGTGGTTTAGTGTAAGGGTTTGGGAATGTGCCCATAATTCTCTCACTCAACACTTCTGGTTTAGTGTTGTGCTTCAAACGTAATTTTAAGAGACACCATACAATCAAAATGGATACCCAGAAACCCCAGAACAGAGATATCGACAAGCATTCAGTACAGAGAGCTATTAATTTATAAACCCTCTGTGTGTTGCTTTCACAATGTGTGACGGTAGATTGGCAAATAACCATTTGGTGCCAACCTGGTACCATGTTTTGTCCTACTCGCCTCAAGTTAGACTGAAAATTCTGTCCCACCCTCAACATGAGAAACAAAAACTAAACAGAGGTCTGACCTGATTTCAGATTTGATCTTTAGGTTAAAAAAATGTTTGTCACTAAGTCAGATCTTTTTGCTGAGGCAGATGTTAAAAAAGAAAAAGGAAAAAAGGGTTCATATAAGGATTAAGAAAAAGGGAGAATGAAAGCATATTTGTTTATAAATTGTCAAATTTATAAGCATTTTCACTCTCAAATGATATAAAAGAACTTCAGGCAGTTCCTAAGAGGCAGTTTCCTGTTTATTTAAAGTGAAATTGTAATTCCCAAAGTTGCTAGCCTAGCAGAGAGAAAGAATATAAATATGCCTTGTTAGGGAAAGACAGAAACTTTAATATACTAGCTCTGATTTTTCAGAGTGTTTCAGTAAAGTAGAAAGTCTCATCAGGTATGTACTGAGGACTTTAAAGTAAATCTTTTTTCCCTATTATATGGTTAAGAATGATTAGGTTTTTATTTCTCATTAATCTCAGAGTTCCAAGAAACAGAATTTTATTTCGGTCTCTTGCTTTATTCCAACTTTAGTTTTGTCACAGTTTGTACATGAACGTGGGTGTGTGTGGACGTACGCATGGTGTGTCAATGTCTGGAGATTATTCTGGGTCTGTCCTCTTTCCTTTAGAATCTATTGTGTTAAGATAGCAGGCAGAAGAAGATTTTACTTTTTTTTTCTTTGAGTTTACTTCTTTTTTATGCAGGCAAACTGCCCATCCAGATGGTAGAATTTCACCTGTAAGCAATCTGAAACCATAGGTTAATTCTGACATTTTATGGAGCTTTTTCATTTCTTTTTGCACAGTACAACTAAGTGCAAAGTAACTACTCAAGATAACGTTTCCTTCTTTTTCTTTTAAAGCGCTTCCTGCTGTGATTGGTTCTTTTTTCCCCCAAATCTGTATTTTGGGCTCAATTAAAATCTGTGGCTTTAGACACTTTGCTCCTGTTGTCAAAACCACATCTGATGAAATCTTTGACCACTTCTAATGTGTGTAAATGAGGAAGTGATGGCAGAAGGGAAGGAACAAGTGTCGATCAGCAGGTTAGTTGTTGAGAAGCAGATCATTTTAATTTCATAAGCTCAATGTTCCACTGGCTTTGATAAATTCACCGTTAGCTTTCTCCTCCCACCAAATTCACAAATGTACCCCAACTCATCCTTTCCTAAGTAATGCCCAGCATGGTGTTAGCAACTGGAATCCTCATGGTTTTGTTTTCAGTATGGCTAGCCTCTGGTGGCTTATGTGACTGGGTCAACTGGAGAAATACTTTGAAATGATTTATTGACCTGTTATTAAGGAATCTCATTATTTCCCAAAGCAGATTTTGGGGATGTTTTTGGAGTAGAGTATGAAAGGGAAAAGGCATATTGGAGATTGTTTTTACTCATGATAATTGTAATCCTACTGTATTTACAAGTTGTTTTTGAATGCCACCCTCTTGTTTTTATTTCTAGAAATCCTTCATTTGCATGAATTATTTTTTGAGTTCTTTATATAGTAAAGATGGCTGTAGGGGCATCTTTTCCCCTGGCTTATTCCTTTGGGAGAACATTTTTGAAAGGACTCTAATAATATATCTGTTAAGATTTAGGACCCTAGTCTTGGCATTATTTGTTGCTTTTTCTGTTTCCTGTTTTGTACATGTTAATTCCTGTGGGCATTTTCTTTCTAAAGTGATGGGATTTTCACTGTCCGGCAGCAAGCCACATTGACTGGAGTTATTGAATTCTGAAATAGGAAACCTGTGGGTGATCAGTTTTACCCTCCCCAAAAGCTATTACTTCAGTCAAGGAGAATTACAGTCCCGTGACTGAGAATTTCAAAGTAGTTGTTTCATTAAAACATCCAAAGATTTTGTTTCAGGTATTGCAACAAGATCAACATTTGTTTGTGGCCAGTAAAGCCAGTGTTCCTGGCAATATTCTCATCCAGTCGCTTCTCATATTTCCCTTGCAAACTTTCCCATTGGTCGGGGTCTGTGGAGAGATTTCAGTGGCTGGCTGGTGGAAATGTTTGGGAGAACATTTGCGTATCAAAGCAGCCTAAATATTTGCAAAAATGTTTGCTTGAGTAAAAAGAATCCACTTAGGATTAGGAAGTAACTGCTTAAACATTTTAAAAGCATTTGTTATTTCCCGAGTATATTATTCATGAGCCAAGGCCTAACCTGAATTTCAGAGGTCAGATCACAATCCGTATGTTTTAAAAGCATATAACATAATGAATGTTTTGCTTTATGATTAAGATCTGTACCTATATGTGGTATAAAAATGCAAAAAGATTAAAAGACATGAAGATGTTTAAAAATCGTTTATTGTTTATTAAACTTATAAAAGATGTAGAGAAGGGGCCTCATGAAATGATAGGATATTGAATAGCTTTAACCTCATTTTTTCCCCCTCTGTTATGTGTTTCTCCTCTTTATAAAACACAGTTGTATCGCTGTGATGTGACATTCCGTTCTTGTGGAGTTCGTAAGCTTTCTCTTGATGGGAATGACTTAAATGCCAGATCTTTCCCTTTTTTCTTCCTAAAGAGTTTCACGTGGGCATTTTTGTTTTCAAATTAAAGTTTTAACTGATTACACTGATGGTTTGGAAGCAGTACATATAAAAACTCTGTACAGGCCAGTTTTTCCAATTTGTTAACAATGTAGGAGTTGAGGGTTGACAATTACTGTACTTAAAAGCCCCCCAGATCAGGTGTTATTTTACCATCTGGACATTTTACTTAGTAATAAAAATGTGGATCTGGATACACAGAAATAGGATCTACAGTACACAACGGCCCTTACACTCTGTTGGTGCTGAGGTGTACGTGGTGACATTGTGTGTGTGTGTACTCATGTGTAAGTGTAATTGTGTGTTGAGTATATGTTCATTTCTCCTAGGAAAGCCAACCATAGGATTCTATTGCTTTTTTCCAACTGGGCACCATCACAATACCAAAAAATTTGGCTACTTTTCTTGAATAAGAAGTAAAAAATATATAATAAATTTACTTGCATTCCTAAGTAATACTTGCCTGTATCTTTTTAATGCTTGTACTTCCTCCTGTAATATATAATACAGCATGGCAATACAGTGCTGACATTGGAGGTAGGCTTGGCAGAAGATGTGGTTCTCCATTTTATAGCTGTGTGCTCTAAGGCAGATAAATCAACCTCTCTGAGTTTCCTTTTTTCCTCACATATAGAATGAAAGTATTAATAATAATAGTTATGATACCTATCTGACAGGATTATGATGACGCTTCTAAGAGCATGTATGTCAAAGCATTTGCTAAAATACAAAGATATATAACAATTGATTTTTAATACAAATTACCAATTCGTAACCCACATACCGTCTTCATAATTCAATAAATTGTCTTATATTTAAAAATATGGGCGATGCAAATATAAGATTACTTAGATTATTAACAAATAGTAACTTTAGGACCACCAAAAAATGCGTTCATAATTTTAAACATGAAGTAAAATGACCCATTTTTATAAAGTTTCTGGATATGCACTTTGTTATTCTTAGTGAAGGCAGAAGTGGGTACATTTGAGGGAAATAGTGAGCCTCGGAGAAATGGAGTGAAAACAGTTTAGGGAAATGGGTCTCAGCATCTTCTCTTTCAGAAAGATGCATTCATGTTTCTCTTAATCATTAATTTCATGTTTGCAAACCAGTGTGAATATACTTCGAACAATAAGTCATTATTGTTTAGGAAAACCTACCCATCACAATTTATATATATTTCATATTATGTATAAATTTACTCAAGAATGTACCATCCCCAGGAAGTGAGGGAGCTGATAAAGTTGCTGATTGACAGTGGACCAGATTAGTCTGGACACTACTATAGAAAGCTTTTTCCGTTTTTATTACAGGTCCAGTTCTCTTCCTGAGAATTCTTCAGGAGAAATAAGAACAATTTGTTTTCTTTATTTAAAAGAATGGTATAGTGGTATACCTGGGTATGATGATACTGTTTTGGTCATTTCATTAATTTCATCTTCCTCTCCTTTAATAAATGCATACCTTGATTACAGTACAAATATTATTTATATTACATTGTTTCTGACAACAAATATTGATTACTGTAGGCAGCCTGGTTTTAATCAGTGTCTTAGAAAGCTTCTAAGACTTGTCTCTGGGACAAATTAGCAGGAATATGCAGAGTTCCTTTTTGGTGGCATGCTAGGAGAGCTAAATTTGACTGAGGTAGTCTTCAGCTAATTCATTAATTTGGTAAATATTAAGTAAACCACAGAAGAAACAGGAACTTGCCGGTTAAGACTGTACAGCTTTTAAGATTTTTTTAGGCTTAAGAATGGAAACTGCGTTCATTTAATGTTTGATCAGTTTCATTTAAATGTCCCAGTCTAATGACCAGTTTCATTTACATATTCTAATCTGCTGAACAGAGAGGGTCAACATATGATTTGTCTTGAAATTTTTTAAATGAGGCTCTAGGTCCCCCTCTTTGAAACTCCATTTGATAAAAATCGTCATGTGTACCTTAACCTTTATATTTCAGTCCCCACGGTCATGAGATGAGAGAGAAATTGTGGAACTTCTTTAAAAATTATCTCATAAAAGAGATTCGGTTAAAAATGGGAGGGACAGCATTTAAAATTTAATAAAAATATAAAGTAATTCAAAGTAAAGTCTGTAGCCAAACTCCTTAATTGTGATGCATTTGCTGAGTTCCCCTCTTCCATCGTCGGGCCTGCTCTGATGCCATATGGCCTACCATGGAACATTTAACTTGTCAGATATAATGGATTGTCCTGGAAGCAGATTTTTGCTTTGAGCACTCGGCTCCTTTCTTGCATTTCACTCTCCGCTCCAGGCTGCAGGATGAAGGATTGTGGTGGAAATGCAAAGAAGAGACACACAGTTGAGTCCCCTTAAGAGAGTGACCTATATGCCACAAAATTTTACCCACGTAAAGAGGCATTATCTCCATCACTGGCCTTAGCAGGCTGCATGTCAGAATCATTTAAATTTGCCTGGACTTAACAGATTGTGCAAACATTTCAGAATTGAGTCCTTAGGAATAATAAGACACCGTCATTTTAACTTATGCAAAAACGGTGTCGCCACTTCGGCCAAAAGATAAGCATTATTTACCGTGACCTACACGTAACCTAAACCACCTGGTTTGTAGATGCTGTAAATTAAGTTCAACGCTGAAATCTACTAAGAATGCCAAACAGCAACAACAAATCACCTGATGGGGATGTTATGTGGCTTCCTTGTTTTAGTTTGGTGAGTAGAGGTGAAGTTGAAGTGATCTTCTAGGTGGATGGACAAGTGGCAGTTAATTATCCTACCAAGCTGTCCATCTTGAAACTTAAGGGCAAATTTTCTGTTTGTTCTAACCTACTTGAAATTAAGGATTGGACATCCTGTGGATGGTTTAAATTATTTCTGTAATTGTAAAAAATATAGCATTTAATGTCGATTTTAATTTGGTGCTTTCATGAGGTAATTCATTTTTTTTCTTTTCAATTGGTGATATTGTTTCTGAAATCACAAGCTTGGAAAACACAGGAATTTGTGACTTGTGCATTTACAGGAAAACTTCCTTAAAAGAACAAGCAGTGCCCTTTGTATGCGTATATATACATAGCTGCAAGGTCCTCTTCCAGTGTAACCTACTGTAACCCCAAAGCGAATATTACAATCCAGAAATCCAGAATGGACAACTTACAGTAATTAATCAAGCACAAACCAGTGGAAAAATAAGTACCTTAATGTATCTCAATTTAACTATAAAATGGTGCATATTTGATTGCTCCAGGGTTACAAAAATTAGTTTATAGATTCATATATGACACCTGGAAATACACAAAAAGAGACTCTATTTGCAAAGGGTAATTTAATATACTCACTAAACGTGTGTTTATGTGTTAGAAAATTAATATTTAATTTACTTTTACAAATTTATGTATTATAGATAATTTTCAATATAGATATGTCTATAAAAACTACTGGTGACTTGAAAACTGATATAATCTCACTTCTATACAAAGAATTATTTCTTTTTAGTGAACAACTTTCCATGAAGCAGCTAAGAAATCTCTGAGTCGGTATATAATAGTAAAGTGTGCTTGTGTGTATTTCTTACTAATCCTAAACTGAGCACATTTGTTTTATTAATGCCACTAATAGGATGATTTTTTTCCCCCTTCCTGTATTCAAATTTTGGTCAGGTTTACTCCTAGATGGGTTTGGACGGTGCCTGGCCAAAGCCAGTTCTTGTTGGGGTTTGTGCGCCCTCTGCTGGCTGTTCAGTTTGGAACTGACTGGTATGTGGGGTTCTTACTGTTTTTCCTTTTCAAGGTTGGGTTTTTTTTTGTTTTTTGTTTTGTTTTGTTTTTACACGACTAGTCATATATTTGCAGTAATTATAAAGTTGTAGGTTAATATTATGTACAACAGTTAATTTATTTTTATTTGGAAATGAAGGTTTTTTTGTTTTTTGGGATTTTCTGGTTTACTTTTGCTAAATAGACTCCTGATGGTTCAAATAACGTGTAGAGTGTGTGCCACTTTTGAGTTTTTAAGTGGTCGATTTCATATTACCATTAATTGTATTTTTGTTGCTTTTGTGGTTCCTCTTGGCCTGATTACACCTAAGAGGAATTCTTGTTTGAGTAAGATGGGAGTGGAAGTTAAAAGGGACAAGACATGGAAATTTTGAAACATGACTCTTTGTATGTACTGGATTAGGTAGGTAATCCCTATAGAGAACTCTCTGATAGGGTTGACAGTTTCACTTGCTTCCTGAAGGAAAAGGAGTGTGTATTTACATCGTAGTGTTTAATAAAGGCGTTTTGGTTTCCTTGCGGACCAAATTAAGCCATCCTCCCTGGCAGACATTTAGTGGAAGGTTTTTTGTTTGGTTTTACCTTTTTTGGTTATAGTTTATAGAATGTGAGATGTTAAAAGAGCAAATCACTTTATTCCCAGGGTTCAGGGCTAACTTAGACAAGGGCAGTCACAGAGGGAGCATCCTGGCTTTTCCGCCATTGCTCAGATGGAGAGCATCCTTGGGTCCTAGTGGTGAAGACCAGGTCTTATATAATGAATATGTCTAAAAATAGCCACCAATTTTTGTTGACAAGTTTCCGTCAAATTCTTTATAATAGTTAATCATGTGTAGGTGATTTGTACGTTATCTCTGAAATGAAAATGACTTGATTGAATAGGGTAAGTATTATATGGAGAGGACAGTTTAGATCTTTACAGCTGTTTTGTCTTATATTGCAAATTTCTCTAATTTGTAAGCAAATTTCTTGAAAACTCCCAAACCAGTTCCCGAAAATATGGAATAATCAAAGAGCTTAGAACTAGAGAAGGAGGAAAATGTCATCTAAGTTCTTTTCAGTTTTCCATCTTCCTAGTTTTGGGTACTAGTTATCTAAATCCTTAAAATTTGTTTTGGATAAATTATATAAGTATCAGTTTTTATTTACTTTTATTTATTTGACATTGTCCGATAAGTATGAACTGCATTCTAACAAATACCAAGTTCCCACTAAATCTGTTATGATAGTGTCTTTCACGGAATCTCCAATCACATCTCTCCTGTTGCCACCTATTACCACGATGGAGTTGTCTGAGGTGCTCTCCCCCGTGCTTCTTATTATTCCCATTACACCCCTACTGATATGTATTATTGGGTTTGCTCCTTAGCATTTCAGTCATCTAAACTCTTACCTCTTGAGAATAATGTCCATCGTTGACATTTGGGCAGTCAACATGTGGTACATAGAGGTACCCAACAAATATTTATTTCCACATCTCATGTTTTTTGGACCTCTTTCACAACTATTCGGACGATCACTTTCGCAAGTTTCAGAACTGAAAATTGCTGTCTGTAAACATCTATTCCACGTAACGTATTTTATTTTCTTGCATATTGTTGATACTCTGAGGTCACTGTTCTGACTACTCCCTTTCTGCTTCCTCCCTTCTCTGTCTTCTCCCTGATCATCTTTTCCTCTGCCGCTCCTCTTCCTTCCTGTGCCCCCACCTTCCTCTCTTGATTTAGTCATGCTTGTATATTGAGTAATTGGGAGGCTTTTCTTAAACATCACAGCGGGGACTCGGTGGCTTGTGTAATTTTATCTGTGAACCGTCACCTTGCTTTAACAACGAGGAGTGTCACAGCGGGGCTGAACTCTGAGTAATTTAGTTCTGTTTACCTCTCAGATTGGTTGTCCTGGGCCCATTCTCTTCAACTTGATCTTGAAGAGTGGGCTCAACAGTCAGCTGTCTTCCTACTCTTTGCTCTATGGATGCCCTGAAATGTATTTTGAATTCTAGGCTATTTCCCCCCCAACTTCTCAGTAGTGTGTGTTTAGGGAATATAAACCAATTGTAATTCACTGCTGAGGCTAGAGAAATAGACATCTAATATACTACAGACACATATATAAATGACACTTGGATTATCTTCTGTCTGGAGTTAAAAATGTTACTTATGCACGTGTATATGTATGCAACTATCATACTTATATGCATTATACATATGTATAAACTGTATTCAAAATCTTCATGAAACCCCCATCTCCTTTACTTGTGTGTAGTCTTGAGTATCATATGAAGTGTGTGTGGTTTCTTGAAGAGATGATAACTGTTATCTTCTTGTCACTTGTAAGCTCGGCTTGAAAACTGAGGCCATCGCCTACATGCCACAGTACTAAAATAGGTAATTTTCCTATATAGACCGTCTACAACAAACTTAGTACTAAACCTTTTCCTCTTTTTTCTCTTCCACTGTGCCTAATTCAGAGTTTCGTCATTATTATTTTGTACCTTTAATATTAGTAACACTCTGTTAGAACATCAGTTTCATGGGCAGCAAATAATTTCTTGCTAAAAGTGATTTGTGTGGCAAAATGTAGTTGCTGATTTTCTTAAAATTTGCTGACACGTTCCAAGTAATTTAGCCAGGCAAAAAAGTCTTATATAGTTATGATGTTGTCTCTACAGCAGCTGGCCAGAAATGTCATAGATTGCCTCCAGAGGGATCCTAGGACCAGATTCTCTTACTCAGTATGGACTTCTAATGTCTTCAGTAGAGCGTGGCCTGGGGAGAATACGTGGGTGGAAGGGCTCTTTTAACTTAACAAAACAAGTAATGTTCACTAGTGGTTGATCTTGGAGTCTAAAGGTGACTTCCAACTTGGGAGACAGTGGAGGAGAAAATGCTTTCAGAGCAGTGGCCAGTGAGGCTGGTAGAAGAGGATCAGCCTTTCACCGCCGGGACGTTCATGTCCTGGGATTCTGTTGTTTATTAAGGGGAATCTACTTGTTAATGTGAAATTAATTTATTTAAAACAACCAGCCTTTCTTAGTGGAGATGAACAAATTTAAAGGCCTAGTATGCTGCCAGGAAAAGGTTTCTCTAACCCCCAACATGTAACTGTCTGAAAGGGGCTTGGAGATCAACAATTGTTTGTCTTTAAGAAAATCCAGTTAAATACGTTGCATCAGATAGTAATCTATTTTTTGTTATCCACCAGGTTACCAGGTTTATTGGAGTTTCATCTAATGTAACCTTAAAGGCTGTACCTGTCCCTTAAATTGGTTAGTCATTGCTGGCTTATTAGTGTAACCAGTGAAATTTTATTTTTTAAAAAAAAGGAATACCTGACCCCACTCCACTGAATACGAGTACCCTGAGATGGAAAACCCAGGAAACTGTTTTAAGAAAAGTCTGACTGATCATTCCCCTGATCAGCAAGGTTTCTTTCCCATAGTTTTGAATTTGCGGGGATTGCTTTTCTCCGTACCCATCCTGTGTCTTCCTTTCCTCCTTAGAATACAGTGAAAATGTTTTATTTCTGCTTGTTTTTGATACTTTCGTATGTAGTGCAAGATTGACCTTTTCTTATTTTTATATGAAAAACTATTACGTTTCTTTGGATGAAAAGTAAGATTTCAAATGCATATGTTGTTTCTTCAGAGGCCACGCAAGTCCTTAATTGCCTTGATATACCCGATCATCACAGACACAAACCACAATAAAAATATAAAATAGGGTAGGCGGAACTATCAAGATCTTATTCACATAAAGCCAGGGGTAAGTTACTCATTAGAAGTAAGTCGAGTGATTTCGGGGTTGCCCTTAGTCCTTCAGGTCTCTAGGGGACCCTTGTACAAATTGCTGATTCAGAAAATCATTACTCTGGTGGCTCAAGTGGCACTTTAGTGGCCTTAAAGAGTTATTTGACACACCTCCCCAAACAGCTAAGTTATCCCCATGATTATGTTGATTAATTGCACACTCTGTGGAATTAGTGTTATTTTCAATGAAAGATTTTCCTGCATTTGGAAAATACAGCATAAAACTCATGTGCTTTAATTTGCTAATGTGTGCACTTCTCCTAAGCATGACACCGAGTGACGGGATTATTGTGGCTGTTGTTTTCTGGGGCATATGAAACAATCTAAGGCAGTATTTTTATTTTGCATTGAGAAGGTAGTTTTCGGTATACCAGAGGATGTTCACTCAAACTGTTTATTGATTCTAACATTTTCATCCATCAAAAGGACTTGAGACTTCCTCTTTGATTTACTATGAATTGAGTTAAAATTGTTTAGAGGGAGGGTTGTGGCAGTGAGAAGAAGACAGGCGGAATTATCTTTGTTACCACAATAGGTACTGATAATACATCTAGAATACTTCATATTGTAAAAACGGGCTTTGGTATTGGAATTAGAAGTTTATGTTCTAGCTTCATCTGTTAATATCTGTATAACCTCTTCTGTTTATATGAGCCAGTTACCCTTTCTTAATTTTAATGGCCTCGTCTATAAAAATAGGGATTACAGTGCCCCTTTATGGAGTTCTGAGGGTGTGTTGTCTTAAATAATATAAGTGAAATTACTTTGCATATTGTATAGTGCTTTACAAATACCAGTGCTTTAAGGAGAATTGACTATAGATTCTGAACCGTGGGCAGTCCCCCAAAGCAAAGAGTTTTGGTGATGGCTTAAGATCCTGAGCATAGCTGGAATTTTAGTACACCCACTGTTTTGAAGGCAGCATACTGTCTAGACAAGATGAGGTGAATCAGTGACAAAATGCAGCCAAAACTCGTAATTTCCCAGGATCAGAGCTATAGATCATTACTGAGTATTCTATTTTTATGAGTTCAGAACATCAGGGAAAGAGAGGGCTAACGCTGGTCTTTTCTGGGAAGATGGCTAGCTCACTATTTCCTATTATCCTTTGCAAAAGCTATATGCCTCATCACCTATTTCCCCATTTTTCTTTCTGTTCTCAATTTAGGAAGAAAGGGAGGAAGAGAATTTTCTAGGTTGTAGAATTGACTAGTTTATCTGCTGGAATTGAGTTTTAATTCTCTTAGCATGAAATTTATTTTAAATTTGGAATTTTTAATGCCTGTGAGTGAAGACAGAGTTGTCCTGTTAGAGTAAGATTCTGTAGGAGAGAACCAGTGCTCATCTCTGATGTTTAGAAATCGGAAGAAATAACGTCAACTTCTGATTTCTTACAAACTCAGACTCTCACCTCCAAACTAAGATCAGGGATAATTAAAGTTGACCAGCTAGGCAGAACGACGAAAGTATATCTGCATAGAAATATCACAAAATCGTCAAAAATGTTTTAGATTAATTTAAATAAAATGAAACTCAATTTTTGATCTTACATTATTTATTTGATAGAAAGTTACAAACATACGGTAACCCAGATATTTTCCATAATAGTAGTTCCTAAAGTTCCTCGGGACTTGTACTAATCAACCAAAAAGATGGAGGCAGCTATGTGTATTCAAATAAGTTTAGGAAATACTGTGTGAAATTAAATGTCTTCACTGCAGAACTTCTCACAGGCTTTAACATGCTGTAAGATACAAGGTAAATTTCTGGGGGAGGGATATAGATGGCTTGTAACATTTCTTAGGCCTTTTTGTTTTTCGGAGCCTCTTTTGGGGTTACTATTCCACAGAAGACACTGGTGAGTGATGCTGTGTTTCCTATATTGTAATTATATTTTTACCTTCACTCTTCTCTGTACGTTTTAATACCCAGTCATATTCTTCACATACAGAATGTGTAGAAATGCAGTTTGCTGCTATGTTATTGTTGATTAGTTGCTTCAAGTTAGCTTGGAGGTAGTTCAGTTTATTGTAGGATGTCACTGGTACTGGTGTACATCATTTGCACAGCTCTAAAGTACCTAGAGACCTTTTAGGAATAAAACACCGTGTAAATGTAAATGATCACCACCTATAAGACACTTTCATTAATTTCATATCAAATTCATGAGTGTTTCGAGCTTTGGGATTTGAGTCTTCAGGATTGGGCTTCTCGCTTATTTATAGAGTTTTTTTCCCCCCCAGAATTTAAATACAAGCAGCAAGCACATCCTAGTGTCCAGGGCACAGCCTTTGGAATCAAACTGCTGGGGTTTCAATCCTGGCTCTGTCTCGACTCCCTGTGTGACCTTGGGCAATTTTCTGTCTCTCAGTTTCCTCATCTGTAAAATGGTGTTTATATTATCTTCTTCACGGGGTTGTTGTGCACATTGAATGAATCAATCTGCAGAGCCCTTTGGCTAGTGGGTAATACATGATAAGGACTCAGCTCTTCTTATTTGGCCAAGGGAAGAAGAGGCAGGCATGGGAAAGATGAAAGGACTATAAATAATAACCTCATGTATATTTTCAGAACCACTAAACATTTCAGTCATTGTTTAATGAAGTAGTCTTTTCAATATGCAAAAAAAGAGAAAAAAATTAGTAGAGTAACCAGGGATAGGTTGAAGTTGGGGAGGGGGACCGAGATTTATTCTGACTGGAACATAGTTATGGTGAGTTCCCTAGTCTGATGGCAGAAAACAAAAGGCTCGTTCTTCAGTTCCCAGAATGAAGATTACAGTGAAACAGACTTGCTTGATATTGTCCTGCAGCATCAGATAATTTTTTATTAAGGGTTTTTGTGGGATGGTATGCTGCCCTGTATAGGTGCATCTTTTTCACTGTGGGTGAAATATCTACCATTTATATATAATCTTAAAAGTGGCCTTTTAAGAATGAAAGGCTAGAAACCTAAACTTGACCTTGTTATTAGCCTACTGGTCAACCACCAATGGAATCTTCCATGTTACAGCTTATCTCCAGAAATCATATTATTGAGAAGTTGTTCTTGTGTGTCTCTTGCCCTTTCCATGTGGATTAGAACTGTCCAGATGTAGTAATCTGCCAAAGGTGATGCTTCTTAGTTGTATCCTTGTGAACGGATGGATTTATAAAGCCATTTTTTCCTTCATGTACTATTTTCATTCTTGTCCAATTCCCTTAGCATTCCCTTACAATAGATACTGTGGATATATTGGAAGAAAAATTAGAAGTCAAATGAAAAATTATGTAAGAATATAAAAGTATTAAAATTATAGAGACATTTGTTAACCATACTGCCCCCAAATAAAAAAGATTTTTTCCTTATCTTTCTCGGGGAGGGGGGAGTGGCAGCAAGATAAAGAATTATTGAATAGATCTTCAACAACATTGGCCTTAAAAAAATTGGAAGCAGCTTATATTTTCTGCTTAGATTAGTTTTTCAAGGGCAACAGAAGAAGCAGTTGAATCCTTCAATGATTGTCAGTTGGTGCCATTTTTAATAATCAAATTTACATATAGGTTTTTAGCAGCTCATGGGTTCAATTTGGACAAAACGCGTGTTGACTTTCGGATTGTTTGCTCACTGTCGATGCCGACTTGTTCTAGAGAAGGGGCTGCGTGTTGATCTCCTTTGTCTCTAGAAGGATTGATTGACGGATGTTGTGTCTGCTCACTCACAGCGTTTTTCTTGTTTAATTTAAAAAATTGTGACATAGTATTACATGTTCCTTGTATACATCATTTTTGCAAAAGAAAGTTGTTTAGCCAATATGTCGACTTAGTTTATGAAATCCTCTCTCCAGCTTTCATTCAGGCTTCGGTGTACTCCATTAGGTCATATCATTCGTTTCATGCACGGCAAATCATCACCAGCAGCAAAATTTAACATTTGGTCCTTTTAGGTATAAAAATGAATCAAATGCCTGACAAGAGTTGTTTCTGGTCTATATTTCAGAACCATCCCCTCCCCCTTTATGGGCATACGACAAATGTTACTAACGGGTACTTTTCGTTTTTAAAATATGGACAACAGTACTCCATGCAGTAAAAGACTTGAACGATTAATGCTACCCTTATGCCTCTTTTGAGTAGTTTTAGCCATGGGGCTTGGCACGGCCACCATTGTCTTTGTGCCAAAAAATATCCGCAGCGGCTGTCGCATTCTAGTACTGGAGGGTTGTCTCGAAAATTCCGCAGTGAACGCGCCGGGTTTGTTCATCACTGCTATCTCTTTTAAATATTGGAAAAATAGAATCTTTAGCTCTTTCAAAGCTCTGTTGTGGTTGTGGGGATGGGGGGAGGTGAGTGGCGGAGAATGGAGAAAGGAGGAAAGAAGCTGTCCGCGCCAGCCAGTTGGTATAAGGGACAAAAATCCATGCCTGACATAGAGGAAATGCACATATTTAGGGGCTTTTGTGTTTGTGAGCATAGATAGTTACTTAAGAATCCTACTCAAACATGTTATCAGCGCTCTTGAAAATTTTATTATCTGAAACAAATGTTCCAGTGAATTTTAAGCAAAAAAAATCAAGATCAAGACCATAGCTAATTTTTAATGGACAATTTACACAAAAGATGTATTTTTTTTTTCCTGGAAACTGAAGTGTCTTTGTAAAATGGCTGCTTTTTGTCATTAGGACATGATAAGAATAGATAGAATATGTTTGAGAAGGTGCTTGGGTTTACCCACTGTCCCTGATTATTTTGCTCCCAAACAGAGGTTTGAGCTCTGAGAGCAGATTTATGGTTGAATTTGGGAACAAAAAGATGTAATAAAGTTAAAGGCTTACACTATCAGAATGAAATGTGTTCGCTCATGATCTGTGGAGCGATCTGTTTGATGGTAAAAGTGGATGCTACAGATGAAATCTTTACAAGGAGCATAATCCTAAAAAAAAAAAAAAAAAAAAAAAAAAATGCACCTCCCAGCCTCCTGCTGGCTGCGCGGCCTCTTTGGTACCTCGCAGACTTCGACAGAGTCCTGGACGGGTGCCCATTGATGTCATGGAAACACTCAAATTACTGAGAATGATTCATGTCTATGCTGGTCTCTTATCCTCCCCCACACAAACAGGAGTAGATTTTTAACCCTGACAACTTGCAATTTGCAGTGGGTTTATTTTTGTATCTGGATAAATATTTTTTAACAAGCAAAATTAAGATGAAGCAGTCTGTATCTGATATGATAGTAAAGAATGCTGGGTCCGTGTAGCCAAGAGTACTTTAGGGACTCTGTGCTGCATGAATTCATATTCTTCTCATTTCTCCCTCCTCCTCTGCCTTCCTACCCCCTTGCTCCTTCCATTGCGCTCTCCCTCTCTTTCTCTCCTTTCCTCTCTCCTCTTTCTCCCATTTATCTTCATTCATTTCCTCTCTCTCTCTCCCTCTTACTCATCCTTACTATTTGCACTGACCTTCTAGCTTTAAAATGATGGAAGAAATTGTCCCAACTTTCATCTATGAGTTAAGACAAACCCTGGTAGGAAAATTCATCTCTGCAGGTCTATGGGCTGTCGAGTTGGGAAATAATTCCAGGTGGTGAAATTCTGTAGGGGATAGCTTCAGTAATTCCTTCTAGAGAAAAAACTCGATAACCTTTCTTCCTTCAAACTATATTTTATAGTCCATTTTGTAGAAATTACCAAAACAGGACTCTAGATGCTCAATTTCTTAGGAAGTCAGAGTAAATTCTACTTTATGTATTTTTCTGTCTGTCTGCCTACTTACCTACCTCTTTACCTGCCTTTCTACTTGTTAAACAAGTGACTATTATGTCAAAGTGGATTATATGGTGGTTGCATTGAAGCTTTTTAGATGCAAGAGCTTAAGGAAGGATGTAAGTCATTTGATGTCTCATAAAGGTCACGTCTTTTCTGTTGGTAATATTCATAAAGAGAAGTTAAATGGTATGTGTCGATTACATTTGACTTACACAGAAGAGTAAATATGTCTGTATGACAATTTGCACTTCTGAAACAAGTAAATGCATCTTTTCTTTACTGTAAAATCCTCACACAATGAAACTTATTCTCTTAGATCTCCCAAGAGTGACAGTTTGTGAGATGGTCTCCTGTTTCATTGGAGTTGAAACTGATATGGGCATTGATTTTCTACTTTGCACTGAACACTATACCAGAGATGGGATACGGGGAGCATTTTCCCAAGTTTGAGATTCATTGAAGTCAGTAGGAAAGTTAAACTGGGGGAGAGAGGGTTAATTTTAAGACTCAGGTGTGGCTTTCTTTGAAAATCATCTTCCATTTTGTGAATATATATGTATGTATGTAGTGACTCAGATACAAGGTGTGCTTTTGACCAGATATAAGATTTATTAAAGTACATAATTTGTGTGGTGTCAGGAAGGCGTACTCTTACACCATTGTCAATGAACTGGAAGATAAAAAATGACTGCGGTTACTTTTAACATTTATGTTAATTTGAGGTGAGAGGGAAAGACTTGGGGTTGTAAACTTTATAAGGATATTCATTCAGCCCCTCAAAATACTAGTTTTGAATTTTCCCATTGGAAAAAAAGAAGAGTATCATATTGAGTTTAAAGTACAATGTACTTTAAGCTCTAGTCTCAAAGAAAGAAGTGTCCTTCAGGCTTGGGTGGGGTGAGGTTCTTGTTCTGGGCACTTGGCTGTGTCACTAGATCTCTTTAACGTCCGAGGATGGATCGATTTTCTATGACAACTCTTCGTATGTCACCAGCTAAATTCCACTGCTTAGATCTCTTGTAATGTGGTCTCATTGTCTTCCTTGCTGATTATTAGTCCTAAACATACTTTTAAAAGAAACAAATGAGCAGCCTTTATTTTATCCTTAGGTGTGGCCAAACAGCATCTGAGGCTCTGTACATCTCCATAGAGCAGTACAGAATAGATAAAAACTGGATTGTTAGAATTTAATTGGAACAAGACCTTGACATTCCATTATCACTTGCTCTACTGGGTCTGCTGGTAGAATCTGAACCTCAGTTCAGAGTGGGCAATTTTTCAAAGGCGCTCTTCCCCAAATGTAAATTCCATCATTACCTTGATCATGGTGGGATTTACTCCTGGGAAAAGGAGTTTTAAAAAAAAAAGAGAGAGAGAGAGTCTCCGAATTTTGAGTAGTTTCTTTGCTGTATTCACCATCTGGAGAGCCTTGATTGATTAGCTTTGGCCTCACCATTAAGTGTCAATATAATCAATGGGAATTACTAGACTAGGGTCATTACATAGATAATTTGCCTGCTGTGTAAATAAAAATGAAATTGTCTAAATTTTGCGAGAGAGAAAAAAAGTGAAAATAAGGAATGACAATTTGTTTGTTAGAGAAAGTGGAGGCCATTGGAATGACAGTTTTTGGAAGTGTGGAGCCGTTTGGCTAAGAATAGGAATGAAGGATATTTTTTTTCCAGTTTCTCATAGCCAGCGTGAGGAAGTGTTATTCCCTCTCTTGCTTGCATACATTGCCAGTAGTGCCTACTTTACGTATGTAAACATCGGGAAGAGAAGTAGATGCCTGTTACCTGGAGGAGACTTTTTTTTAAAGGAAAAACACAATTTACACTTTTTTGTTGTTTCTCTTGGCAGGTAAAACAGAAAGGGGCTCATACTCATCTTATGGGAGAGAATCAAACTTACAGGGTTGCCACCAGGTAAGTGAGACTCTTGCTTGGGGAAGGGTTGAGAGAAGTAACCTGGTAAATCAGTTTGTTCTGTAAATTAGATTATGCATTTTCGACTGTGACTCTAAGATGCACCGAAAGTCTGCCGATGCCTCTGTCTTTTAAAAAGTAATGGAATAACACAGAGCTTGGAAGTAATAAACACATCTTTAACTCCCCGCCGTATCAGAACTGCAGTCACTGGCTTGTTTTTATTTTTTAATCCGTCAGCCGGGACCAGTGGCACTGTTTGCAAACCAGCGATGTTGGTTAAAGTGGTTCTATCAAAAGAGTTTATTTGCAATTAAGAACTTAAGAATTTCTTACCCTGGAAATACTTCATGCAGCCATGTGTCAGACCCTGGGTTCGGGTGGCTACTGCCCTAAATTATAGTTTTCATAGGGGCTGTATGATGTTGTGTGAAAACAGGGTTGTATTGAGGGATAAAAATGTCTGTGAAAATATGATTTGTTGTCCCTTTTTGTTTCTGAATTGTTTTTGGCTGGAAGTCAAGGCCAGCAGGCTAACAGCAAAGCCGTCTCAAGGGAAGTATGCGTGAGCTAGAAAAATAAGAGTACTTTAATTAAATAATAAAATGCCACTGTAATACAAAGGTATAGCATGTGTGTGTTTGTGTCCCTGTGCACTCTCATTTGCATACTTTTAACTCTCCAGAGAGGGCACAGTGCTAAAAATACTATCGATAGCCAAAGTACAAGCTTTGTTTCAAGACAATTGAGTTTTTATAGATGCTTTCTTTTTAATTTCAATATTGGTATTAATCATATGTTTAAAATCTTTTTTTTTTTTTTAAGATTTAGAGTTTCTTTTCATAAGTGCTTTGGTTTCTTACTTTGGAAAACTCTTGATAGAATTTAATGACCTTCTTTACTATTCAAAGCTTTCTGCTCTTTTATTATTCACTCAAACTGAATGTATGTTCTTTTTCTGCTGGAAAGGGAATGCTTGTTCTTGAACCCTCTCGCCCTCTTTAAAAATAGGGGGAAAAAAATCCCATTCTGAATGTTTTTTAAAGAACCTGTTTAATATCTCTTGAAAAATGTAAGTGAACAGTTTCAGTAATTAAATAGAGCCTGTGGAGGGTGTTCCCTTTACATATCAGTCATATGTCACTAAAGGTGGAATTCTGGTAGAGTTGGGTTTTTTTCTGGGTCTATTTGCATTTTTAAAGTTACTCCTTTGGCCCAGCCACCGATTCAGTCATATTCGGCATCTGAAAGATTTGTTGCAATGAGGTGATCGGTGCTCGGTTCAGAACTCCTGCTGCGCACGCGGCACAGTACAGCTCATGGCAGTCTGTTTGGAAAGAATTCTGCAGGAAAGAAATTTACAGCCATTCCAGCGCAACGGAAACATCTTTGGAATGTGAGTGCAACTGTTCGGGGTAGATAGCCTGGGCGACAAGCCTCTTAGTGCCGAGTCTCTGGTGTAAAGCTCTCAATTCCTGCAGAAGAGCCTGTTCCTGTGTATCTGGTTTCTGAGGGTCAAGGCAGAGGTCATTAGAGTTTTGGGGAGAAGAAAGTTGACAACATCCTTCCTTTTTGCAGATGGTCATGGCAGAGGTCTCTGTTTGTGCTGGACCTCTTTTTCTGGTCAATGAGAGAATAGGCTTCCTCGCCCCTGTATCCTTTCTTACTAATAGGAATTGGCGTGATTCCTCACAGACACAAAGATTTCCTCTGCTGAGTAAGCGCGAGGCCCCTTAACTTGTGAAAGCATCATCCAGCCTGCGTGAGTCTGTCTGTGTATGTGCAAGGACACAGACCCTCCCTCGTTTGTGGGAAATACTTCTCGGGTGAAACTGAAGTTAATTTTTTTGGCAAACGCAAGGTGAGAAGTGGAGCGGGGCACAGGGTGGACTAGAGGTGGACGGGCTGGCATGTGAGGGCTGAATTTCTGGGCCTTGGAAGGCTCATTTTGAGACATTCATGTCCAGAAGATTCTGTTGTATGTAGAAGTAGGACTGCATATGCTTTTCTTGAAAAGTCTTTATTATATAGATGTGGAGTGGGGAGACTCTTTCTTATGTCTGCTTCATGGTTGTGAGTCTTGCAAGAACCGACTGTCTCTGTGCTTAGCCTGGTCTCAGCTGTATCCATAAACAGTGTGATCACTTCAGAGTAAATAAAAGAGAGAAATTTTGGAAATCCCCTGATTGAGGAAATAGGGGCTGCTGTAGATGAAAAGTGTACATATTATGAATTTCTGCTTTCTGTGAAATTTGAGAATAGAACAGACCACACTGTGTCTTCCAGAGAATGAGTTTCTCTTGTGCCGAATTGCTTTGTGAATCCTTGTCTCTAACACCAGCTATGCAAACCAAAAAGAAAGGCAAATTCTCGGTATCTTGGGCTTCAAGTCTAAATAGCAGATCACAGCTGAAACGATTCCCCACTGTGTGGCAAGGTGAGTGGCTCTCATGGAGGGGAAGCTTTTGTATTCTCTTGTTTACTACGTTACAGAGATGCTGGATGGAAAACCTTTAGATAACATGCACTCAGGAGCTCCAAAAGCTGCTTTATCATATTAGAACAATGTATCCTGTGGACTTATAGGGACGAGCACTGTTACATGTGAACATGCTTATTCCAGTCCCAGTAGACTTTCGTTTGATGTAAAGAAATAGCAGTAGTAAGCAACAGGTAGGAAAACGCTGTCCTGGAGAAATAAATTATTATTTTGAAATGTATGTCGTTTCAAAAATGCATCAAATTAAAAAATATATGTATTTCCATTTTTTCTATTGAGGATTTAATAATAATAGTGATAGACATGGCTTTTTAAAAAGTGGATATTTTAGCTGAAAAACAAAAGCCAGCAGGTTCTCTATTGTCAATTAAGTTGTTCTTACTAAAAAAAAAGTAATGGGATAATATGAATTCATTAATCCATTTCCACAGAAATTATCAGAAATAAACATGGTGACTTTTTCAGACTTTTGAAATTGTATAGGAAAATGAACCACTAAACCAAAGTGGCGAAACGGACTTTTTTTAGTTCTCACTAAATATGGCAAAACTAATTTAAATCAAATTGGGGTACGGAAATCACACCCAGGCTTAAAATGTTCTCGCCAAATTGCAACCTCATACTACTTTTACTGGCAGAGAAAATAAAATTTATAATGGAAAGTCTGACAGAAATGAAAATGAGCGGAAATGAAGTTTGTTGCAAGATAGTCCAACGTTAATACGATAACTTATAATAGCTGACACCTAATGGGCATCACTGCAGGTGACAAAAGGGAAAAAATGTCATTTGCTTTTGGCCTGTTTTGCTGCTTTGAATAGGATGTTTGTCAATTGCAAACTTTTTTTTTTTATCTTGCTGAGATCTTCTGTTTTTGAATGAGATGATGATGTCAACACAAATGATTGTTATTAAGGCAGAAGTTTTCCCCTTAAATGGAAATTCAGCATTGGTTATCAGGAATTGTTTGTCTTTTCTTTCTGGGACTAGCCCAAGTCTAAAGCAATGGTTTCATTATTAGTATCTCCTGGGCAAGGGGTGTGTGTGTGTGTGTGTGTGTAATATATGGAAAACTGGGCCCTGTCTGAGAAGAATTAAATTAGAATCTTATGAATTGGGCTTTTGCTTTTCTGACAACTCCCTAGATGATTCTAATATGCAGCTAGATTTGATGATTTTCTAGAATGTTCTACAGGAATATACTCTATTTTAAAGACTTGTGTTCAAAACCTGGTGTTGTCACTGACTTTGGAAAAGCTTTTAGACTTCTTGCCTTAAACTGATGAGTCCAGCGATGGAAATATATTGCCTATGTACTTCACTTAAAAGGCAGTGAAAATTAGCGATATACTGAAAATCAGTAAGATGCCTTGAAATCTTTATACAAAATTCCACAACTGACTGCCCCAGCCCGTATCTTGTTTTCTCTAGTGAAGTCCAAGGCTTTAACCTCATCCACATTCTTTTTCTTCCTCAGCAAGTAATCAAATAGGACTATGCTGATAAAAGTTATTTCATGTTTAGGTCTTAAAACCGAGGGGATTTAAGAATTAGGCCTAATCTCGGCTACCTTTGTTAAATTCCAGAATCTTTGAACCATAGAGGAAATGAATCTTCTCCCTATATAATTTAGTTTGCTCATAAACGTAGTCATTTTTGATTCATTACAATTAAACGTATAGTTGCTTCTGAAATGAATTATACATGTAAGAATTGATCTTTTAATTGTTTTTATTTTTCAAACAAAAAGAATTACAAATTACTTAATTCTAAAACTTCTGGCCCCTTTAAGTTTTTCTTATCTAAAGTCAAAATAGAAAGGATGTAAGCAAAAAAGACAATCCTTTGTCTCTTCTTATGAAAATGGCTGTTTAGGTCTTGTGTAAGCAGAAATACATCATTTTTTAATTTGACGTTATGCTTAAATGTTTATACGTAGTATGCTGGAATTCAGTCCAGGTCCTGTGAGTTCTTCCTGGGAACCTCTTCCATCCATGTCCTGTGCCTTAGCCCCCTGCTTCCGCTTCAAAGTTCTTTGTGAATTTGCCCTTATTTGTGTTGGTTGAATGCTGATTTGCACCAAGATTCCGTAAACTTCTGGAGGGGAGGGGCGGTGCTTTATCTTGCACTGTGTGTCCTCTGTGCCCAACAGGGTGAGGATTGTGACGACCTAATGTTTATTTCCCCAGCATGACTTTCAGGAATCGTTTGGAGAGAGTAAAGTCTGAACAGCAATGTATGAGAACCGTAGAGTGAGCATTGTTTTCATGCCTATGAAAACCAGAAAATCATACTGTCTCAAAGAAAGTCCTTGGGAAGCCCTTCCTTCTCTTGGTGCTGTGCAGACCCTGGAGGAATGACACAGAAGTCATATTATGGAGAGTCACTCATCAGTCACTTTCAAGGGGCTGGGAACTGGCCTGGTGGCCTCACAGTCGTAGACCTGTGCATTCGGAAAGGAGAAGATGAGGGACTTGTAAGCGTTCTGTGTTTCTGGTGGGCGAGTTATTGGAACCAAAGGTCAGAATCCAGGCCTGTCCTTTGTGAATGTGCCAGGGTGGACAGTGGGACAGAATATTTAAGGTCGCGACAGTTTTAGGTGTGTATGCCATTGCGGCTCTGCCCCTGAGCACTGTTTTTCAGGCAGCAGCTTGTTTGTTTGGGGGGCATTGCTATGTGTACACCCTCTCCCAGTAGCCACCCAACACTCACCAAAGGGGAGTATGGAGCCACTCTTTCATTGCATTGGGTAGCAAATATTTATTGGCCCTCTAGTGATGTGTTAGGTACTAGGGAGGAAGAAGGGAAGCTCTTGCATATCCTCCCTTCAGTCCCAATCTACAGCTCGCTGGATATTAAGGGGGAGAATCAAGTTCCATTCATTTAATTAAAAAAAATTGTTAATCCTATATAATGTAAAATTTTAAATACTCAGAACAGTCGAAAAAATAATAAAGTGAAGTGCCATATACCCACCACTTAGATTAAACAATTGTTAATATTTGTTGTATTTGCTTCGTGTGTGTATATATATAAATATATATTTTTTCAGTGAACTATATATATATATTTTTTGGTGAACTATTTCTTTTTTTTGGTGAGGAAGATTCTGCCTGAGCTAGCATCCGTTGCCAATCCTCCACTTTTTTTTGCTTAAGGAAGATTAGCCCTGAGCTAACATCTGTGTCAGTCTTCCTCTGTTTTTTGTATGTGGGATGCCTCCACAGCATGACTGATGAGTGGAGTAGGTTTGTGCCCGGGATCCAAACCTGAGAACCCGGGCTGCCGAAACAGAGTGTGCGGAACTTTAACGGCTCGGCCGCGGGGCTAGCCCCATCAGTGAACTATTTTTAAGTGGCAGATCTAATCAGACTTCGCCCCTAGATTTTCATATGTATCTCTTAAAATTAAGAACGTTGCCCATTTAACTAAAATATTATTATCACCCTTAAAGAAATTAACCATAGTCTCCTAATCTAATACCTGATCTGTATTCAGATTTCTTCAATTGTCCCCCTGAAAATATCTTCAACTGCTTTTTTTTTCCCCCAGGCATTGCATTTATGCTTGTATTTGGTTTCTATCTCTTTTATAATTTCTTTTAAAGTAGAACATTTCCTGTAATTTTTTTTTTTTAAATAATACTAACCTTAAAGAGATTAGGCCAGTTGTCTTGAAAAATATCTCCTCTTCTAGAATTGTCAGATTATTTCTTTGTGGTGCTGTTTAATTTGCTCCTCTATCACTTGCCTTGCCTACAAATTGAAAATGAGGTCTAAAGGCTTATTCAGATGGAAGCTAAACATTTTTGGCGTGAGTGTTTCATAGGTGATGCTGTGTGCTTCATACTGCGTTCCATCCGGAGGCATGGAATGTCGAGTTATGTTGCTGTTGGGGCTGCTATGTCTAATCACTTGGTAAAGGTGGAGACCCTCAGATCCTTCCATTGTAGAGAAACCTTCCCCCCTTTGCAATTAGCAAATAATCTCTGTGTTGATGCTTTAGCACTGGGCAAATATCCCTGTTTCCCAAAAATCTTTGACCTGATAGTTTTAGCATGCATTGATGATGCTCGCCTGAATCAGAGTTTTCAAACTTGTGATTTTTTTTACTCCATCATTCCTTCTACATTTATAACTGACATTCTTCTGTAAAGAGCTTTCTTTCATTGTTCATTTTAGCACTGTCAATTTGAGTGCTTATTACATATACAAGTATAATTTTTATAATCTTTATATTAAATATGATCTGTTACCTGGCAGATACTGGAAACATTAAAGCATTCTTCAAATCTCTTAAGGTATATTGATAAGAAAAATAGTTATAGTTCAGGTTAATGGTCAGGAAAGCTTTAATTGCAGGAGGAAGGAGATAATTATAGGTATGTTTCCTTGCAAACTAATCTCTAGGATACTTTGGCTTAAATTTGGAATCTTGTGACAATCTCTGCACCCCTACCTGTTAGATTAATCTTGCCATAAGCACTGAAGTTTCCCTAGCTTCGCATATTGCCCCTCTATATTCTCTAATTACTGTTAAAGATCTCACAAGGTTGACCGTCAGTAGCTGACCAGCTGCCTCCAGCGTGTTGCTGTGATGCTCGGTGAAATTGCTCTATCAAGGATCACTGAGATAGCAGATCTAGTCGCTTCCCCAGTCCTTTTACAACCCAGACGAGGCTGATGAGCGAATGTCAAAATGAGTGAATTTCTAAAAGTTAGCCTGGGCTCAGTCTAGAGAAAGCCTTGGGAACTAATATTAGGTGCCAATATAAACCTCCATGTGATTATTATTATCCTCATTTAATAATTAAGAAAATGATACTCCAAGAAGTAAAGCAAGTAAACCCAAGATCACACCTCAAGTAAGTTTCACAGCCAGGCTTTGAACCATAAAATTTCTAATTTTAAAGCCAGTGCTTTTTCAACTTGGGTTCCCTGCTGCTTAAACCCATGAGGAGGTTTCTAGGCTCAGAGGTCTATATCAGAGCCCATGTGGGAAACCATTTTTGGGAGATTCGAGGCTCACTGGAGAATCCAGGCCTAACACGGCACCTAGAACAGAGTGGCTTCATTCAGTTCTGCTCAGGGTAGGCTAGAATTCTGAACACAGCTGATGGCGGGAGGCATGGGGGGGCGGACCACACTGCTCCTGACTGCCCAGACTTTTTTCTTTTATATAAATAAACTACATGTGTATGTATGAATAATCTATTCTGTAACATCCTCAGAATTAGCATGTGCAATTTCATTAAAACCAATGAAGATTTCCTGTGAAAAGGCTGGGGTAGATATGCCAATTCAGATTTTAGCAACAGCGTGAACACTTTCTGTATAGGTTATATTTGGGCCTTGCTTTTTTGTGCAATGCAGGCAGAATATAGTTCGCCACTGCACAAATTTGGATTCAGCATAGATCAAATTATTGTTCCAAAAGTGCAAGAATTACATAGCATGAAATTCTGAAACAATACCTTTAGCAGGCTCTTAAGTGTGACCCAATAATTTCTCAATTATGGTATTTAACTCACTTGTGACATACATGAAATGACAAATACGTGTTAGTAGCATAGGCGAGTTTTATGCAACAGTTCAAGACAGCGAGTGCATGTGAAACCATTAACTTGCTTTGAGATGATTTATGAGATACCAAAGAAATGGAGTCCTGGTATCCAAATTGAAATTTCACCAGAATCTGGAGATTAACTTCTCTTTCTTATGAAAAGTATTCAGGGCCTTTCAATAACCACTAACAATGAGGACTACAATTCATCTTTATTTTTTTGATATGTAAAGAGAAAGAAGAAAATCTGTTAATGACTAAACAAAAAGTTGATTTAACACTGAGGTGTACTTGATACAATTTAGTGATGAAATATGCCTGCCCATCATGTAAAAATAAGCATAGCCTTATAGCTTCTTTCCAGAAGGAAAGCAATAGATTCACAATTCAGTGTCAGGAAAACTGTTCAATATGAAATGGCAGAAATATTTATTCCTCTGTCTATGATCGTGCTTGATATGGTTCCAGCTTTAAGGAAAGTCTCCTGAAACTCTTAAGACTGAAACCCCAAGTGAAAATAGTGGTAACACTTCAGGATACCAATAACCCCCATAATCTTTTTAGGAATAAATGCTCTAGAAAAGAACAAACATTGAGTCTGCTGCTGTGCCTGATAGTGTGACCTGCTTAGAATGGAGGACCCGTCGTTTGAAACATTGTGTGTGTGTTCTGGGTGTTTATGTAGATTTCTTTACATGTGCTTTCCATCACAGAGAAACTACACTGAGCTTTCTAAAGCATGGACCTCTTATGTTCAGTGTGTTATTTATCATCTAACAGAAGTAGTTTCTTGGGAGGAGAAAACTGGCCAGAATACATAGTTCCATTGGCATTAGCATTTCCGACACACAAATGTTTTTTCATAGTATGGCACTTATTTTTGTCAGACATTTCTTGCGCTTAATAAAGGGACAAGTCAAATTTTGGTGGGATATCATCTTTAGCCTGGCATTTCCCCAGATTTTTTTGAATAGAATATATTATCACTTTTATGTTCCTCTGGTACTTAATGAACTCTGTATATCCCTTGATTGCATTAACCACTCCTTTCAGAAGACATCTTCCAGTGAAGGCTTTCTATCATGTTTTAAAAAATACCAGATATATCTTATTTTCAACCCATCTCAAAGCCACGTTTATGTGAATTTGGGACAACAACAATTCAGTGATAAGAAATTAATTATAGAAAGACATCATTGAGGTTTTCAAGTAGTGCCCATCCTCTAGAGCTCTAGCTGGGGGGGCTCTGTGTGTCGAGAATTGACCGTGCATGCACACAGAATAATCTGAGCTCATTTGTACCACAATAATGAACAGCAGGGCACTGAATCTTCCCAGTTTTATTGGTATTGTATACAGTAAGTTATTAAATTTCATCTCTGTAATACACCTGCAGTAAAATAACAAAACATTGCTGTACTTAAGGAACATGTGTGTGTGGTACAATGTCCTCCCCCATCATCTCAGCCCCCCCAACAGCTGCTTACAGATTTCAAGATCCATTGTATATATTCCCTTGAGCCCACCTCTAATAATCGAGACACATCTGCCATTGCAGTATTATAGGCATATGTAGTTTTATTGAAAACTATACCTGTAAAAAAATTAAATAACTCCTACCTCAATTAAATTGGCAAGCTACCTTTTGCAAAGATCATATTGCAGACCTCCTGAGACCCAGTGAGTTCGTTTTATTCTTATATTACGAATGACTAAATATGTTACTTTTATTTAGCCAAGTAGCTCGCCTTTCTCATACTTTGATGATAAGCCACTTTCATCTGTTCTCACTTTTGTTTTTCTTCTTCCCTCCTCTTTACATTAAAAAAAATTACCATGCAAGCTGTATAAAGGAAACATTGAGAGACTGGCTACAAGAAACACAGGATAAATACAGTCAAAGGAAAGGACCCTAGCAAGCAGCTTTAACGCTTAAGTGATTATTAAATAGACACAAAGGTTGTAAAATCAGGATCAAAATCTTATCTTCTACTTTGATAGAGATTTTTACAAGCTTCTCTGAGATCCGCATGATCCGATCGGATTAAATCCCTTAACTCCACACTTAAATTTTGTTGAAGATTGGGTCAATAATGAATGTGTATAAAAATAATTTCTATCCAAAGAAGGAATAGCAGTAGAATATTCAATGAGATAAAAATTTTTCCGAGCATAAACCTATCCTCACTTAAGTTATACAGGGTGTCTATACGGTTATTCAGAGGGAGCTGATCTTGCCACCCTTACGGTGACTTAATCAAGAAACACAGTTTGTAAATTTGCTTCATGTTGTCATAGAAAAATCCAAATGCAAGATGTTCACTCTGTATATAGGAAGGGGACTACACACCCTTTTGGGAGAATATGAAGGTTCTTCAATATCTAGTTTCTTAGAAGAAGGAACGTTTTGTGCTACTTAAGAGGAGTACGTGTGAATGGACTGAGGGAATGAGAGATGGAGCCTTGTCCCCAAAGTGAGTGTAGACTCAGAAAATAGATGCTCTGATGACAGTCAAAGAGTACATAGTTTCATAAGATGAAGTCACAGATAGATGTTAAGTGATAGTTGCTGTAGAGAAGGTAGAAAATCAAGTAGTATTATTCATCACCAGTCAGGATTAAAAATTATTGCCTGTTTAAATGATGAATTTGCTTTTTTTGCTAAGAATATTGATTAAAACCAGTGGCTGTTGGTTTCCATTGGAGATTGGCTGGACCTGTGAGATTATACTCAGTCTGGGATCTCCTAGCTTATTTTCTGTCCCATTTATGGATCACAGGGATTCAAAGTTTAGAGGGGATAAAAGGCTGAGTCCTAGGTAAGGTCATTGCTTACAGCTAGGATCCAAAACCCCCAGAGAATCAGAATTCAAGATCTTACGAAGATTTCAACTTTGTTATATATGTTTTTTTCAATAGAAAAATACATTATGAATTCTAAACAAACTTTTCAAACAAAGCTCATGCACGAGTCGAGGAATACAGTTTAATTCAGGCATACCACTCCGCTGAAGCCCCACCAGCTGAACTTTCTTCCCTTGGATATGATTCACTCCTGTGGAAATATCTATTACCAGTACTTTCGAACTGTGAAGTCTGTCATACTGAGCTCTGCAACTCAGAACTGTCGTGTGTAGAGTGACTGCTACGACACAACATCAGCAGTGGTAAAAGATTTGCTATGGACAGTGACATGTGGCAAAGAAGAATGTCAACAGCTGCTCCTACTCTGACATCGTCCCTCAAGGAGTCTTTCTGCATCTCTGCCATTTAACTGTCTCAACCAGAGAGAAGTCACTAACAGGGACGTATTCCTCTCAATCCTACTTCCCCTTAGCTACTGAGTGAGATTTGCTTGAGTTTGTTTTCAGGGTGCACGTCCTGGGCGCCATTTTGTCAATGGAAAGACTATTCAAGTTGGGAGCTTTGTAGATGGGGCAAGCGATTATTCTTTGATTTATTTCTAGGAGAACTTATTCTCTATTCCCTTTTGCAGACATCACATATGCCCTAACAGTTCTTGGACTTCAGACTGTCTCTATTTCATACTTCATTACAAAGCGGATTTCCATCTCATTACATCCTAGGTAGCTGTACTCTCCTATATTTCATAGCGTGGCTTCAGAAACTCACAGATGCCAAGATTGAAGGCTCCTTTGGAGTTCCATCCAATATGTCTCCCTTAGTCACCTGGTGCAAACAATTTTATTTTTGCTCTAGATATTTATAGATATTGCTTTAGAAACAGAATGTAGACATGCTAAATCAGCTCTATAGAACCTTAGTCAGCAATTGGAACCTTCCAGAACATTCACCATTAATCTATTCCACCAAACCTTCATTTGGGTGTTCAGTGAATATTTAGTATGAATTAGCACACTGTGCCCTCTCAATGATCCTGATATCACTATCTTGGGAGAGGGCTTGAGTTAATAGTATAGTCATCTAATTTGAGGTTCTAACACATAACTTTTCAAATTCACATTCTTCCATCTATTTGGATATATTTTTTGAGGGGTTGGAGTAAAATTTGGCAATTACCCAGGCATATGTGAGGGGAGAAAAATAGATAATTTACCTAAGGTATTGTGCTTTTGGACCTTGAATTTTGTTGATTGAACTTCCCATCAGGATTAGTTCTTCCATCTGTGTCCTTTGGCTTGGTGACTGACCCTCCAGCCACCAGGAGACTATTCTGTCTCCCTCAGCCCCATAATCCTTCAGTTTTCAAATCTTGTCAATTCTGCTTCCTGTACCAATGAATCTACCCCACCCTCCAGATACCCAGTCACCACCCTCATCCATCCTCACCTTGTCTGTCATGTGCATCTTTCCCACTGCTGCTGGAAGTGATTGTCTCCACAAAACCCCAATGCTTTTGTGCCCTTGCTTAGCCTCCCTCCATGGCTCCAGGGGCCCGTTGTTAGCATGATGTACAGGCTCTTGGTAGCTTGGCTCCTGTCTGACTCTCCGGCCTTGTCCTTTACTCACCACTCACATCTGTTCCAGCCGTACTGAGCCGCTTGTAGTTCCCTTCAGGGCTCTTTCATGGTTCTCTCTGTCTTTCGAAGAGCCCTTCTGTTGGCCTGGAATATCTTCATCCTGCCTCCCCTTCTCCTCCTCTTACTTCCTTTTACCAGGTAACTCACAGTCTTTGTCCAAGAGTAAGCTCATGCATTATTTCTTCTGGGGACCCTCATAATGACCAGAACTGGTGCCTCCCCTGTGCTCAGGTAGCTTCTGGTACACTTCTCTCTCCTAACAATTGTCACAGTCTCTACCACCAGAGAAGGCTAAGGACAAGGTCTGTCATCTCTATCCCCAGTGCCTAACAGGGGACACTCAGTAAGTGTTTGCTCAAGAGTCAGTGGATGGATGAGTGAATGAATAATGAACCAACAAGAGTAACAAATTATATGTGAGCAGGTAACTTCATTTAAGCCCTCTCATGCAAATTTCTTGTCTTAAATTAATCATGCCAGTGACCCCAGTAAGTAGGAGCTATTTTTAATCCTCTTTTATTGATAATGAAACAGACACTCAGAGCAATTTTGTCATCATTGATAGTAAATGGCAGGGATGGGACCAGGGGACAAGGTCCTTTGACTCCAGATTTACCATTTTCTCTGTTTCTTTTTCCCTGGATAAAATTGGTGAAGCTTTTTATCATAGCAAGTAACCCACAGAGTCTTTTTTTTCTTTCTTTATTTTTTTCAGAATTCTCACTTCTCTTTAATCACTGACTTTCAGTTTTCACAAATATCTTAGAACAATTCAGATAACTAAGGCTTTGCGGGGAAACAGTTCTTATTTGTGCTTGAAGAACTATTACATACTCCATTTTTCTGTAAATAACTCTATTGGCTGGATTAACAAACATCGTCACAGAAACCAATAGAGTCTTCTCATAGATGGTTCCAGTTCTCTTCTCACTGTTAACTTAGATATCATCTAACTCACTGCCCTGGGACCACTTTCTGTCTCAAGAAAGACTGCGTTTCTAAAGAGGGCGTGATGAACCAGCAATCTGTATATCAAGACCATTGTCTCTAGAGAGCCAAAAAAGGGAATATTTTGAATGTTTCCCATAAGTACAAATTGCATACAGTATGGTGTATATTTCCTACATTATCTGTCCCTGTCAGTGGTAGTAACTCTCTATTCCACTGGTGGAAGGACCATGGCCCCTGTGAGAATGGGAAGACTTTGAAACTCAGGGGTGAAGTGTAATACCAGCTGTGTCTTGCCCCCCAGGTTTCGGCCCCCGTCACTCTCCCTGGTACATCTTCTTGGCAGAGGGGGTCTAGGAAGAGGAAAGATGTGATGTTTTGAGCAGATCATGGTTGGCTTCTTCAGGTTTCCTCCACTTGATTCTTTTTTTTATAATCTTGAGGTATGACCTGAAAAAAAATTTAATGAGTTTGGCTTTCACTTATAATATTGAAATTCTTAGAGAGAGACTATTAGAGCCAGAAAGGCCCTAAGTGTTACCTGTCACCCAAGGCCACTTTGTAGCAAATGGAATACTAAGGCTCAGAGATGTTAAGAGACTCATCAGCATCACACAGCAGACCTCACTCATATGGACCCACACAATACAGTTAAAATTCCAATAGCAAGTAAGACTGAAATTTTTCCTTGATGTCTTTGTGGCCTCATTCTTCCAAAGAACCCAGGGCCACCCTAGACAATGAAGTAATAGCCCATAGCAGCTGGAAATAAATCCTGAAGAAATTTCTTAACCAGTGTCCCTTTGTTCAGCTACCACTGAATCGTACTGTCACAGAGCCAGAGGGTGTCGTTTGCTTGTAAATACTGAGTTTCTGAAATGTCACTGTAACACTGGAAAAATGTTGTCTCAGAAGGTTGCCAAAGTGACAGAATCCCGACATTGTAAATACCAGCCAACACAAGTGCTCATAAATGACAGGAATAAAATATACTTGACTCAATCCATAATAATCACTGATAACACTGTTTACCCTCAGTGACCAGGAGCTGTGAACTTGGATAAAAAGCACATGTGTGCAGATATCATTAATGTGTCTGAGCCTGTAGCCATTCCAGAATATTTTGATGGAAAAGCTCCCTAAATATGTAAAAGCTTTACAATAACTAAGAAGCGAGTGTGCAAGATAGGGTGTCAGGCAGCCCTAATGGCACTGGAGAGCCTTGACTGGCGTCAGCACCCCAGGGACTGATAAGGCCTCCATTGTTCTGGTCGGAACCCAAGTGTGAGCCAGCCGAGCAGGACAGTCGATACTCTATTTTCAATAGATGTGATTCCTAGAAGGTCCATTTGCCTCTCACACACATAGCGTGTTCTCGAGAGAAAGAAGATGTGGAATAAACTTAGAGATAAAAAGCCTCGGAGCAACAAAAGCAGGATTCCATGAGGACCTGAACAGACGTCCACTTGAGAGGGATAGATAGGTAGTCAAACCTCCCTTCTATAGCCCAGACTTTTTCTTAATAGTAACTTCCTCCCCCGTGGAAATGATCGCCTCCCTCCGTCTTCTGTTCCAGCATAAAAATGATGCCTGGGTTCAGAGGCTCTAAGGTGGACAAGGTGGGAAACCAGTGTCCCCTTAGCCTTTGGGGTGTGACTACTCTCGCTGCTCCAAGCATCCCTCAGACCCCCGTCTCCCCAGGAATACTCAGGGCACAGTGGAGACCGCATGACAGAGGGCTGGGCCCTCCCAGTTTTTCAGCTGGTGAAACAGACATCCAGCTGGTGCAGGAGATAGAGGAGTGACACAGCAGTCCCAGGACCTACTCCTGTCTCTGCTTTGAAGTTGTGCATGGGGAACACCTGGGGTTGCCTGGAATGACCTCTTTGGTTTTCGTATGTGTGCAAAATACTTTTTCTGTTGCCTTGACATATTCCTGTATTTTTTTTTTTATAGTAAGCATTGCTTTCTTAACTGAAAATAAAAAGTTGAATTTCTAATAATTCAATATTAGAAATACTCAATGCTGATGAGACTTGGGGAAGACCTACAAAATCACACATTGCAGATCGACATTTGACCAAGAAATTATGGCAACTGTGCTCTTGGATTTTTATGCTTAGGAAAGAATTCATAGGAGGGAAAAGGCTTTCAGTCACAAGATGCCCATTTCAGTATCAGCTGGAACAGTGGTGAAGAGTTTGAAATGATCTGAGTGTCCAAGGCTGTGTGACGTTGGTGTATTTTGATGTCCATGAATGGTCTATGTGGATGATAACACAGCTTTAAAAGAGAAGGGGCAGAGGAGGGAACAGGAATGTCCCAAGCCCTTAGGAACTCAGCCATTGGCTTGGCATCCTGGTGACGTGGTCATTCAACCCTGCCATGGGGATTCCCTGGATGGGGACCCACGGTGCTTCTTGAGATACCTGGCAGCTGGCAGGAGGCAGGGCCTGCTGCACTGGTTTGACTGAGGAGGTGTAGATGTTGGTGTTGGAGGGACGGTAACTGGTCTCAGGCTCTGCCCTGGCACTGCTCCTGCTCGTTGGTCACGAATGCAGACAGAGATTGAATGGCTTCTTACATTTCTCTCAAAGAAAGACAGCTTTGTCTTCCAGGGATGAGCTAGAAGGCAGTGGCCATGTGGACGTTCTGCAGCTCGGGCACCCTGCAGTGATGGTCTGTCTGCCTGTTCTCTCGGGGCTTTGGTGACCGTGGGTACCTCCAGGCCTATGAGAGCTGGAGCAGAGCTGGAAAAGCTTTGAGTTCTGACTTTTTCTCTGACTCTCAAAAGATGAAGGACACTCATCCCCAATATCTACTCTTTCCATGGCTTCTTTTCACACGTCTTCAATGATCTTTTAAAAATTATTTTATGAAAACCTTTGGGGGTAGTATTTTAGGCATGGCAGGCAGATCGGACGCTTATTTGGGATAGCTGAAGAAGAGGAATGGAATAGAAGTGGTCAGGGCACAGGGTGCTTGTGGAAGATCTCTGCTACATTAGGATCAATTTCAGTGAAGCTGTATTTTCTAAAATTCATCTTTATCTAAAACAGACGTCTGCTGTTTCAACTTCTACACTGCAGGTGGACGGCCACAACTTTGACTCTATATCCACTTTGGTTATCTCCCCTTGTTTTTCTTCCTGATTCCTCTGCTTCCAACCAGCTGTTTTCTTAGAAACCAAAGAGAAGTAAAAGAGAGGGAGGAGGAGGTGGGGGTGGGGGGAGATAGAGAGAGAGAGGGAGAGATTTTTACTACAGTGGGTAAAAATACCTGTCAGGCTCATAAGGTAGCTCCTTAGTGAACTTAGCATTTAATTATTAGTTTGGAGGGGATATCTTTGAGCTTAAGAGTTAGCTAATTAGGAAAATAAGCATAAGATTTGGGAAACTCACTTTTCCACTCTTCAGATGCCCTGAGTTTCTCCCTTCGTCTTTACTTCCAGATTCACTCCGCTCCTAATATTTAAATATTTGTTAAAGTTCAGAATTTTAGCCTCCTCTCCAAGGATCTAGCCCCAAATTGCCCCCTGGTGGCTAGAGGGGGAAAGACAAGATGGAGGATGGGGAAAAGGTCAGGCAGCTCATTTTGCCCTTTCTTTCCTGATACCTATTTCTAGTAGCCTACAGTGGGTATCACCACAGTTCAGTCTCAGTGGGTAGCAGCTCTGAATAGGTTAGTGTAGCACTGTGTTTCCTTTGGGGTCATTTTGCTACAGGGATTTCTTTCTCTATTCTTGTTTTGCAGTTTCCTGTGGTCTCATTTTTGTTTCTGCCTGTATTGTATTGACCAGAGCCTTTGTAACAGTACTGATAACACCGGGGGGAGTGAGTGAGAGAAAGACACACACACACACACACAGACTGAGAACAGGACAGTTGAAGACTGCTCATGCTGTCACTTCATGTGCTGGTGTGAGCAGAACTGGGAAGGGCTGTGATTTTATAGGCAAGCTGATTAGCCAAGCACTTGTCACCTCCATGGCCGCTCATTGGCCTACCGAGTGTGAGCGTGCCATCTAATTGACAGCTGTCTGTTGTCAGAGGGCCATTTTGTCTCCTTTCAGTTTGACTGAACACAACAGAGACATCTGCAGAGCTCTCTGCAGCTCTGACAGGGTTGCCCTGCCTGCCAGCCCTCAGATTCAGAAGGCAGCATAATTGAAGAGCTCGGAAAAGAATATTAACCCATTGACCATCTTGGTTTGCGGTATTTTGGCAAAAACAAAAAGAAATGTCTCTTTTTGAGGTGACGACAAGTCCAGCTAGGTAGAAGACATGAGATTCAGTGTCATGAGGAATCAGGCTAGTAGAGTGAAAAGTATCTTGGTGGTAATTGGCATGGGGTTTCAGTTGATCTGAGTGTATGGAATAGGAGGAGAAGTTCATTTTCAGGGTAGACCCAGCGTTTCATGGCAGGGTTAGACAGAAGCAGGGGCATCTCTCAATCCTAGGATCTCGTCATTAGTGTCTTCTTGTGTGCCATTAGGCTTGTGTAGCAACAGTAGTGCTTGGGATACGTGTGGTTTTGGATGAGATGTTGCTCTATTTCTTTCCCAGCCAAGTCTGACACTGCCTTGTTCGGGGCACATTCCAGCATCTCCCTGAGATCATAGCCTCTGTATTTCATGGAATGTATGGCTAACCCTACAGAAACATGGACTGCCTCTCTAGGACATTTCCGATAAACTAGAGCTATCAATCTGGACTTCTGTGTTGGGGAATATTTTAAATTATTACACAAATTTCAGCATGAGAATTCAAGTGTCTAATTCTTTGCCACATCATAGTGTCCTCTAATGAAGCTCTGTGTATTTGAGCATCTATTAGGGCTGGTACAACTTGTAGACGTGCAGAGCTTGGTGTGGGTTGAGTCACACCGGGGCTGCTTCCTACATTTGGAAACGATATAGTGGTATCTTAAGTTTAAGAGGAGGAGAATATTTCATTGCGTTCATTTAAAAAAATTTATTTAGAAAGGGACCGTGGGTGGGAATGCTGAATACATTACTTTTACTCTTTCTTTGCTGTACATAGTTCTCCTCATTCATTATTTGCAACTTAACAAGCCTTTGTCACTGAACCTGGGTAAGGAAGGAAGATCTGAGAAACGCTGAGTAATTTGTTTCAGACTCTCTGTACTCGAGTGCTATACAAATGTGGTCCTATTTGAAGGATAGTGTTAGAGAAAGGTAGCATCTTTACGCTAGTTGGAGAAAATTCAGGCAAGTAGACAAGAAAGAATCCTCTATTAAGTTGTCCTTTATAGACTAAGATGGGCATCATTGAGCAGAATTTTAGAATCTAGCAGCTTGTAGACGGGGGGTCAGATAACTGAGCTCTTGTCCTGCCTCCAGCCCTAACACACACCTTTTTTAAGGCTCAGTTTCTTCCTCTGCAAAATGGCTTGGCCTAGATGGTCTGAGATCCCATCTAGCTCCCAGAGTCTGTGACTGTCAGAATAGGGAATGATTGGAAGGAGACTATATACACTGGTGGCCTGTAGACACTTTAGAAATATTTGACACATTCCCAAAGAACACGTATAAGGCAGCAACTCTTTGCCCTTGAAAAGAAAAATACAGAAAGTATTCAAGAGATATATGCTTAGCTTCCGTTAACTATTTTCTTCTTAAATTAAAAAGAAAAATAAAATTTTTGTTTCATGTAAATGATAAATGATTTCCCTTTTAAAAAAAGTTTAATGAAGGTGATGAGGGTGGAAAGAAAAGGTTGAGTCTAATGGGGCGCATGACCCTCCTGCATAGTTACTATTCCTCTTGGAAGATGGTTTTGTCCAAGATACTGGGAATGCTGTGTCCAAGCCTTATGCTGCGATATTCAGTTGATTCTAAGATACTTTTTTCATCATTTTAACATCTCAGTAACTTATGATGTGCCAATTTATTTGGCAACTTTTTTTTTCTTTCATGGTGGGAAATACATAATGATGTGTCTTACATTCAGTGACATCTTATATTTGATGAAATATAATTCTAAGAGGAGGAAACAAGATTTTTTTACTGAGAAAGTCTAAGTGCCTTTTTTTTTTTTTTTTTAAGATTGGCCCTGGGCTAACATCTGTTGCCAATCTTCCTCTTTTTTCTTTTTCTTCTCCCCCAAGCCGCTGGTGCATAGTTGTATATTCTAGTTGTAGGTCCTTCTGGTTGTGCTATGTGGTACGCCGCCTCAGCATGGCTTGATGAGTGGTGCTAAGTCCACGCCCAGGATCCGAGTCAGTGGCACCCTGGGCTGCTGAAGCAGGGCGTGTGAACTTAGCCACTCAGCCACGGGGCCGGCCCCTAAGTGACTTCTTTATTTCATTGCTGACTAATGCTGTGAATGTCCTTTTCGATCACTTTGAAGAACCCAAATTGCCTTAGGAAGGCAATTCACGGACAGAACTCACCTTCCCAAACTGCTCTTAACACCCCTTTGAAGAAGGAGATAAATAAATGCTAATACGTCATCATGTAGAAGAAATATTCTGAAATTAACTTAGCATCTTCCATTCCTTGGCTTTATCACACTTTTCTTTCTAGAATTATTCCAGTTATGTTGAGTCAGAAATGCCAAATATCTTCTCCAAAGGAAGGTCGAGAGTCTTTGCCAATTTCCAAGCTGGAACTATTCTTACCAAAGCCAATATCAGTCAAAGTTGTCAGTAAATCACTTAGATTTTACATTTTTCACATAATTTTAAAGTTTGTTGATGTTTTAGAGATATCTAATCCAACTCCTGATTTCACAAATGGGTAAATGGAGGTATAGTAAGTCACCTGTCCAAGGTTTTGTTAGGTAGAACCAGGATAGCCTGATGCTTATTTTTGTCATTCTTGCCACTAACCTTCATAAGGAAAGTGGGGTGACTACAAAGCAGGTATTCTGGACATCATTTGCCTATATTTCTGAGTGTTACACTGATCGTTATGTGGATGGATGTCGCTGTGTTCCTTTGCTTTGTGTCTCTGAATGCTATACGTGCTTTTCTGACTGCTACGCTTTTAAATTCAGAGGTGATTTAACAAGGGACAGAAGCCAAACTTGTCGTATACAGTTTAATATATGCCACACGTTATGTTACCGTAACATCGTTTGATCATTGTTTTAGTGAACTCTGTGATTGTTGAGAATGCCAAAGCAGTCGGCTCAGAGGTTGCAGCTCAGGCTGGTGCTTACTTAGCAAGTTGAGCGTAAAAACTGTAGGTGCAGCTGATGTTGCAATGACTTACTGAGGCCTTGGCCTGGTTTTGTTATTTCTCCAAACCTGGATGTTTTTGCCTCTGAAATGTGAATCTGGATTTTGTTTTTTCTTTAAAAAAAGACAATAGACCTTTAAGGTCTTTAAGTGTGAACACAATTGGAGCACATTGCATGTTAATATCCTATGTATTCACTTGTTAAATATTGATGTAAATGACATTTTTAAATTTAATAATGATTTCCCAAGACACTTCACCCTATTTGCTTCAAAACTGATGGGATGAGAAGAGAATTCAATCTTAATTATTTATTTTTAGTCAATTAATGTGTGACTTTAAAAAAAAAAAAGAGGTATGTTTTGTTTCAAATTCCTCATTGAAAGAGATGTCAAGAGTAATATAATGCTAACACTTTTAATTTTTAAAGGCCTTCCAGCTTTTTAATTTTATTTTTTCCAGCTTTATTAATGTATGATTGATAAATAAAATTGTATATATTTCAAGTATGCAGTGTGATAATTTCATATACATTGTGAAATATTTATCACAATCAAGTTAGTTAACACAGCCATCACCTCACATAGTTACCTTTTTTGTGGTGAGAATGCTTAAGATCTACTCTTAGCAATTTTCACATGTGCAATACAGTGTTATTAACAATAGTCGCCGTGCCTTACATTAGATTCTCAGAACCTACTCATCTTATAACTGAAAGTTTGTACCTTTTGACTAACATCTCCCCACTTCCCCCATGTCCCCAGCCCGTCAACAACCACTATTCTATTCTTTGTTTCTATGACTTCAGCTTCTTTTTTTTTTTTTTTTTTTTTTTAAGATTTTATTCTTTCCTTTTTCTCGCCAAAGCCCCCCGGTACATAGTTGTGTATTCTTCGTTGTGGGTTCTTCTAGTTGTGGCATGTGGGACGCTGCCTCAGCGTGGTCTGATGAGCAGTGCCATGTCCGCGCCCAGGATTCGAACCAACGAAACACTGGGCCGCCTGCAGCGGAGCGCGCGAACTTAACCACTCGGCCACGGGGCCAGCCCCCAGCTTCTTTTTTTTTTATGATTTCTCATATAAGTGATACCGTGCAGTGTTTGTCTTTCTCAGTCTGGCTTATTTCACTTAGCATAATGCCCTCCAGATTCATCCATGTTGTCGCAAATGGCAGGATTTCCCCCTTTTTATGGCTGAATAATATTCCAGTGTGGGTGTGTGTGCTCGTGTGTGTGTGTGTGTGTGTGTGTACATCACATTTTCTTTATTTATCCGTCTATTCGTGGACACTTAGGTTATCTTAGCTGTTGTAAATAAGGCTGCAGTGAACATAGGAGTACAGATATCTCTTTGAGATACTAATTTGGTTTCCTTTGAATCTGTACCCAGAAGTGGGATTGCTCAATCATATGGTAGCTCTGTTTTTAAGTTCTTGAGATACCTCCAAGGTGTTTTCCATGGTGACTGTACCAACGTACTTTGCCACTAGTAGTGACCAAGGGTTTCCTTTCCTCCACATCCTCACCAACCCTTGTTATCGCCTGACTTCTGATAATAATCATTCTAATAGATGTGAGGTGATATCTCATTGTGGTCTTGATTTGCATTTCCCTGATGATTACTGATGCTGAGCACCTTTTCATGTACCTGTTGGCCATTTCTAGGTTGTCTTTGAAAAAATGTCTATTCAAGTGCTTTGCTCATTTTTTAATCAGATTTTTTTTTGCTCTTGAGTTGCATGAATTTCTTATATAGTTTAGATATTAACCCCTTATCAGATATATGGTTTGCAAATATTCTGTCTCATTCCGTGGGTTGCCTTTTCATTTTGTTGATGGTTCCCTTTACTGTGCAGCAGCTTTTTAGTTTGATATAATTCCACTTGTTTATTTTTGCTCGTATTGCGTTGTGCTTTTGGTGTCATACTCAAAACATCATTGCCAAGACTAATGTCAAGGAACTTTTTCCCTGTGTTTCTAGGAGATTTATGGTTTCAGGTCTTACATTTAAGTCTTTAATCTATTTCAAGTTAGCTTTTGAGTGGTGCAAGATAGGAGTCCAGTTTTACTCTTTTGCGTGTAGATATCTGATTTTCCCAACACCATTTATTGAAGAGACTTCTCTTTTCCCCATTATGTATTCTTGGCACCCTTGTCAAGGATTAGTATCCATGGGTTTATTTCTGGGCTCTTGATTCTATTTCATTGGTCTGTATGTCTCTTTTAAAGCCAGTACCGTACTGTTTTGATTACTTAGCTTTGTAATATATTTCAGAATCAGGAAATGTAATGCTTACAGCATAGTAGTTCTTCTTTCTCAAGATTGTTTTGGCTATTTGAAACCTTTTGTGGTTCCATATGAATTTTAGGATTAATGCTAACTTAATTTTAAAAGTGATAAGTGAGGGTAAGATGGTTAAAACTCATCTAGCGATTGCACGGAAAACAAGGATTAATACTCAGATGAATAGCTCCGTGATTTCAATTTTCCCATGTAGTTCCTTAAGTAATTTCGTCTTTAAGACCTAACTGACTTGCAAGCATTGTGAGAAGAAGGAATTTTGTAGGCTGGCTGTTAAACCATTGGTAGCTTAAAATCAACCACAGTAGGAGTATTTGTACCATGGAAATGCACCTCCCCACTCAAGGTGGTATATCCGCACACCACGGCAAGGATAAGAACTGATGTCTGTTGTATACCTGATCTGTTTCGTTACTGATATTATCGTGGTCTAGTACATGCTCCATGTCCACCCCAATAAAAGGGTCTTTCTTTCTTGAAAAAAAATAATAATTGTATTTTTTAAATGTTAAGTTTTAGCTTTCTGGAGTAAGAGTGTTGAAATTGGTCATGAAGTTGAGTACATTAACTGTTCCATAATGAAAACTGAATTGGCCCGCGCTCTGGAGGCCGGTCCCCTTGCCCCCCTCCCTTTTCCTGGTGAATTTCCTGCTGTTTCTCAAGCAGGCTTTCTGACATGGAGGCCCCCTCTGCTTCTCAGGGACACACTCTCTCCTCAGTGCTTCTGGAGCTCTTCTTGCCTCCTCCATCTCTGCTCCCCACTGAAGTGTAGTTGTGGCCTGTGAGTTTGGCTCCTCCTTGCACTGCAGAGTCCCCAGTGTACCGTTTCTGTGCAGACAACACTGTCTAATGTACAATCTTGTCAACGGACATGTTGACCTAATAAACTATTCTGTGTTCTCTATCTTGTGGATTTGGTTGTTTTGCTCCCTTTTCTGCCTTTCTCTTCCCACCTCCACCCACTCCCCCCCGCCCCCCGTCCTAAGATGCTACCTCTTAAAAAAAGAGAGAAAAAATGCATCACACTTTTCTACATGTATGTTTTGATATAAATGTTACTGGTAAATTTAGTCACAATCAGACTAAATATGTTGTTTGAAAGAGGGAGAATCATCTAATGAAGAGAAATGAAGTAAATAGAAACTGTTACACAACTGAGAACTTGGCATCTTTTGTGAATAGAATTTTGAAATAATTTTAGTACCAGGCTAGTTTTGTAAGAGACTTTTTATTTTAAGCCTTCGTTCAAAGCAACTTTTATGGTTCTCAAACTAGCCTCTATTCAAAAACTAAGTTTCCTGTGTCATTTCCCTGAAATGTCCCTTCTTTGTGTTAACTTGTTCTTCTGCACACTAGTGTGGATAACTAAGACTTTTTTTAAACCTCCTTCCCAGCTGAAAGAGTTTTCTAGAGTGCAAAATAAATACTATAGTTTTCTGGGTATCAAATATGAGGGCAGAGGAGGAGTTTGATGTGTATTAGATAGTGCACAGTGTGATTTACTCCTTACATGGAGCTCAAAGTCATGCTCAAGGGGTATATTGGGTAGGGGACAGGAGTGCGACCCTTAAACCAGTCTTCCTAGCTCCATTAGCTGAATATCTCCTTTGGGGCAAGTTATTTAAACTTGCTATACCTCAGTCTCCTCTTTATCTGCGAAGTAGCATTGATATTAGTACCTTCTTCATAGAATTTTGTGAGGTTTGAATGATTTAATCTAGGTAATACACTTAGAAGAATCTGGCCCATGGAATGTGCTCAATAGATGTTGGCTATTATTATGATAAAACTGAAAGTTATTAGTTAAGCTATAACTTACCTTTAACTTTTGGTGGACAAGAGTGAGCAGTATCTTTGAATAGCTCATTGTTTCTAAAATCTGTGGGTCAAGTATTTTAGTGAAACTTTTCATTTTGGTCTAACTCAGAACTTTGGTAACATTAATTAGTCTTTGCAATTTCCTGCTAAGCAAGTAGGCATTCTTTCTGTTTTTTTGAAAATATTTCCAAAGCCTAATTTCATATCAAAAGAAAATAACATAGGGGCCGGCCCCATGGCCGAGTGGTTAAGTTTGCGTGCTCTGCTTTGGCAGCCCAGGGATTCACCGGTTCGAATCCTGGGCGTGGACATGGCACCACTCATCAAGCCATGCTGAGGCGGCGTCCTACATGCCACAACTAGAAGGACCCACAACTAAAAAAATACACAACTATGTACCGGGCGGCTTTGGGGAGAAAAAGGAAAAATAAAATCTTTAAAAAAAAAAAAAAGAAAAGAAAAAAAGAAAATAACATAGTAACATTAATAAAAAGTTATATAGTCATCTTTCTAGTCTATAGAGTAAAAGAAATTAAGTAATCTTTCTAGAGCTACAAACTGGCTAATGGTGGCCAGGATTTAGTTCTCTGCCCCCTGCACATGATGTGTCTTGTTCCACAAAATGATACCAAGTTCAACACAGTATAGAATTGCCCTTGATTTCAAATATAAGCAGCATTTGTTGAATTTCTTTTGTAGATCTTCAATGCCTCATGTAAAATGCAGCTTTCCTCTTAAAAAAATGATAGGCGTGGAGGACACCTCGTTGGGTCCCACTCATCGCACAGTGGTAACTGGATGGTGTTTAAAGTCCTTCTGGAAATAACTGGGTTGGCATGATCAAAGACTGTGGGACTTTAGTAGGCTCTTGGACAACTTTATGGGATATATCCCGGTGGCTAGTGGTATCAGTTAAATGTAAGCATAACTATTTAAAATACCGTTTGTTCCCACTTGTGCTTGATTCTGATTCATATTTTTCCTGACAATAATAGTGAAGTGAATCATTTTTTTCCATTTTCCAAGAAAAAAATATGTCCATTAGGTAGATGGAGGGCTTAGAGATTGTCCCCAAGAATGGCTCATCTTATGTTATACGGAAAGGTAAGGGGACACTTGGGTAGGTGATAGTAATGTGTTCTTAAACTGAAACAAGAGTTGCCATCTCTCCAGTTTTTTGCCACCTTTCCTCAAACAGAGAAGGTGCTTAAGCCTTTTGCCTCTCATTGGGCACCTCCTCCTAAGTTTTTATAATATCAAGCTCACCAAATGAATCAGAGGCTCTGGATCAATCATAACGTGTTGGTGGAGAATCACTTAATAGAAAACTGGGGATGGTCAGATGCGATCTGAGGCCTCGTGGGTGGGCAATTACTCTGAAAGTGTCAGATTCTCAGTTTTACAGTTTACTGATGCTGCAAGTTTAGAGTCCCACTATTACTCATGTTTACTGTATCTTTCTTACTGAGCCACATTAATGAAAGGGCGGAGGTAGCAAGTCCTTGCTAAAATTCTCACAGGAAAGCTAAGCTCTGAACCGACCATTTGAAAGAATAGTTTCCCTAGCATCTATAAAAAAAAGACTTAACTGTGTTGATGTTGAGAACACCCCGCTGTTTCAGGTTAAATGGCAGGGGCATATTGAAGTCCCCCAGGGTAGTTTCCCCGCAGGCATCAAAGATGTGGCCACACAGGTTAACTGAACTGGCTGTATGACAAGAATGGGCGACACTGGCATGCCAAAGGGAAATCTGGGAAAGTGGGATGGGATGTAATATGTGCAAGTGGGAAAGAAGACACTTCAACTCTCTCCCAAGAGGCGTTTGGAAAGCCACAGTTTTGAATGGATGATAGTTGAGAAATGTTGCCTCTTCTTCGAATATTTAGGTTTGCACAGGAAACAAAGAAAAGTGACTGGTGTCCTGTTGTTGAAAAGCAGAGTTTCGTGAAAAGAAGTCAGATTTTGGATTCTAGACCTGCTTGGGACTTATCTAACATTTTAGCCTAGTTGCAAACATCCCCAACAGCAACACCGTCCTGCGAGCCTCAAAATGCACTGATGAAACCACATAGCATTTTCTCTCACTTACTTTTATGTCTTTAAAAAAAATTATAAAAATAACACATCAATACATTCTCAAACATTCAAACACTTAAGTAGTTTGAGTAAAATATAAAAGGGATAACTACATTGAATTTATAGATTAATTTGGAGAGAATTGCTTAGCTATAGAGACTTGCTATTTAGGAAATTTTCTCTCCCTCTCACCCCCCATTTATGAAGATTTACTTATGTGGTTTCAGTAAAGTTTTATACTTTTTAAAAGTGTTCTTGTTAATTTTATTCTTAGGTATTTTTTTTAAAGCAGGATTTTTTTTTTTTCCATTACAATTTTTAGTTGGTTAACTGATGTATAGGAAAATTCTTTTTTTGTACATTGAGCTTATAACCATAACATTACTAAGCTTTCTTAGTAGCCTCTGGTAGTTTGCTTTTTTTTTTTAAGTTGTTTAAGATTTTCTAGGAAGAAATTCATTAGCAAATATTGACAGTGTTGTCTCTTAGAGTATCTTTCCAGTTTGTTTCTCTTGTGCTAGTTTACTGGCAAAGACCTCCAGTAAGTTGTTAAAAGAACAGTGGGGATACAAGTCAGCTTTGCCTTTTCTGACTTGAGCAAAGAATCTTCTAGTGCTTCATCATTAAATAAATAGGCTTCCAGTAGGTTAAGAAAATTTTCTTCTGATCCATGACGTCTTAAGACGAATTATGCGTGTGTGTGTTCCAACTAAAGCCATATGTATATATATAAAATAGAATTTAGAACTTTGTCATACTAAAAAACTTTCAGAGATAAACCCTGCTTTGCCAGTCTATATAAAAATTCATATTCCATATATTTTTATGTTCTATACGTTTACATTTTATTTAAAATTTTATATAAACTGGCAAAGCAGGGTTTAATATAAAATGGAAAACAGGGTTTATCCTGGAAATTTTGTGGCTAAATTCCACATGCCCTATGTTAACCAGGGATATTGTTACTTTCAGGGTTCTACCTGGAGAGAAGCCTGTCATTTTCTTTTTTGTTACTTTGCCTAATCGACATCTCACCTTTAGGATGCTCATGTCAAATGTATCAGGAAATTTTCCTACTTCTTTATGTGCCTTAAATAGCTTATCTAAAACAGAAATTTTTGACATTTGGGAGAAATTGCCTGGAGCTGGTTCTTTAGAACTGAATTTTGACTAACCTTTCAATTCTAACTCTGTATGTCAATTGTGATAGTTTATTTTGTCGTAGGAAACATCCATTTTCTAGACTTCATAAATTATTCCATAAAAGTATACATACAGTTCTTTTACATTAAAAAATTCCTTATCTATATCTTAAGATTTTTATCCAGATGAGAGTTTGTAATCCTTTTGATTTGTGTTTTCTCTTCTCAGATTTACCAGAGGTTTGTCTTGTCTTTGGTATTTTCAAAGAAACTTCTTTTGGTTTTATCAATAATGTACATTTTATTTTTGTTTCATAAATTTCTTTTTAAATTTTAATAATTCATTATTTTTTTTTTACTATTTTGCACTTTTTCTAACTTCTTACATTGTATGTCTAATTCATTTAATTTTTATATTTACGTATTCTAATATGCAGTTTCAGGCCATAATTTTGCACTTGATTACTGCTTTGGCTGCATCCCATAGATTCTTTTACATACCACTGTCATTGCCATTGATTTCTGTATTGTTTTTAATGTCATTTTTGAATTCCTGTTTAGCCTAAGAGTTATTTAAAACACTGTTTTAAAATTTCCACTTTAAAAAAATGTTTTTCATAGTGGCAGGATGACTATAATTTTGTTTTTGACTTCTTATTTTATTGTATGTGGGGTGGGGAAATGGCAAGGATATTTCCTACTTTGGGGTGATTAATTGAGATTTTATTATCAGTTTTTTCAATCAGTATTTGATTTTTTAATGTTTTTTAACATTCCATATACATATGAAAAGATGTGCGCTCTCTGTTTTCTCTGTGTTAATATTTTTAACAATGTATTATTTATTTTCAGTCTACTGGGCATTAAATTTCTGTGAGAAATTTGTTGTAGTCTTCCACTTTGATTATGGACTTATTAATTTCTCATGTATTCACACTTTTAAAATATACCTCAAAGCTGTGTCATAAATAAACATTAGAGGTTATGACTTTTCTATTTTTGGTAGTCTAGAATAGTATCATCAATATGGAATATTCTTTTTTCTTTTTGTTGATGTTGTCTAGGATTGACTTTCATCTGGTAGTAATGTTGATAAACATGCTTTCTTTTTGTAGATTTTATCTTATATATCTTTTGTATCTTTTTATTTTCCATATTCCATGCCTGTTTTATTCTTGCTAGTCTGTTATACACAGCATTTAGCTTGACATTTTTCTAGCCTAATGTGACAGCCACTGTAATTTAATTGAGGAATATAATCTCAAAATAAACAACAAAATAACGTTACATTTATAGTCATTAAAATATGTTGGACTTATTCATGACATGTTAATTTTTATATTTCCTAAGTTTCCTTGTTTAGTTTCTTACATTTTCTGGGCTTGATCACATTGCCTTTGTTTTATTTCTTTACTGCTTTATTTCCCCTAATGATATGAGAATTACATATGTTATTTTTTCCTTGTAAAAATTACTCTTTCATTTTTAGCTCACATATTTAAGTTTAGAGTTGGTTAGTATCTATATACTTCCTGAACAAGGTAAGAATAAATCTTAGCACATTTTTAATTCCCCAGTTTCTTCAACTACTCATCTCCTTTACCTTCCGTGTTGAGATCAGTATACTTCCTTCCAGATTTTTCTTTCTTTATTGCATCAACAATTACATAGACTCTAGTTTAAGATTTGCTTGCCACATCTTACTATTCCTTGCAGATCATGCCATTTCTTTTTTGTTTATTTTTGTCGTTGTATGGTTATACATCCTTGTGTAATTCTTTCAGAAGTGTGGAGATATATTTTCAGAATTCTTGCATTTTCTAGATTGTCTTTATTTTCACCAACTTTATGAATGCAACTTGGCTAGATATGGAATTCAAGTTCTAAAGTCATGTGCCCCCTTTTTCCATCTCATTTTTGTCCTGGCTTGTCTAGCAGCTGTAAGTACAGCACCTCAATTAATCGCTGATGATTGCGTCAGACTCCCCTCCAGATCCATTTCTGTATTGACCCGGGATTGGGGCACCCTGGACTTAACTCTTTCTCCTTGTGGTCTTCTTCTGGCTTGGCTTATGAGTCATTCTTTTTCCCACTATAGAGCCAATCTATCTCTTTTCCTCTTTCAAGAACAGTTCAAAATGTCTAGTCTGTGGAAGGTGGTCTTTCTCATTTTTCAGCACTTACCAGTATGTATATCTCTTCTAAATCTGCACATATTTATGCACACGCATGCTCGTTTATGAGGTATGGGGTTGGAGGGAGAGTAGACACATATGTTCAATTTATCATCCCAAGCAGGCCTTCCTACACAGATCTTTTTTAAAAATTTTTTTATTGTGGTAAAAAGCACATAACATAAAATTTACCATCTTAACCATTTCTAATTGTATAGTTCAGTAGTGTTAAGTATATTCACATTGTTGATCCACCAATCTCCAGAACTTTTTCATCTTAACACCTCCCTGTTCTCCCCTCCTCCCCAGCCCCTGGCAACCACCGTTCTACTTTCCGTCCGTATGAATTTGACTACTGTGGGTACCTCATGTAAGTGGGATCATACTGTATTTGTCTTATTTCACTTAGTGTAATGTCCTCAAAGCCAGCCCTGGTGGTCCGGTGGTTAAGATTTGGTACTCTCACTTTCATGGCCCAGGTTTGTTTCTCTGTCTGGGAACCACAGCGCCTGTCTGTCAGTTGTCACACTGTGGCAGCTGCATGTTGCTGTGATGCTGAAAGCTATGACACTGGTATTTCAAATACCAGCAGGGTCCCCCATGGTGGACAGGTTTCAGTGGGGCCTCCACACTAAGACAGACTAGGAAAAAGGACCTGCCCACCCATTTGTAAAAAAATTGGCCATGAAAATCCTATGAATAGCAGTGGAGCACTGCCTGTTATAGCCACAGAAGATGAGAGGATGGAGCAAAAAGACTGAGCAGGGTTCCGCTTTCCTGTACACAGGGTCGCTAGGAGTCAGAATTGACTCACGGCGCTAACAATAACAATAATGTCCTCAAGGTCCATCCGTGTTGTAGCATGTGTCAGAATTTCCTTCCTTTTTGAGGCTGAATAATTTTCCATTCTATGTCCATACTACTTTTTGTTTATACATCCATGAACACTTGGGTTGCTTCCACCCCTTGGCTATGGTGCTGTTATGAACAAAGATGTGCCTGCGTAGAATTGTGTGCATTCTTAGTGCTTTTACGTACAGTAGAGAATGAAACACTGATATTATCCTCATTTTACAAATTAGAAAACTGAGAAATTGAGTCATTTTATTCATTTATTCTTTCATTTATTTATCCATTAATCTGGTTGTGAAATTTGTATTGACTCCCTGCTATATGTAATAGTACTAGGTGGCAAGGGCACGAGGATCCCAACTTCTAGGACCTTACAGTTCTAGGACCTCCAGAGGGTGGAGACAGGTGGGTTACAACATAGACTTGAAAACATAATTTCAGCATGATGGATTTTCAGCTCCATGCATGCTTGAGACATGAGCCAGGTGCAGGGGAGTACGGGAGAGGCATCTCTCTATCCGACTGATGACTGAGGAGTGACTTCCCAGCTAAAATGTTGTCATTTATTAAAATTCATGCTGTAAATGTAGGCCAGGGTTGACTCTCTGCTCCCACCATCTAGTACAGTGCCTGGTCCCTAGTTGTCACTTCAAAAATAGACCAAGAATGAATGAACAAAGAAAGCTTTCCTGACTCTCACTTTGGCACTTCTTTTACTCTGATATACTTGTCTCAGGGGCTACATGTGACAAATGCCGCATGGGTATCATTTCTTTACTCCTCCAAGCAACTCTGTGAACAGGTACAGTTATCATCTCCGTTCCACAAATGAAGAGACTGGGGCTAGGGGAAACTAAGTCACTTGTCTAAGAGGACTTGGACCCTGGGCCTTGCAATTTAGGCCTTACGTACTTACATGCCTTCCCTTCTTCTTCTGTTCTATTCGTTATTTCCATACCTAGTAACTGGCCCTTAGTTAATATTCCCTTTGCCTGATCCACAACTTTTTAGCTGATCTTCTTTTCCTGCAAGTTGGTGTATTTTATTCCTGTCTATCAAGGCTCTCTCATCCCTTTCTTCACACTCTGAGGCCTAATTAGATCTCTGAGCTCTAAAATTTGCAGGACAGTTGTCATTTGTACCACACACACCTAGGGTGCCCTAAAAACCTTGTTCGGGAAAGTGATCTGCATGGTGAGTGGCCCGCTCTGAATTAGGAGGACTTCCTAAGGTGCCGACTGAAGCTCTTTGCTGTTTTGCCTGGTTGACTGAATGCCCTTCTCTTATAACCTGAACTTGTGATTGAGGGTCAGAACGTGCTTGTTCTGGGTATGCCGCTCCTGGGGTAAGGGAGCACTCCGCCCCTGAAGCCCTATTCTCCAGGACACAGGATGACCCGGATGGGACGTGAGCTCAGTATGGGAAGCTGCAGCTCCCCTTTGAACCATTGCAGGATGTGTAAAAAAAGGCATGTTCTGAAAGCAAACAATACACAGCTCTCTGCTCCTGCAGATTGACAAGTTGATGTTTGAGCAGTAGCCAAATAACCCAGTTTAGTGAACCACTGAATTTTGACTTTTATAAACATTTAATGAATACATTTTTATTTATGTCAGCTTAAAGAAAATCCAGCTGCTGGTATCCCCCCTCCCATTCCTTTTTTTACCTTAATGCCAAAATTAGAGTATTTAAATATTTTAAAATTTCATGGAGAGCACCTGTGCAGGTGTGAGGGCAATACGGATTCACGGGGAGGGTTTATGAAGTTGGTTGTCTTGTGTGCTTGCTGGGAATGTGTATTTCCTCACAAGGGCTGTAGCGTGCTGCCTGACCCTTCATGGACTTCTGTCACTTCCGCCTCTGACTTGCAAAGGAAAGGAGCAGGGGGACAAATTTATGAACTGGTCCTTAGATCAGGTGGACTTCCGGTTTCTCTGACCATCTGCTTGACCTTTAGTCTAGTCTCCATGGACTTTGTCTCTATGCCAGTTTAAAAAATTCTATGACTCTAAGAAAGGGACAGAGTATGTCTTAGAGGAGTCTGCAGCTTTTAACCCCACTACTGAGAAGACACTCTGAGTCGCCTTCCTTAAGTTTAAAAATATGTAAAATTTGTTGTACTGATGCATTAAACTTTTGGAACTTTTTTATTATGGAAATTTTGAATTATGACCAAAAAAATAGAGAAAATTGCAAAATGCTCTACCATATATCCATCGTCCAGTTTCAATAGATGTCAACATCTTCTCAGTCTTTTTTATATAGCATCCCTTCTACTTTATGTTTCTGACATTATAAGACAAATTCAAGATGGCATATTATTTCACCTGTTAACATTTCAGGAGCATCTCTAACAAATAAGCCCCTTCTTTTTGCTTTTCATAGCCACAATGCCATTATTACAGCTAGCAAAACTTTTGATAATACTCTAACAGCATACTGAGATTTTCCCCACTTGTCTCATAAATGTCTTTTTACAGTTGTCATGTTTGAATTGGAATCCAAAGAAGGGCCACACGTTGCTTTGATTATGATGTCTGTTAAGTCTTTGTAAAATCTCTAACTTTCCTCATTCCTCCCCTTTTTAATGTTAGACCTGGATCATTTTTCTCTATATACTGTCCCAAGTCTAGATTTGGCTGATTGCTTCCTTGTGGTGTTACTGAACATGTTGTTCTGTTCTCCGTATCTCCTGTAAACTGATAGTTGGTCTAAAGGCTTCATAAAATATATGCACATTTTTTTTCATGGGTCATCTTGTCTACATTATTTCTCCTCACGTCAAGAGACAGATTATCTGGTCATGCACTTTTCGTGATGCTTAGATTGACCAGAAAATTTGTGTGCTGCCAGCCTGCTCTTTCTATTGTAAAGTTTCCCATTGTCTATCACCTATTGGTTTTAGGATCTATTGATAATTATTTCAGTGGAGGTTACAAAATACTGAAGACGAATTAATTTAATGAAGTTTCTTCTTGTTATTAAACCTTATCTGGAGTTTGGTCATGCATAAATCATTCCTTTTGCATATTTTTACAGCTTTTCTTTGTATTTTGTATTCTTTCTTCTGGCTGAGTGTATAGGATGCCTTGCAAACCTAACTCACTCACTTCCCTAGATGAGGCAAGTGTTTCTACGCTTCTCTAATAACTTGTTTATTTGCTCATGGCTTTGCATATCCATAAATGAAACTCGTGTTGTACTGTGATTTATCTCCGGTGTTTAGAACAGTTCCTGGAACACGATAGTGATATTTATTGAAAGAACAACCTCATGAGTTGTACTTCTTCTCTAAAGACATCCTTTGCACTTCTCAATGCATTGATAAATGTGCCAGCAAACAATAGGAGCCTGCAACTTGATCGAACTGTGAAAATGTTGTTGATGTGTCATCATTTCCTCAACTCCTTTAGCTAGTATTGGCCATTTCAGACAAAGGAGTAGAAGTTTCAAGAGCTGTTATCTATGTTGGCAAAAGGAGAGAGGATGGCAGATGGGCGTGTTGGTGTTTAAATGGGTACAGTATACAAATAAATTAATATAAATATGAATATATTAAAATAGATGTAATTACCCCCTCCCCCCAACACAAACACACACAGCTGGTCTATTCCAGGTTCCTCTGACAAGTTTAGAGCTGTGTGCTGTAAAACTTAAGACAAACTTGGTTTTGAATGTGGAGCACCCATTTCAGAGCAAAGTTCTCATTGGGTCCTGAGAGAAGTAGATCTTTATCTCTACTGCGTGAATGAAACCTCACTGGTTGAACGATTTCTTATTTTGGGTACATAAAATTTTCTTCAAGTAGCTGTGAAAAGTATGTGTCCAGTTAAGTAGTTTACAAATCAAAACAACCAAAAATGTTAACAGGTATGATTCGTCGTTCTGAATATGAAAATGCTCTCTAGGAGAAATAAAATTACCATGTGGCAAATAATAAGCAAATGTCTACACTGTCTCCGTGTAGGAGATCTACCAGGTGTGGACAGCCTGGATGTCTTCAAATACACGTGTTTAACCTGAGCAGGCTAGTTGTGAATATTCTAAGGGAATTGAAGGCCACTTCTACTCTAAATAGGTTTATGTGTTGACAGTGTCCCGAAAAGTAATTAAAAGATTATTGTTGCAGTAAATTTTCTTTAAAACCATGCCTTAAGCACTTTATGGAAAAAGAACTTTTATAGGCGACAGTCCCTTAATGAGAACCCTTGGAGCCATAGACATTTCAGGAATTCTTTGCCTTTTAGGAAATTAATATGGAGAGCGTAACATGTACTGTGTAACCTCCCTCTGGAGTCTGATGCAGCATCCCGTAATTAAATAGATGCCATTTCTGTAGCAAACACGTGAGTAGTTACACCTAGTAGGATAAAAAAAGATAGATTGTAGATATCCTCACATCAGTTCAGGTCAGGTTTGTCACAAAACTACAGATTTGGAATTTCACAATTGAAGACAAGCCCTGTAAATCAACAGTAAATAAATATATATCTACCTTTTCTGGAGAAAAGACGCCAAGCAACGAGTAAAGCAAATATCATTGTTAAAGGATTTTAAGCCCAACATATCAATGACATGCTTCTTTCAGTTCACATAAGATTTAGAAATATAAAGAAGCCCTATCTATATGGCTAAAAATATATATTTTAATGATTTTAGAAATAGCCCATCCCATCTCAAAAACCTTAGTCTTCAACCTGTTTGTCCCTCAAAGCCTGTTGAGCTGGAAGACTGATGGGCTTTCTCTGGAAGGCCTGCTGTCGCTTGGGGAGCATTAGAGGGCTGACTTTTGGGGTATGAGAAAAACAGCATTATTACTGTATTCTGCCACTGTGCTTTGCCAAGTAGATGGTACTACTCCATCTAATGCAGGCACTTATCCAGTGCTTCTATGGGAAATTATTTAGGTAAATAAAGTAAGGAAGCTGTAACACGAAGGAAGAGATTTTACATATTTGCTAAGCCAGCCCTCTTCTCTATATTTTTATAATGAGTATTAGTAAATCATAAATAGTGACATGATTGACATGGGGACACCTAAAACGAAAATCAGTTTAGCTTTCATACTTTTACAAATTCGTCAAGTGGGCTTCTCCCTTTTTTATTGACATTGAAAGGGTTTTTTCCAGTATTTTCTGTAGAAAACTCTCAAATACCTGATAAAGCCCTGTGGCAGCTTTCACCTGGGCCCTGCATGCCCAAATATGATCAGATTATCCTTTTTCTTGCTATGAACAAAGTTCAAGAAATATTTCTGAAATGAAGATCATCTTCATTCTGCCTTTTCCTACTATCTAAAATTATCTTGGAGAATTCTACTCGATGAAGTTACTCGAGTATGTTATTTATAAGAAATGTAAGCAAGGGAATTTGCCAAAATAAGAGATATTCTAATAGAACAGCTTGATTTGGCTGAAGAATTATCCAGCAATCATAGAGAGTGGTTAAACCTGTAGATACTTTCTAGAATAATTGACTGCACCCTGCAAGGGCTACTTCTTTAGAACATGCTTTTTCATTAAATGTAAATTTACCCCATCATTTCATATTTATTCATTTATTTAACAAAACTACCGCTAGGTTTCTCTAAATTGTCATAAACACAAAGTTACCATGGATATCTTTGCGCATATATTTTTGTACGCTTGTCCAATTTTATCCTTTGGGCAAAATTCTAAAATTGAAATTTCAAAGTCATCTGCTTTTAAAATTTTTGCTGTACATTTTAAATCGCCTTCCAGAGAGTTTATACCGGTTTACATTCTCATTACCTGTATATGAAAGTGGACTTCCTCACTGGCAGCTGAAAATTTGTCTTATTGTAATTTGCCAAATATCTTTTCATCTATTTATTGCCAAATTTCAAACTTATTCGTTGTATAAAGGAATGGTTCATGTTCTTCACCAGTCTATTTAGTTTTTTTCTTATTACAATCTAAGAGCTTTTTATTTGTTAAGGGTGTTTATCTTTCCTTTGAACTATTTGTTGCCAAGATTTTTCTGAACTATTTTTGTTTGCGTGGTGTTAAAAAACAATTATGTACTCACAGGTTTTAATATGTTCCTTTCATATTTCTCCATCTAATGTCATAGCTAACAAAGGGCTTCTCTTCTTTAAAATTAAAAAGGAAATTTGCTTATATTTTATTCTCTTGCTTTTATGTTTTAACCTTTGCATTTAAGTACCTTTGGCATAAAGTGTGAAGCAAAGACCTACCTAAATTTTTTTCTTCAAATGCTGAACTAATTTTTGGTACCATTTATTGAATAATTTCTTGTTTCCTCATTGATTTTTAAATGACATTTTTATCATAAATCTCTCTATACATACTTCCTTTGCTGTGTCTGTCCCTTTTGGCAGCAGTACCAAATTATTTTAATTTACTTTGCTTAAAATATATATGTATATGTATATATAGTAGGTTTTCCCAACTTCTTTGTAAAAATTTTCTTAGCTATAATTATCATGGTTTTAGTTTTCCAGATAAAATTTAGAATCATTTTAGAATTCCGTGTTCTCTTTCTCTTCACTGATTTTAATGTTTGGCTTTCTGTTTGGATTTGCTTTAAAAGTCTAATTTAATTTTGAGTCATCAGATTAATTCCATGCAAGTACTTTTCTGCAAAATATTTGTGTGAAGAGATTAAAGTATTTGGTTCCTTAAAAAATTGATTTACGAGATGATTTTGGTGTTTTGGAAGTCTTTGTGCTGCTGAATCCTTTCATGAATTTTGTTAAACTGGCTTGTGAACTGTTCAGATAATCAGTGTCATATGCTGAATATCTAAATATATTTGTAGTGAGGAATTATCAGACAACATAATAAAATATATGCCTGTCCTGTACCCTTGGAGAGAAAAATAGAATATAGATGGATACAAATGCTGTGCAATTACTATCAGGAAACTTAAAAATTGCAATCCTGTTCTAACTCTGTAAAGGTAGTTGGTGGCTTAGTGTTAAAATATCATCTTTCTCATAAAGATTGAAGGCTGCTTATAAAGTATGTATTTGAATATTGAGTAAACTGAAAGATTGGAGACTGGTTCGTTTACCTAGGAAAGATTTCGTGGAATAAGTGAGTTTGGAATGGATTTAAATGAGGGACACTGTTTAAGTGGGGCGGTTGCAGAGATCCAGGCTGAAGCTCTGAAGCTGGTAGCAGTTAGAGATGATGAGAGAGAAGGTAGCCAGGCAAGGCGCAGATTTCATGTGACTCTCACTGTACTTTGGCCAAGTTGAGGGGAAGATATGCCCCGGGGAGGTTGTATCCTTACTGCCTAGAACAGTGGCTGGCTCGCAGCAAGTGCTCCGTGCAGCTCAGTGGACTAAATGTGTGGAAGAGGAAAGAGAGGCCTGAAAGGCAGATTGGAGCTAAATTGGCTGAGGGATGGGGGTGGAGGGTGAGCATTTGCTAGCCCTGTAGGTCTTTCTGCTGAGAGAACAGCCACAACTCTGGGCTTTAGAAGGCTTAATCCTCACAGCAGAATATGAACGTTCTGGGTGCGGCTGGGGTGAGAGGGAGAGTAAGGGGTGAAAATGGCATCCGTAAAATTTTGTAGCATTTCTACCATGGCAAAATAATTGAACTTTGAGAATGTGTCCTATAAAAACTCTATACCTTTATTTTTAGAAAAGGAGTCAGCAAAGTATGGCCTGGAGCCAAATCTGGCCCAGAGCCCATTCTTATAAATAAAGTTTTATTGGAATACACCCTCCCCTGTTTGTTTACATATTGTGCATGGCTGATTTAGTGCTACAACAGCAGAGTTGAGTAGTGGCAAAAGAAGCCATATGACTGGCAAAGACTAAAATATTTACTATCTGGCCCTTTAAGAAAATTTTTGATAATCTCTGTCTTAGAACATTGTTCTTAGTATTTAGTGGTGCTGTTCTGGAACCATTAGACTAGTAAGAAGAGTTCAGACAAATTGGTGCATGAATAGTTTGAGAAAGTTTAGGTCATATCACTCCCTATGAAGAAATATAACAAAAATTTGTATTGTCTTGAAACTCAGTTCTTAATTTTTCTTCATGATGGGAACCATTGAAATCATGGAAGCGTATTCAGTAGTTAATTTATTAATCAACTAATTAATTAATCCAGTTGGCATTTATTGAGGACTTACTATATACCAGGGCCTACTGTGCTAGAAGCTGGGAATATAAAGATGATTGAGGCTCACTTTCTGCACTTGAGGAACCCCCTGACTAGAAAGGAGAAATCAGGTGCATAAACACTTACTTGCCATACAGTATGAGAAATGTGTCAGCAGGTGAACTTTTTCAGATGAAGTAGAAGGAAAAGTCTAGAAGGGAGAGGACCAAAATGAGAGAAGACTAGGGGGAAAAGAAATAACCAAAAAAATGAAAGAAAAAGAATTTGAACTTTATTAGAGAAGGTAACTGACCACAGTATGGAAATCAAGGTTAGAGAGGAAAGACAAGGCTGTGAAGAGTGGAGGCAAGGACAGTGGGAGATTTCAGACATAAGAACTGTGATTTCAGTTGTTCAAGAGCGCATTTGTTTTACAGCCTAACACTTCCTTGGCCTATTACAAATTTGTATGACATATGAGTGTATTACTTTTATATAAAATATATTGTAACACATAATAATATATTATATAATATATATTAGTATATAGTAAGATATTTTATATATACAATGTATGTAACAGCACTCCTTATCAATGACTAAAGGCTGAGTGAGTGCTAGGAACTTTGATGAGCACTTTCTGTTATCTAAGTTAATTCTTACAATGGGGAGGTATAATTCTGCCAACATTTCCCAGGCAGGGAACCTGAAGCTTGCAAAGGTTAGATGGCTTGTTCCTGGTTATCCAGGGAGTAAGTGGCACTCACACCCAGGCCTCTCCTACTCTCTTGAGTCAGAGGCTCTTCTGGAGTAAGTTTGAGAGATGAACTTTGATGTTAAGAAGAACTGAAGAGAAACCAGTTGACTCCTCCTAACAGTTGCGGTGAGGGCAAGAGAAACTGAGTGCACAGACTAGAGGGTGGGAGCGTGTGGGGTAGAGGACAAGCCTGGGCTGAGAAGTCAGGCCTCACTGAATTCCTGCCCTGACTCTGCTGCTGGCTAGCCACGTGGCATTGGTCAGGCCATGTTCCCGCTCTGAATGTCCCTATGTGTTCAGTAGGGGTCATATCGTCTGCTTTTTTAGTGTAAATGTCTGCAGCTGTGCCTGGCTCTTAGAAGACTCTCCATTACAGTAGCTGCTGCTACTAGTGAGCAGTAGTTCCCCTTTATTGACGACCCCCAGCAGATGCCTGAAACCGTGGATAGTACTGAACCCTATATACACTATGTTGTTTCCTTTATGTGCATACCTATGATGAAGTGTAATTTATAAATTAGGTGCAGTAAGAGAATATCTGAATTGCCAGCATCACTCCTCTTGCACGTTGGGGCCATGATTGAGTAAAATAAGAGTTACTGAACACAAGCACTGCGATAGCGCAACAGTAGATCTGATAACCAAGAAGGCTGCTGAGTGACGAACAGCGGTAGAGATCTGCTGGACAAAGCGATGATTCACGTCCTGGGCGGGATGGAGCGGGAGGGCTCGAGATTTCATCATGCTGCTCAGAATGGCAGGCAATGTAAAACTTATAAATTGTTTATTTCTGGAATTTTCCACTTAATATTTTCGAATTGTATTTGAATGTAGGTAATTGAAACCTCAGATAAGGGAAACTACTGTATGTATTTCCCTTACCGCTACTCTCATTTCACATTCCTCCTCTTCCTCTTAGTACTATTACTGCTACTGGTACTACTATTGTTATTATTAGCAGCAACAGTAGTTGGAATGACTAGTGGAACAGATTTATCCTAAAAAACAAAAAAAATGGGATAAAGTCCTCAATTTGATCAATAGCAATAGTTCTTCTGGGTTCATTTCAATATTTAGTGAGCATTTGCCATGGCAGGTCTCTGTACCAGGCACATTAGGGGGTTAAAACATGAACAAGCCATTTCATCTTTCACCTAGCACATAAACTAGTGTGGCCTTAATGCCATATGTTCTCGGTAAGCCAGGTATACAAGAAAGAGAACTTTGGGAGGTAAACTGTTAACGCCTATTGAAAGCAGACCACTGGAAGCAGAGGCCACACATAGCTCTGGAAGGATAGTCAGGACGTAAATACCTTCACGATGATTTGAAGATTTCATTATGCATTTGCCACTTCACCAGATAACCTCAGTTTCCTCCTGTCGTGTGGTAGGCTTATCACCTTATTTACAAGTTCAGATAGTTATCAGGATACTTTATTTTAGTAAATCTGACAGAGTTGGCCATTAGACTTTAATTGAGCACCTATTCGAGGTGCTAGGTAAGCAGGATGAATGAGATCCTGGTGCCTGTCCTCCAGGAGGACAGTCTCTGCATAAAGATGGTTTTTATAGATCCTCGCTCAGAGGGAAAGGCATTTACAGCAACCTTGAAATGGAACTTTCCCCACCCAATATGAAGAAGACTGACATGTGACAGTTTGATATTCCTCTATTTTACTAAAATAGCAACCTGGCCAAATATGCTTTTCAGCACATTTATTATAGCCACATGTTTATATTTATAGGAGAAGTGGTGCTAATTCCCTAGGATGTTAACAGGTCTTATTCAAATTGTTCTATTTTTACTTTGGAACAAAATTACTGAAAAGAAACATTTTAAGGCAAGTAGTGATTATAGAATACTTATCAAATTATGTATTAAATGAACTTCCTGAACTAAGAAGGAACATACACTGAAAAGAAGGTAGTTATCTTAAATTCTATAGTTTATAAGATTTCTTCATATCTGCTTTATTGTAGGTTTCTGATTGCTTTTGTGCTTTCTTTTTGTTAAATTTCTACCTTCTCACCAACAAATGTAATCTTCCTTTTAATATGTAATAGATGACCTAGGATTCCAGAATGTAGTTTCAGAAACCATGGAAAGACTTCCTCACTTTATTGTATACAATAAATAATGTATTTTTTTTCATTTGAGAGGTAGTCAGGTAGGTGAATGCATAAATCTTGCCAACCCTTGCTCAGTTGTAATTTCCACACCAAAATGCATGAGTTTTTACTTGACTATTACTGTGTTATACATTAAGTAATAGTTACCATGACAACCTTTGCATCACATTATAACATTGAAATATAAGATGTTGTCTTTCTTTATATGGAAAGACAACATATTCGAAGTTTTGAATGGTTGGTGAAATAGAAGCACTACTAGGATAAATAATTTGTTCAGAGTCAATTGAATTCTTTGAGACTTATGCAAATTTCCAACCAAAACTATAAAGTGCATTCATTTGCTTCTTGTGATGTCATTGAGGAAGTAAAGATTTTTTTTTAAAATCCTGTTTGATTAATATCACATAATATTCGTTAAATACCTATAATTGGCCTTGCAAGGGGAGAAACAAAATTGAACCAGGTATTTGAGGTCATTTTTCAGTGGCTAATGCTATAGTAATAATTTGAGTTTATTTAGCATCACATGATTGATAAAATTCTATTAAATATATTACAGTTTTTATTTTTGCATACCTAGTTGGTTAACTATGACTAGTTTTGATCTCAGGTGCAGCTGAATTAACAGTAACAGTTTGATCATGCTTGCAAAAGCAAAATTAAATGAGCCATTGAAGTAATCCTTCCAAGGATTCGTGGCAGTTCCAAGAAAATGGCCATTTAAGCTGAAATTTTTCAGATGGATTATTGGCTAGTTACTTTATTAATCTGAAAGAACACTAACTATTTCTTGTTGCCAGCATAGTTCTAGGCCATGAGGCTATCATCAACCCCCTTATTTAACTCTTTTTCAGTTTTTTTGTAATGATTTTTCAAAATTATTCTCTCGGTATATACTTTTCATCTGAAAGTGTAAAGGATCTAACTGACACTTATTTACAACTTTTGAGGAATCTTTTAAATAATAATCAGTGGATCATAACTCATAGTGGGACTATCAATTGGAGGAAGGAGAGCTGGATTTCAGCTCTGCTGGACATTGTACATATGTTGGTTCATCTGCTCCTGGTGACTATGATAGAGCTTTTATCATTCCCTTTTTACAGAGGGAAAAAACAGGGGTTAGAGCAGTTGCAAAACTAACCCCCAGTCACATTGCTTGTCTGCCTCTAAGCTGGAGTTCAGCCTGATCTATTTGACCTCAAAGCCTTCCTTCTTTACTTAGAGAGGTTTGGTTTCTACTTCTGACTTGTTAGAATATGCATTACATGTTTAAAGTAGAAATAAAAAGACGTTGATCAAAGTCCTTTAAATCTTTGCTAAATGATAATTTCAATAATTTATGTTTCTCTCCAGCACATAACAATCTAAGTCCCTGATTAGGAAAGTTATCTTTGCAATCTTATCTTTGGAAGTTTCCCGAGCCCTCTCTTGTTGAAACCAAGCATAGGACAGAAATCAAAATAAATTGGTAAGGTGCCTTCCCGGACTTTCAGGTATTAGGAATAAAGATTGTCCAAAGACTGACCTTCAGTTTTGAGCTTTGAAGTTCAAACGTGGACAGGTGGAAATAGTGTGTTCTTCATTGCCCTTTGGTGCGAGATATATTCTAGGTTGCAGAGTAAGTGCCAACAGCAGCAGAATTATCCCCCTCCTGCTAGTATAGTAAGTCAGCAATGGCCCTTCTGTGGTCAGAATGGCAAATTCAGCAGCAGCTATTCGACAGGGATTTGCAAAAACTTCCCCATGGCTGTTTGGAATCTTATTCAGCAGTGTCTTTGAAAACCCGATTCTGTGCAGAATTAACTATGTAGAAATGACCTCAGCGGTGATTTTAAAAAGTATTTTAAACAAATCTAATTTGTAAATTTTTCTCAGTGTGTGTTTTGCACTTAGCACTGCAGAGTCTGTTAGGTACCTATACATGGATGCAGCGTTCGTAAGTTTTATAGTGGTTCAGAATTTTATTTCCATAATAATGTAAAGCCTTCCAAAATTCCTGGCTTTATAGAGTCAGTTCGCCATACAAAGCCACTATACATCACTTAGGTTTGTGATGAAAGAATGGAATTGCAGCTGTGTGAGTACCAGAATACCCAAACATGAATTAGACTCACAAGCATTTGGCAATAGTTCAGAAAAGGAGCTTAATCTGGTTTCATCTGAGACTGCTTTTCTCTGTTCTACAGCATCCCCCCAAGATGTTGTGTCTGATATCGGATCACAACGTAATGAGAGTGACGCAAAATCAGAGAAAGCCCGAAGAAACCAGGGGCACATTTGCTTTTCCCCAGAGATTTCTTTTTTCTCCTACTTCTTTTCTTTCTTTCCCAGATTCCAACTCTGAAATTCAAGGTCATTCACCTATTAGATGAATTAATTATAAGCCAAAAAAGCAGCATTCATCGTACCCTGACCTCACTCATATCTATAATTAAGGGTAAATATAATCTTCCTTTTTAGAAATGTACCACCCACCCATTACATTTAAAGTGCTGACTGAAATGAAATAATAGTTCAGAGCAAGATGATTTTAGTTTAACAAGAAAAAAGTTGATAATTTAAGCTTGAAGCAGTTAGTTCTATTTTTGATTACCATTCAGTTATAAATCTAGTTTGAGATATATACTACTTTTCTGTTACTCAAGTTTAATTCATGGTTTGCATTCTTGGTTGCATAAGCAAAGTTCAGTAGTTGATCAAGGTTGTTATAAAGCTCCCCCTTCAACAAATGGGGGCAGGGTTGAGAATGTGTTAGAAAGACACTCTGAGACCCAGATCTGATGCAAAACAAACAGAAATTTTAATTGAAAGAGATCTTCACAGAAAGCTGCATTTGACAGTTGAGTGGCGATATGTTGGGACTGGCTCTTTGCTGGAAGAATTAGTTGCAGGGGGTGGACCCCAAAATATTTAAACCTGGTTGACAAAGTCAGCATAGTTTATTCTTTGGTTAGGGTATTTTAAGTCTTGAAATTGTTTGTCTTTGAAAGAAAATAACGAGTGAGTAAGGGGAAGGTTTCGTCTCATCACATTGCAGACAGTTAAACAAAATGCTCAACTATGGGTTTAAGATTTACAGGTTAGCTCTGCGAGATGCCACATCTTGCTTCCAGTGTTTCCTGGCAGACTCAGGCAGCCTTCTACTGGGACCCAGCATAACCGCAGAGCATGAGCTTGCACAATGCAAAAACCCTAAAACCTTTATAATCCTATTTAAGGCAAAAATGAATTTGCCCATTTTTAAAGCAGACTTTAGCTTTCAAACTTAACTTTTATGCAGCATAAATTTATCTTCAGATATGTACATTCATGTAGGTAAATTCATGTATAAATGAATGCCTTATCCATTTTTGCAGTAGTAAATTTACCTTATTAAATTGAATGCCATTAACTTTTTAAAATTCATAAACCCAGGTTTTTCAGCCGGTGGAAAATTTTTTGTCTTTCTCGGTGCTACAGAGAGTTAAGCGTGTTACGTAAAGGCCAAACAATAGTAAATGGTCATTGTTCGTTTTGCAAGTATACTCTACAATAAGAACAGACATATTTTTATCTTAATTTTCCCTAGGGGGGTGATTAGGGCCCCATAAGTGTGAGGAAATGCTTATTTTTGTTGCTTTAGAAGAATGATTCTATTGTCTGAGTGAAAAAGAAAAAGGAACAAACAGGTCTAAAAAGAAAGAAACAGGAATGTGCTTTGCAATAAAAAGATTAGCATGAGCCACTAAATGTAAGTGCTATCTGGTCTTAATACTAAGTCACTCTACATAGTTCATCTGGCTGCACATGCAAGAGTTGGAGGCATGATTTATTTACAACTGGCCCATGAAATGATTTTCTTTTAAATTAACAACAAGAAGGTCAGCCACAGGCAGTTAGCTATTTTCTAGTTATCATTTTATATTTTTCACAGCTCTATTGTGAATGCTGCTAAACACAGTATAGGAAGCGTGTTTGTTTTTATGTTGACCCATTGAATGCATCTGCTTTCTGGGGAGTGAAAACCTGTGCCACTAGGACCAACAAGAATTAAGCAATGGTTAAGCTCATTAAAAAGACAAGCAAGCATTTCAACATATGTGCTCAGCCCTTTTCTGAATATTTTGTATAATTTTTGGAGAAAGAAGATTGAAGAAAAGGGGGTCGTGCCTGTCTAGAATGCAGTTATCAGAAATACCATTTTCAGACTCCTCTTTCCAAGGAAATGAAGACTCATTTGTAGATTTAACCAACTGTGAGGAGATTGTGGTCTAAAGGATTCACTGCGTTATTGATGGAAATTTCAAAGCAAACTTGGACTTGGACTTATTTAAATATAGACTTTGTTAATAAGATTTACCAAGAGTGAAATTGCAAGTTGATATTCTAAAATTTCAAATGCTATTCCTAAAATGATGAAGTCATTTGATACTATACTGTTGATTCCTGATTTATAGAAAACTATTATAATGAGCTCTATATTTTAGTTTGTCATTGTTCACCATTTTGATCTTAAGTTCGGAAGAGGCGATAATTGAGCGTGCGAATGTCAGGTTTTTATCTGGTAAATAATCTGGTTTGGATCAGGTATTTGTGTGGTAAATATGAAGATAACTAGCAGTGAGTTTATTACTCGAAATGTGCTTCTAACCTAAAATCTCTTCCTTGAAGTTTTGTTTTAAAGTGTAATGTTTATTATGTATCCTGTGACAAAGTCTTAAACTGGAATCAGTGAAGGCAAGCTTGTCAGTAGCTGATTAGTCGTTTATATATTACTCATCCAACACTCGCAGACGTCCCTCGGAATAGAGAGGATCTCTTTATGATATTTAGCTATATGGCGGTGGAAAGGGGAGGTTTGAATTTTTGATTTTCCAGCTTATGGGTCATATTTGACCAACTGCTTTCACTAGAAGACATGCCACTTTGTTGAGCTATTTAGGAATCAAAAAGACTGTCTTAATTTAAAACAAGGACCCTTTGTTTTAGTTGGTGACTGCCTTGTGAAATTTTTCAGTTCTCAGCGGGTTAACCAGGGAACAGGGGCAGAGTCATAATTGGCCTATTTAGAGTATTTTGCATGTGAATAGTGTGTTAGTGAAGCATCCCTAAGTCTGTTGTGAGTGACATGGTGATTAGAATTTAGATTAGGGAAAACACATTCTGTACTTTATCAAGGACAGTAATTAGTTCAGTCAGTAAAAGTTGATTACAAGTAACGATAAAGTTAGATTTTTAGTACTTAATTTTAAAATTTCTTTATTAAATAGTAAATTTGTTCTTAATATAAATGGTAGTATCTACACTTGTTTTCTTGCATATCAGAATAATTAAAAGAACAATGTGTTCAATGCAGAATATAATCAGGCGATTTATATATTATGGGTAAGTTTCTATGTAGCTTTTAGAAAATGTAATATTATTAGATAATCTTTCGTATGTCATCATTTTTGAAAGTTTAGTAATTTGCCACACCGTGATAAGTAATGATATTTGTCAAAGTTTTCTACTGTTCAGGTAAATGTTTAATCTGTGGGGATGTTTTTTAGCTTCTCACCGTCCTCAAGAGGGCATTCTAAAGTCCTTTAATTTGTTCCTGTTAGTTAGAATGCCTACTATTTCTATAATTTTGGAGGTTAACGTGAGGGTTTGAATTGCCTCCCGGTTCGGCTGGCGCTTGCTCTTCTGTGGGTGCTGTGCAGGTTCGCGGAGGCCCCTGCTGTGCCGATGCTGAGGGGCCGGGTTCTGATGGAGCGTCTACGCTCACCCCCAATGTGAGCGGCCGGGGGAAGTTGTGTGCATTCGAAAAATCAGATTCTTCTTGCTTCTTGTTCAGAAAGGGCATGAATAGTTCCCAGATCTGAGCCTAGGTCTAGATAAAGAAAACATTAGTCTTCCATAAATGCCCTTTTCTTATGACATTAAAATGTCAGTCATCTTAAAAGATTCAAATATTGTTGAAAGAGAATCACCTTCTACCTTCCTCTTAAAAGTAAAGAAGTGAAAATCCAGGAACTTTGTGCTAGCTTCCTAGACTCCTTTTCTTCTTCTTTTTGTTTTGTTGTGTTTTAATTGTTTCAGCTTAGCAGATGCTGTTTTCTTTATTACATTGGTTTAAGTACTAACAATCAGTTGGGGGGTAGTGAATGTAAAAACTAACCTTATATGTTTGTTTTCCCTTTTTAACCTTTTAGCAGAGTCTCCTTGGAGGTGACATGGATATGGGCAACCCAGGAACCCTTTCGCCTACCAAACCTGGTTCCCAGTATTATCAGTATTCTAGCAATAACCCCCGAAGGAGGCCTCTCCACAGTAGTGCCATGGGTAAGGTACTCCTCTGTTTGAATTCCTGAGTGATTATTGGTATAGTCTTTTTCTTTCTTTCTTTTTAATACCACCCTCTCACCCTACACTCCCCCATCCGCCCAAAATCATAAAATTTTGCTCCGTTGTCAGGCTGGTGACTCCCCCCTGTTGTACACTATGAGGGGATGTCAACAACTTGCAGTGGCAAGAGAACTATTTTGGTGTATGCTTATTTCTTGTTTTCTCTTGGCTGCCCATATAAGGCATCTTTTTAAAAATCAAAGCATTAAAAAGTTAGGTAGCTTCATTTTTATGAACAAGGCAGAATTTGATTTCTGCCAGAATAAAAGGTGGTAGTGGGACCGACATTTTTGCTAAGTTAACGATTTAAGAAAATCTGGTCTAATCTAAATGGCTTTGTGGTTGAATTCGTTTTAGTTAGGAAAATGGGCATGCAGGGAGCTCACAGCCTCTTCATTTTCTTTCAGAGGTACAGACAAAGAAAGTTCGAAAAGTTCCTCCAGGTTTGCCATCTTCAGTAAGTACTGCTTGTTTCTCCTTTGTATATTGTTTATTTTGTTCGGCTTTGTGTTGATGTGAAGGAGATAGGAGTGAATGAGGTTCCAGGCACCAGAACAGCACGTTTATCTAGAATGTGGATGAGGTAGGGATGACCTGCGCCTTCAGCCACCTGACCCACGTGGGAGTGATTAATTGCATATCCTGGGAGACTGGGTGGTTGTGCTGATATTCAGCAGGTTAAGCTCTGAAGAGAGCCTTGAAAAGATGCCTGAAGTTGGAGGAGTTTTACCTGTACAGAGCTTTCAAGAGAATGAGTATTAGTTTCGTGTGTTGGTTAAATTCTTTGTCGGTATTATGATGATTTATGGATTTGCATGCGAAAGGAGATTTGTGGAGAGGATTTAGGAAAAATTTACATGGGTTTCAGCCCAGAGTGCAGGGAGAATGTCTCTATTTTCTAGAGAGGTTACTGAATAAAGCCTGCAAAGGTAGCTGCATCAGTAGCCATTTGTGTCTGGAATACCAGGTGACAGCTAGAAGAATCCAGCTGTAACCAAAAGCATTCTGGGTCTTTTTAATAGCTGGCGCTATAAGCAGGAGTTGCTGAGGTCCTTCCAGTCTTCAACAAGGCAAAAGTTGGCTGTGATCGCAACTAAATAAATATCTTATTTTCAATTCTCATATATATTTTCAAATTTGAGTTCCTAGATAATTTTATTTAGTTTTGCTTAGAACTGGCTGGTTTCTAGTAATTTCCTCCTTATGTAAAATAAACATGAATTCCTCCCTTCTTTCCTTGTTTTCTCCTTTTTTCTGTTCTTCCTCCATTTGAGAGAGAGAGAGATATATATATATATAGTTTTAATTTAATTTAATTCTGTGTTCTGTAGGGCACAAGTATTCTTTGAAAAGAATGCTGGTGAGCCTTATTAGAAGTTCTTATAACCTAAAATAAAATTATGTTTAGATTTCTGAAAATATATTACCAATGAATGCTTGCATATTATTTTTATTTCGTTTTTAATGAATTAGAAGAATAATAGGTTTTGCACACGTTCTAAGATTAGATTAGCCCAAACACCTGTGTATTTCACTTGATTTCAGTTCAGCTCATCCAAAAAATTATTAAGCAAATATATCAGAATAAGTCTTATCAGGAAAAAAACCCAAATTCTGTATGCTGATTCTCACAGACTTCGTAATGTTGAAGAACCGTCACAAAATTATCCATAAATATAGAAAAATAGTGTGTAAATAAAACTGCCAATGGCATATAAAATAGTCACTCTGGACTACCAATAAGTTACTTAAAAATGTACTGAGTCGTTTACTCTTTGAATTGCTGTGTTGTATAGAAATCGACTAATATCCCCTGAGGTTTTTATAAGCATATTTAAAGCTTGAAGTTTGTGGTGGATTTAATGTAGATGAAACTTTAGCTTTTAATAGCTTTTATGACAACTTCAAATGATATAGTCCTCACAGCTGTTTACATTTTAAACATGCCTGAACCTAATACGGACAGTATTAAATACAATAAGTGGACCTTTGAATGTTCTGAAATGATAGAATAGCTCTGTGCTATAAAACCCATGCAAAGCTTAAAGCTATAGTACCCTATTTATGCCTCATATTCAAATAAACTTAGTTTGTTTTTTCCAGTGGTAAAATTATGCAGAAATCTGCACAATTTCTGAGGAGTGCTTTGGTGTGGCATTAGATATTTTATCTGTTTAATCATCGTCAACAACAATTTCTCATGATTCATTGTAAATTTTTAAGTATTTCCCTAGATCTAACTGGCCACTATAGAAAATTTCACTGGTATAGTTTTTTCTTTGCTGTTAAGACAATTTATGTGTTGCTGATATGCTGTCATATGTTCAGAAATATGAAAGTGTCCTTTCTTCCCAATAAATCTAGAGTTGGAAATTTAGTTTTTATTATTTAATTTTTGGCTTTCAATGGTCAGTTTAGGGTTTACTCTTCTTAGAGAATTTATCTTGGCTAAATGTTTTAATGGGCCTTAAGGAACGTTTTGGTAAACAGAGCCCCTCTTTTTGAAAGACAAGGAGGAAAATTCAGTTGAAATGGAAATTTTATCCTTGTTATATTTTTGACTTTGTTTTTTTGTTTTAAGCACGAAGAATAAGTTAGTTTGGTTGATTTTAGAATCCAATTATATATTTATTGTCCTTTAAAAAAATCTCAGCTCTGTTTTAATAGCAATTTAACTTAGTTTGTATTAGCTTCATTGTATGTATTGGAGTGCTTATTACTTATAACAAGACCCACATGCCTTAGCACCACACAAAATTTGTATTTTAATTTGATCTAAAGCGACAGTTTATATTAGACACTGTAACACTTTTGCCCCAGTAGATTTATATTTTTAGACCTCTGCCACACTCATTCATTTTTTCAGCTCAAATAAAATTATGACTATTTATCCGATAAGAGACACTTCTGAAACTTGCTTCAATATGTATGAATATTTTTGTAACAAATAAAAAGTTGAGGATAATATAAGGTTTCTTTGTGAGTGATTATGACGAGAGAAAGAAATTGATATGTTTTCTTTGATACATATTTACCATGATAAATAGTAATAAATCTGTCACAGTCTGTTGTGTCAACTCACTTTTTTTTCTTTTCGGGATGTGGTCCTTAACCTAACACAAAGAAAATGTAAACTGTGACGTCTGTAATCAGATATTGTTTATGACACGACTGGGGTATCGAAGCTGGTCTTCTTTTGCCGCCATTAGGCTGGATCTTACAGGAAATCAGCAGAGCAAGGGGCTTGCCTGGCCCTGTTTTTGAAAATACGGCAGCATCTGTGGGAGGGAGAAAACATAAGCCTGGCCCAACATCATGCCATGGATCTGGCAGGATCCTTGAATGTGTTTGTTCTGTGTGCTGCAGCCAGAGACCTCAAGTCACTGCAGAAGAAAGACAGTGATAGGATGGTGGAAGAACCATCCTGCAGGGTCTACAGCACAGGCGCAGTGGAGAGAAGGAAGTCTGCCCCTCTGGAGAAGAGAGGCCTGTAGTTAGGGCTAAGGTGATTTTTTTTTAAGGGAAAGGCTGTGTGAAATGCCAGCTATCGAATTGCCCACGAGAGCCCTGCTTAGTACAGCAGAACGTTTTCATGTTCTCTCTTCATATTTTAGTATGTTGCTCTTTCAGTCACATCCCAATTTCTTATAGCCCTCATCTTTTGATGAGCCTTCAGTAATAAAGCTTGGTCTTTCGTTGGTGCCAGAATTTATTTGGCCTATCTAATTTCTTGAATCTACTTCTCGTAGATTGTGAACTTCTTGTTTGCTCGATTTCTACATCTGGGTTTTCTTTTTTAAACCATGTAACATCTTATACCTAATATTTTTCAACTTTACTACTCTTCCCCGCAAATTTCTTATCTTTGTATAATGTAATAATCATACGTATTGAATCATGAATTCATGCAGAGAAATATATGCCACCTTAAGCCACATATTTGGGAAAAATGATCCACGATTCCTTGAAATTTACATGGAAGCATTGAAACCTGGAAAGCAAAAAAATTTCGTATTGTGCCATTTAAAAATATTTTTTCCTAGCACACAGAAAAAACATAAACAGAAAGACATTGTCTTTCGGAAACTTTATTGTGCCCACCAGTATGTACACACATAAAGCCTTAATCTTCTTATAATTTGGACTGTTTCAAAATGATGTACAGTTAACCAGAAACTATTAACAATTACAACCATCCTACTTCACACCTTGGTGGAATTTGTCTCCATTTCTAATCCGGTTTTGGAACTTTAGTGTGCTCTCACTGTCCCTTCCCAGTTGGAATCCCTGGAACTTCACAGTTGTCTGGAAATAAGTTTTATCCTAAGAAATAGTTTATGGCCTCTCTTATCACCAGTGATCTTTTTTTCAAACTGCACTTTTCAGTGAAGTCCTTTTTCTCTGTCAAATTGCGGCGTTTTGTTTGTTGTTTTTAAAATCAGGAGGATCTGGCAAGCTTTGTGTTAAGTGATCAAAGATAATTTTGGACACATGGATCCTAAGGGCAACAATCTCTACCATCATAAAGATTCTAAAATAAGATTTCGATCCTCCATTAGAATTTGAGGTATGAGTTAATCAGGTGGATTTGAAAAATAAAATCTCAGTTGTGTGTAATCCCAGATTTACCAGTTTTCTTAAGGACAGAATTCTTAAATAAAATCTGAAACTCTGGATGAGGCTTTCTTTTACAGATGAGATTATTAGGAATATGAAGAAAAAGTGGACAATGCTGATGGCATTAATTGTTCTGTATACAAAAACCTTCATATTTGAAGGTTTCAAACATGATGTTGAGTTCATACCCTAAGATGCTTTTAGAAAAAACGTTTTTTTCTCAAATGCTTGAGCAAATCACAATTTAAAGGAGAAATTGGTAATGTTTTTTTCCTAATTAGAGGCCCAGAAATTATATATGATTGAAAAACTCAGTACTTAAAATACATTGCTTTCCCCCACCACTTTTGAAACTGACCATAAGGAAATCACAATAATGCTTTTTCATGTCAACAGAATGTTATCTTGAGTGTTATCTACAGCTTTCTTTAAAATAAAATTCATATTAATTTTAAAGTGAACTAAGTGTCAGCCACCTGGGCTCCATCCTGTGTAGGAAAGTCTAGAAGTAGCCAATTGTGTGATAAGATATAAAAGGAGGGGCCTCTTCAAGGCTCATTCCTGGAGAGGTAGATACTTTGTGAAAAAGTGTAACTGTAGGTGTTTACATTCAAGTATTAGGCTAGCTCTCAATAGTTGATTTAAATTTACTCTGCTTGTTTCCCAATTAAAGCTATTGAAATATGAAGTTTGGATATTAACATTGTGCTTATTAGTTATGAAAATGTATAGGCTGGAAGAAAGCAAAGGATAATGCAATTAAATCATACTAAATTGGACAAAAGTATTATTCACACAATTACACAGAATATGTAATGTGGCACTAGGAACACCTTGAAAATTGAGAAAATATTAATCACAAAGGAAGTATTTTTTTGTGTGTGCACTTAACACTGAATTTGCTAAACCAAAGGCTTCAGAAGTTCAGCGTATACACTTTTTTTTTGAAAACCAATCTTATCTTCTCCCTTGTACTTAGAGGCTAGGGAGGTTCTGCTTTTTATGAATCGCTGGTTATGAAACAAATATGGGAGAACCACTATATTTAAGTTTTCATTGGGGGTTCTTATCCCATTAAATATATTTTCAAAAGCATACAAGATTCATAAATATACAAGGTATGTACCATTAGGCACACCAGTCTTTCCGGGGTTTGCTAAAAGATTTCTGTATTTTTGTTTGGAATTTTGGAATAATGAGGCACCTCTTTCACTATCCTCTCTTTCTTGAAACCCGATCCTGCCCCTTAAAACGATGTCTTCTGGTGTGCATATTTTAAACATAAAGTGAAAGGAAATGTAAGGGAGAAGAAAAACACAAAAGTTAACTATGGGTGAAAGGCTTATGTATTTGAGAGCTCTTCTGGAATTATCTTTACAAATGAAATGATATATGCCTCAAACACTCAAACAAAACATGACCACCTTGTTTTCCCTCCACGATAGACATACCTTTCTTCCCAGCCACCTTTGTCTGATTTTTCCACTCAGCAAGTGCTTCTAAGGTGGTGTGCATGATGTATCTCCCCTTTCCCCTGTGTATGTTTTTATTTTTCACCAAGTTTTCAATATTTCAGCTGCAAAGATTTATCAGGACTTTTTTTTAAAGATTTCAACAACTGGAACAATAGCATCTCGTGTAAAACTGAACTCATTTGTTGAGAAAGGAGAAATACATTTCAGGGAACTGTGATGTTGAACCTTATTTTATCACTTTCACTGAAGTGTATATTTTGGTGTGAAGGCTTGGACTCTGAGTGGTTTAATTATTAAGAAATCTAAGAAGCTGCTTCAAGGCTGCTTTACCTAAAGAGAATTGTTACAGGGCTTGCCTTTATTTGGAAATTGTAAAAACTTGTTCTGTAGCATCTGGCTGAACTGTGAATTTATTTTGTTTGTGGACTGACAGAGATGCTTGCCTTAATATTGGGTTGAATATCCTTTTTTTAAGTTTTAACATTTCGTCGATTGAAACGTTGGTTTTGTTTTCTAACATAGCGAAATTTTCTCGTTTCCCGTCACTGACAATTTCTGTATTTTCAACGTGTGTTTTCCTGGTTTCAGGCAAGTCTAAAGTTTTTGTTTGAAAGTAATAAATCAAAGTCAGAACTTGGAGAAGTAAATAGCATTCGCCCAGAGTAGGTAGCAATAATCCTAAAAAGAATGAAGAGTCTCTTCAAAACTAGCAAAGTTTTCTATTTTCTTAAGGCAGATTAAATTCTGTCAGCCTCTTTGCAGACACTTGCTTTGTTTTGTTTTGTTTTTAAATAAATTGCACTGAATTTTTAAACTGAACATAAAGTTGCATTTCAAAGAGCAGCAGGCGATTCTCAGCCTTCATCTCCACTGTCCCAGGGCGTGTTTGTGTACGCCAGTGTGCTCATTTTAAAGGAATAAGAGCTCTTATAAAATGCGGTGCAAAATTTGGAGTTTTAAAGACTAATTATTTTATCTCAAAACAGCAGCGTGTGAGTGCTTCCGACTCTGTTGTTGGTTGCAGCTGTTGCATAGGTGCAGAGCTGTTTGGGGAGTTTCTGCTTTGCTTGAGGTTAATACTCCCTCTTCAGAGAGATGAAGGTAGTGCAGAAGACTCCGCGTTCTCTCAAATGTCAGGGTCGAAAATAAAGATGATTTAAGTCTCCGTGAGAAGTACAGATTTCAATTCTAAAAGAACGTGCCAATTAGATTTTGAAAAGAACCTTTTAAGAATTATATTTAAGTGCTTTAGCAACGCCCACTGTTGTCTCTCTTGTCTAACTTTGTCATCTGAGGAATTAATTAATCATAAATCTGCTATTAGGGTTGAAACTTGATATATAAGCGTTTACTTCTAGAGTAGCCAGAAGAGGATCTGTGTGTGTATTAAATTTCACTAAATTTATTTGGAGTATTCAGGAGAACAGAAGAATAGGGACTTGCTTAGGGAGACCCCTTAGTAGCAAACTGTAAAGAAATTTTTTTGGTGTGTTGTTATATGTCAATTGTGTTTTCAACGATAGTGATTAAAAGGCATTTCCTTTGTGAAACATGGACTCATATTAGAAAGACGTGTTTTCTCAGAAAAATGACCCTTGTGGTACATTCCTCACACACACATGCAAGAACTGTCACTGTCACCACTTGCTGTTACCATCTAGGGATTTTAGAAAAATGCTGTTTTGGAACAATTATTTTTATATCATCTGAGAAAGAGTGCCTAATAGTCAACGGCAGCCTCCTCCCTCCCAATCCATATCATTCTAAATATGCCTCCTGGATTATACTTATAATAATATTGTAATGGCTTTCATTCTACCGATTGGCACGGTCTATCATTATATCATTAGCTGCTATGAGAAGGCAGCTTCAAGTAGGTGGCTGATTCTTAGCGATAATGTTTTCAAGTAACTCTGTTTGGGGAATTCATTTGTTTCACAGGTGCTCAGGTGTATTAATCCAGGGTACAATAATATTTTCTGGCTTGCTCATTATGAAACAAACTTGAAATACAAAATAATTCAATAATAAGGGGAGTATAAAAACTGGGGCTTTATCATAAGAAAGTCTTAATAACTGGAGATGTTAGCAGGTGAGATAAAAATAAAATTTGTCTGGGGATGCAGCAGCACTCATGTCTCATGACTGCTGAAGCTGAGATTTTAAAAGAATGTTTATGGCCTGGTGATTAAGACTTGTGGAATCAGTTTGAATTTTTTAAACCATTAAGCTAAGTAGAAAATACACCTATTTCTGTAACTGTTGTACTATTTGAAAGTGTTGTTATGTAATAAAAAGGCACAAATCCTGCCATTTAATACAAAGGCATATGCTTCATGAGTGGAGTTTTATCAGCAAAACCTATGGGTTCCTCATGTAGTGCCTCTATATGAATTTTAGGTGTAGACGAGACAGTGCCCCGTGTAATCTGTAGCTTAATTGACAGTGCTGGGCAAAAGAAAATACAATTATGCATATTTATTATGGGATCATATAGTTGGAATTCAAACCCCAATAAGTGGCTATTTGACAAACAATGCTATTTTCTTTTCCCGTTAATAAATTTCATCAACAGCCTAGCTGTTAAGTGGAGCCCTATAATAAACTGGGAGCACCGGGTGGGAAGGGGGAAAGGCATTTTCAGAAGGTTTCATTCATTCATTCATTTCTTTCTTCACTTGTACTTATTCAAAGCATATTGGTCAACTAAACTCAAACTAGATACACCATGTACCATTGAAGATTTCTTTCTCTTCAAGGTACCCTTTATTTATATCGTGAAGCTTCACAGTTAAGGTCCTTCCCATTTAGGGAAATCCTTGGTGTTGTGTCACTCACATCTCAATTTGTGGGAATGGTCTTGGTGTGTCAAAGAGCATAATGTCTCTCCTTTTGAGAAAGTTGTACATTCAAGAAATAAAATAACACACGCAGTGTAACACAGGGACTTTTTCTCCTTTTGGCTTATTATGGAGATGCTGAGTCCCTTACTCACTTGTAGCCACCTTGAAGAGGGTAAGGGTCTTGTTTTACGTACATCTTTTTTGTCCCATAGAAACCAACCTCATTGTTTTAGGTGTATTACTTTGAAATATATTTCACTGAATGAATATAGTAGTAAAAGTGGCACAGTAGGCTAGCAATAACACTGCACTAGAAATAAAGAAATCTTCCTAATTTAGTGTCTAATATCCTCTACTTACTCACCCAGTGGTCTAGGTTAGGTCACAAACCTATTTCATGGTCTACAAAATAGGTTTAGACCTATTTCATAAGTGCCTGCTTAATGAGATGATGCTGGTATATTAACAACAAACCCTTAACGTAGTGCTTATTCTGTGCCAGGCACTGAGCACTTTGCCTCTGTTAAAAATCATTTAATCCTACAAAAATCCAGTGAGATGGGTACTTCTGTTTATTCATGGATAAAGAAAGGGAGACACAGAGGGGTGAAGAAACATGGCCAAGATCACACAGCTAGTAAGCGGCAGAGCTGAGTTTGAGCTTGGGCGATCTGTCTCCAAGGTTTCTGTGTCCTTAACCATGAGGCTATTCAGAACACTTTGTGGCCCAGAAAGCTCTCTGCAACGTGGTGGTTGTTCCCTTCGCAAGTATTTGATGATCTGGAATAAGTGAAATATTCAGAAGTTTCATCTCCCTGTAGAATGACTGTCATTACCTCTAAGTGGTGCACTGGTTATAATGCACAACTTCTGCCCTGGCAGATCCGTTAGAAAGTCTAGACAATTCAGGACAACGTGTCTGTAACAGAGACAGTATGATCTAGTGGTTACAAGCATGGAATCTGATCAACTGGGTTTTTAGTTGCTGTGCCACTTACCAGCTGCATGGCTTTGCGCCCATGCTATAATACCCTTGAGTTCTTCTCTGAAAAATGAAGAAATATACATACCTCCCAAGAATATTGTGATAAATAAATGACAATATAAATAATGTGCTTAGCATAGTCCTAATGCGTTGTAAATATCTAAGAAATGATAACAGCTTATGATAATAATGATAAGCACTGGCAATGTTAAAATCAGCTGCAAGATAACTATCTTTCTTTTGGCACTTGAGAAAAACTTAACGTGCAGCTTACTCGAGTAGTTAGCCACAGAGTAGAAACTAAGACCAGGGTCTCAGTTGCATGCAGAAGAATTCTATCTAGTGGAAGTCACTTGCTTTTTCTGAAATTATGAAATATTGCAAGTGCTTTCTGTATCTCTTTGTCCTTACAGCAGTGTCTCTAACAGGCCAAGACACCTACTCAGCCTTTGTAATTGTTAACTTATCACTCGGCAAAGTTTGTGTTGAAAGTATGTACTCCATCTTTTTTCTTTTGAAATGGGACATCAGGCCAAGATGACAGAGCTCCTCATAATATGATTCCCTCTGCCAATAATTTGTTTATGCCTAAATCAGCACTGCCTCTGCGTGATAAGGAGATACATGTCTCTTCTTTCCTAATCTATCAGTGTTATTCTATGATTGGTCAGAAGCAGGTCCTCTCGAGTGATGCACAAGTCCATCTTTGTGAAGTTGGCTCTGGTACCCATGCAAAGAGAAGGTTAGGCCTGGGGTTTTTCCTTCATCTGGCAAGATGAAGATGTGTTGACTAGGTGAGCTTGTGTGGCAGTTTGTTTCTCTTATAAAGTCAAACAGTTCGATTTGTTTAGGACTGTTTAGGTAAATTTCTAACATTAAACAGGAATATTTATACAGGTGTTTTAAGGTAAAGTCAAAGAATTGCTGGATTCTGGCCTTTGCTACATGGTAATGTGTTTTTTCTCAATGCCATCGCTGAATTCATAAAAGTATTTTTGCTTGTCAGCTATGAGAAACTTAAAACAATTTTTTATAAGGGCTGATGAGTTAACTCTGCATTTAAAGGAAAAAAACATCTGTCAAAGGGGTTAGGAAAGAGAGAGCATGGTCTCTACCTCCCACCACGAATGTCTTTTTCCAGCCAGTTGTCATTTACAGAAAAACCAGGGACCATGTTAGATTCCTTGGGAAAGGTCCTCGTTGGCTGGACTTCTTCCTCATGGCCCTGAGCAAAGACTGATGTTCGGTTCACAGAGACAGCATCTTTCCCTGGGAAGCCGGATAGATCTGATTGAGCCACCCCTCATTTGTAGTCATTGCCACCTTGTGGATTACAAAGGATATTGGTTTTCATCAAACTTCCATTTCAATTTGGCATTTTATGGCAAGTACACTTTGGCAGTGGATTGCTGTGTTCCTCACCAAACGGATCCTCGTTTGTTCGGTAACACCTCACTTCTCCACTCACAGTTCATTTATGATTCTGATGAGTGTTTTTTCAGGAAACACACATTTCACTTTTTGACCTAGGAGCATCTGTTAGAATTTTTTTTAATACTACTTTGGCATTCTGAAAGTGTTAATGTCTTTCATATCTGTTTAATGCTATTTAGGGATATTTATGATCACCTCTTGGTTACTCAGGGTAAAGTGTGTCGCAATTTTTTTTAAACAGACAGGAAAGCATTCACATGAGGAAACAGATTGCTTTAAACATGTGCTTCCTGTGACAGTAAAAAGAACAAATTAGATTTAACACTGTGTAATGAATGCATAAATGTGTACATTTAAGCTTTTAAAAGCTTTATGTTCAGTTCTGGTCACAACAAAAATTGAGTCACCTGTAAAAATGAAGGATGCCTCGGTTACTCTCAGATTCCTGAAATGCCCAGAAATTGAGATATTCACCTAGTTGACGCTTCATTGGAATCATAAAACACATGATATGTTAATGTTGGAGAGAGTGACAGTGTTACAGGGCACATTCAGAGGTTAAACCAGGTTAGAGTCTGATTCTGTGTATTTCGCAAAGAAATCCGGATGTGTTGGGGGACAGAAGGAGTGGATTCCACTACCATCTTCCTCCTTCTCTGAGGATCAATGAAAAAATCCATGCTCCTGAACCCCGAAGAGTCCCCTTTCATTCGTGAAAGAAAAATAAGAAAATCTGATGTTTATTTACTAGCGTATACTAAGATTTAATTACATAAGAAAAAAAGACTCCTTTTCTTATGTAATGCAGTTTGTGCTTATGTGTGCTGGCTGGCAGAGAGTGAATCGAATATGAGTTAATATTTCCAGCTAGATGCGAGTGTTGAATTGGAGGGCATGAATCCTCTCCCCAGAACAGGCTCTCCTCGCCATTTCTGTCTGAGCCCTGCGGATGGTGTGTTTCCTTCCCCTGTGCTTTCAAAGCTAAGGATTTGTGGCACGCTCAACCATCTCTCTGGCCAAGGAAGGCCAGGGCAGAGTCCCTCAGGGGAGGGCACATAGTTGAGGGACATCTGACTCTCTTCTATTGCATACTGAGGTACTAATATCAAAAGAGACTGCTTGTCGTTGCACGGTGGGGCAGTGCTTTTTTTGGCTGCCGTGGTCGAAATGAAATGGGCAAGCTGTAGTCCGCTTGGCATCAGAATGGGCTAAGGGAAGCTGGGAGATCAGAGTCAGACTGTGAATGCAAGTAACAGCCAATGGTTAACTTCCTTTTTGTGTGTCACTTGGCAGCGATGAGACTGATGGCGATTTTTTTTTAACGTGGGTGAGAGTTCAGTGCCCTGGGAAGAGCCGTAGACGCTGTTATTGTGCTTCCTCATACAGTTGACTTGTGTTGATTTCTTGAGGCCACTACAGCTGTTCCAAGTGCCAGCTCCAGGAGCTGTATACATGGCCGTCGGACTTCGGATGAAAAAGGTAATCAGATGAGAGGTGATCCACACAAAATCTTGCTGCTGATCACTGGGAAGTCATAGGGAAATCAGACTTTCAGAAGGCAGTATGCCAAAGGATAATATATACACTTGAATGGATATTCCCTTGTATGCAGACATCCAAAAGATATTTTTAAATTATCACTGCTCCACCTCTCTCATCTCCCATCAAAGATTCAAATCAGTTTTGGTTTGTCTGGAAAATGCAGGGCTAAAATAACCAGATTGAATTCAAATGAAATTACCTTCTGCTATTTTGGGAGGTTGTTGCTCTTGGGTTAGTCGCATTATTTTCTTTGAAGATTCGTTTGGAAGAGAGTTTGGGAGAATTTCTAGCCTCCTTCAAGATTTTCCTCCCTTTTCTGTCTTTGCAAAGAGCTGTTCCCCAAAGGCGAAAGGAGCGAGTTGCCATCTTGAGGAGTGAATTGTATGTTTAGTGAACACCAAATGGTCTCAGAGTTACCCTAGAATTTTCAATATATCTAATGGCTTTCATATACTATTTATTCCCCTAACCATTTGTGCGAGATATCAGTAAGATGACCAACTTCTGACAACCCTAAAAGCAGGGAAGGAAGCTTAGAAATAGAATACCATTTGTCTGGTAATTAGAGTGTATCTCTTAAGAGTTCGAGAGAATTCTGATTAACCTTTCTGTTCCCACATTCTCACATAAAATTAGCACACCTTTTAAATTATTATCTAGTATTTAAACACATATTTTTGAGTGTTCTTAATGCAACAGGTTCTGGAGACACTAAAAGTGTGTTATAGGTTTCTAAAAAACTTCATTTTTCTTACATTTTAAATGTTCTGTTTGTGCAAAATTTCGAGAATCACCATAAGGGCTTCTTTGCATTTTTAATTTAGTAACTAACATATGAATAAATTTGCATATTAATTAGTTGCAGATTAAATCATGCATACATAATTGCCTCCTTACTGTGTTTAATGTTTGTCAAAATCTCCAGCCTGGTTTGATGGATGTCGTATGAAAGATTACAATTTGATGTACCCTTGGAAGTATTTACACCAATAATGCAAGATTCTTAATAGCAGAATTCTCTAGTTATATACAGTTACTAATAAACATGTAAGATAGGTACATGTCCCTTTGACTAAAATTTTTTCCTTTGCACCAAATCATTTACTATTCATAATCATTAATGCATCTCCTAATTATACAGCATATGTCTGTTAACCCTTTCATTGCCGGTCTTCAAGTGGTAGCTTCTTTCTTTTTCTTGCCCCCCTAAAGAGAGCAAATTATTTGATAGTGTTCTGAAATCACTGCATTGCCTTTTACTTATTTCTCTGCTAGTATATGGACACACCTCCTTTGCCATTTACTTTAACACGCAGCTGAGAATTATGTGGTCACTTTGCATTTTCCAGTTAAAGATCAAGAAATGACCCACGTATGCACACTGCAGCTAATGGGCTTTTGCCTCTCTTTAAGAATTCAGATATTTCAGATACTTCCTATTACATGGTAAAAATACTATGTGTATACATATATGTGATATATATAGACACATACTCTCTAGGAGGGTAACTGTAGGATAAGTAAAATTATTTAAATTGTATTTTATTCCATTTTGAATATTGTAATACATTTAATGTCTTATCATCAAGTATAGGATGAATGTGATTATTCTTTTGGTATTAGGACTGAGTTTTCTGTGGTAGAAACTGACTAGAGAATGGATGCTCTTGATTTGACATAGTTAAAAAAAAATACGTATGACGGTAAGTTTGTTCTTTTCAATTAATTCCTCAGGTATTTAATTTTTTTAAGTTGTATTTTACTCGTGTAAAGAGTAGACCAACTGGCGTTTTTTTTTTTTTTTTACTATTTTGATGTCTAAGCTGCTTATCACACTGTATTACCCTGCATTAATGAGTATTCCTACTGTGCAAAATTCTATCAAAAATGATGGTGTGAATGTCATTTTTAATTGGAAGTTTATACAGTCAAATTTATAGTACACAACAAAAAATATGTACATAGTTCTGCTCCAAGCCTTTTTTAGGCTATTGATCTTTTTGGTTTAAGTATACGTTTTTTATCTATCTGACTTTAAATTTAGTTTGAGAGTCTGGACTAATAGCACTAAGTCTGTATTAATGCTATTTGGGGGGGAAGAGGGAAACTAAGGCACAGAGCAATTATAATGCCTTTTAATTATAAGAAGAACAAATATAGGAATTACCAAGAATCTATTTTGAGGGATCCCTTTTAAATGTGAAAACTTGCTGACCAATTTTTTGTGTTCCACAGAAGTCATAATATCTGATTTCTGTCTATTTTATTGTTGAATGCCTTGCATTTATATGTGTAGTAAAGAGACAAAGGTTAAAATGAGCCCAAAGCATAAAGAGCTGATTTCCTTTATTTGATTCCTACGTAGGAGAAATATTACCTCCTGGTCGCCTACCTCAGGATTGTTTTTCTCTAATCACAAGCCACAATGAACTATTTATTGATTTAGCAAAACATTCTCTTTGCAGCATACAATATTGCATTAAATTATTTAGGAATGAGAAAAATTAAGTGAAAGCTGCAAAACTTATAAAAGGAACCAAACAGTCAGACCCGAAATGTCATATTTCTCCACAGCCATTGTGCCTAGGTAATTCAGGGCATATGGTATGTAAATGATGTTGGGAGATCCTTGCCAAATCTACACACGACGGGATAAATTAAGGACAGGTTTCCCTGGGTGTAAGTCCCACGATTATGGCCGGCACACTCTCTGCTCCGATGTGTTTGTTCTCTTCTTGTCTTTCAGCAAGAGCGTCACACAGCATTTAGTGGCCAAATCTGGTCCTCAGCCGGCTTCTAAGACGTTATTTTTAATTCCTAAGAATTGATTTGATAATTAAATTTAAAATATAGTACCAATTTGCCAAACCTTCCTTTTGCCCCCAGATTTGAAAAGTAACATCTGAATGATTCATCAGTATATATTTGGATATTAACCCATTTAAATGGATGTCTTTGACAATGGAAATTGAGTGCCTCTTAGCCACCTTAGAAAGGTGTTGCTAAGTAGTGAGTTTTCTCTAGGTTAGGATTTAGATGTTTTCTAGAACATGGAGTGAATTATTTTGAACAGCTAATACTTTTAGTTCCAAGTGAGCCCAGTCATAATTTATGAATTCAACTTAATAACTCAAATTACTAGTATCAGTTATTTTATTTTTGAATTATTATTTTGAAGTATATCTTCTCACTTCTAGAAAAGTGAGGGCACTTTCCCCTTCTTCTATTTAAACCTTGTTTTAAGTAGCCAAGAGTTTATACTAGTTCCTTTTTTCTGAAAGGAATTTCTTTTCTATACTGGGTGTCTTAGCCTGTGGTTTTCAATACTTTAAAGTCCATTTTGATTTATCTTGGAACTGTGTAATTGGAGGTTTTGGTTAGAAATGATGGCAGATCCTTTTCTCCTATGATAATTCATGAGAATATACCTAAATAGTGCATTTACTACAAAGACTCAGTTATGAATACAAGACTTACACGTTATTAATAAAAGTTATTTCAGGGTATTTTAAAGTATGTGGAGTATGGTTTAGGATGTTTTGTTGTTTTCATTATTAAAAATAATGCTTTTACTAAATCAAGCTGTTATTTTTTTTTAAAGATAATGCTCTTTATATTCTGGTTTTATTTGAATTAGCAGTTCAGGCTTTGTGCCTACTATTACCATTTCGCTTATGAAACACAACAAGCTAGTTACTGGATGAAAAATGAAATTAGACTCAATCCTTGTCCATTGCTGTGTAAATTGGGTAAAATAAGGGGAAAAATATCCTTGAGATCAACATAAATCAATCCTACTGACGCAGATCCAGTTTAAAAGTCATGCAAGTGGTCTTGGTTCTGGAGGAGTTCATATAATTGTCAGGTAGCCCCTGGTTTGTAAACTCTGGCGAGGTTTTGAGCTGGTTATCCTGTGACCATCCCTTGGTTCATTGAAACTACTTTGCACAGCTGTGCTCCCAACTCAACAAGAGGGAGCAGAAACGATATTCGCTGCAAAATAAAGCTCAGTCGGCCTTCCAACTTTACTGGGAACTTGCAGCCTTGAAAACAACAAAATAGATAATTAAAGTTGAGATTGCAGAGTCCAGATTAAATGTCTTACACAGTAGGGTGGCCTGGCCCCAGTGTACTTACACAGTGCAAGCATGGAGCATGTCAACATTGTAGCCGCTTACCAAGATTTTTAGTTTTAGATGTCAGTCATCAGACCATGTTTAAAATGAAGCACCTGTACTTTAGTCAAAGAAATTAAGGTATTTTGGGAGATATGGAGGTGAGTTGAGGGGTTTTTTATTTTTGCATATTTTTTTTGCCAGAGCCATAGATAATAAAACATCTCAAGTATTAAAACGGTCTGTTTTCATGCACTGTATGGTTCAAAATGACTTAGCAGCTTTAAAATTTTTTAGAAAGAAAAGGATATAAAGAGTGAGATAAATGAAATTTGCATCTCTACAGAAAACTCTGCATAGCAAATTTAAGATTCTGGCAATTTCCTTACAAACATCTGAAAATGGAATTTTAAAGGAAACCTGGACAAATCTTTAACTATTGCCTTGCTACCAGGTGTCTCTATGATGATATCAATAGTTTAGGAAACTTTAATAAAAGGAAGAAACAACTAAAATGATGACGTATTTTAGCATATGCTTTCAGACAAAATTTCTTCTTAGTTGAGCATATTGAAAGTGTATTCACTGTTTGTGTGTACGTAGTAAATTTTAGGTAAACCTGACACATTAAGCTTGTTTCATAAAAAATATGACTTCTGGGTACCCAGAACTCAAGTATGTTTCAAACTAGTCTTTACAAAATGTTAGTGCCTTTCTCTTAGAATTCTCGTCAACAAAATTCCGTTCCTCAAGTATGTGTATCACAGAGGTAACTGTGTGTATAATTTCTATCATTGTCCAAAGGAACCTATAGCTCCCCAAAGGTTAAGAAACCCCGATATCAGCCAAAAGTTGTAGGGAGCGATTCATGATCCTACATCATCATATACCCACTTAGCAATGAATCAGCTTAAGGCTCAAGTATCAAATAAAAAAACTTAGCAAATATTTATGACACATCAACTAAGTGCCAGGCTTCCTGGGGTGGTACACAGCAGAGAACCAAAGTTCTTGCCACTGTGGAGATTTCTGCAAAGATATACATGGCCACAAGTAGTTGTCCAAAGGAGAGTTTGCTTTCTAATGCTTCTAGAGGCCCAGTGCCACTGGTCTATCTTGTGGACTACTAAATACAGAGACTGCGATTTTTTTTTTAAAAAGATTTTATTGTTCCTTTTTCTCCCAAAGCCCCCTGCAGTACATAGTTGTGTATTTTCAGTTGTGGGTCCTTTTAGTTGTGGCATGTGGGATGCTGCCTCAGCGCGGCCTGATGAGCGGTGCCATGTCCGCACCCAGGATTCGAACCGGCGAAACCCTGGGCCACCGAAGCAGAGCACACAACCTTAACCACTCGGCCACAGGGCCAGCCCCAGAGACTGTGATTTTTAAAAGTCCAACAATTGATGTAATCCTACAGTCCATGATAGCAATATCATATATAATACAGAGATGAAATCAACCACAGGGCTTACTGCAATTGTTGGCGAGTTTCTTTGTTACCAGCATATTTTTGTTAACAATGAAACAAAGTAACATCTTTTTTTAAAAGTATGTTTTTTTTTTCTGCAGTGCCTGAAATCTAGTTAAATGGAATGTGTTGGGAAGGACAACAAAAAAAAGTTAAATATGTGGAAATGACTTGGAAAGCACCTGCTTCTTTGTTTTGTTTCTCTCCACGTCATTAGGAAATAATGTCTAGCCATAAGAGAATATGTTGTCCCTCTAAGAAAATGTTTATAAAATTGAATTTTTAAAGTAGAATACAGGTTAAATAGGGGGCACCTACCTAGAAAAATTAAAGAATCCATGAGACAGGAGTCTGCATCACACATACTTAGGTGCCATAACAGTGTCACTTCTCAAAAGTGACAACGCATGTATCCATTTTTATATCTTTGGCATATTGTTGGCACTATTCATTATTCCATTGAGAAAATAGCCACACTATACGAGAGAAAGGAAGACAAATTAGATGGTCCAAGCCCCCTTCTGTGAGGTGTATGTGTGAATGAATATGCTCTCTGTCAGACCAGCAATAAAACTTTGGCCCATCCCTGATCTTCAGCAGTTTATAATGCAGGTGCGAGAAAGGCCAGGCTCTTGAAATAAAAAATAATGATCAGAACATTTGAAAACTAGGGGAACAATTCATCATAACTATGTGTATGTGTGTTTATTTTATTAGTATAAAGTAGGTATAGCTCTACTTGACAATTTTCGTCTAATCATAGATTCACTTTTCCATTTCATGAAGACTTGATTTATTCTCAGATTGAAGTTACAGCTGGCTAATATGTTTTTCTGACAACTCTGGACTTGATGATTTCTGTCATTGTGTAAAGGAAGGAAATAAATCTCTTTTTGTTCCTCATTCACTCAATGAGCAAGATGTGATTGAGCTCCTATTAGGTACATATTACATTAGTAGAGGGTGGGGCAAAGAAAATTAAATCATAATCTCTCCCCTTTATAAATTTATAATATTGGGCACAATAAAATAGGTGCATGATTTATTAAGCAACAATTCATAGCATTAAACTTGGCTGGAGAATTCTATATTCTAGAATGGTGCTTATCTGGAAGTGACTGCGGAACTTGATTCCAGATTGCTGAGAGTTGCAGATATGGCAGATTAAGACTGAGGCCACAGATATGCCATTGAGCTTCCGTCTAGCAGCTTCTGTGTATCTCTGCCTTAAACAGTCGTGTGCTACATGACCACAGTTTGGTCAATGACAGATGTCATATACAAGAGGGGTCCCATAAGATTAGTGCCATATAGCCTAGTTGTGTAGTCGGCTATACCATCTAGGTTTGTGTAAGTACACGCTATCATGTTCGCACAATGACAGAATCACTGAAGGACGCATTTCTCAGAACAGAGCCCCATCATTAAGTGACACATGAGTGTAATTGAGCTTTTGCTTATATAACTTCAGGAACAACTTTTGATTGTCTTCTATTTTCAGAGATTGGTTGTCCAGAGATATCTCATTATGATAAAAACAGAAATCACAGAATTTCAAAGTTGGAAAGGAAAACTGTCATGATCACAATTTAATGCCCATTTGAAACATTTGTTTATAAAGAAACTGAGATTTCAGTAAAGCCAGAACTTGTTCAGGCTTAGAGAGCTAGTTAGAAATTAAGCCAGAACTTAACCCAACATCTTGGCTGCTGACCTCCACATTATCCTGTTTATCTAAGAAGGCCAAGAGGACAGGTGATGGGGGTGGAGGTCTCATCCCCATGAACTTGGTTGGAGAATCAGAAACTTTAGCTTTTTTGAAAGTTATTAAAAAAACCAAAAGACTGGGGCTGGCCCCGTGGCCAAGTGGTTAAGTTCGCGCACTCCGTGGCAGGCGACCCAGTGTTTCGTTGGTTCGAATCCTGGGCGCGGACATGGCACTGCTCATCAGAGCACGCTGGGGCGGCATCCCACATACCATAGCTAGAGGGACCCACAACGAAGAATATACAACTCTGTACCGGGGGGCTTTGGGGAGAAAAAGGAAAAACTAAAATCTTAAAAAAAAAAAAAAAAGACAATATAATTTTTTTTTACTTTTTTGTGTTTAATAATTATTTACCATAAAATATAATCATTAGTTTAATAATTGTACTAATAATGACTCAATAAGAAATGCTTAACTCTGAGAAAGCTTTATGGGCACAATAATTTTTTTTTTTTTAAGTGTACTTATTTTCATTGCAAAAAGTATGAGAAGTTGATCAGTTAAAGGTCAACATTGCTAGCAAGTTGGAAGGACACAGCTCGTGTACAAAATGGGCTGGGCATGGCTTGAGGAACTCTTATTTTGACTGCATTTTCTGTATCCTCTCTTTGGGCACATTTTCTATAAGGTGGCACTAAGCAGAGAGGTGCCCATAAAGCAATGGCTTGCATGCTCTGAACAGATGTTAGAGAACATGTCATATTCCGCAGTAAAGGAAATCTCCGACTGGAGGTAAAGATGGGAGAGTTGACCTGTTTGAAAGTTGGACTCATAGTAAGCAATTTTTCAGTTGTTTTATGTTCAGAATACACTAGATAATCATGTTCAAAGAAGGCAAAATGTTGACCAACAATTTGGGAAACAAATACCCTTGTCAAACAAATTGAGGAAACTTTCGTGCCTCTGGTTATAAGTACCGTAATTTGGCATTGGCAGTGTGGCACTGTTAACAATGATGCTAGTTTTGACTATGAAGACATCCTTTTTAAATCAGTTTTTGCCTAACCATAAATGAATGGAAATAAGTCCATAATGCCATATGACTTTTGGGCATCCCTCACCTATACGTGATTTGGTTGGCCTAAAGTTAGAAGCCAAAATTTATCAATATCAAATTTTTGCCAAGCAATCCTAATTTTAATGCTGTTTGTGGTCAATGAAAGCTTATGAGTTAATTTCTGTTTTATTAGCAGAAGCCCAGAGTTTTCCTTAATTGCACTTTATCCCTTTAAAACAGTTTCTTTTGCATTACTCATGGGATTTTCTATAAGCTCTTGTCTCTTAGTGGATGATGATGCAAAACTTATCTCACCTGTCTCTTCATGGTCGTCTCTGTTTATGTGCTTATGATGACAGAATGAAGAGATCATTTATTTTTAAAACTAAGTAGTTAAAAATTCAAGGACTTTTTGAGTTAAAGAACACAACATTTACGTCAGGAATGCACCAGTGGCCCTTAAGCTTTAGGCTATGGACCTTGAGGGAACTTAAATCTGCTACTCCTTTCTCCTTGAAATACCATTAATTCTTGCTCAAGGTGGCAGGTTTCCAGTTACACAAAAGAATATTTTAGGCAGAAACTTTATAAAACAGGAATTTGAAATAGGCACGTCAGTAACGAATGTGCATAGGATGCTGATCTTGTATGGGCATTCACTTCCAGTTTAAAACTTTTTTTGTTCAGTCTTTTTACCTACTCTTTTTATTCTGAGTGTTTATCAAAGATAATCATTAAAGTATTTGAAAATTGTTTGTTCTCTGCCCAGCAATTCGTTGTTCTACTTGCTCAACGATGTCAAACAATTAAATGTAATCAACAGTTAGAAACCCCAGGAAATTGTTAGAATTCCCACCCCAAAGGGGGTTAACAAACCCTAGACGATTATTATGTTTAGAATGAAAATGATTTTTCATTGTGATATCACATTTCCCTCTGATCGCTGAGCAATGCATTGGGAAGCCTAGTATTTATTCTCAAATTTAAAAAAAATTGTGTACATCCTGTGCCCAGATTCCAATCTGCTTCATCAATCCATTTTGTCAAAAGTTTTTCAAATGGAATCCTTCATTCAGATAAACAAACATACCCAGGATTTCCCCTTTAACTTTTCGGGAATTCATTTCTTACACGTGCATCAATTTGACGGAAAAAACAGTTGTCGTCTTATTCCCTCTGATTCAGGTGATTGTGGTAAGCCCACTTGCTCTCTTCTTCTAGGAAGTGCAGCAATCTGAGTCAACTTCCTCCATCTCTGTTTTTATATTGTCCAGTGAGATGCTTCCTCATTGTACCAAAATAGAAATGGTTTGTTTTTGTATCAAACTTGGAGACTGGCTATGGATTACACTGGGTTAGGTTAAAGGAATTTTTTTTTTTTTTTCTCAAAGAACATTCCACTCATCCCAGGGGAAAGAGATTGATGTCCTGGGGAAAAATAAGAAGCATAGCGAAGTCTTTTCTCCTTAACTCAAATATCTACTTAAGTTGTCAGAAGTGTCACTTGCACTGTCTTTTTCTTACTTCATTTAATAGTTGAGAAATTTGGTAGTAAAATAAATTTATGACTTTTGCAGTTACAGGTCTTTGCATGAAATTGAGGAAGGAAGAAGTGAACTTCAGTTTGAGTTGAGCATGCAGTTTCCATTGCAATTAAACATAAAAATCAATATACTCTGGTCTTAAAACTTACCGTTTCACTTTACCATATCCCATACGCCATTAGACACATGTTCCCCAGTGTATAGAGCATACCATTTGATATCTCTGGCTTGTTGAATTTTAGAGAAGATGCCTTGTTCATGTGGGTAATAATGTACTTTGTATTCTTTACCCCAGAAATGAGAAAATATGTGGAAAAGGGGGAAAACGACTCTAACCAGATCTAACTGGATACAAGAATTTGGAAACCTAGTTTTGACATTTATTTTACGTGCTACTGTATGTCGCCAAAACAATATATGTCTGTGAGAGTTTTTATAATATCATATAAAGCAAAATGAGAAACTTCCTTTTGCTTCTGAAGAGAAATACTGCCACAGAAAGGTAGAAGGGAGTTATTTATTGAACAAAAGTCTGGTTAAAAACAAAAGCCCACGTTGCTTACCTTAGTAATCAATGTGAAGTACATTGTAATCAATATGACTACAAGCTATCTGAACAGTCAGGAAGAAAATAAGTATTTGATCATGTGATAAACCATTTGATGTCTATATATGATCGCTGGCATATAAAAGTAGCCAATTCAAGATAACAATAGAAAGTCACTGATAAAAACACAAATAGAAATTAGATTTCACAGTCTAAGCTGATATTTGATACTTTCTCATAAAAGCATCTTCCAAACTAAACTTGTCTATTTTTGAACCATACAAATACTTGAAACTATTGTACTGATAATATCTAAATGGTGCCAAGGGAATAAGTTTATACCACTGAGAGACTGCAATGATTTGTTCTTTGCCTCAATTCTTCATGTAATATGGATTTACTTCAGATAAATATTTTTATATTTATCTAACAAATGTATTTACATGAGATAAGTATTTTCTTCAGATAAATGTGTATGTTGAAAAAAGTTTAAGATAATTAGGATTCCAATTGAGATTCATTTAAAAAAATAAAAATCTTAACTTTTTAAAGGAATATAGTTATTTTACATTCTGAAGATCTTCACACAAAGACAGAAATATAGGAATACAGGACGTTTGTTGATAGTCACTCCTAGATTGCAAGGCTGTCTCAAGTTGCAGTCATCAGAAAAGTTTAGTTTTAGGGGGTGTGTGTGTCTGTGTCTGTGTCTTCATCCTCTTTTTGATATTGAAATCTTTGATGAAGTTGAACTCATCCCTAATAGGGATTTTTGTTATTGCAGTTTAAGTTGGATATTAAACTTTAACCCCTCCTTAGGTATGATCTATCACCATTTATGAAAATTGTTTATCATAAAACAATCCACATATATGCATTTACTAACTAAACACCAACGTTAGTTTGGTTTATGAATTAAATTTCTTGTTTACAGTGACTCCTACTGGAAAGCAAAAAAATCCAACTGCTTAGCTTCTGAATAAATTACACTCAGGAATGCCTCCTTTTCTGAATGGATAAGGGTAGCTTAGATAACCTCCTTTCCCCAGTTTGGCAAAATTCACTGTTCATTTCTGTTTAAATATGAGCACATAGATTTTGATACTAAAGCATCAACAGAAATTATATTTTTAAGCATCTTCACTGTACATACTTACTTCTCGTGCCAATAGTGGTGGGTACTCCAAAAAGATGTGTGATTTGATTTCATTGCTTAGTAGTGAAGAGTGTAACATGGTCCTATATTTTTATCAATGTTTTTCATTTCAGTAGATTTCTGTTACCTAAGTGTGTTTCGGGTGGAGATTGTTTTCCCACTGCTCTGTCAGGCACCCTTGCATAGAGGAAACCACAGAGGAGGGACAAGGAAATGCGCCATCATTTAGAACACGCCGCTGATATGCTGAACTAGGTGTCCTCTCGTTTATGCCTCAAAAGAAGCACTTGTGTTAAGAGGAGGGGGCTACCACTCAAACCTGTGATACGACTTGCCCACCGTCCCACTGCTGTGGAGTAGCAAGGTTGTAATTCCCACAGTTCTATCTGACCCTCATGTTTAAGCCCTTGTGATTTTATAACTTTGCCTACGTCCTGATTGCACTGTCTTAGTAGCTTTGTGATCTATGAAATGTCATCTAAGGCTCTCTGTGCTTTAATTCTCTATGTTTAAAGTAGAAATAATAATACCTATCACAGAGTGCTGGTCGTGAAGATTAAACAAGTGGAGGCAATTGTGTGTTCTTTAAATTGTATATCACTATACATGTATTAGTTAACTGTTTTATTATCAATTTTTTGATGAGGTAGATATTTACCTAAGGTGGTTATTTAATTTATGGGTTTGTTTGTTCCCATTATGTTAAATAATCATTGTATATTGTAGAAATATCACTATTTTCCTTGGGATGTGATGTTTAGCTAATTCAGTTATGCTAGGCCAAAGGGAACAGCATTGTAGAAGTAACCGTTCTATGAAAAAAAATATATATATAGGTGTTTAATGACAAACAGAAATATGGAGTTGTTCTAATTCTACCAAGTTATATCCTGGGGGGAAAAAGACATTCTATTCCTATGGCTATTGTTCATTCGTTCGTTCAACTCATTACTGAGCACCTGCCTTATTCTGGATAATATGCAGAGTACTGTGTGTGTGTGTGTGTGTGTCTGTGTGTGTCTGTGTGTCTGTGTGTGTGTGTGTCTGTGTTTATTAGGTTTATTTGGACTTTGCAGTAACCATGTAATTATTCAGAAAAAAAGTAGAATTTACTTTAATGAGATTTGTGATGGGGAGTGAATAGTTCAGTTCCTTACCCTTTAATAGTTTTTTGTCTGAGTGTTTAATATACGTATGATTGCCCCTACTTCACAGTTAAACCATTAGTCTTTAGTCATATTTTTCCACTTTATTCAAGAGCAAAGGTCACATCTCAGCCACATGGTCAGGTCTCTGAGGTCAGGAAGAGTATTGCACATGTCTCTTGAATCCTCCCAGGATTGGGCTCAACCCAAAGTTGAGAATCATTAAAAAATTGTGTAATGATGGAATGATTACAGAAATCCAAGGCTCTTCACTCAAGTGGTGTAGAATTGGAATTTTCACTTATTCTTTCTTGCATCCATTCATTGATTCATTCAGCAAGGTTTTATTGATACCCTGTAATACTGTACACATGCATTGGGGATTTCCAGTCAGAGAACCCTTAAATTTCTTGTGACAACTCTAGGTATGTGTCCCCAATTCTACTTCACCTCAAATATATCTGTCAAGGACCTTTTGGAAAATCACAAAAGAACTGTAGACTTTAGATTCTAGAAGAAGGTAAGAGTAATGTGGATTTTTTTTTTCCCCGAGGAAGATTAGCCCTGAGTTAACATCTGCCAATCCTCCTCTTTTTACTGAGGAATACTGGCCCTGAGCTAACATCCGTTCCCGTCTTCCTCTACTTTATATGTGGGATGCCTACCACAGCATGGCGTGCCGTGCGGTGCCATGTCTGCACCCGGGATCCGAACCAGCGAACCCCGGGCCGCCGAAGCGGAACATGCGCACTTACCTGCTGCACCACTGGGCCAGCCCTGGATGTATTTCAAGTGGTCAGTACTTCTCAGTAATAGTTTTACTGGTAAGAATTTTTTCCCCAAAAGAGGCAGAGAAAACACCTGGTCACACTGCCTACTACCCCCAGTGTCCTCAATGATGTTTGCAGCTGACCTCCATTCCCTATCATTTTAATGATGAGGACTCTGCCTGGTGGTTAGGTAACTTGCCCAATTATACACTGATGAAACAGACCAGGTCAAGGTCCCTTAAAAATTGGCTGCTATGATTAAGAATTCTTTTAAAATTATTATAAAATGCATAGATTTATGTATATAGTTTCAGTTGTTCTTATACTTCTGTGCTAACTCCCCACGCAGCACACTAAAAATTTATCATGAGTGATATTTCTGTCACAAAGAAAACTTCAAAGTCTGAGTTCGCAGAAATGTCTCAGCTGACAAGCCACTGAGTTGAGTTCTGTGATTGAAATGTGCTCCAAGGTCAGCAAACCAAAACCTGAACATCACTGGATGATAATATGTTCTCGCTGGCTATAACACATAGATCACCTTTCAAAGGAGTGTATCTTTATTAATCATTGTAAATTCGCACTTTTGAAATTTCAGACCTTTTTTCATTAGTTAATGAAGGCTAGAAGCTTAATGCTGTAGTCCCATTTTAATTTTTGGAGTCTCATATGCTGATTGTCAGTTTAAAAATCTTTCACCTTGTCAGATTAAAAATATTTATTTATGCACATGTTAACAATATATTTAAAAGCAATGAGAGCTTCAATTTTTAAAATATTAATTGTAGCTCATTAAAGTGTGAAAACTTTATATTTACATAAT